>NW_026575049.1:34632500-35285000 GCF_905146905.1 Nyctereutes procyonoides
CAGTGGTTTGGCGCCTGCCTTTGGCCCAGGGCGCGATCCTGGAGACCCCAGATCGAATCCCACGTCGGGCTCCCGGTGCATGGAGCCTGCTTCTCCCTCTGCCTGTGTCTCTGCCTCTCTCCCTCTCTCTCCCTCTCTCTCTCTCTCTCTCTCTCTATCATAAATAAATTAAAAAACATCTTGCCCTGTACATAGAAAATACTTAGGACAAGATAGGGAATACTGCAGTTATGATTATGGGTAATAATAAAGTTACCCACATCTCTAACATGGCAAGGGTTGGTGACCTCAGCTCTGGTACATTGTTCTGTGCCCTACTGGTGCTCCCCAACTATTGACAGACATATGTTGGCTATTCTCCATTTGCTCTTCTTTCTGTCCTCCCATCCATCCTCTACCCCTCTCTCTTCCCCAGGAGGCTGATCCCATGGACCACATCAGCAAGCCTCCAGGCTGATTGTTGGATGACCTGTTTCAGTTTGGCCAATATGAGGAAAGAACCAACAGAAGGAAGTGGGGGAGGGAGGGAGGGAGGGAGGGAGGGGGAGAGGGAGAGAGAGAAGGAGAAAGAAAGGGGAGAGGAGAGTGGACAGAGGACAGAGATTAGGCTGTATATCTCCTGCTTCCACTACAGTTCTATTGCCTCATTCCTTCAGGCCATCCCTTCAGTGGCAATGGCTTATCTCTATGGCCAGTCTCAGGGCACCTGAAACCTTACTGGTTACCTTGTTCCTGCTCACATCTCCGCAAGTGGTTCCTTCAGTAGGGAGTTTCAGAGGTTGAATCTGTTTCCTGCTAACCCACTGAAGTACTATGGCCATCCCTTCAGGGGATGGCATAATGATAAAGGGAGTAGTCCAGAGGTAGCCCAGCTTTGGGGATGTCCCCAAATGACCTTGCTCCTAGGTTGTAACTTTGAAACCCTGGCTGGACTAAAGTGAAACCAAATGCAGACCAGGCACTTGTACCATATCAGATGCCTAGGGCTTTCAGGGATGTACATTCCAGGGGTGCTTGGGTGGCTCAATTGGTTAAGTGTCTGCCTTCGACACAGGTCATGATCCTGGGAGTCCTGGGATCAAGCCTCACATCAGGCTCCCTGCTCAGTGGGGCGTCTGCTTCTCCCTCTGCCCCTCCCTCTGTTCATGCTCTCTCTCTCAAATAAATAAATAAAATCCAAAAAAAATTTTAAAAAGAGGAAGGTACATTCCGTATAATAGCAAAAGGATGGAAACAACATAAATGTGCAACAGTGGGGGCCTGGTTAAGTGGGGGGTAACAGAAATAGGATGGTGTGGTAGTCAGCCCCCACGGTGGCTCTGAAGGACCCTCCCTCCTGGTATTCATGTCCTCCAACACTAAACAGAGATGACCCGTGTGACAAATAGACTACTACCCAAGTGGCAGTGTGTGATCCTCAAAGCTAGGTCAGAGAAAAGACGTAGCTTCTGCTTAGATGTCTCCCTCTGGAATCATTCATTCTAGAGGAAACCAGCTACCATGCTGTGAGGACACTCAAGCCACCAGTGGAAAGGCCACATGGAAAAGCACCACTTGTCAGCAGCGGGAGTGAACCACCTTGGAAGGAGGTCCTCCTGTCCAGCCTTCAGGTGATTATGGCCCAGGCAACAAGTGACTGCAACCCAAACCAGAATTGCCCAACCAAGCCACTCTCAAATTCCTGACCCACAGAAACTGTAAGAGATAATGATTATTGTTTCAGTCACTAAATAGTGGGGGTGATTTACTGTATCAACAGATATAGTAAATGTAAATGGAAAACATTGTACAGTAGATAAAAATTGTAATTTGGAGCACTATTTCATGAAGCAGAAAATGCTCACAATCTATTAAGTCAAAAGAACAAGATATTCTCATATCAAGATATTCTCATTTTTTAAAATTTATATTTTTATATATTTCTGAAAAATGGAAGAAAATAAATTCAAATGCTTACATTGATTACCTTTGAGTAAAAGAATTAAAGTCCTTTTAATTTTATGTCTTCCTGTGTTTTCCAAAGTGATCACTTTTTATAATTCAAAAAATAACTTTCCTGGCATATATATAATTTTTTTATGGAAATTTACTTTACGTAAGTGAAAATGTTTGGCTCCAGCTTTCAAGAGGAGCCTGTTGACTTACAGCAGGAAAACACAAAGACAATGCCCACCTTGCAGGCTGCCCCCGGTCCCCTCCCTGATCTCATCTTGCTTCCTTCCTGTAGATCTAGCCTGGCAGCTCCATGACAGCATCCAGCCAAGTATCCTTCAGAGAGTCAGAGAAACTTGGATGTGACTGGGACCCTCAGAGGCTCCACTTACTGCACTGTGACAATGGACTGCCCAGGCTCTTCTTGAATACTTCCTGTGATGGGGAGCTCACCTCCACGAGGCAGCCCATCCAATGGCAAGCAACTCTCATTGCTAGAAATGTCTCACTGAGCATTTTGGCGGCTGCTGTTGGTTGGGGCTGTCCCGTATCTAAGGCAGGAAGATGATGGCCGCAAAGAAGACGGAAAGGTCACTGGAGTTGATCAACTCTAGACTCGTTATGAAAAGCGGAAAGTACGTGGTATACAAGCAGACTCTGATAATGATCAGACATGGCAAATCAAAACTGGTCATCCTGACCAACAACTGTCCGGCTCTGAGGAAATCTGAAATAGAATACTATGCCACGTTGGCCTAAACTGGTGTCCATCACTACAATGGCAATAATATTGAATTGGGCACAGCATGTGGGAAATACTATAGAGTATGCACTGATATCATTGATCCAGGTGATTCTGATATCATTAGAAGCATGCCAGAACAGACTGGTGAAAAGTAAATCACGCAAAATTTTTATTTTTTTTTTAATTTTTCTTTAATAAAACTGGGCAGAGCTTGTTTTAAAGAAAAAAAAATGTCTCACTAAGATGAATGGCTATGCCCCTTAAAGTTGGTCACTTATTTAAACAGGAAAGAGTGGCTGGTGTGCAAGCACCATGACAGCAGGCGCGCTTTGCTTTGCTTATTGCTGTATCCTTTGTACACAGCACAGTACCCAATATACAGGAGGTACGCAAATATTTCCTGAATGAATGACTGAGTAGGTGAATGGATGACCAGAGAGCATTTACCAGGCACTTAACACTCTGGGGGCTCAGCCTTGAGTCGAATGCATCCCATCTTGGCCTTCTTGGAGTTTAGAGCCTGGCAGGCGAGATGGGCATCAACGAGTAGTAACTAAATAATGAACTGATGAGTGCAATGAAGGAGCACTTCAAGGGGCTCCAGGTCATCTGGTTTAGGGAGGTCGCAGGAAAGCTTTCCCGAGAAAGCAACATTTAGGACATGGTCTGAAGAAAAGGCAGGTGCTGGCCAAGCAAAGCGGGGGGAAGAAGGATGAAGAGGGGGAGGAGGAGGAATGTTGCAAGCAGAAAAGAGGACAAGTGGGGACCATAGAAGCTCAGGGCGAGAGAGAAACAGAAGAGTGACAGTGGGCAGGGCCACTGAGGGAAGGGTGAGGATAGAGACAGGGCCTTGGGAAGCAGGACACAGAGGGGGGTGATGTGTGCAGACCATCACACCTGCATCCATCCTCCGGGGAGCAGCAGGTCCAGCCGGCGACATTGTGCACATGGCACTCAGGAAAGGGCTAGGCAGGGGCTGATGTGGGCTGGGTGATGGACGGTACGGCCCCACCGTCAGGGCCCCTGGAGAACCACATCGGCTGGACCACCACAATGACCAGCTTGGATGAGGCAGGGCCAGTGAGGGTGAGCATGGCAGGTGGATGGCTGCCTGCTAGAAGCCCAGTCAACCTGCTGGGAGGTGTTCACCCCTTTAGGATCAAGAACTGTGCTCTGTAAACTCATCTGCCTTGCTGCTATTGTTTTTTTCTCGTTTTGGATTTATCCTACCTACCTTTATCCTTTCATTTATCCTAAACGAAGTATTTCGTTTATCCTTTCATTTCCTAGTTTAATTTCCTTTTAATAAAGCCCTAATCTTGTCTTGGCTCACCTAATGGGAAAAGGGATTAGTCTCTGGCTAACCCAGGAGGAAGGGGGGCAACTGGGGGCCCTTGGGGTCCCGAGAGGGGAAAGTAGGGGTCAGGGATGTACTTCCTAGCCCAGGCAGAGACTGCAAACTCGAGGAAGGGGGCAAAATAAGAGCCACCAAAGTACCCACCCCGCCCCTGGGTCACTGCTCCCTGAGCTAGTGCCAAACTTCCAATACAAATGTCTCTTCCAAAGCTGGAGCAGGGAGGCCTGAACTCCAGTCCTGGCTTATCCCCTGGCCCTGCTCTGGGTAAGTTCTTAAACCCCCACTTCAAGCCTCAATTTCTACACTTGTGTGATAGACTAATAACCAGGGTTTCTGCCACAGAGGATTCTTGCAAGTACCTGGCACAGAGAGAGTGCATTTGAAAATCTGATGAACCCTGCTTCAGGGGTTGGTCCTTGGGGGTCAGTCCTCTGGGGTACACGCAGAGAAGCCATGGACCTGCTCCAGGACCCGGGGCCAGTCTCTGTAATCACCCCTCTCAGCTCTGACCAGACTCTCCCAGACTCAGGCACCTACCAGGTCTAAGTTCAACCCCACTTTCCGGGGACAGACCCATGTTGGAGATGCCAATATTCTTCTCCTACCCCTCCTGGCCAGCCCTGCTGTCTTACTCTAGGACAGAACCACCGGGTCAGGAGTGTGCAAGCCAAGGCCACAGTGCTCGCTGCATACAGAAGGTCCATGACTCAAGCCCATACTCCAAGTCTAGGGCTCTTTCCTCTGCCTTCTAATGCTGTTCCCGAGACCCCAAAACATGGAGCGGGAAAGTTCCTCAGGAAGGAAGGCAAATTGGCTAGTCGGGATGCCTAGGCAGCGCCGGTCAACACCAGTGAGCACAGGTATGCCTTTTGAAGGGAGAAGACTGGCCCCATGATGGACACTGGAGGTAGAAAACAGAATCTGGTCTTGATGAAGGATGGAACATAGGAGAAGCTAATTAGAAGGTAACAGAGGAAAGCATTGGGTGGGTGGGTGATACCCCAGGAGGCTGTCTCATGTCATTTTAAGGGTGGAGAGTCAAAAGGCAACCTGAGATGAAATGCATCGGAGGAGGATGTCTGAAAGGTGGGGAGCAAACCATTTGAGGGACTTCTAGAAGGTTCTCCAAATGGACAGGTATTCAGGAGTGTGTGCTCTGGGTGTGTCAGGTAAAGGCTGCAAGACGCGCATCCAGCCTCTGTGCAGTGATAAAGACTGTGATTAGGACAAGGAAGCCTTTCTCAAGATGAAACTGTTCTCTTTTCCATGAGTCATTTCAAAGTATACCAGCCCACTCCCTGGGAGAAACCCTCTTCAAGAAAACCAGCCTCCAGCAGCAGGTGGCAAAGTTGAAGACACCAAACAAGTCCCCTTCCTGGTTAACTGCACTCCTGCACTCCAGGAAACTCAACTTTATTCCTTTGGTACCAAGAGGAAGCCAGTGGAAGTGTCTGCTTACGAGAGGACTGTGGGGAGGCATTCTGACATGCCCGGTTATCGCCCTGCGTTGAAACGGTGAAGGCTGTGCTTTATAGGAGCCTATGAACACTTACTTCGTGAGATTCAGACCAGACTCTGGCACAACTGACATTTCCATCCCTGATCTAGAATGAACTGTTCAAGACAAAGCAATTTTCCAGATAAGAGAAAGCTCTCTAAACGCAAACTCACAAAAATAATGATTAAACTTTTTCGTGTGTATGAATAGAAGGTATCAGAATGTTCTTTCTCTAGATTCTCAAAATGAGAATCCCCTGAACATGTCAGGGTCGTGTAAGAGACATGCTGAAGAAATGCAGACTTGTCACAGATAATCCTACATCAGCAGATGACCTCACCCTGTGGCAGACAGGCCCTCCCACAATAGAGCAGGAAAGCTACAAGTCTTGGATTTAGAAGTTTTGGGGCATAATCCCAATAGCTGCTGTTGACCCAAGCACCCTCTGAGCTTCCATGTCTATACAGTGGGTATCAATGAAGACCAACTTAATAGGATTTTTTTTTTTGAGAAGTTAAATGAGACGTCTTAAAACATGGCATGTAATTAGTATGGTAGTTTATTCTGGAAAATACTTTCAAATGTAACTAAGAGTTGGAAATAAACCCTAAAACTTCAGCAGCCTTTACTTGACTACATATCCAGCAGCATAATCTTTTCATTTAAAAAAAAAAGCATTCTTGTTTTTATTGTTTTAATGAAAAAAGTGATAATAAATGTTGACTGTAAAAAATTCTAAATATCAAAAATAATTTGAAAGGGTAAATTTTATGAGATAAAAAGTAATTTTAAGTCTCTTGAACATGCTTACTGGCTCTGATAAAGCAACCACCCAGACACAGGCTTGAGGTTTTGTCAGAGATCTTCCCAGCGTTTTAAGAAATGCACATTCTGTCTTCACAATGATAGAATTATTCTATGCATGTTGCTTTGTAATCTTTTCTCATTAACAGTGTCTCATGAACATTCTTTCATATTAAAAATCATAGTTGTGTACTGTCATTCTAAAGGCTGTTCAGGATTCTGCAGTATGGATGTACTATCCTTTAATCTCTGATGAGTGATTTCTGGTGATTTTTAATTTTTCACTGCTATGAACAACACTGAGATGAATATCTATGTCCCTGCACACTTTTCCAATTGAGTATCTCAGCAGCAGAGCTACTGAAATGCAGGACTAGATAATTCTCGATAGTGGGCACTGCCCTGTGCCCTGGAGGATGTCTAAGCAGCACCCCTGGCCTCTGCCCATGAGATGCCAGTAGCAGCTCACCAGAGGGCAAAAACCAAAATGGCTAGATGTCACCAAATATCTCCCTTACCAGGGTTGGGGGTGGGGAGTAGGGCACAAAATGCTCCCTGGTTGAGAAATACTGCTTTAGGATAAACTCCTAGACATGGAATCGCCAGACCAGGTTTCTATACTTCTTATCTTGTTACCCATTACAAAATGCCCTTCACAGATCAAGTGCTCCTGCCACAACTGGGGAGATCTAGCCTCCCTTCCATTTTTGCCAGTGTAATGGTGAGCAGATCAGCCCATTGTTTTGTTGTTTTTTTTTCCCTAATTAAATTAATAGACTTTTTTTTTTTGGAGCAATTTTCAGTTTACAGAAAAACTGAATGGAAAATACAAAGTTTCATTTAGCTACTCACCTCCAGTTTCTATTATTCACATCTTCCACTGGTGTGGTGCCTTTGCTAAGCTGATGAGCCCTAATTGATAATTACTTTTAACTAATGTCTGTAGTTTATATTAGGGTTCACTCTTTGTATAATGACATGTATCCACCATTACAGTAGCATACAGGATAGCTTCAGCACCCTAAAAATCCCTGTGCTCATCCTATTCATCCCTTCTTCATCCCTAACCCCTAGAAAACACTGATCATTTTACTGCCCCCATAGTTTTGCCTTTTCCAGAATGTCATACAGCTGGAATCAAACAGTATGTAGCCTTGGTAATATGCTACATACAAGTTTCCTCCACATCTTTTCATAGCTCATTTCTTTTTTTTTTCCATAGCTCATTTCTTAACAGAGCTAAATAACATTCCATTGTAGGGATGTACCATCGTTTATTTATCCATGAACCTCCTGAAGGGCATCTTGGTTACTTCTAAGTTTTGGCAATTATGAGTAAACCTGTTATAAACATGTGCAAGTTTTTGAATGGAAGTTTTTTTTTTTAAGATTTTGTTTATTCATGAGAGACAGAGAGAGACAGAGAGAGAGAGAGAGAGAGAGAGAGAGAGAGAGAGAGGCAGAGGCAGAGGCAGAGGGAGAAGCAGGCTCCCTGCAGGGAGCCCGATCTGGGACTGGATCCCAGGAATCCAGGATCACAACCTGAGCCGAAGGCAGATGCTCAACCACTGAGCCACACAGGTGCCCCAGGACATAAGTTTTCAACTCATCTGGGTAAATACCTCGGAGTAGAATCACTGGGTTGTATGAAGTAAGACTATGCTTCATTTTGTAAGAAACTGCCAAACTGTCTTCCAAAGTAGTTGCACCATTTTGCATTCCCACCAGCAACGAATGAGAGCTCCAGTCACTCCACATCACTACCCACATTTAGTGGCATCACTGTCTTGGATTTTAGTCATTCTAATAAGTATACTTGCCTCTCATTATTGTTTTAATTTTTAATTCCCTAGTGACATGATGCTGAGCATCTTTTCATGTGCTTATTTGCCGTCTGTGTATATTTTTTGGTCAGGTATTCAGGTCTTCAACCTATTCTGAATTTGGTTCCATTCTTATCGTTGAAGTCTAAAACTTCTTTGAATAGGTTGGACATCAGTTTTTTTTATCAGATATATTTTGCAAATATTTTCTCCCAGTCTGTGGCTTATCTTTCCATTCTCTTCACAGTGTCTTATTAAGAGCAGAAATTTTTAATGAGATCCAACTAACAAATTTTTTTCTTTCATAGATTGTGCTTCTGCTGTTGTATCTCAAAAGTCATTTCCAAACCCATGGCCACCTATATTTTCCCAAACGTTATCTCTTAGGAGTTATCTTCTACAGTTTTGCATTTAGCATTTAGGTCTATGATCCAATTTGAGTTAATTTTTATGAAAGGAATAAGGTCTGTGTTGAATTCACTGTTTAACTTCCCTATTTAAAAAATTATTAGCGAGGTCAGGCATTTGTATCCTCTTCTGAACTGTGTGGATGTGTTCTTTGTCCTAAGTTTTGGTTATGTTATTCATATCCAGCTATATTTATTTTTTGCTATTTAAATATTGGTTTTATACAGAGTAGGTGTTACCCACTTTAAGTATACTGCTTGATGAATTTCTATAGACGTAAAGTCCGTTAACAACTGCAACTACCACCACATCCAAATTTTAAGATCCATAACCCTAAACAGTTCCCTCATGCCCCCTGTAATCACTCTGTCATCCCAACCCCAAGCAACAAGTAGTCTGCTACCACCACAGCCTGGCCTTTTCTAGAATTTCATACAAACGGGATTAGATAAGTTTGCAGTTTTTCGGAGTCTGACTCCCTTTATTTAGCACCTTTTGCTGAGATTCGCCCTCACTGCTGTACTTATTGGCACTTGTTTCTTTTTGTTCCTGAGCAGCACTCTAGTACCTGGATATACCACATTGTACACATCCATTTGCAAGTCTGTAGACATTTGGGTTGTGTCCAGTTTAGGTCCTTTAGGAAAAAATACTATGAATGCTCATCTACAGTCTTGGTACTGTGACCAGCTGCTTTAAAATATTTTGTCATGTTCATCTTCGACCCATAATAGACAAAGCATGTCCTTATTACAGACCAAACCATGTCAACTGATACCAAGAAAGGGCAGTAAGCACTGTGTGACTCTAGACCTAGATTTCAAAGCACAGAACCAGGAGTTATCACCACATGCCTCCTTGACTGAAGGATGGCATAAAATTCTAACAAAATGTCATAGGAAGCCAGATGTTAACTCCAAGAACTCCAATCCCTGGAAGCCACTCAACAAACCAAGGTGCACCTAGAGTATCAAGAGTATCAAATGGACTGCACACTGACATTTTCAAGCTTAGCACTCCCAAACTGGCATTTCTAGAAAAGACATTCTCAGCTGGAGTGCCAGGAGAAAAGGCATGTGCGTAGCTCTCTGGCTCTGTGCCTGCCACTGGTATTTGGGATTTGTTCAACTCAAAGCCACTGCTCTTTAAAGACTGCTGGTGCCTTTCTGGTTTTAGAAAGGAGGAGGGGAAAAGCTTGAAACTCAAGTTACAGCCAACAACAAGAATTGGAGGACCTGGACTCATTCAGATAAAGACACTTCCCCCTACCCCCCCATATTCAAGGGAGATTTCCACCAAAGTGATGCAGGAAGGGGAATGGGAGACAAATGCTCCACGGCTCTTTCCTTTCAAAGTGATCAGGCCAAAGGAAGGCAATTCCCAGCAGACACATAAGCTGGTTTTTGGTGTTACCCCAACCTTAATTTCTTACCATATGTGCCCACCCCATCCCACTCCCTCCAAGCCCCAAGTATTCCCTTTATCATGAGAGTGGCAGGTGCTGCACACCATTTCCTATCCCATCTTGGTTTGGAGGGTCAGGACACATGGCTGACCTTTCTCCACATCCCCACTGCTAATTGCATCATCACTTTACACATGAAGAAACTGAGGCACAGAGAAGTTAATGGCTTGCTGGAGGTCACTCAGCTGCTAAGTGGCAGAGCCAAGATTCAAGTCCACACTTTTAAACACCATGTTATGCTACTAAATAAATGGCACAAACCCAAATGTTAGAAAACTAAAGAGGATGCTTTCTTTTGCTTCTTTCCCAGAGGTGGCCCTGAAAGGGACTACAGAGATGGAGGGTCCTTTGTAGGTCCCTGGCCTACAAAGCCAAGGACTTTTAGAGGAGCAGCTCAGGCTGGCAGAGAGAACACAGAGAACAAAGGGCTGACAGCCAAGATATTTCTTCAGCCTGGCACCGGCCCAAGCCCACACTTCCACTGTCCTTCTCTTAAAGCACAGGGTGGCCCATGATGTTTCTTCAAGTCAGAGTAACTCAGACTGGCCATAGAAGAAGGTGGTAGGGTTTGGTTGAGAAGTGGGGCAGGATCCCTGAAAACCATGAACAGCACAGAAATGAGGATATGGGATGGCCAACCACCTGGGTTTGGATCTGGACAGCACTGCTCTACCCTACAATTCTGGATCAGTCCCTAGAACTCAGTGACTCCACCTGTACAATGGGATGATCGTGGCTACAACCCACAGCAGAACCTCATATAAAGATGCATAGCTCTTGGCATGTCATACATAGCCCTGCTAGCCCTGTTGTCAGCATCAGCATCAGCATCATTATGAAACTGTGCTTCATTAGTAGTAGTAGTATTATAAAACTGTAGTTGAACCAGTCCACTCTCCTAGAATGGCAAACACATGGGGGCCCAGCAAGAAAGATGCTCAGAGGCCACATTGAGTGCTGGTGCGGTAGCTGCTGAACACAAAGACGACCAAGCCACACCCCACACCTGCAGCCCCAGGCTCCCCATTCGCTTTCTCTGATGAAGCGAATGCTGGTGAACTCCTCCCCCTTAAGAAGTGGGAAGTGGGGATTCCCAGGACTCTGAGCAGCTCTGTCACAGCAGACGTGGTGGCCACAGACATGTCCTGTGGCTATGTCAATCCACCACATGTCTGCAGCTGGAGCTGTCAACTCAGTCATTTCTCACCTTGTTCAAAGACTTTATCCAGCTGAACCGGCTCTGCCAGGTGCTGGTGCTGCCTTATGCCTCCTGACAGCCTCCCGATCCCCGGGGATGCAACAGTTGCTCATAAGGTAAGTGGCAGTTTCGTCTTTTTAAGAGTCTGAGCGTATCTGAAGGATTAGAAGCCTTGAGCTCATGCCACTGAGTGACCAGGCAGCATTCGTGATGGAAGGGTTTTGAGATGCTCCTTGAAGTGTAAAAAGGGACCTTCCTTCCTGAAAAGGTGGAGATTCTGGCCCCTCTGCTCTCCTCACGGTGGCTTGCACAGAATTTTGCTACATATGAAGCACAGACTCGGGGGCAGCGGTGTTGAGCCCCCTCAGCATGTTACCCTGGACTCCTAGCTGGAGGTCAGGTATCACCTAATGAAAGGCTTTTGGGATCAATGAAATTTAAGAGAAGGGTGGAGCTGGCTTACAGAGGCAGGGCAAGTCTTCAGTCACATTTTTGCTCCAAAGGGAGAGAATTTTATGCCAACGTTCATGCCACATGCTCTTTCTTCTCTCTCCCCACCTCCTTTCTGCGCGTGATTATGAATGAATGAATGAATGAATGACCTCATGAGATAAATGGAGACAACACATCTTGTTGAGGGGGTGATGATCTGTTTTTCAGCAGAGGGTTTTTAGGGGGTTGAGGCCTATTCTGAAGACAGATCAGAGGGAAGCAGCCAGGTCTGGTTTAAAAACCCACATGGTGAAACAGAATCGCCCAACCAATCCCCGAACACAGGGGAGACCTGTCTTAACACCTGAATGAGGTGGCCTCAGGGCTGGTAAAGGGCCCTGTCACAGCCGCCCAGCAAATATATATTTGACATATAAATAAAATGACCCCAAGAAGTTATAAGAGTGAAAACACAGAGAAGAGGAATGGAGGAAAGATCCTCGTGGAGAGATCTGGGAATGGTGTAAGATGAGCAGGGTGTATCGCAGGGGATGGATGAAGAGCACCTCTAGTCCCCAGAGGAGACCCCTGGGGTCCTGGGAGACCTGTGCCTGGACCAGTGCCTCTTTGCTCACATTCCCTTTCTGGGGCTATAGTCCAGTCCCGAGAAGCTAATTCCACATGATGATAGCTGGATTCCCAAGGAAGACGCCACTACCTCAGAGATCCTAGTTAACCAAATAGCAGCCATCGGATCACAAACTGCCTTTCATTCCTGAGTACCTACTGCAGGTCTATGTGTACCAGGGTTCATGGAACATGGTAGTGCAGAGACTGTTGTCAACAGGATGGATGTGGCCCTGTCCTAATAGAGCATCAAAGTCAGTGGGAAGACATGTCCATCAATGAACTGCCAAACAATTATTCATCATCACGGTCTCAATGAATCTGGAATACAAGCCCCAAGAAGACAGGGATTTGTGTTGGTTCTGTTCACACAATGTCACAAGTGTCTAGAAGAGAGCCTGCCACAGAGCAGGTGCTCACTAAGTATCTGCTGAATGAATGAAGTGCAATAAAAGAAAGGCAAAGGGTGTGGCAAGAGCATTTGATGAAGGGACCTAAGCTAGTGGGGGCACCCGGGGAGGTTTTCCCAAGGAAGCCACATGAAGTAGATACAAGACTGCGCAGGCACTGTGGGACAAATAAAAGTGAGCTGGGGGAGAGGGTGGGGGTGTCAGAAGCACTGAGAAGCCTCCCCTGGGGTGTGGACAGGGCCAGGCAGGGGCCAGATTATGCAGAACCACAGTCAGGGATGCTTCCGAAGCCTGACCAGACCCCACCCCCACCCCACCCCCCGAAAAAAATCTATATTAAGAACAGGGGAGGGACAAAGGAAATGTGACACTCCTCCCTCACTGTGCTGGTCCCCTTCCAACGCCACTGAGTAATTAAAAAATCATCTGATGATATATATCCATAGAATAATGCATGCCTTCTTTTAATTGTTTAATAGAAGGCAGCGAAGAAAGCATGAATTACTGCCCCAAATGGGATATTTGTCAAGAAGAAGGACAAGCCATGACCAGTTGGCCCTCACACTGAAACTCAAGAGCAGCAAAATATTTCAAGCATTAAAGAGTCACAACACAAAACAGAAGGCGGCCCCCTCCTCCTGCTTCCTCTGGCAAAGCTCCGAAGCTTTTATGGCATTTGTGTACTTATTCCTGGATGGAAGAGCTCTCATCCCCGCCCCACCAGTGGTCATGCTGTGAAAAATAAGGGATGGTCTCAGCCTGACAGAGCCAATGATACAGTAAAGAGTCTCCCAGGGCTCCAGGAAATCAGGGTTTCAACACCACCAGCCTCCTTGGGAGGCCCACAGCGGGGAGGCCCTTCCAGGTCAGCTTCTGATGCAGTGTTCCTGGAAACTGCAGGCTTCCGGAGAGGGGCAAGGAAGAGCAGGTGCTGTCTGCAGAGCACCCTCACCAGCCCAGATCAGGATGGAGCTAAAAGGCAACTGGAGTCCTAGGGGTCATTTCTGGGAAAAGCTCCCACAACCTGCAAGAAGACTGAACAATTTCATCTGAGCAACCTGATAGGCTAGGGGGGTAGGGGACCAAACTGAGCACACCATGGGGTGGTCTCCAGACGTCCTCCCTCTCCCCCAAAAGTCCATTCCAAGCCCTTGTCAATTCCGACATTCCATAATCAGGGAATCTTGGCCATGGGGTTCTAGGGCCCCTGGCGCCTAACAGTAAATTCTTGGGAGACCAGACTCCTGCTCATATATTTAGTACTTCTCACCTCCTTTAGCCCAGTGCTTCCCTTGCACAGAATTCCACCTGAGCTGGGTGGAAGCTTTTCTCAAGAGCAACTTGGGAGCAAGGACTTGGTTGTTTTAAATCCCAATCTTCTGCACTGAGCACACAGTGGGGAACTGCTATTTACATAAGCAGAAGTCTCATCTCCAACTCTGCTCATGCTATGTCCCCTTTTCATTTCCCATCATCAACCCCAAGTCTCTCTGTCCTGCACTTGGGGCACACGTCCCATTCCCAGGGTGGTAGAAAGAAAGCAGCTAGAACCAGAACCCATTGCAAGTTCCTGGACACACCTTCCTCCTTGCACCTCTCACTGTGGGTGCCTCCAGGAGTGGAGTTTTTTTGTTTTTTGTTTTTTTTAAGATTTATTTATTCATGAGAGACAGAGAGAGAGACAGAGGCAGAGACAGAGGCAGAGGGAGAAGCAGGCTCCCTAAGGGGAGCCCCATGTGGGACTCGATCCCAGGACCCCGGGATCACATCCAGAGGTGAAGTCAAATGCTCAACCGCTGAGCCACCCAGGTGCCCACCACCTTGAGATTCTTACTTCCTAATATTTTGACAAGAAGCCTTGCAAATAACGTAGCTGTCCCAGGAAGAAGATAGGAGAAAACAAAGAAGCCCAGCAAGGATATTATTTCAGGTTTAAGGCCAGTCTTCAACCCAATCCTGTGTGGAGCTCAGGAGCATGACTTTACTCCTCCGAGTCTGGGTGATGTGCGATTAAGGGCTGCCTAGGAAGAGGTAAGTTCTCGATTCTTCTCCACCTCTGTTCAGGGGAGGAGCAACTCCAGTAGCCCAAATGCAGCCTCAGAAGCAAGTTACAGATGTGGCCGTAAAACTCAAGCATACAGGAGCTGGAGGGTGAGCGCCCAGACAGCGGAAGGGGACTGGAGGGACTCTGGGCAGAGCGCCAACAGTGTCTACTACCACTGTCGATAAAATTCCTTGGGTTGAATTATTGGGTACAAAATATGAGGTCTAAAGAAGAGTGGATGACTTGCCCTGGGTGACTCGACCAAAAGGGGTTTCAATGAAGCAACTCCCTTCCAAAGACAGACGCTGTCATCTTTCTTTCCCCGCCAACCAGTACTCATAAATACACCATCATGAAGGCACTTCCCTGCTTCACCTCACTGCATCTTCGTCTTCCCACATTTGGTTAACAGCATCCCAGATTGAGCAACAAATTGATTCTTAATAGTCTCCAGCAATCTGCACACATCACATAGCAAATTTCCACGAATGCCTCCTGCTAGCCATGTTGTGCAAGTACTGGTTTGCAGAACTGTTACCCCAGGGTAACAAGGGACCCTTCTTTTTAAGCTGAGCCCAACTAGGATCCTGTTTCAGGAGACAGCCATTCTTTAGGTCAGATCTAAATTGTGGGGTGTAACTGCTAACATAAATTGCCTAAATATCCAGTTATGTCCATTCCTCCATATTTGGGATGTCAATCTTGATTAAAATTCCCAATAGAAGGGATGTCTAAGCTTTTCAGAGAAACAAGAACATTCCTCTTTGCCTTGAGATGTTTCAATGAAAGAAACTAAAATGGGGGGCACATGTACCCACTTGTAACCAATTTGCTTTAGTAACTTGATATAGCTTTCCAACTGCTTTGCCCATTTTTGCCCTGAGGGGTAGAAGCTGTCAGCTTCCCTTTTAGAAAGACAATTTACCAAGTTCGTTGATATTCTCCTGTCTCTTCTCTCCCTTTTAGCCTGGCTTCTCAGATTTCATTTCCAGTCAGTTGGTGGACTGTATTTCTAAACTTGGATGCCACTGGCACAGTTGGGGATTATCATCATTTTTATGGTTGTTACAGCTAACATTTACTGAATACTCACCACCTGCCAGGAGTTATTTTATGCATTTAACATAAATTAAGTCATTTAATCCTCACAGCAAACCCTATGAAGTGAGTATGGGCATTATTCCTACTTTACAGATAAGGTAAGAGTGGCATAGATAGGTAAAGCAACTCACTCAAGGCCTCACAGCTAGACGAGTGGTCAGTCATTTAAGATGGTCCCTGCTGATCCCTGCCCACCCTTGTATGCATGTCCTGTATATCCTTTGGTGTGCACAGGACTTGGGAATGTGACCGACTATTACTCCAATGATTATAATACAGTATAAAGCGAGGGCAAAGGGATATTGTGCATGTAATTAAGATCCTTCATCAGCTGATTCTGTGTTAATCAAAACAGATGCTGTCCTGGATGGGCCTGACTTAATTAGGTATGCATTTGTAAAGAGGGCTTATACCTTCTCTGAACTCAGAGAGACTCTCCTGCTGGCCTGGAAAGACCAAGTTGCTGTGATTTCTACAGCTCCAAGGAAATGAATTCAACCAATAACCACAAGAGAGCTTGGGAGGACATCTGAGCTGGTCACAGGGGACCACAGTTCTGGAGAACACATGGATTGCTGCCTGAGCAGAGGACTCAGCTAGGCCTGCCCAGACCCCTGAACCATGAAAACTGTGCGATATTAAACAAGTGTTGTCATAAACAGCTAAGTTTGTGGTAATATGCTACACAGAACAAATATAACTAGTAAGGGGCACTGGCTAGGAGACTACAAACCCACAGACCCTGGCTCTTGAGTTCTCACTTGTAACTACTTTTCTATTTGCTGCTCTAGATCTGGAATCTGGGGTGGATAGAAAAGGAATTACTAAGTAGATTGGTCAGAAGACTCTGTTCTTATGAAGCTGGGGATGTCTTGTTCTTACCCCATCTACCCAGCATTCAACATGTTTCAGGAACTACATGAGGCATAAAGCAGACACAGAGGCACACAGCATGGACCTTAGCATCCAATGGGTAGGAAGGCACTAAACAAGTAACAAAATAAGTATAACAATAATAATTACAATAGGCAAAGGGCATAAAGGAAAGTGCTAAGGGAACATGTAAAAGGTCCTAGGGAGCACCTTGGCCTGTGTCTGAGCAGGAGTCAATCAAACAGAGATGAGGAGAAGGGAAAGAGCTTTCTAGGCAGAGGGAATAGCATGTACAAAGGCCCAGTGGTAGGAAAATGTAAGGACAGAGGAGGAACTTAACAGGTCTTGGGTGGCTAGAAGGGAAGGAGGGTCCCAAAATGTGGCTAAAGAGGCAGGGAGGGGCCACCTCGGTTGAAATGATACTGCTCTATAGCCGATGCTGACCCTTTTCCACAAGCGCAATTCAATGCCGCCTCACCCAGGACAATAGAAACACATTCCACTGAGCACTGGTGGCACAAAGTCAAAATTACTGCTTTCTGAGAAGGAAACTGGAAATGCTTTCAAACTCAACAAGCCTTGATAGGTTCATGTTGTAATTCTGGAAGTGGGAAATAGAAATCATTTGCCCTTTGTCTTTTTTTTTTTTTAAGATTTTATTTATTTATTCATGGAAGACAGAGAGAGAGAGAGAGAGAGAGAGAGAGAGAGAGAGAGAGAGAGAGAGAGAAAGAGGCAGAAACACAGGCAGAGGGAGAAGCAGGCTCCATGCAGGGAGCCTGATGTGGGACTCGATCCCAGGACTCCAGGATCACGCCCTGGGCTGAAGGCAGTGCTAAACCTCTGAGCCACCCAGGCTGCCCCTCTTTGTCTTTTCTTGCATGTAAAAAACACAGAGATGGTCTGAACACGTGTGGTCGGTGGGCTGTGAGAACTGGGGAGCCACCAGTCAGCACATGTCAAGCTGGAGATAAGGCCCCTAGGAAACCCAAGAAGAATGGGACCTTTGGGATTAAGCAAAAGAACTACAGTCTCCTGCCTCCTGACCTTGGGCTTAACTGGAGAATGTTGGGGGCCTGACATACATTGCTTCCAGCCCTGAGTCACTATATTGGGAACAGCATGTGTCCCAAGACTTTTAAGAGCCTTGGCAAATGAGCAATGAAGGGAGTAAGGGCATGAGATGGCAGGGGGGAAGGGTCATCTCTTGCTGCTGTCACTTGTCAGTTGTGTGACCTAAGGCAAGTTATTAACCTCTCTGAGCCTTGGTATCATCATCTATCAAATGGAGTTTCTATATTACAGGGTTGTGATGATTCAAAGAAAAGTACAGAAAGCACCAGAATTGTGCCTGGCACAGGGTAAGTGTGCAAGGAAATGTCAACACTATAAACACTGCTGCTACAACCACCACCACTGCTGTATCATCACCATCATCACTGTCATCATCATTATTATCATGGTCATTGCTACCACCATCAGCAGCAGCATCCTATCAAAAACTGAACTGGCTTTATGAATAAGCTTATAAGCTTTAATCTTCCACAATTCAAAACTGGAGTTAAGGATGCATTAAATACTAGGGAAGGAGAGAGAAGCCCTCCCACTGCCCCCCAGATACTGGGAGTGTTCCTTTCTTGGTGACCATGGCTGTGGCAGAGAACGCAAGTCCCAAAGTCAAGGAAATACACCATAGTTTTGTCCACCTCACTGGTGCTCTGAACCTGGGCTCACTAAATAATCTGTTGATTGCAGTCTAGTGCCCTAATTGGTCTGACTCCAGAGAGAGGACGTGCTGATGTGCTAATGAGAATATTCCAGTCCTTGTGGCAGTTACAGTTTGATTTAAATTAATAAATTGGCTTCTCATTTATTTTTTTAAATCACATGGGAAAAAAGCCTGTTCCCTGGGGCGTCTCCAAGGAAATGCTGCATTTGCATCCACAAATATATTTTGACCACACATTGGGGGCTATCCAGGCCAGAGATGGTAATTAAGAAAAACACAAAGCATTCGTGTATGCTTCCCAAATGCACAGAACGCTTTCACACCCATTTTTTTCATTTGCGCTGCCTCGATCTTATAAAGTATTACACTTCTCCTTGTTTCTCAGGGGTTCGGTGAATGCTGCTTTTAAGGTTAGCATGAATAGACAAAAGTTCTGGTCTTTTAAAAAGAAGTTGTTAGTGACATAATTGTAAGAGGGAGTGTTGGTTAGAATGAAATGTACAGAAGGTTTTATGAGGTTTTAAAAAAGCTTTTCTTATTAAATAACTATAAAACCTCACAAAAATAGCTCAAACTAACTTTGGAGAAGGCCAGTCATAATTAGTAAAAACCTAAAATGCAGAATATTTTTTAATGCCCTTTTAATATGTGAAGGCCACACAGTAAAAAGAACCCACAGCTAATAAAGCGCCTGTGTCTTTCACAAACAAACAGAACTTCGTGAATCAGGCTGGTGTCCTTAAGAAGGGTAAACTGGTCCCACTGTGTGAGCTTGCAGAAGCCTCATATGCTCACTGGGGCTCGATTTCACGGGAAAAGAAATCAGCCACCAAGGGAGAGCACTGAATCACTTCCAGGTACCTTCCAGCTCTACAAGACTTGTCTTTTCTAATTATGTTCACACTAGTAATTTGCTCCTCAAATTCCTTCTTTTCGGTGAAGTTGGAAGCAATGCTACATATTCTAAATTAGCAGAGTTCAAATTAATGAGCTTTTACTAAAAAAAAAAAAAATGAGCTTTTACTGTCTTCCAGGTTGATTTGGAGATGAACAAAAATAGAAAAAGAAATGAGACCTAGTAGCACTTACTCACACAGAATCACGGGTACACATCATTGATTTCTGCTCCCAGGGCATTTGTTTTATGGAAGCCCGGGACAGGCAGTTCGGGTGTCGCACTTTCTTTTGGAAAAACAGCATCAATGTGCTGTTTGGCCAACGGTGGAGAGTAAAGGATGAACAACTAGGGTCTTTGGAGAGTACTGGAGATAGGCACCCCCACGTGGAAGGGCAGATGTTGCTGGAAGTTCATCCAATTTTCCAGAACGTTTGGGCATTCAAATTTCTCATCCCAGGAAAAGGTTGTTTCAGTGGTTTCAAAGGTTTTATGTTACTGCTTAGAGCAAGCTTAGACCTAATATAACTACAAAACCAAAGTCTGATGTTTTCATCGGGTATTACAGAAAGAACTGCATCCTTCCCGAACCCATATGATGAAGCCCTAACCCCTCATGGGACTAT
This sequence comes from Nyctereutes procyonoides, assembly GCF_905146905.1. Lineage (NCBI taxonomy): Eukaryota > Metazoa > Chordata > Mammalia > Carnivora > Canidae > Nyctereutes > Nyctereutes procyonoides. Next base: position 34,652,468 of record NW_026575049.1, read on the forward strand.
ATGTGGAGACAGGGTCTATACTATAGGAGGGCAATCAAGTTTAAAAGAGGTCATAAGGGGGATCCCTGGGTGGCGCAGCGGTTTAGCGCCAGCCTTTGGCCCTGGGCACGATCCTGGAGACCCGGGATTGAATCCCACATCGGGCTCTCGGTACATGGAGCCTGCTTCTCCCTCTGCCTGTGTCTGCCTCCCTCCCTCCCTCTCTCTCTCTTTCTCTCTCTCTCTCTGTGTGTGTGTGACTATCATGAATAAATAAAAAAATAATAAAAAATTTAAAAAAATTTAAAAGAGGTCATAAGGATGGGGCAGGCCCTCATCCAACAGGAACTGGTGTCCTTGAAAGAAGAGACACCAGCTTCCTTTCTTCTCTCTCCATTCATGTGAAGAGGCCACGAGGGGGCCCAGTGAGCAGATGGCTGTTTGCACGCTAGAAAGAGGTTTCACCAGACATCAACCATGCTAGTGCCTGGATCTTGGACTTCCAGCCTCTAGACTGAGAACACAAATGTCTGTCGAGTGAGGCCTCTCGTACTAATCCCTCTGGCTGAAATCGAGCACCTGCAAGTGCCAGGCACCACACTGAGGATTCCAGGTGCTTCACCCCATTTAATTCTCACACCACCTACACATAGGAAGTGCTAGCATTATCCTCGCTTTCTATGAATTATTGGCTTATTAATGTGTTCATTTATTCTCTGGCCTCCTTCATTTACTTATCTGGCAAACATGTGGCAAGTGCCACACCTGCAACTTGCTACAGAATAAACTGCTTTGATGCCAAAGAGGCCAATAAAGGAAACCAAGCACATGGGTCCCCGTGACCCCCGTATGTGACTCTGAGACCACACACACTTAGTCTGGAGTTGATCTGGGATGTCTGCCTCTTTCTATCCCATCTTCCTTGCTGCAACAGCCTTTTCATACCTACTGTTTCAAACCACCTCCCTTCTTTTTCTTCTCCTGCCAATTACGCACTGACCCCCTTTCAGACCTCAAAATTGAGGTTTGCACATAATTGCTCTGACAATTCCCTCAGTATTGAGGCCGGGACTGGGTGCATCTTAATGAGATGCGTAATTGCTTGGCACAATGCTTTTTATTCACTAACCATTCTGCACTTCAGACCGGCAATTCATTTACCACCCATCTTCCCTCGATAAAGCCTTCAGGTTCTCCTGCTCCAGCCTGAGACATTGAGAACAAACATTGTGCTTCTCGGGAGCCCCATTCATCATAGTCATTTCGCTCATTTGCAATTTCCAGAATGGAGATCAATTTGCGCTACACCCAAGGCATTTGTTGCTTGAGAAACATCTCATGGCAGCTAAAGGGAGCTTATCTCATATCCCAAAACAAGATGAACCTAACTGAAATTATACAAGCCTTTCCTGACCTCGTCACCAACTGCAGACGGGAGAGCTGGTGGCCAGCAAGCAGGAAGAGCTGGTGGCCAGCAAGCAGCATTTTACACCAAGTGCACGTGCATGCTTATCTACCCGCAGCTGCCTGGACCACGACAGTACATCAGCAGCAAAATGTTAATAACCACATTAGGCTCGGTCCTGTAGTTGACATACTGCTCCCATTGTCTGCACCATTGCCTGAGAGAGAGAGAGAGGCATTGGTATTCCTATCTTGAGAGGTGATACACCTGAGCCCTGGGAGCCTACACGACTTACTCAAGAACACTCCTACAGTGTGGTGAAGCTGGGACTTGAACTTGGAGCTTCTGGCTCTCTGCCTCCCCCAAAGGCTACCTGTGGACCAAATCCAGCCGTGTCCATTCATTTATACAATGTCCAGGGCTGCTTTCACACTGCAAGGGCATAGCTGAGCTGTTCTAACAGAAATCTACAATGTTCACCATCTAGGACAGGTGTGTAGACCTAGAACGTGTGGAACCGACTTGGTTTAGCACTTTAGAAAGCTCCAGAATGGGGATCCCTGGGTGGCGCAGCGGTTTAGCGCCTGCCTTTGGCCCAGGGCGCGATCCTGGAGACCCGGGATCGAATCCCACATTGGGCTCCCTCCATGGAGCCTGCTTCTCCCTCTGCCTATGTCTCTGCCTCTCTCTCTCTGTGTGACTATCATGAATAAATAAATAAAATTTAAAAAAAAAAAGAAAGAAAGCTCCAGAATGACGTGGCTTTGGGGTGCCTTGGCTCCCAGTATGTGGACAACCCTGGAGTGAACACTAGACGAGAAGTCAACTGATCCTGCTTATGGTTGTGGCTGTTGCTGGTGTTGGTACACAGTGACACCCTCTACGAGGTGCCTGGCATTGTTCTAAAATATTTTACTGCTGTATTTTCATTTGGTCCCTGCAACAGACCCATGAGGCACGTACTATGATCATCCCTATATGGACAGAGAGGAAACTGAGGCATAGAGAGGTTAAGTAACTTGCCCAAGGTCACCCAGCAAGTGCTGGCAGGACTGTCTGCTCTAAACCAGTAGGCTCTACTCCCTCCTCTAGGTTAGACTTTAAAGTTTGGCCTCATCTCAGTTATTAAGAGCTTGCTCTGGGGGACTGGCTTCGTATCCTGAGCTTCCTTCTCTTTGCACCTTAAAGAGTGTGATTTTCCATGAGGCTAGCCTTGAGGACGATACTTTTGAGAACACTGGAAGCATTATGTTCCCCTGAAGGAAAATCTTGACAAACAGAACACCATTAACTCCAAATATACATTCAGTCCTTTTCTTTAATGGACTAAACACAGTGGGAGTACCTCCCCCACACAGGACCCTGTCAACAAAACAGTGATCTGATGGAAATTTTAGGTGGTGTGTACTGCTGTTTAGAAATGCTTACGAATGCAAGGCTTTGAGATCTACAGCACCCCATTCCCTGGTGGGAAGGGAGCCACAATGAACCAGTGCCTCGGCCACCAGGGCTGCTGGTTCACAACTGATTCGTGATCGCTTTTCACAGTACTTCACTTTATGCCCAAAGAAATCTCTTAGAAGGCAATACCACTGCTGTCATCAGCAGCATTCCCACTGTTCACACCAGCAGATCGCTGCTAGATTCCGCTTTCCTGACACCACCAACCCAGCATCTTCTAGGCCTCACTCAAACCCTGGATGGAAGAGTTCGTGTATTAGTTTCCTACTGGCTGCTGTAACAAATCACTGCAAAATTAGCAGCTGAGGGCAGCCTGGGTGGCTCAGCGGTTTAGCGCCACCTTCGGCCCTGGGTGTGATCCTGGAGACCCAGGATCCAGTCCCACATTGGGCTCCCTGCATGGAGCCTGCTTCTTCCTCTGCCTGTGTCTCTGCCTCTCTCTCTGATGAATAAATTAAAAAAAAAAAAAAAGGCAGCTAAAACCAACACAAAAATTATTCTCCTGTGGGGGGCGGGGGGTGGGGACACAGGCCCTAGGGTCAAAGTGTTGGCAGTTCCTTCTGGAGGCCACTTGCTTTCTCTGGCTCAGGGATTGGTCCTCCCATCACCCTGATCCCTGCCTCCATCCATCATCCCATCTCTGTCTCTTACCTCCCTTGTGATTACTCAGAACCCAACTAGAATGATCTTCCTTACTTAAAATCCTTGACTTAACCACATCTGCCAAGTCTCTTTTGCCACATAAGGGAACATATTTATAGGTTCCAGGGATTCGGATGTGAACATCTTTCATGGGCCATTCTGCTACCATAGTTTAGGAGGCAAGAAACTTCAGGCCTTAGGCTGTGAATGCCTCTGGGCTAAGGGCAAAGTTAAGGACAGCACCAGAGAGGATGAACGGATGTCTGCTCTGGTTCCCTTAACTGGGTTCAGCAGCCTCTGCTGTACATGTTCACCTTTGAGGCTGGCTTGACTCTTATCCCCCCAACAGATCCTTCCCCAGGTCATGATTAAACTGTCCCCCAAACCTGTGGCTGTAATCTGTGGACTTTCCCAGGATCCCACAGTGTAAAGCTTGAGATCAGAAGAACAATGTTATTTAGCAAGTTAAATTTGACCATCCAAACTGATAAAGACCAGCAGGGTTTCTTAGGCTCAGGAAAGCCTGCACCCCATGCACTAATTGGATAACGAATGGCCACAATTCACCAGGGGCTGTTTTTGGCAAGGCCTTATCGGGACAAGATGCTTATCATTTCTTCCCCTCTGTCTGGGTTACATCCATAATACCGTGGGGAGGGTTATCAGTTGCAATGGACTCTCATTCTCCTAGCTCCTGGTTCTTATTTCAGGATTACCTAAACTTGAATGCCAATAATTTTTTTTCTTTTTAGCAAAAAGAAAATTACAATGTTATATGCTCCTCTCTGATAAGACAATGAACAAACCAAACACCACAATAAGCTCATTTTGTCACTTGCTCAGAAAAAAATATGGCACTTTACACTGGTTGGGGGAATCAGTTCCTCTAGATCCTTCTCATTAAGAAAGGGGTTGGCAAATTATTTCTCCTGTACTGATCTCTTAAGACCTCAGTTTTAAAGACAGCAACGTATCAGCCAATTTTTTGGCAACAGTTAAAGGCATGTTGGAAGAGAAGGCTATTGATTAACAAGAGGTTTGGAGATTATCTGTGGAATCTATTTCTTATTCAATCCCTTTCCCCCAAGACCATGAATAATTGGATGTCAGCTGCTTCTGAACTCCCCTAGTATCTGCCAATTCCTTTAAAAAGTCACATTTCTTTTCAGACACCAGCTCATTTATCCTGTAAACTGGAGGAAAACCTACTGAGAGCTGAGGCTGAGATTCTAAACTGAGATTAACCATTCTATGAACAAGAGAGACCCAATGCAGAAAGAAGGTGCAGGAACATTTTATGAGCCAGTCTCAGTGGTGATCAAATACTTTTGAGGGACGTGTTCCAGGACACCCTCCTTATTTCCCAATGTCACTCTAGCAGGCAATTTCCCTATAAAATGAGATAAAGCCTTCAATCTGCTCCATCAGTCCTGGAATGAAGGTTCTGTAGGAATGATAATTACAGAATTACAAGGCTGTGGATGGCTGAGCTCACTTACTAGCTAAGGGACCAGCTTTCTCTGATTTCTCTGGAAAGATTACAAGTTGTCCCTCATTAAATGGACTTCCAGGTTTCTCTTAAAAAGTGGAAATAAATAAATAAATAAATAAATAAATAAATAAATAAATAAATAAATAAATTGGAATCCAGAATGTTCCACCTGCAAAATCCAAGAGCTCAGTGTGAGTTTATTTAATTCCTTACTCTTGGTGACAAATGAGTTTGGGGGGCAAGTTACCCTTTCTGACAATTCCCTCCACCAGCTACTGCTGGTCAATAGGTCCCTCCCCAAAAGAAGAATGAATCAGAGAGAAAATTGCAGATGGTCACCATGCCTAGGCAGGGAAGTGCTCAAAAAAAGAACACCCAAAGTAGTCTCCCAACTCTTAAACCCATGGAAGTACTCCCCTGCAATTTCCCTATTTCAGGCACCATCTCTGGCCTGAGCAATCCTGTTCCGGGTTCAAGGATACTCTGTTGACTCCCGAGGGGGCTGAGTGAATTTCTGGGAGGGGTCTAGAAGCCTGGAAGCAGAGAGAAGTCCTGGGCTCTGGAGGCAGGCGCACAGTGCCCTCTCATCAGCCTTGCTCCTAACTCGGCACCCTATCCTGGACAGGATGGGCCTCGGGACGGCTCCCCCCCACCCCCCACACACACCCAGTGTGCCTGGAACATCCACAGTCTTCACCGCATTGAGTCCTAGCAGACCAGCGAGCAAGGGCAGACACGTAGCTAGCCCATTTACGAACTCTCACGCAAGGAGCAGGTTTCACCTCTACATCAGGACCAATGAATTGAGAACCAAAGGAGTTCAGGTCACCCCCGTGTAGGCAAAGCATCTCTAGGCCAGCTGAGCCAGTAGAGGGGGCCTGCTCCCTGAAGCCGGGGGCTTCACAGCTGGATTGAATCCTGGCTCTGGAACTCCTCGACTTGACCAGATGGCCCTGCACAGGTGACTTTATTTTTTTAAAGATTTATCTATTTATTTGAGAGAGAAAGCGAGCAAGCACAAGCAGGGGGAGCAGCAGGAAGAGAGAGAAGCAGGCTCCCCTACTGAGCAGGGAGTCTGATGCAGAGCTCAATCCCAGGACCTTGGGATCACGACCCAAGCCAAAGGCAGACACTTCACTGACTGAGCCACCCAGGTCCCCTGCACAGGTGACCTTAAGCGACAACACCAGCTCCCTCGGCTACAAACTGAGGAATGATGCACTGAAGAGCAGTAACAGGTTGTCTGAATGCGAGGAACTATAAAAATCACAGAGCAAGAGGAGCTTCTCTTCAGTCAGTTACTGGGATCCAGACTGTGATGATCCTTGGTTCTGAAGGAAGAACAGTGGGGAATTTTAAAGATGAAAACATAAAGACAAAAAAAAACATAACACTTGCTGGCACGTTGGACACAAGTCAACTCATTAAATTCTCACAACATTTCAAACAGGCAGGTACTGCTGTTACCCCATTAAGCAGATAAAGACATTGAGGCACCCAGCGTTTAAGAATCGACCCAAGGTTCTTCTGCCAGTTAGTGTAGCTTTACACGGAGGCAGCCTGATTTGGAGAATAGGGTTTCACTGCTGTACTCTGTGGCCTCTTTAGATAAAGGTAAATACATTACTCCCACATTCCTGGTGAGGTGACTGAAGCCCCAGAAGGTTGAGATGTTTGCCCAAGATCCCACTGCTGGCAAGTGAAAAAAGGCAGAATTTCAACTCAGGACTGAGAGTTCTAAATTCCACTTTCTTCCCAAGAAACCACACTGTATGAGATCTGCTGCATTGGGGGTGAGGATCATGGGGGAGGAGGACACCTAACAATGTCATTTGCAAATAAAGGCTGGAAGGAGGTGGGGGAAGTGTATAGGGTCCACCTTGGGCTCCTCCTTTCTGTTTTTGTGTGTGTGTGTGTGTGTGTGTGTGTGTGTGTGTGTGTTTTTTAACAACATGAGTTCAGGAACGGCACAGTCCATGAGACAACAAGCTTGGACTCTGGCCACCCAAGAGAGCCCCACTCAGGTCCAAGCCCTGCAAATCCCCTTCACGCCAGAGACCCAGTATCCAGGAAGGATGGGGCTGCCTTTTAAAGGTACTGCAGAGGCCCTCACTTCCATGTTGCTCAAAGCCACATTTCTTTTCTCTCTGAATCGAGCCCATTAGGAATATTTAATGCACCCAGAGGAACCGTGAGGCTGGCCATCTAGCTAGCCCACCAGGGGCCTCCAGGTTTCTGCCACTGACAAGCACTCCATGCGGCACAAACACAGCTTCTATATACTCAATTTTCAGAGAGCAAAAGTGTGCCAGGCTCTGGAAGAGATAAGGATCTCTTCTGGTTTCCTCATCTCCAAAACCCATGCACTTGTCCCTTGTTATCTAGTGCACAGGGCCGATGCTGCTTCTAGGAGCCCCAGGGAATGAGCTGTTTGCTCAGAAACCTTCCCCAGTTCCATTCAGCAGGCGGGTGCTGGTCCTTGGACCTGGCTTTGGGTAGTAAAAGCCCAGAGCAATGGTTCTCAAACTTGGCTGCCCGGTGGAATCAACAAGCAAGCTTTTACAAAGCACTGTTGCCAGAGAAATGCTGATTTAGGAAGCTGAAGATGTGGCCTCAGCATTGGGATTTGTTAAATTTCCTTTTTTGATTCTAAAGCGCAGCCAAAGCAGAGATCCCAAGCTCGAAAAGATAGATTTCCCTTTTAACAGATAGAAGATGATTCAGCTCTACAGAGCTCCATCTTCCGAGTGGTTTGAACTTGGCCTCACTCATTTGTCCCCAGGGATCATTCGCTCCTTTCTGGCTTTTGTGCCTGAATAACAATAATAGCAACAAACAGCAAACACTTATGTTGGCCTCTGTGCCAGTCACCTTTCCAAATACTTCACATGTCTGGATTCGTTTAATCCTCACAAGAACCTTAGGAGGCAGGTGCCAATATTATCCTCATTCTGCAAGTGAGGAAACAGGCACAGAGAAAGTCAGAAGCTTTCCCAAGTCACAGAGCTGGCAGGTGGTGGCTCCGGAATTCCAGCCCAGGTGGGCTAATTCCAAGGCCCATGCTCTTACCCAGTTCTTGGCTATGTGGCCTCAGACACTCCCCTTTTTCTCAGAGCTTTTCCCAAAACACTGGGACAGATCTGGAGACCGAGATCCAAGCAAGCACTGAACTCGCCCAGCTCTCAAAAATGAAGCTCTGCACTGGCAGGATGTCATGATATCCATGGATATGTCTGTGGATATTCCTGTAGGGAACATGCTGGAGACTGAACAGACGGTCAGGGCCAATTCTCCAATACTCAAAATGACTGCCAGACACCATATTGGCTGTTCTGTGGCTTTAAAGCTCTGATTTAAGAGGGAGAAAAAGAGATGTTGCAAAAGGTCATTTTAGGCAGCAGCAGAGTTTGCCAGGGTGTCACACCTTTGTGGTGTCTACCAGAATGGCCAGCTTTTTTCCAGGGCTGCCCAACACCTGCGAGGCTGGGACAAGGCCAACCAGCAGTGCTTCCTGGTATGATAATATAGATATCGAACAGTGGAGGAGCAGTTGCAGGCACCCAAGCTGCTGACCTTTCTGGAAGTCAGGAGCCACAGAGAACCTTCGCCTGCTTGTCCTCACCAGAGAGGTGTAGGTGGGGATGCCCACTTGGAGGGATGGTGCTGCAGTCCTGTGAAAGTTACCACGTCCTTTCCCTTTATCGGTTTGTAACAGTGCAGGGACGGCAGAGCCGGTTGTCCCTCCAGGTGCCACTTCTCCCGAACCCTTGCTTAGGCTCTGCACACACAAGCACGTGTGCTCACATCTAGTCTAGGTTCGTGATCTGATATGTCTATGCTACTCCAGCATCCAGCGCTGAACTGAAATAGGATTTTATTCTGTCATGGGTCAGTTTACTGGCTGACGCATCTGCCAGAGTATGTGCTAGTAGAGGGCAAGGTTCTTTGTCCTCAGAGTCCCAGGTTCTAGCAAAGCTATGAACGGAGCAGGTGTTATGGATTGCATTGTGTCCACCTCCCACACACACACACATACACATTCATATGTTGAAGTCCTCATTCCTGGTACCTGTGAATGGGACTTTATTCGGAAATAGGGTCATTGCCAATGTAATTAAGATGGAGCCCTACTGGAGTAGGTGGCCCTTGGATCTCATAGGATTAGAGTTCCTTTAAGAATGGGAGTTTGGGGCAGCCCTGGTGGCTCAGCAGGTTTAGCGCCCCCTCCAGCCTAGGACGTGATCCCGGAGACCCAGGATCAAGTCCCACATCGGGCTCCCTGCATGGAGCCTGCTTCTCCCTCTGCCTGTGTCTCTGCCTCTCTCTCTCTGTGTCTCAATAAATAAGTAAAATGTTTAAAAAAAAGAATGGGAGTTTGGAGACACACACACAGACACACACACGGAGAAGACCATGTGAGGGGGAAAGAGGGAGATCAAGGTGACATTTCTACAAGCCATGGAACACCAAAGACCACCAGCAAACCACCAGAAGCCAGACAAGGGCCCAGGTAGCAAGCCTTCCTCGTGGCTCTTGGAAGGAACCGCTCCTGCCAACACCTGGATCCTGGACTTCTGGCCTCCAGCGCTGTGAGACCAGGGGATGCCATTCTGCAAGCCACTCAGTCTGAGGCCCTCTGTTGTGGCAGCCTGAGCAAACTCCCTGAGTGGGTGCCCAGAAGGAGAGAAGGGAGGGGACAGAGGAATCTCAGCTCCTTTTCCATCAATGCACATTTACTAGGTTCCTGCTTGTGCTACATGCCATGGGAGGAAGAGGGAAGGAGAGAGGACAAGAGGGAAAAAAGAAACAAGGCTGGATGTGGACTAAGTACTGAGGGACAGTGAAGCTCTGGCTTGAGCTATCCCGCCCACCCCCACCCCACCCCACCCCTACATTCTGTTCAGGCTGTGGCTTGCTTTCCCCACTTCCTTCAAGCACCCAGCCCCTACACCAAGCCGCTCCAACCTCCCACCCTGACACAGGCTGGCGTCCAGAAAAACCTTACCAGGTGGAAGGTGAGATGTAAATGATCAAGACCTTTCCAGGCATCAGCCCTTCCATGGTATCTGCATATCAACTTTCAAGAAAAATGTTTTTAGGGCAGACACCAGGCATCAGCTTGGTTTAGAGATGTATTTTCTGGACCAGGAAGATCACTTGGCTCAGGGGACTTCCTGCCTTGATGGTTGAAGCTACACACCAGACTGGCTCAAGGCACAGGCAGTCAGCTCCCTTCACTCCCCTCTCCCCCAACCAAACACCCGCTGAGACCCTCTTCTGTGGCTGGGCTGAGATAGCTACCAGATGAACAAGACACAGCATCTGCCTTCAAGGGCCTCAAATCCTAGTAACATCACGTCAGGTGCACAGGCTAAGTGTCACGGATGAGGAAAATGTGGGCACTGGGGTGCAGTGAGGCGGCATATGACAGACCTGCACTGTCCAGTATTGCAGTCACCTGCCACATGTGGCTACTAAGCAGGTGATGTACAGCCAGTCCAAGCTGAGATGTGCTGTGTCAAATATACATCAGACTGCAAAGACTCAGTACAAAAACAAAAACATAAAATATCTTTTTTAAAAAAAATCTTTAGGTAGGCTCCATGTCCCACATGGGGCTTGAACTCATGACTCTGAGATCAACAGTCACATGCTCTACTGATTGAGCCAGCCAGGCATGCCAAGAACATAAAACATTTTAATAATTTTATATTGAGTACATGTAGAAATGATCACATTTTGGATACACTGGGTTAAATGAGACATATTATTAAAATGAACCTCGCCTGTTTTAACTTTTCAAAATGTGGCTACTAGAAAATTTCAAATTATATATGTGAGTCACGTTTATTCCTGGTAGGCAGCATCATCCTGGAAGGGCATTTAACCTGCGCGTGGAGGGAAAAAAAAAAAAAATCAGGGAGAGCGTCTGAAAAGAGGTTTCACCTGAGCTAACTAAAAAAAAAAAAAAAAAAAAAAAAAAAATCAGCCTTGATTGGACAGCTTTCCATGGGCCCAGAACTTTTCATATACTTTTTTTTTTTTAAAGATCTGATTTATTTGAGAGAGTGAGACAGAAAGAGCATGAGCACAGAGAGGGGCAGATGGAGAGGGAGAAGCAGACTCCTCATTCAGCAGAGAGACTGAAGCAGGGCCTGATTTCAGGACCCTGAGACCATGACCTGAGCTAAGTCAGAGGCTTAAATGACTGAGCCACCCAAGTGCCCCTTTTCATATACTTTCTAATTTAATCTTTGATAACTGAACTTTTGTTCCTTCTTTACTTTTTTTTAAAGATTTATTTATTGGGGGGGGGGGCAGAAGGAGAAGGAGCAAGAACACTGAGCACAGAGCCCTGAGCAGGGTTGGACGCAGGGCTCCGTCTCACGTCCCTGATACCATGACCCTCAAGATCATGACTGAGCTCAAAAACAAGAGTCAGATACTTAACGGGCTGCGCCACCCAGACACCCCTTGGTTTCTTCTTTATAAACAGGGTCTCCAGTACTGGAAAACTTCGTTTGCCCGCGATTTCACAGTAATTAGTGGTGAAGATGGGGTGGAAAGTCTGCTCCCCACCAGATCTGCAGGCCAACTTCACTGTTGGGAAGAGAGAGGCTATATGAGGCAGGAGGCAATGCTCACCCCCACCCAGGTCTCTCCTACAGAGAATCTGAGAACAAGCCAGGGCTTCATTTCAGCCCTAAGCATCCAACAAGGTTCAAATCCACTCCGCTGAGAAGCTACCTGAGTTGTGTAATTTACAGAAAAATCAAATTATGTAGAGGCCTCTTATAATTGAGGGTAATTTAGGAAAGAACTTTCCAAAAATGGCAGATTTTATAGCCGTGTTACCATTTGGAAATGGCCGAGGTCATTTTGTCATTTAGATGCTCTTCTCTGATTGAAACAGGCCAGATGATAGTCACACAGACTGACACAGAAAAACCCCATTAGGGCACTGAGCTCACTACCTGGAGTTGAATATACTGCGTCAAACCAGGCTTCCTGAGACAAGGCAAGTGCCCATAAAGATAGGCTGAATGAAATGTGTGGATGAAGCCATGTGCTTGATGGCATCACATTTCCACCACACAGAGAGGGGTTCTTATTAAACAGCTACTCTGGGACGCCTGGGTGGCTCAGTGGTTGAGCGTCTGCCTTTGGCTCAGGGTGTGATCCCGGTCCATAGATTGAGTCCCACATCAGGCTCCCTGCAAGAAGCCTGTTTCTCCCTTCCCCCGCTGTCTATCTCTGTGTGTGTCTGTCATGAATGAATAATAAATAAAATCTTTTTAAAAACCCAGCTATTCCTAAAGCACTTTGCGGGGGGGGGGGGCGGTATGACAAACTTAATTGCAGGAGAAGTTTAAACTTAATGGCCCTACCTGCCTGTTGCAGGATATGCGTTGAGTGTATAGGTACTCACATATCACACACATAGAGGCACCCATGGCCTTACCAATCATCATGTCCAGCTTCTTAATAACAGAGTCAACAAGACACATAACATAAATCAAAATTTTTAGGAAGTGCTCACAATGAATACCTAGTAGCATCCAGGCAAGAGGATATCGTTATATCTTATTACTATTCAACGAAATTCTTAGTGTGCACCTGTGCGGTGTCTGAGCCTGTAGTACAGGGTCCCTGCATAGCTCAGATCCCCTAGGAAAAGTCCCAGGTCACCTAACTCAACTCCGACCATTAACACCAACTCTTCCTCAGTACACTCTCAGATGCTTTTTGATACATGATTTCAAAACTCACAAAACTCCAAGACTGTATTGTGTTCCTATTTTACAGATAAAGAAACCAATGCTTGGGAGGATCAAGTAATGGCCCCAGGTCATACACCTGGGCTGGGCTCCCCCATTCCTGCAAGCATCCAATTCTCTCCTCTGACCCAAATTGTGTCTGACTCTGGAGTCCCCATCTGTCCAGGCTTGATTGGAAATCTGACCAGGGCACCTTCCCTGCTTAAAAAATAATAGAGGCACTGGCCATGGTGAAAGAGGTGGCCCACTATCGCTGGATTTAGCAATGGGCTCGCTCATCTATTGTAATTTGCAATTAATAATGAAGCATTCTCCCAAGCGCTGCATGTAAGATCAAGTTCATGTAATATTTCATCTTTGCCAGCCAGCTGCCATTCTGCTAGGCTGACAGTAAGTAATATCTTTGCATAAGGAGCCAGTCCACAACTAAATCAATTAATCCCTCTTTGGCTGGTAGCAGCTGTTGGGTCAAAACAAGATAATTAGATGGACTCGTCATTTACCAGGTGGTTGATAATGAAGGGATTAATTGCCCAGAGTTGGAGGCTATGCAATGTCTGCTCTTTCCTGCCTTCACCAGTGTGTCGGACCATCAGCGTTGGTCTTCCCAAATGAAAATTTGGAAGGCAGAGAGCCTCTTCTTTCTTTGCACTTATTCAAAACTGGAGCTGCTCCTTCTGCAGTGCTCATCTGATGCCTGGCATGGAACAAGTCTGGATTCTCCACCTTAAGGGGTTCAAAGCTCTCTGAGTGATCCTTATGAACAGCCAGGGTTGAGAACCCCAAATCTAGTTCATTTTGTAGAAGAGATCACTGTGGCAAGGAGGGGACATGCTCTGCCTTTGAGAAGCCCCGCCACTAACCAGTGGCTTGACTCAGAAGCAGCAGCTGGCTTGTAAGTTGTACACTATCACCTGTGGGCTCCCTGGGACCACCAATCCTGCTGGCGGGTAGACAACCCAGACAAGCTGGATTCAGCAGGCACCAACCTGCCCTTCTTGTTGTCTCTCCAACCAGATCCCTGCACCGTTCCTCACTCTGGCCACAAACCTCCTCACCATTCTCTAAATGTGCCATAAACTATCCTATAGGGGCCACGCTCCTGTCATTCTTCCCCTCCTTGATGGTGTTCCCTCTTCTCTGTTGGGTGAAGTCTGATGTGTCTTCAGAGGCCTAGCTCAAATACCACCCCCTGTACAAAGCCCCCCACTTGCCTTGTACGTTAAAGGGTTGATTACTCCTAATTCTCCCATAATTGAAAAGCTCCTACTGCAAGGCATTTATCATGTCCTATTACCTACAGGCCTCTCCTCCCCATGTCTTTTTCTTGTTTATCCTCTAAATGTGTGCAGAAGAAAGTTTGGCAAGCACTGCTGAGAAAGCTGTTTTAGGTTGGTGCTAGAAGAGCCCCACCCTAACCCCCTTGGATGATTCAAGCTTTTATCAATCTAAACTTAAAGCCCGGGACGCCTGGGTGGCTCAGTGGTTGAGCGTCTGCCTTGGCTCAGGGCGTGATCCGGGAGTCTCAGGATCGAGTTCCGTATTGGGCTCCCTGTGGGGAACCTGCTTCTCCCTCTGCCTGTGTCTCTGGTCTCTCATGAATAAATCAATAAAATCTTAAAAAAAAAAAACAACCTTAACCCGCCCCCCACCCCCAGCAGAGTTCCTGAGGGTGATTCGTGCTGAGCCTGGCCACAGCCAAGAAACAAAGGCCTCTCTCCAAATGTCAGGTTCAGTAAGCAAAAAAAAGAAACTTCAGTTGTTTATTGGACATCTACTGTGCATGCCACATCACTCCACAAGCCTTGGTTCCTGACTTTGGGAATTTTACAACGATCCTGAGCACATCCGTCTCAGCTTGAGTCACTAGAAAAAAGAACCTCAAGGAAGCATTTTTTTCCCATCTGGAAAAGATGAAGTGATAGGTTCTCATCCTCCTACAATCTCGCCAGGTCAGATGGACCCAGACGGGCACTACCACTTAGGAGCTATGTGATCTCGGCAAATTGCTCAGTTCACTGAACTGCAGATTTTAACTTAGCTGAAAAATGGCATTCAACCTTCCTTTTTGGGTTGTTACGAAGATTCACTGAGATATGTGTAGAAATGTCTCGAACAGTGTAGTATAGTATGGTATAGTGAACGTAGGTTATATTTTCAATGAAGAATAACTGTTCTTCCTTTCCTCCTCTCTCGATCCTTCCTCCTGGAGCCTACCTTACTTATGGAGAGGTGAATCTACTTTAGCATATTGAAGACTAGACCAATAAGGTCCCATCAAATAACTTGTTTTGTCCTGCAAAAAAATTTTTTTTGGCCTCAAACAATTCACCCAGAATACCTACAACTAGATCCCTCAAACATGGACTGGCCCTCATGGACCCTTAGAAATGGCATAGACAGTTGGATCTAGTGCACTCATGCAAGCCTTCTAGACTTTGTGTTTATGAATTCCTGGTCAGCCCCTGGGCTGTGCATCTGTCTTCTCGGAACGTGGTAATCACAGAGCAAAGCTAAATGCTAAAGAAAGCACCAGGCAGGGCAGGGCTGAACCACATGAGTGATGCTGTGAAGATTTCAGGGAACCCACAAGAGGACCAGGAGGTGGGCGAGGGAGAAGGACAAGCTGTCTCGCTCTCGCTGGCATTTTGGGGCAATTATGCCCTATTAATGGCTGACAACACAGCTCTGCCCTGCGAGTCTGAGCTGAGCCAGGGCGGCCCACAGATGTGCTTGGCCCACAAATATGCAGTTGGCAACTCCTGAACTTTTGGTGACTTGACACCAGCTGATCTGATCGGCAATTACATTTTATTTTGGGGCCAGGAGACAGCAGAGAAGCAGGGAAATTATAAGACATCAGAGTACAGTTTTTCTAAGAATACCAACTATAAACTTTTTTTTAACCAATTGTTGTTTTAATGGTTAGGGATTTGTGAAGCACTAAAATAAGAAAACCTTGGACACAAAAATCAGATTATAGCCAATTTCCTCAAGGGGGCTTTTAAGCCTTTGTCCAATAAAAATGTGAGTGTGATTCTGCTGTTGTTTTAGAGGGGAGACAGGGTAATTCCTACCAAGAGAACTTTGCCAGTGACAGTGAGTGTAGCATACATGGATTTGTAGTTTCTCCCAAGTTTGAATCTTTGCTTCCTACTAGCTGTGTGGAATAACTTTCTGGGCCTCAGTGCGCTCCCATTCAGGAAATGGGAATATTAGACCTAGCTTGGGGCTTATTAAAACCATTCAATGAGTGGTTTAGAATCATCTAGATAACAGCTGGTCTATAACACCAGTACAGGGTAACTGAGATGGTGCCTTCTTGCTCTAACATTGGTTTCTTATCTATAATAAACAGTTCCGTTTTCACCATCATAGATCAAACCCAAATAACCAGTCAGCATAAAATGGGGAAATGGCATTTCTAGGAGCAGTTTGGTTTCTAGCAATTACAGGGTTTGTCATCCACCTCTGTGACAACATCAGTCCAGGCTTAGCAGCTTCAACAGCTTGGCTCCTTGGGAAACATGAGAAACCACAACCATGCCCACTTGGGTGCAAAGTTAGTAAATCTCTCATGAACACAAAAGTTAACAGGGGCCCCTGCTCCCTTCTCTCCTGACGCCCAGCCCACGTCCACCAAGACAGTGTCTCTGAGGCACTGCTGACTGTATTTGCGTAGGAATGGAACATAATTGCAGCTTGTAAAGGAAACCAGCCTAAGAAAAAACATCTCAGGCAACATCCCGAGGAAACAGGGAGATCTTCCTGCAGGGACATCTTCCTGGTTGCCAGAGAAGGGGGTCAGACAGCTTGCCCACGACATTCTTGATGGAGGTGACTCACCCCCCCACCTACACCCTCACACATGGCTCCCAGAGCTGCCTCTCCAGCCCCATCTTCCCTCCCAGGTCCTAGGCTCCTGCTAAATGAGCTTTTCACCCAGAAAACAAAGTATCACCAGAAGGAAGAGAGGACCTCTACCCAGGAAGGTCGTCGATCCTTTGGTAGGTTTACAAATGGACCAAGCAGGGTCTCCCTTTCCAGCCAACTCACTCATGTCAACTCTGGTATGACAAGAGGAACCAGACCTGGAAGGCTAACCACACATGTCCAGCTAACCCCCTTGTGCCCAGAGCCTGGCACTTGTAATAGCGAAGAAACAAATGGTGAAAGAGTGGATAAAGCCAGGAATAAACAAACTCTACAGGAGGCACTGGTCAAAGTACATCTTTTCATGCAAACCTACAAGGCAGGTATTGTTAACACCATGTTATAAATGAGGGACAGCAGTGTAAGAGGAGTTAAGAAGTATCTTGCCCACACGCACATAGCTAGGAAATGAAGAAACTAGGCTTTGAACCCATGTCTGATTTTGAAGTCAAGGCTTCCAAAATGGAAACCACCCTCATGACCGTGATAATGACAAATGTTTACATAGTCCCTGACACATCAGAGTTCTAACCTCCCAACATTCCAGAGACGTGGACTCATCACTAAGCTGCACAACCAGTGGGAGGTGAGGTAGGGATGTGAACCGAGGCTTTCATTCTTTCAGCCACAGATATTTGGGGGCACCCTCTATAGACCAGGCCCTGTGTTAGGCAGTAGGGATCCAACACTAAGCAGCCCAGACACAGTCCACAGACTTCCTGTCCAGAGGAGTGTCTACCTCAGAAATAAACTCTTCCCATGATACCAGATTCTGCCCATAGAATTTCCCCAGGAAAACAGGAGTGCTTCAGCAGCTGTACTCTGAAAGGGAAAATGATCTGAGAACAGAGCACGTCAACAAAAAGACAGGAATGGTTTGCATCTCAGTAGCCTATGCTGTTCTCAACATGGCTTACCAAAAAGCCTACCCTTTGCCCAGGCCAGTTCTGCCTCTTCTTAAGGACAGGTATGTGAACACGCTAGGAGACTTGCCTATCATGATCAGATTATTTGGGTGCCAAACAGAACCCAAATATCAAATTCCCTGCTGAGTCACCAGAGAACGCAATAAGGAAGCCTCAGGCAATCGGAGTTTGCAATTACGTAGCTAATCAGGCCTCCTCACACTATAACTCTAGCGAAGTGGGGCTAACAGGATAGTGAATTCATCTGGTTAGGCCACCCATGATGGCCACCCGGAGCCCATTTTGCCAGAAGGGAGTGCAGGTGAGAGGCAGGGAGGCTAATGTAGATCAGCAAGCTCCCTTTGCAAGACTTTAAGGAATGCAGTGTCTTTGAGGACATGCATTATCTTTGTTTACCAAGCACCTTAGCCCACAGAAATACTATATGGAGAATGTGAACACAAAATAAAGCTCAGAGACTATGGCCAAAGCTGTACATTTTTTTTTTTCTTTTCTCAACAGCAATCAAAGGTCAGATAATGGGCCACCAGTTATTCACTCACCATTTCCTGGTATCAAGTGCTAATTACCATTCCCACAGGAGAACCAGCCTTAGAGTCTCCCCATCAAGACCCACACACCCGGGATCCCTGGGTGGCGCAGGGGTTTGGCGCCTGCCTTTGGCCCAGGGCGTGATCCTGGAGACCCGGGATCGAATCCCACGTTGGGCTCCCGGTGCATGGAGCCTGCTTCTCCCTCTGCCTGTGTCTCTGTCTCTCTCTCTCTCTCTGTGTGACTATCATAATTAAATAAAAATTTTAAAAAAAGACCCACACACCCCATTGAGGCCATAGCCGTAGTGACCAGGCCTCTTCCCTTGGCTCTTAGCTTTCCACAAGGGCACATTACCTTGGTTGAAAGTTCTTTTGCTCAAAGAGAAACTCTTCAAATCAATTTACCACAATAGTTGCTTAACCAAAAGCCACCTCACAGAACTGTCTCAGTAAACTGGTTCAGGGAGGTTGAATTCTTGGGGGATCATGGACTTCAATGAACTGATGAGGGAGCAGAATGGCAGGTTCACCCACATGTGAACCCTTGGTAGTGCTAAGGAGAACACTGGCCAGCTCCTGGCTCTATAATTTCAGAGTCCTGTTGCTGGCACCCATGACTATGTGGTTCTCAAACTTGAGCAGCTCTGAGAACTTAGTCCAGCACTGCACAGAAGCTTCTCTCAAATTCTAAACCCCTCTAGCTAGAATTTCAGAGCCATTTTACAGAGAGAAACAAGAAAGTAATCACTGAAAGTAAAATATCAGGCAGTGGAAGTTTCAAATCCCCAAGGAACCAAATATTAGAGTTTTTCATCCTCTCCTCCCCAAAATATTGATGCATGGAGACCAAGCCAAGAAAGCAAGGAAGTTTCCAGGGCTTACTTGAGTTGGGTTGTAGAGTTCCTGCAGGGGGCTTCGAGACCCCTTCCGGCAGCAGATGTCCACACCAAAGGGGTTCCTCCGCATGACTGTGGAAAGAAAGTGAAGGCTCATCAGAAATGAGGAACAAATCCTTATAGTCTGACAAAGGAAAAGGCACAGAGGTGGGGGAAGAAGAAACAGGTAGGAAAAGAAGAGAGAGAACCAGCAGTCAGGCACCTCCACACTCAGGAAGACAAAAGTAATGCTACATATTTTTCCCAGCAAGTTTCTAAGAAAACAAGACCGGCATCTAAAACTCACTGAAATGAAGCTACTTACAAAAGACAGCCTAAAGGTTGTTCCAAGAGAGTGGGTGTCCCCAGACCCGGGCTTGGGGGTACATGTCACATTCCACAGCCTCCTCCCTCAAGGATCAATTACCACCTCTTATTCCCACCCTCCAGCACCTGGCCCTGGTCTCCTGAGCTGTGCCTCCCACCAACCAAGTCAGACACCAGGGCTCCCTAAAGCCTCTTGTAAATTAGGTTATGTTTAATGAAAATATCAAGTGGAGGCAGAAAGGACAAGGGTTTGTGGTTCTAAACAGACAGAGGTGGCAGTTACAAGTAATAAAAAAGGGGGAAGGGGTGCCTGGGTGACTCAGTCATAGGCTAAGCATCTGATGCTTGATCTCAGCTCAGGTCTTGATCTCGGGGTTATGAGTTCAAGCCCTGTATTGGGCTCCACACCCAATAAAATAAAATAAAAATAAAATAAAAAATTTAAAAGAGAATTAAGGGAACTGCACAAAAGCCAACGGCATTGAGGACACGAAGAACTTTTTTTTTTTTTTTTAAAGGTTTTAAGCAATCTCTATCCCCACTATGGGGCTCAAACTCACAACCCCAAGATCAAGAGTCTCACACTCCACCGAGCCAGGCAGGCGCCTCCACAAGAACTATTTTTAAGTGGAAAATGGTCTTTTTTCACTCTTCTTGTTCACAAAACATCCTCATTCCAGGCAGTCCTTCCCAGATCCCAACACAGTCACCTGTTGATAATTATTTGTTGAAGGAAGGGCGGTGTGGAGGAAGAAGGGTGGCATGGAGGAGGGAGGAATGAATCAATGAGTGAAAAAGTGTTTTCTTCTCCCACAGGAGGCAATTTTCTTTTCTTTTTTTTTTTTTTAAAGATTTTTCTTTTTATTTATTCATGAGGTGGGGGGGCAGAAGGAGAAGCAGGCTCCATGCAGGAAGCCCAACGTGGGACTTGATCCTGGGACTCCAGGACCACACCCTGGGCCGAAGGCAGGCACTAAACTGCTGAGCCACCCAGGGATCCCCAGGAGGCAATTTTCTTGTGGAATGACATGGTAAGGGTGTAAGCAGGACAAGGAAAGCAGATTCATCCACAAGCCTAAAGAATTCGCCCTTATGTAGCAGCAGCACAGCAGACAGCCTAGGTCTGAATTCTGGCTCTACCACATACCAGCTGGTGACCTTGGCAAGGCACCTAACCTTTCTGTGCCTGTTTCTTCAGCTGTAAGATGGGGATGAGGATCTAACTCCCTGGGTTGGCTGTGAGGATTAAACGAGATACTACTATCTGCAGAACACTTAAACCAGGGTGCTGGCCAAAAGGTATTTCTTATAAATTTCTTAAGGGGATCAAACCGCACAGTGGATTTGCACATAATAATTACTGACAAAAACCGCTTACCCCCTGGGGGGGAAGGGGAGAATTTCTCTATTCTTGAGCCATCGAACAAGCTGATGGGAAGCTGGCAGACCTCAAGCTGGGCTTTGGGCTTCTCCAACAAGAAAGCCACAGAAGCCTGGGAGGGCTGGTTGAAGGGGGGGAGGGGCAAGCCCAGGCCCCTCCCTCCACTTGGAAGCCAACCCAAGGTCAGAAAAGTGAGGAAAGCCATCTCTGCAATTACTTCTGGAAGTTCTCCAGGTGAATCAACTCTTTCTCTGGCAGTTCTCCTTTGACTTGTCACTTTGAGTCATGTGGAAACCCTTCTAGGCAACTGGAAGCTGCATTTTCTCTCTCCTTGTCCTTTACCTCCTAGAGCAGGGTCAGCACACTTTTTCTGCAAAGGGCAGGTGGTGCTTTGTCTCTGTGCCCTGGATCTCTGGGGCACCTTCTCAGCAGCCACAGACAACACAGACCCGAACGGGCATGGCCAGGTGCCAAGGCAATCTCATTGGCAGATGCCAAAACCGAATTCCATGTCATTTTCATGGGTCAGGAAATCTTCTTCTGTTCCCCCCAACCCTCCAACCGTGTCACAGACACAGGCGCTGGGCTGGATCTGCTCCATGGACTGTAGTTTGCTGACCCCTGCCCTA
This sequence comes from Nyctereutes procyonoides, assembly GCF_905146905.1. Lineage (NCBI taxonomy): Eukaryota > Metazoa > Chordata > Mammalia > Carnivora > Canidae > Nyctereutes > Nyctereutes procyonoides. The sequence continues at coordinate 34,673,829 of NW_026575049.1, forward strand.
GAGAACGGTCCCAAGGATGCCTGGAGTCAGTGCAACAAGCCCCAGACACATTCTACGTGCCCCACACAGCCCTCTCCCGGGAGGCGATCTGCGGGCAAATGTCCACAGAGAAAAGCCGGTAGAATTTGATTAGGCTGTGCTGGGGGGAAACACTGGTTCTTTGTCCCTCCACGGCTGCCTGCAGAAGAAGGGGAAAAATCCACGTTGTGTTTTTCTTTAATTTATGGCTTCATTTTTCATTTCCACCAAAAACGAGGTAAACTGTTAAATGCACGCAAGTTGCCCTCAGTGCACAATGACATAGCAACACTTCGAAGGAGAAAAAACAGCCATAAAACTTGTAAAATTATGCTCACGCCGTGCAAGATTAAACTCTCCCCATGGCGGCAGACGGGCTCACTGAGATGCTGGCTTGCAGGACCGCCGGGGTGAAAACCCTACCATAGAGTCCATTAAAAGTCAGCTTTTATGGGGGGCAGTATTCTTTAATTGGTTTATTTTTCTAATACAAGACCTTTAAAATGCTTTGACCGTGTGGGGCCTGCAACTCAGGCCCTTTCCCAAGGCTGCCTGCCCCCTGTGCCTCTGCCAGCCCCGGCCACGTGTGCTTCGGTGGGTGCCCTGTGAATCCGCGTTGGCACCCGGGCCACAAAGACCAAAGGGGCTTTGTGTGCTTTTTATGAGGACAACAATCTTACTATTTATCGAGTGCGCACCGTGTGCCAGGCATTTGGTGAAGTGGAATCCTTCCCACGGTGAAGGAAGTACCTGCGTTTTATAGGTCTTTGCCTCCCTTCACTTCAGAAACGTGACCAAGGCTAAGACCATGGGAGTGGAAAGCAGCCACATGAAGACTCAGACCTGACTGCTAGGCTCTTCACATCCAAACGAGAACAGTGAGGACCTACAGTGTGCCTAGACACAAAGGAAGGCTTGGCAACGATGCGCGTAAGGATTGTGTTCACCACCCTGTGTGTCTTATGAGAAGTGGCATCAGAGAAGGTTTCAGCGACTGAAACACACAGACGGTGACGGCTAGGATTTAGAGTGCTCACGGCACACCAAGCAGTTGGCACATTTAACCTACACAACAGCCATATGAAGTGGGTACCACCACTGTCCCCACTTTATGGATATGGATACTGAGGCACAGCAGAGGAAGATAAGTTGTCCAGGTCTTGTGGGAAGAGGTTGAAGCGTGGATTCCAACACAGGCAGCTCAAACTCTTAGCTGCCACAATGGACCAATGGTCAGGTGCCAAGTCCACCACACATCTTTCTAGTTTGGCCCAAGACTGAGTGGGCTAGCCACCTCTAGGGCAGGAGATCTAAAATGGAATCCAGTGTCATAGGAGTTATTAAAGTGATGTGACATGATGCAACAGCCAGACTATTAACTCACAGTTACTACTATACTCCATTCTTTCAACAAACTTTTCTCAAGCACCCTTGGCATGCTGGGCATGGACATGGGGGTATAGACTCTCGCCCATCTTCTTTTTAAGATTTTAAGGCAGAGGGAGAAGCAGGTGTCCTGTGGGGAGCCCAATTTGGGACTCGATCCTAGGACCTGGGATCATGACCTGAGCAGAAGGCAGATGCTCTACCACTGAGCCACCCAGTGCCCCAACCCTCCTCATCTTATTCACATTTTTCCCTGGTGCTTGCTTGGCACACAGTAGGTAGGTATTCACAAAAGCCTGTGAATGAGCTAGGATTTGAGGTTTCGTTCATAAGCATTTGGACAGGCTGTTTTATGCTACAGAAGGAAGAAACTGCCAGTAGTATCCGACTGCTGTTAATTTTTTTCCTTTGAAAGTAAAAGGTCCGGTGATCAAAAGCCCTAAGAAAGGAATCCCTGAGGACATTTGACAGTGGCCTTCTGTCATCCACCCATCACCACGGGTTTTATTTAGTTGCACGTGTTTTGTTTTTGTTTTTTCCTTTCTAAACTCTAATCAACAAAATTCAATACCATTTTGTAAGAATCTAATTGGCTCAATTTATAGCAACATTTCTTAGACCCAGGAACATTTCTGTATATTCCAAGACAACATAAAAGAAGCTAAAATCAGACTCAAGCCCCAGTGTTTGTTTTACTACGACGAAGAGCACACTGTTCTGAAGTGGACACTCCACTCTAAGTAAACGGACAGCAGGTGACACAAAGTCGGCTCACAATAAAGGAGCAGAGCCCACCTCATCCTCTGAGTGGCTCCCTGTGACCTTGCCTGTGGGTCTGGGTGGAAGGGAGCCGCTAGATTGTTAATTCAGGTCTGATGATGTAAAACTGAAAGGCTCTGGAGCCCTGGGTGTGAACTGACCTTTGATGTGTTTTATAAAATGGAAGATATTTGGGATACTCAGGGATTACAGTCCAGCTCCATCAGTTTACAGAAGAAACTCAGTTTAAACACTTGTGTAAGCTCCCCAAGGTAGCTAGCAGCAGAGCCCAGGACTGGAACTCAGGTCTTATAAAGTACAGCAAGAGTTAATAATCATCATGACAACTACGATTCATTGAGAATTTATCATTCTACCTGATGCCTGACATATGCTAAGCCTTTTTCTCGTGTTGCTTCATTTACTTCTCATAAAAACCCTCTATCTCAGAAATAATGCATGACAATAATATCATTTATTCTCATTTTACAGTTGAGCCGACTGAATCCGAGAGGTTAAGTAACTTGCACAATTCTACCCCGAAATTAATACTACACTATATGTTAACAAAAAAAATTTTTAATTAATAAAAGTAGAATTTTCTGTGTCTCTGTGAGATAAAGTTTTATCTAAGGGAATCTGAAGCTCTTTGAATCCAGTGTGTATTCAGCACATCTTCATGCCCAGATGGGTTCAGGTTTTTGCACTCCCTGTTTGCTCCTGCTAAAGAATTAAGAATCAAAACTCATGTTTGGAATCTGAGGGGTTCTTGGCTCCCATCTGACCACTCCCAGGCATTTTCAGAGAGGAAAACGTGGCCCAGGGAGGGGTCGGGATAACCCAAGTTCCCACAGCAGAGCTGGGAAAGAAGGGCCAAGCCTGCCCTGTCCTAAGCCAGCTCACCCCTCCACCTCTGAGTCCCAGGCAGCCCAGACCCACGGCTCTCTCATGGGCCCCCTCCACACGCCCTCTGCCCAACTAAGTACTTGGCACGTAATAGGGACTCAGCATGTTGTGTGAAGTGAATGAGATAACACAATAGGTCAAGTAACCAGAGGGTTTAAGAGGGACATATTTTTTAATAAATTAATTTTTATTGGTGTTCAATTTACCAACATACAGAATAACACCCAGTGCTCATCCCGTCAAGTGTCCCCCTCAGTGCCCGTCACCCATTCACCCCCACCCCCCGCCCTCCTCCCCTTCCACCACCCCTAGTTCGTTTCCCAGAGTTAGAAGTCTTTATGTTCTGTGTCCCTTTCTCATATTTCCCACACATTTCTTCTCCCTTCCCTTATATTCCCTTTCACTATTATTCATATTCCCCAAATGAATGAGAACATACACTGTTTGTCCTTCTCCGATTGACTTACTTCACTCAGCATAATACCCTCCAGTTCCATCCACGTTGAAACAAATGGTGGGTATTTGTCGTTTCTAATGGCTGAGGAATATTCCATTGTATACATAGACCACATCTTCTTTATCCATTCATCTTTCGATGGACACCGAGGCTCCTTCCACAGTTTGGCTATTGTGGACTTGGCTGCTAGAAACATCGGGGTGCAGGTGTCCCGGCGTTTCATTGCATCTGAATCTTTGGGGTAAATCCCTAACAGTGCAATTGCTGGGTCGTAGGGCAGGTCTATTTTTAATTCTTTGAGGAACCTCCACACAGTTTTCCAGAGTGGCTGCACCAGTTCACATTCCCACCAACAGTGTAAGAGGGTTCCCTTTTCTCCGCATCCTCTCCAACATTTGTTGTTTTCTGCCTTGTTAATTTTCCCCATTCTCACTGGTGTGAGGTGGTATCTCATTGTGGTTTTGATTTGTATTTCCCTGATGGCAAGTGATGCAGAGCATTTTCTCATGTGCTTGTTGGCCATGTCTATGTCTTCCTCTGTGAGATTTCTCTTCATGTCCTTTGCCCATTTCATGATTGGATTGTTTGTTTCTTTGCTGTTGAGTTTAATAAGTTCTTTATAGATTTTGGAAACTAGCCCTTTATCTGATATGTTATTTGCAAATATCTTCTCCCATTCTGTAGGGTGTCTTTGAGTTTTGTTGACTGTATCCTTTGCTGTGCAAAAGCTTCTTATCTTGATGAAGTCCCAATAGTTCATTTTTGCTTTTGTTTCTTTTGCTTTCGTGGATGTATCTTGCAAGAAGTTACTGTGGCCAAGTTCAAAAAGGGTGTTGCCTGTGTTCTCCTCTAGGATTTTGATGGAATCTTGTCTCACATTTAGATCTTTCATCCATTTTGAGTTTATCTTTGTGTATGGTGCAAGAGAGTGGTCTAGTTTCATTCTTCTGCATGTGGATGTCCAATTTAAGAGGGACATTTTTTGTTAAAGGGTTATCAGGCCAAACCACTTACTAATAGCAAAAGAACAAAGAATATAAGTTCAAAGTTGGTTAGCTAAGAAAACATCCTCGAAATTACTTAACTGGCTTCTTAGTCAAAGGAATTAAGACAAAAACATAAGGCAAAATGAGTATGATCCACTCTTGGGGAACTGCGATGTGCCCTAAATGAATTCTACAAGCATTCAATAAATGCTGTATTTTATTATGTCTCTCCTCTACTCCCTACCACTGCTCTAGAGGTAGGTGGTACAGGCCCATTTTAAAGACCAGGAAACTGAGGTTCAGAGAGGTTGGAGAATTCCCACAGTGACATGGCCAGTGAACAGCAGAGCTGGGATCCCAACCCACATTTCTGTGGGTGCAAACCCTGCGTGCTCTTCCCCGGTCCTCTGAAATGAGACTTGCTATAGTTAATAGAAGTTGAAATTGGAGAGGTCAGGCAAAAAGACAATCCTGAGTATTGACCCAGTGTTCTTCAACTACCCAGACTTCGGGGGCTTTATAAAACATTCAGCTCTCTTATATTTGCAGGTGATGTTTCAGGAGCCCCAAAGCACGGAGGGTCGGAGGCCCAGGGCACTGGAGTTCAACCGAAGCTATCATTAATACCATCACCAAAATTTAGTTTTTCAACTTGATATTCTCCCCTTCTCAGTTCCGACAATAACCCAGAGCTATTCGCTATCATTTCCAGATCTGTTTTCCTTATTGGAGACTGTACCAGCAACCACTAAAAACACAGAGGTATCTGGGGTTTATTAGATTTGGAAATATTCAGAATTATGATAGCTAATTCCCAGGTCAGTATCCTTTCGCTACTGTAAGTTCCACCAAGCTCCTACTGCCCAGCCTATGGAGGTGTTGGCAGAACTAAAGTGAATTAAACTTTTGGCAGATGAAGGTCAAGGGTATAAATCCAAGAATTAGGTGAAAGCACTTGACATAACTCTGGATGAGGAAAGTCACAGCTTTATCTGAGAGCCAGAAGATTTACTGTCATAGAAACCTTCCACGGAGAGACTGTGACACCGAGCCTTGAAGAATATACCACATGCACTACAACACTGACCCACCGGAAGAAGAACCCAGCCATCAGACATATTTAACAAACCCAACGGCCTCGGCAATCAACGCACCCCCCTTCTTTTAGACAATTCTGGCCTATCTGCAAAAATGTCCTCAGAGCAGAGGTTTGTGCCCACATCCAAAAAGCACAAGGTCCTTGCCCAAGGGCAAACCAGCTGTCAACCTGACCGGTTAATGGAGAATCAGGCACATGTAGGACAAGAAAGGCCTTTAGAGGCCATCTAGTCCAATGGCTTTCACACAAGAAAAGAGAATCAGTATTTATGATCAGAGAAAAGTACCCTCAGAATTGGTTCTGAGTGAGCAAGACAAATGGCAGGATGCGAATCTCAAAAATGATCTTCCTGGACAGTAGTGTTTGAGTCCACTTGAGAAAGCACGAAGAGGTGAAAAGAGAGGAGGTGCCAGGCACTGAAATGTTAAGAAACCCCAATCCAATGGAATTGCTCCCCCAGCCCCATTCTCCGGGGGGGGGGGAGATGGGCATCCAGAAGCATACATGACTCATTCAAGGTCACAAAGCTATAGATCTCCTGTCCTTTCACACCCAGTTCACATGTGATGAACTGATACTTTCTAGTCTCTTCTATTTTTTTTTTAAGGATTTTATTTATTCATTCATGAGAGACACACAGAGAGAGAGGCAGAGACACAGGCAGAGGGAGAAGCAGGCTCCATGCAGGGAGCCTGATGTGGGACTCGATCCCGGGTCTCCAGGATCAGGCCCTGAGCTGAAGGCTGCACTAAACCACTGAGCCACCCGGGCTGCTTTCTATTTCTTTTAGTACTTGTCCCAACTCATTAGGCCCCGTGCACTCACTGTTCCATCACCTCTAACACTCTTTCCTCTGCGCTTGCTCACGTTATCGCCGCCACCGCCACTACCACCACCCCTGCTACCACACTAGTTAACATACCTGTCTCTTCTTTCTGTCTTCCCTCTGTTTTGTTTTTTATTCTTTTTCAAGGCACCCGCTATCTTTTTTAGTTTAAATGCTTTGTTGGCTACTGCCTATTGCTGCCACAAGACTATAAAATCCATGAGAGGTGGGATGTGGATTATCTTATCCACCATGATATCCTCAGTACCTAAATGAGTGCCCAAAATTCAGCGCCTGGATGAATGAATGAACAAATGAATGCATGAATTTGAGCTCTTTCCCCAAAACATAAGAAACCAGACCATTTAAGAAACACAGTTCCCCTCATCCAATGTCTTCAAAACCTGCCTGGTAAGAGTCTTCTGAGGTCCTTGTGAAAAAGGCATACATCCCCTGCCCCTCTGAATCAGGCTCCCCCAGAGAGAGGCCTGGGAAGCAAGCAAGGAGGTAAATGAGCACCCCAAGGGATTCATGTCTCAGAAGGATCTGGGGAAGCGGGACCGGCCAGATGGGAAACACAACAATAGGGTACACAGATGGTGTACCTGCAGGACAATCTGGAGAAGGGGAGGCGGGGGGACACTCTTTCCAGCTGGGGCCAGTGAGTTCAGGGGCCAGGGGTGGCGGGGGAGATGTCAAGGGTATGTGCTTACCAGGACCAGGGGGAGCCTCACTGTGAAGGGTGTACCGACTAGGCTGAGGGCTCTTCATTTACTTGTACCTAACTCATTCCAAAAAGAATTTCAGGCCAGACTGAGAAACCATTCCTTTGATTCTGTAGTCCAGATGGAGCCCCTGATAGACGATCTTTGAGGTGGAGAATAACACAAATGGGGTTTTACCCATTTTTTTTAATTATGGTAAAATTTACATAACAGAAAATGTACCAGTTTAACGATTTTTAGGTGTCCGGTTCGGTAGCATGAACCGTGCGTGGCACATTCACCACGCCACGGAGCTATGTAACCATCACCACCAATCGTCTGCAGAACTCTATCTTCCCAAAATGAAACACTGTGTCTGTTAAACACTAACTCCCCATTCACCTCTCCTTCCTGCCCCTGGCAAGCACTATTCCACGTTCTGTCCCCAAACTTAGCTATTCTGGGTACTTCACATTAAGTGGAATCATACAGTATTTGTCCTTTTGTGCCTGGCTTGTTTCACTTAGTACAATGTCTTCAAGGTTCATCCATATTATAGTGTAATTCAGACTGTGTAAGTCTTACAGTCAGTGTAAGTCCTTTTTGAGGCTGGGTAATATTTCATCGTGTGCATATACCATATTTGACATACCCAGGCATCCGAGGGACACCTGGGTTGTTTCCACCTTTTGGCTACTTGGAATAGTGCCGCTATAAACACAGGTGCTAGAGGAGGGGCAAGACGGCGGAAGAGCAAGGTCCCCAAATCACCTGTCCCCACCAAATTACCTAGATAACCTTCAAATCATCCTGAAAATCTATAAATTCGGCCTGAGATTTAAAGAGAGACCAGCTGGAATGCTACAGCGAGAAGAGTTCCCGCTTCTATCAAGGTAGGAAGACGGGGAAAAAGAAATAAAGGAACAAAAGGCCTCAGAGGGGGAGGAGCCCCGCGAGGAGCCGGGCTAGGGCTGGGGCGAGTGTCCCCAGGACAGGAGAGCCCCGTCCCGGAGGAGCAGGAGCTGCACCAACCTTCCCGGGCGGCAAGGGGCTCGCAGGGAGTTAGAGCAGGACCCAGGAGGGCGGGGATGCCCTCGGGCTCCCGGGGACACTAACAGACACCTGCGCCCCGGGAGAGTGCGCCGAGCTCCCTAAGGGCTGCAGCGCGCACGGCGGGACCCGGAGCAGCTCGGGGGCCTCGGGCGGCGGCTCCGTGGAGGAGGCTGCGCGGCCGGGAGCAGCTCGGAGGGGCTCGGGCGGCTCTGCAGAGCAGCGGCTGCGCGACGGGGAGCGCGAATCCAACAGCGCAGGCCCCAGAGCACAGGGCGCCGGGACACAGCCCAGGATCCGGCCTCCCCCCGGGACAGGCAGAGGCCGGGAGGGCCCAGGACAGCGAGGACGCTCCTGCCCCGAGCTGAGCAGATCAGCGGCCCCGCCCCGGAGCCTCCAGGCCCTGCGGACGGAGAGCCCCGTAGTTACTGCGGGGGCGGACTCCAGGGCTCCAGAGCTGCCGTAACCACTGTGGCTGTTCCTCCTGGGGCCTCACGGGGTAAACACCCCCACTGAGCCCTGCACCAGGCAGGGGCAGAGCAGCTCCCCCAAGTGCTAACACCTGAAAATCAGCACAGCAGGCCCCTCCCCCAGAAGACCAGCTGGATGGACCAGTTCCAGGGGGAAGTCAAGGGACTTAAAGTCTACAGAATCAGAAGATACTCCCGCGTGTTTTTTGTTTTTTTTCTTTTTTCTTTTCTTTTTGATTTCTGATTGCTTCCCCCACCCCCCCTTTTTTTTCACCTTTCTTTCTTTTTCTTTCTCTTTTTCTTCTCTTTTTTTTCCTTTTTTTTCTTTTTCTTTTTTCTCTTTCTCTTTTCTTTCCTTCTCTCTCTTTCTCTCCTTTTCCCAATACAACTTGTTTTTGGCCACTCTGCACTGAGCAAAATGACTAGAAGGAAAATCTCACCTCAAAAGAAAGAATCAGAAACAGTCCTCTCTCCCACAGGGTTACAAAATCTGGATTACAATTCAATGTCAGAAAGCCAATTCAGAAGCACTATTATACAGCTACTGGTGGCTCTAGAAAAAAGCATTAAGGACTCACGAGACTTCATGACTGCAGAATTTAGATCCAATCAGGCAGAAATTAAAAATCAATTGAATGAGATGCAATCCAAACTAGAAGTCCTAACGACGAGGGTTAACGAGGTGGAAGAACGAGTGAGTGACATAGAAGACAAGTTAATGGCAAAGAGGGAAACTGAGGAAAAAAGAGACAATCAATTAAGGGACCATGAAGACAGACTAAGGGAAATAAATGACAATCTAAGGAAGAAAAACCTACGTTTAATTGGGGTTCCCGAGGGCGCCGAAAGGGACAGAGGGCCAGAATATGTATTTGAACAAATCCTAGCTGAAAACTTTCCCAATCTGGGAAGGGAAACAGGCATTCAGATCCAGGAAATAGAAAGATCCCCCCTAAAATCAATAAAAACCGTTCAACACCTCGACATCTAATAGTGAAGCTTGCGAATTCCAAAGATAAAGAGAAGATCCTTAAAGCAGCAAGAGACAAGAAGTCCCTGACTTTTATGGGGACGAATATTAGGGTAACAGCAGACCTCTCCACAGAGACCTGGCAGGCCACAAAGGGCTGGCAGGACATATTCAGGGTCCTAAATGAGAAGAACATGCAACCAAGAATACTTTATCCAGCAAGGCTCTCATTCAAAATGGAAGGAGAGATAAAGAGCTTCCAAGACAGGCAGGAACTGAAAGAATATGTGACCTCCAAACCAGCTCTGCAAGAAATTTTAAGGGGGACTCTTAAAATTCCCCTTTAAGAAGAAGTTCAGTGGAACAATCCACAAAAACAAGGACTGAATAGATATCATGATGACACTAAACTCATATCTGTCAATAGTAACTCTGAACGTGAATGGGCTTAATGACCCCATCAAAAGGTGCAGGGTTTCAGACTGGATAAAAAAGCAGGACCCATCTATTTGCTGTCTACAAGAGACTCATTTTAGACAGAAGGACACCTACAACCTGAAAATAAAAGGTTGGAGAACCATTTACCATTCAAATGGTTCTCAAAAGAAAGCAGGGGTAGCCATCCTTATATCAGATAAACTAAAATTTACCCCGAAGACTGTAGTGAGAGATGAAGAGGGACACTATATCATACTTAAAGGATCTATCCAACAAGAGGACTTAACAATCCTCAATATATATGCCCCGAATGTGGGAGCTGCCAAATACTTAAACGAATTATTAACCAAAGTGAAGAAATACTTAGATAATAATACACTTATACTTGGTGACTTCAATCTAGCTCTTTCTCCCCTCGATAGGTCTTCTAAGCACAACATCTCCAAAGAAACGAGAGCTTTAAACGATACACTGGACCAGATGGATTTCACAGATATCTACAGAACTTTACATCCAAACTCAACTGAATACACATTCTTCTCAAGTGCACATGGAACTTTCTCCAGAATAGACCACATACTGGGTCACAAATCGGGTCTGAACCGATACCAAAAGATTGGGATCGTCCCCTGCATATTCTCAGACCATAACGCCTTGAAATTAGAACTAAATCATAAGAAGAAGTTTGGAAGGACCTCAAACACATGGAGGTTAAGGACCATCCTGCTAAAAGATAAAAGGGTCAACCAGGAAATTAAGGAAGAATTAAAAAGATTCATGGAAACTAATGAGAATGAAGATACAACTGTTCAAAATCTTTGGGATGCAGCAAAAGCAGTCCTGAGGAGGAAATACATCGCAATACAAGCATCCATTCAAAAACTGGAAAGAACTCAAATACAAAAGCTAACCTTACACATAAAGGAGCTAGAGAAAAAACAGCAAATCGACCCGACACCCAGCAGAAGAAGAGAGTTACTTAAAATTCGAGCAGAATTCAACGAAATTGAGACCAGAAGAACTGTGGAACAGATCAATAGAACCAGGAGTTGGTTCTTTGAAAGAATTAATAAGATAGATAAACCATTAGCCAACCTTATTAAAAAGAAGAGAGAGAAGACTCAAATTAATAAAATCATGAATGAGAAAGGAGAGATCACTACCAACACCAAGGAAATACAAACGATTTTAAAAACATATTATGAACAGCTCTACGCCAATAAATTAGGCAATCTAGAAGAAATGGACGCATTCCTGGAAAGCCACAAACTACCAAAACTGGAACAGGAAGAAATAGAAAACCTGAACAGGCCAATAACCAGGGAGGAAATTGAAGCAGTCATCAAAAACCTCCCAAGACACAAGAGTCCAGGGCCAGATGGCTTCCCAGGGGAATTCTATCAAATGTTTAAAGAAGAAATCATACCTATTCTGCTAAACCTGTTTGGAAAGATAGAAAGAGATGGAGTACTTCCAAATTCATTCTATGAGGCCAGCATCACCTTAATTCAAAAACCAGACAAAGACCCCACCAAAAAGGAGAATTACAGACCAATATCCCTGATGAACATGGATGCAAAAATTCTCAACAAGATACTAGCCAATAGGATCCAACAACACATTAAGAAAATTATTCACCACGACCAAGTAGGATTTATCCCCGGGACACAAGGCTGGTTCAACACTCGTAAAACAATCAATGTGATTCATCATATCAGCAAGAGAAAAACCAAGAACCATATGATCCTCTCATTAGATGCAGAGAAAGCATTTGACAAAATACAGCATCCATTCCTGATCAAAACTCTTCAGAGTGTAGGGATAGAGGGAACTTTCCTCCACATCTTAAAAGCCATCTACGAAAAGCCCACAGCAAATGTCATTCTCAATGGGGAAGCACTGGGAGCCTTTCCCCTAAGATCAGGAACAAGACAGGGATGTACACTCTCACCACTGCTATTCAACATAGTATTGGAAGTCCTAGCCTCAGCAATCAGACAACAAAAAGACATTAAAGGCATTCAAATTGGCAAAGAAGAAGCCAAACTCTCCCTCTTCGCTGATGACATGATACTCTACATAGAAAACCCAAAAGCCTCCACCCCAAGATTGCTAGAACTCATACAGCAATTTGGTAGCGTGGCAGGATACAAAATCAATGCCCAGAAATCAATGGCATTCCTATACACTAACAATGAGACTGAAGAAAGAGAAATTAAGGAGTCAATCCCATCTACAATTGCACCCAAAAGCATAAGATACCTAGGAACAAATCTAACCAAAGAGGTAAAGGATCTATACCCTAAAAACTATAGAACACTTCTGAAAGAAATTGAGGAAGACACAAAGAGATGGAAAAATATTCCATGCTCATGGATTGGCAGAATTAATATTGTGAAAATGTCAATGTTACCCAGGGCAATTTACACGTTTAATGCAATCCCTATCAAAATACCATGGACTTTCTTCAGAGAGTTAGAACAAATTATTTTAAGATTTGTGTGGAATCAGAAAAGACCCCGAATAGCCAGGGGAATTTTTAAAAAGAAATAGCTGGGGGCATCACAATGCCAGATTTCAGGTTGTACTACAAAGCTGTGGTCATCAAGACAGTGTGGTACTGGTACAAAAACAGACACAGAGATCAATGGAACAGAATAGAGAACCCAGAAGTGGACCCTGAACTTTATGGTCAACTAATATTCGATAAGGAGGAAAGACTATCCACTGGAAGAAAGACAGTCTCTTCAATAAATGGTGCTGGGAAAATTGGACATCCACATGCAGAAGAATGAAACTAGACCACTCTCTTGCACCATACACAAAGATAAACTCAAAATGGATGAAAGATCTAAATGTGAGACAAGATTCCATCAAAACCCTAGAGGAGAACACAGGCAACACCCTTTTTGAACTTGACCACAGCAACTTCTTGCAAGATACATCCACGAAAGCAAAAGAAACAAAAGCAAAAATGAACTATTGGGACTTCATCAAGATAAGAAGCTTTTGCACAGCAAAGGATACAGTCAACAAAACTCAAAGACAACCTACAGAATGGGAGAAGATATTTGCAAATAACATATCAGATAAAGGGCTAGTTTCCAAAATCTATAAAGAACTTATTAAACTCAACAGCAAAGAAACAATCCAATCATGAAATGGGCAAAGGACATGAACAGAAATCTCACAGAGGAAGACATAGACATGGCCAACATGCACATGAGAAAATGCTCTGCATCACTTGCCATCAGGGAAATACAAATCAAAACCACAATGAGATACCACCTCACACCAGTGAGGATGGGGAAAATTAACAAGGCAGGAAACCACAAATGTTGGAGAGGATGTGGAGAAAGGGGAAACCCTCCTGCACTGTTGGTGGGAATGTGAACTGGTGCAGCCACTCTGGGAAACTGTGTGGAGGTTCCTCAAAGAGTTAAAAATAGACCTGCCCTACGACCCAGCAATTGCACTGTTAGGGATTTACCCCAAAGATTCAGATGCAATGAAACGCCGGGACACCTGCACCCCGATGTTTCTAGCAGCCATGTCCACAATAGCCAAACTGTGGAAGGAGCCTCGGTGTCCATCGAAAGATGAATGGATAAAGAAGATGTGGTTTATGTATACAATGGAATATTCCTCAGCCATTAGAAACGACAAATACCCACCATTTGCTTCAACGTGGATGGAACTGGAGGGTATTATGCTGAGTGAAGTAAGTCAATCGGAGAAGGACAAACATTATATGTTCTCATTCATTTGGGGAATATGAATAATAGTGAAAGGGAATATAAGGGAAGGGAGAAGAAATGTGTGGGAAATATCAGAAAGGGACACAGAATATGGAAGACTCCTAACTCTGGGAAACGAACTAGGGGTGGTGGAAGGGGAGGAGGGCGGGGGGTGGGGGTGAATGGGTGACGGGCACTGAGGGGGACACTTGACGGGATGAGCACTGGGTGTTATTCTGTATGTTGGTATATTGAACACCAATAAAAAATAATTTATTAAAAAAAATAAAATAAACACGGGTGCTAAGTTGTCTTGCTCGGATGTGGAGCGTGAACCTGAGGGGACCTGAGGCTTTGGGGTGAGCATGCCGACTGGTGGCCTCTGAGCAGGTGGTCACAGGAGCCTGGCTGATGAGTGCATGGTCGGAACTGTGGCCTCAGAGCCAGCCCCCACCATGAGAGTCTATCATCAGCTTGCACCCTAACCTGGTGTCAGAGCAATGAGCCAGGCGAGGCATCGGTGTGGCATGAAGCCACCTGCTGGGGTTTGCTCTTCTGCAGAGAAGCAGAATTTGGCCCAAGGGACTTGAGTCTGGTTTTGGGGTTACAAGAACCCCCCCACCCCACAACTTCACAGACTGCGTTGCTCAGCTCTCTCTCATATAGAAATTCCAGGCCACCGAGGCAGTACCCCCAAAAATTGCTGGGAAGATGACACCAAAATTGAGATAGTAAAACTGTTTCCTTAAAAACACAGCATGAGGGATGCCTGGGTGGCTCAGTGGTTAACCGTCTGCCTGCGGCTCAGGTTGTGATCCTGGGGTCCTGGGATCGAGTCCTGCATCAGGCCCCTGCAGGGAGACTGCTTCTCCCTCTGCCTGTCTCTGCCTCTTTCTGTGTCTCTCATGAATAAATAAACAAAACATTTAAAAAACAAAACAAAAAAAAAACCCAACCCAGCATGATTTCAAATTAAATACAGAAAATGTTCAAAACAGGCCAATACATAGACACAGAAAGTTGATTTTCTATGACTTGTTGCCTAAGGCCTGGGCAGGATGGTGAGCGACGGGTAAACAGACATAAGGGTTCTTTTTAGGGTGACGGAAATGTTCCAAACTTAGATTGTGGGGATGGTCATATAAGTCTGTAAATACTAACATTCATTGAATTTAACACTCAAAATATGTGAATGTTATATGTAAATTATATCACAATAAGGCTATTTAAAAAATAAGTACAGAAATGTTTAAGAGAACCCGTAAGATTAATATTTTCAAGATTTTGGGGATCCCTTGGTGGCTCAGCGGTTTGCTGCGTGCCTTTGGCCCAGGGCGTGATCCTGGAAACCCGGGATCGAGTCCCACATTGGGCTCCCGGCATGGAGCCTGCTTCTCCCTCTGCCTATGTCTCTGCCTCACTCTCTCTCTCGTGTGTCTATCATAAATAAATAAATTTAAAAAAATATATATATATACACATATATATTTTCAAGATTTTGACCTATATGGGCAGGAGCTCTATCTCGCAATCCCAACATTGAAGACTTAATTGAACAATTTACTTGATTTTAGATTATTTGATTTGAGATTTTAAGTTGAAATCTTGTTCATGTATACTATTGGGGCATTTTAAAAACTTACTAGTCACTCTATTTCTAAGGTTGATGTATTAGATTTGTTTATCTAAGTACTCATTGGTTAATCAAGCAACTGAAGTACTCGAAAAAGACATTAACTATATTAAATTTTAAATGCAATTTAAAATGTTAAAATCAGGTTGGGTTAAATATTAACCAAAGGCTACCCTGAATGTAGCCATGAACATCTACTAGACTTCTCAGAAGAGTCAGATTTTTATAGGCTAGCATCCTAGACTTGTAGCTTTAGTTTTTCTAGAAGCTTTTTTGGTACACAGCCATCACCTTGAATGACATGAAAATGCTCACAATAACAGAATTAACACTTAGGAACTGGCACCTTCACGCTGGTTGAAGGTGGGAGAATCAGAGCATCTCAGGTAAAGGAGGACCAGCCCCCAGCCCAAATTCGGTTCCCAAAATCCAACAGCTGTGGACGAATTTTACTGTTGAGAAACATAAGACCCTGTGGAAAAACAGAGTTCAAGGAATCGAAATTGGCAGTTAACCTAGGAAAGCCCTTATAGATGACATTTTATGTTCCTTTAAATAAAACAAGAGAGGCAGTGCTGGTGGTATAGATCACATTAATTACATTCTACACCTTGAATAAGTAATTACGAGTATTGTACAGTTAATTCTCATTTACCCTTCCTTGCATGCTAGAGAATTTCTATACTCTCCCCTGCAGTTTTCCTGGAATGCTTATAAATTTATTTTACAGTGATGCAGATAATATGCCAAAATACTTTCTTTCCTGCGGCTGGTGCTTCAAGTCTCGTTTTACGACTTGGAGACATTTACGTCTGCCTTTGGGGTTCCCTCGCAGCTCCAGACGCAGGGAATTATTCCAGGTCACCTTTATGCAAGCTACTTGAGCGTGGTGGGGCATTAACCCCACACCTACCCTCTGCCCTTAAGTACAGAAAGTTTGACTCTGTGCAGGATAACTTGGCTCTAATGCAGTTGGTCTGTGCTGGGCACCCCATCTCTTGCATAAGCTTTGCTCCCTCTTGGCCACACAGGGATTGCTGCCCAAGCTTTGTCTCTCTCAAGGCCACCTGGGCAAACCTTGAGCACGCCCAGGCTTTTGCTTTCTTTTGCTTTGCCCCACTGGGTCCTAGAAGGCAGAATGGGGGCCTGGCTAAGATCATGGTGTAGCAGATTGAATAGTGGACCCCCCGAAATACTCAGAGCACCTCAGAATGGGACGTTATTTGAAAATTGGTCTTTGCAGGTATAATTCTTTAAATTAAGACAAGGTCACATGAGGCTGGGGTTGGCACTAAAGCCAATGACTACTGTTTTTATAAGATAGGAGGGGACACAGAGAAAGTAGAGAGGCACAGCTACCAGCCAAGGAGTACCAAGGATTGCTGGGAGCCAGCAGGAGCTAGGGAGAGGCAAAGAAGGCTTCTGCCCTAGAGCCTTAAGCCCTGCCAACACTGTGATTTCAGGCTGCCAGCCCCCAGAGCTGTGAGAAAACAGATTTCTGTTGTTTTAAGCCACCAAGTTTGCAGCACGTTGTTATGGCAGCCCTAAGAAACTAATACATACAGGCTCATGTCCTGTACAACGTCGACGATATACCCAATCTCTTGGCTTCAGTTACCTGTCTGTAAAATAATTCCTACCTAGTAGGTATGTTCTGAGGACACCTATAAATCAATCCACGTTAGGCATGTGTAAGGGCTCAGGAAGCTATAATTAGCTACCATTCCTGGTGTCCCGAGCCTTCTCTTTCTAACTACTCCCCAAGAGAGCACCTGAAAATCCTCTATTTCAACCACAAATCTCCCTGTTATGGACATGATATATATACACAGTAATCTGTGGACACAAGATCATTTCACAGGATGGAGAAAGGACTTGGTGACGTATGGTGGAAGTCTAACCATTTTGGCTTTGCTCAAGACGCACGTGAGGCAGCTGTGGGAAGCTGCCAGGGGCTTGTTGAACAGACAATGTGTGTACCTTGCCTCCAGAAGCAAGAGACAACTAGAAAGATTATCCCCCACAACAAAACACATGCTCATAGTCATGAAGAGCCAGAGCTTTCCAAGGCATCCAGCCATCCATCTACCCAAACCCATATTTTCATTTCCATATATCTAGATGACTTTAGGATGGGAATTATCGTTTTAATTGTCCATCTGTATTATCTTCTTCTGACATTTTTCTGGCACAAAGTGCTAACTTTTAAAATATCCATACATGTACTATGTCACTGCAGCAGTGAAGACATTTACAGCCTTCAACTCCAGCATTTACCCTGTTGGGAGTGACAACAAGTGAATAATCCAACAGAAGCTGAAGAATTTATGCACAAAGATGTTTACTATAATATTTCCCTTCCAATGGCCAAAAATTGTAACCACTGTAAAATGCCCATGATTAGAGGAATCATTTTATAAATTATCCACTTAGGTACCTCATTAATAAATCACAGTATATTAAGTACTCAAAAACGATACTGTTATTAAAAGTAATAAGGTGAAGACATTAGAAAAAGGGTTTAAGTTAAAAAGCAGCAGATTTTGGGACGCCTGGGTGGTTCAGCGGTTAAGCATCTGCCTTTGGCTCCCACATCGGGCTCCCTGCATGGGGCCTACTTCTCCCTCTGCCTGTGTCTCTGCCCCCTCTCTGTGTGTGTATGTGTGTGTGTCTCTCAGGAATAAATAAATAAAATCTTTTAAATAAATAAAGGGCAGCAGTTTTCCAAATATTATGAAGACCAGGATCTCAGCTATGTAAATATATATACATATAAATGACAACAGATAAACATACAAAAACACATTCTTCCACCTCGTTTATCATTTTTCCCCCACTTAAAAATGATGATGTCAATATAATGCGAGATCCAAAACAACTCTAAGTGTTATGAACGTTCCTGAAAGCCAGGGAAGTTCTAAACAAAGTGTTAGATCTCTCCCCAATAATGAAGAAAAACTTCTCTGTAGCAACTACTGGGGCTATTTTCTGCCAACAGATCTCTGACAAATGAGAGCACAATGAGTATGCTTCGTGTCTGCATGTCTCAGGACTACAAGTTGCTTAAGTATAACTTGAGTTGCTCTTATCAAGAAGCTGTGTAGGGGTGGACAGATAAAAGCTGGCACTGGAGAAGATCCAAAAGTGGGTGGAAGGAGGCAGGGGGTGGGCGTAGAGAAGGCATATCTGGGTTCTAAGGGCAGCTCTGCTGTGCTTCTTGAAATGTGGTCAGAAGGGAAAGACCACTGCAGCTGTAGACTATTAAACATGCCCACGCTACCCATCTCCCTCCATCCCTTCTAGTGAGTCTGACATGCAAAGCTGAACCTCACTCCATAATATCTCTGAAGACATGAAGTAAGAAGGGAATGAGCCCATGGGGGTGAGGTGGGAAGCATGAGGACCAAAGATATTATAGTGATTTTCCCTAGGGAAATATTTAGCATTTTGAGACTTTTTCCTTTAGATAGATAAAAAATTTGTGACAATATGGAGAGTTTGCCTAAGAAGTATGACTGTTGTGCAGAGTATTCTTATTGCCATGGTAAGCAGGAAGGCATGGCCTCTAAAGGTGCAGCACACACATCGAGCCTGAGTTTAGATATTAAAATTCTTTTCAAAGTCAGCCAGGCAGGATCTATGTGTGCAAGCCAATTAAAGAGCTGTAAAACCATAAGAGAGTGTTTGCAAATGGCTGTAGCTCCAAAGAGGGTCCGATGAGAAGTGGCCAGGCATGTTAGTAAGGGCTCTGGTTCTGAGCTTGCTGCCACCAGCTGTGTGGGTGACCAGAGAAGAGGAAGACAAAAAATAAGCAGAACATATTCTGAGTTCCTACAATATGCCATGCTGAATGCTAGGCACTTAACCTCTCCTTTTTTGGGACCATCCTGGAACATAAGAGTGATCACTTAAAGAAAATAAATAAATAAATGTCATTATTTCCATTTTACAGACGAGAAAACAAATTCAGGTAGGTATTTACTAAAGTCACACAGCTTGTGCCTGACAGATTCTGGAGACTGACATAGCAGGTTAATCTCTGAGTGTTATCAACAGAAATCTATCTGATAGAGAAGGGGAGCAGAGCAGACACGGAACACAAAAAACAGCATTTCACAATGCTAGGCCCATCCCTTAGTAAGAGTAATAATGTGAAAATATGGCAATAGGATTGAAGTCATTTAGTAATAGGAACGGAGCAGAGTCACCACACCTGTCTGACTCAGATAGGTCAAAACATTGACGGAAAAGTGTTTAAACACATACACACAACAACATGGACTTTGTAGAGCAAAGTGGCTACGGCTAAGCCCTGAAGGCATTTGAACTCCTGCAAGCATCTTCACCCCTCTGTGCCCTAGTCTTCTCACCGATAAGGTGAAAATAACAAGAGAACGTGCCTTATGAGTTAATCAGGGGATAGGGTGAAAGCACCAAGTATGACCAGCCACAATTCCAAGGTACATGCGTTGTTCTCATAGTTTGTGACTTCTCTGAAATCACGGTGCAGCCTTCTTCCACTTGATAAAGCAGGGGATGATGGGTGATGGTGAGGTGCATCCCCGACTCCCTTCACAGATCCAGGCCCTCCCCTTCCTCCACCCTCAACTTCTAGCTCAACCCCCTGGAAGAAGCGTGTTCCCTCTCCCTTCCTTTCCTTCTTTCTCCCTCTTTTATCCTCTCTCTTTCTCTTGTCTCAATCTCTTATAAGTTTAATGCTTTGTTTCCCAAGCCAAGACAAATGTCCCCAAGTCCAAATGGCAAAATGTTACAGCATTAAAAGCCCTGGACCCTTTGAGGGTGAACCCAGAGTGAGGGCTCAATCAAGGACAGGCAGGCAGCTGTAGGCTAACAAGCTCCGAGACAGCCCCATGCACAAACCATGCATCACAACACTGGGGACACGTGCCTTGGTGCCCCAAATGGCCGTGGAAGCCTGTGGGTGTCAGGATGGATCAGGGTAATGGGTCTTCAGCAGCATGGAGAAAAACCCTCTTATCATAAGATTCAGCCTTCCTCCACATAACTGCCCCAGCTCCTGCTGAGGCCAGAAATCAGTGTTCTTCAGATCAATGGTTTCTAGTTACTTTCCAATGTTTTGCCACTTAAATAATAGCCAGCTTTCTCAAATCTTGAGAAACCACAACACCTAAAATAAACACAGTAGAATTTTCCCAATGATCAAGCTTTCCTCCCACAAAACTTTGTTAAACAGTTAATTCAGTTACGCTTGAATCATATGTAGATTGACATATATATGTGTCAATATCAAAAGTATTAATATCTGAAAAAATATTAATATATCACCATGACCTCCAGATGATCCACCAACTAAGTATGAAGTTACTCCTCCAGTAGAAGGTAAAGGAGGTCAGCATCCCTGGGATCAGGGCCGAACATCCAGAAGGGTGAGGGTGTAGGAAGCATCCATCCATAAGAGGTTCTACACAGAAAAGGCTAGTGGAGAAATCCTTCCTGAGTATCCAAAGTCAAGGGTGAGGATTTGGCAGAGAGGAGAGTCAGAACAGAACTAGGATGGCTAGAAACAGCAGAGGAGGCACTTTTGCCTTTCACTTCCTTCTGATCCCAGGCAACACCAACACTCAAGGCTTCACTTGCTTTTTCACAGCGACTGTGTTGGAACCTAAAATTCTCAGTTGTTAGCTCATGAACATCACCCGAAGAAATAAGAAAATCTCACTTCCTTCCAAGTGAGGTAGGAAGCCTCAGAGGCCTGAGCTCCCATGTCTTGACAAAAATTTTCCTGGTTCCCAGGCCAGCTATATCACAGAAACAGAACCGAGCAAGTCCAGGGGAGAAAAGAATTGGGTTCCCTACGCCTCCAGGAAGCTCTTCATGGGGCACAATTTTGGCCCTGGTGTAGAGGTGGGAGGCTCAGGTACATATTTATCTACCGTTCTCTGATCATATCTGACACACTTAATCTTTATTCAGCCTTCTCCTACTTTATCCAAAATCTCTATGTCTTTGGGGTAGGGGGGTTAAAACTCCAACTGAAGGGGAGTGGGATGTGGGGATGGATGAAACATGCCAAGAGGATTGATAATAAGTACACTGATCCCGATGAGCACATGTAATGGACAAAACTGCTAAATCACTATATTGTACATCTGAAACAAATATAACACCATATGTTAAGAACACTGGAATTAAAATACATTTAAAAAATAAAAATAATAAAATATAACTGAAAGTAAGAAATCAAGTCTCATGGTATTTGGAAACAAGCAGTATAATGTCCCACCTAACTGATCTAATTAGCCACCCCCCTTTTTTTTAACGTCCTGAATTTTATTACACCAGCCAAAGATTTTGGCTTTCCTCTGGCTGAACAATATTAAAAATGTTAGTCAAATCCAAAATCCAATCTTTAGTTTCAATTTTCTTTTATACTCTGGCTTAAGCCTGGAATCTTCCTGCCTGTTACCAGAAACCGCAAAAGATATTTTATCCGCCAAACTTATAATGCATGGGGGAGAGGTCACAAATGATTTCTGGCTTCAATCCCCTAATGAAGTAACCAATGGGCCTCGAAAGCAAAAACCAAAGGGTTTTATTCAAAGTTCAGGCCGTATTCTTCAAATGTCCATCCAAAATAAAAGGGACTCATTACTCTCAGGGCTAGATCTTATGTGACCATTGTCTGGGGATGTCAGTTGCAAATAATGGTTCTGTGTACCTTGTGTACCCCTCAATCATCCATGCTGGTGAGACTCTGATGAGCCAGACCACTCAGAATCAGCAGGTGACCCACAGCCTCACTTCCAGTCAGCTGGGTACTGCAACAGCATCCTTAAACATTTAGCTCTCATCTCCTGGGATGTCTGGCCTGCAGAGTTACTCAAGCACAACAGCTGGCCAGGGAGAGTCAGGAGAGTCAGGAGCAGAATCAGTGCTGGGGCTCTGAAGGGTGCAGCTGGGGGATGCATCCACATACTGGCCTTCAGAAACTACTCACACCAGAACATATTTATGGTTGTAAAACTTCATTTGGGGCAAAGCAGTAAAACAGCTCATTCCTGGGCAGCCCAGGTGGCCCAGCAGTTTAGTGCCGTCTTCAGTCCAGAACCTGATCCTGGAGACCCGAGATTGAGTCCCACGTCGGGCTCCCTGCATGAAGCCTGCTTCTCCCTCTGCCTGTGTCTCTGCCTCTCTTTCTCTCTCTCTCTCTGTGTGTGTGTGTGTCTCTCATGAATAGATAAATAAAATCTTTAAAAACAAAAACAAAAAACAGCCCATTCCTGACACAGGAGTGATAATAATGGTTAGCTGCCTGCCAGTTCCAAAGGGCCCTCCACCTACAACCCAAGGCCTCCCATGGTAAAGATGAGATATCCCAGGTCAGGGAGATCACGTGATGCACCTGGGGTCAGGAGCTGAAATCACTCTCTATTCCATCGATGGAGGAAACGGTGGCTCAGTGATGTAACTGATTTGTGCAGGGGCACAGAACCAAGTGGTGGGGCAGAGACTCAAACCCAGATGAATAAGATTTGAGTTCAGTCTTGCCCTCTCCACACATGAGCTGCCTTCCATATGAAAGTTTCTTTTAAAACGGCGCGGGGGTGGTATGCACTGAAGAAATAGTTTTCTGAGCATCCACACTGTACAGGCCCACGGAGGTGACCAGGACAGATGCAGCCCTCTCTGAGCTTCAAGGGCCAGCAGCACCCTCCTCCTTTGGCATCTTTCTTGGATTCTTTGACAACAAGGAAACAGAGGCAAGTGACTTAAGTCCCTTATCAGCTACCTGGGCACCAACTCAGAGGCTGAGATTCCTGGGATGCCTGGGTGGCTCAGTGGTTGAGCATATGCCTTTGGCTCAGGGCTTGACCCTGGAGTCCTGGGATGAGTCCCACTTTGGGCTCCCTGCATGGAGCCTGCTTCTCCTCCCTCTGTCTGTGTCTCTGCCTCTCTCTCTCTCTCTCTGTGTGTGTCTCTTGTGAATAAATAAATAAAATCTTAAAAAAAAAAAAAAAAAAAAAGGAGGCCAAGATTCCTGTTCGAACCTCCAAGGGGGGTGGGGGCAGGGGACTAGCACCTCAACAGCCATTCAGTGTTCCATCAATTAACTAATCAGCCTTTTTAGCCAGGGTAACTGAGTCCTAAGGGCCCAGAAGCTTCCTAGCTTTTACTCAGGAGGGTGAGGGGTCTGGTCTATCTCCCAAGGAATGGAGCCAGCTACCTGTTCACCCCTCTAGAATGTCTACCACAGACAGTTCTACTGAGTTCTTTCTGGAGCTTACGGTCAATCCCTCCCCGGACTGAAAGAACAGGGACTATCAGATGGCACTTCAGATTTCTGGGAAAGGAGAGGCCTTGCCAGGAAGTTGAAAGCCAGAAAGCTTTCGACCAGCTGTGCTGTCACCCTGGCCAGAGGGCCCCATGTACCCAGGGCTCTCATCAGAACAGAGGCACGGAGCTCCAAGATGCAATCAGAGAGATCAAGATCTTGGGAAAGAAACTCAAAGAGAAAGGTCTGCTCAGAAGCAAAGCTTGAGGGGCACCTGGGTGGCTCAATGGTTGAGTGTCTGCCTTCAGCTCAGGGCATGATCCTAGGGTCCCGGGATACATCCAGCTCCTTGCATGGAGCCTGCTTCTCCTCCCGCTGCCTATGTCTCTGTCTCTGTGTCTCTCGTGAATACATAAATAAGATCTTAAAAAAAAAAGCAGCAGCAAATTTTTTTTTTTTTTTTTTTTTTTTAGCAAAGCTTGATTCTACACAAATAAAGGAGAAGAAACACAGAGAAGCCACACAATATATAAATGAATTTGGAAAGACCGCTTGATTCAGGAAAACTTATCTTTAGGTTTATTACACGCAAGCCATCTAGTTGATGGAAGCCAGAGTCCCAAGGACAAGGAACTTCTGGTGCAGTTAAAGACAGTGGGCTGGAGACCAGGAAGCCAGTGTTTGGGGCTGAGTTCTTCACTAGGGGGGTGTGACTTTGGTGACACTCCCCCTTTCTGGGTCTCAATATCCCCACCTTTAATTAGGGGGGTTGCTTTATATAAGATCCCTTCCAGCTGCAAAATTCAATACTTCGGTAACTCTCAGCCCACTGGCTGCTCCAGGGCTCTCCCCTCCACTGCTGTGAGGTTCACCAGAATTCCACTGGCAATGCGCTCCACCAACGAACAGGCCAGCTTTTGTGGTCTCCTCAGAGCATGGTAACCACAGAAATAAACACAAATGCACCAAAAAATGTAAATGGGTTGTAAGCACTCTTATACGTATGAAGTCAGCAGTGAGAAATGTATAAGAAGATTGTCTACAGATCTTTTGTCAACACACAGTCAAAAAGAAAACTCTTAAATATAAAAAGGCCCATTTGTCTGGTTCTCAACCAGGTCAGTCTTGAGCCAGCAGCATTAGAAAACTTCAGTCCCAGTCACAGCCATGGGTTGCCTCTTCCCAACACACCCATTGGAGGGAAACTGGGATCTTTCACAGAGGTATCCTCTATCCTGCCGGGGCAGCTGTGAGAAGAAGGGGAAGCTGCCCTTGGCATTGACCAGACAATGAACTCATCATCCTGCCTGGGCTCAGAAATAGAAATTGAGCATTAAACATAGCTTACCAGCATCTCCCTGACCAGCATCTCAGACCGAAGTTAATTTGATCGTAAGAAAGTCAGGGGTGCGGATGCCTACCCAATGGGTAATGATTTACCTATCATCCCAATAATCCCCGACCACCCTACTGTCACCTGAAAGCAGGTACTAAGCACCTAAATGGGCTGGGCGCTGTCTTCCTATGGGACCCCTGGGTTGGGCTGCATGCACAACAGTGTGAATGTACTTAATGCCTCTGAACTATACACCTAAAAATGGCTGAAACAGATTTCATGTTATGTGCATTTTACCACAATGTTTTTTAAGAAATATCAAAGAAACAAACAACAAAAAGAATTTAGGGTGCAGCCCCAGGCACACCTAATCACACTGATGCAAAATAGAAATGCTCAGCCAGTGAACTATTTCTAGCATGTCCCCAAAATGTCTGGGCCTGATGGTAATAGCCTCTGCTCTCGCCAGAGTAACTATGGGCCTTTGTTCAAGCATCATGCCTGAAACCTTAAAGTGAATCCACAGCCATCTCCACCCATCTTGGGGTCTCCATACCAAGGCCTAGCCAGGTGGTTTTCCAACCTGACCACTCCTCTGGACCACCTAGGGTGAGGTCCATGCAGATTCCAGGACACTCCCCACCACGCCCCCCTCCAAACAAGATCCTGATTTGATAAGTCTATCTCAAGACCCAAAGGTTTGCCCTTTTAAGAGCATCCCAGGTAACTTAGGGGGATTTAGGATGCATTAAAGGGTCTGGGAGCAATGAGAAGGGGGTAGCAAATCAGACACAGTCCTTGCAGAGGCTTTGGAAATACCCAGAGGCATGTGGCCACAGGGACTGCTGGCAGCTCCTAGTCTCCAGGTAAGGCTGCCTGGTGCTCTCTCTCAGTTTCAAGGAAGCCCTTGACTTTGAGTCCTGGAACAAGTCAGGGCAAGGCACACGTTGAACTGCTCTCCTGCCTTTCCCACTGCTGGTAGACAGACCATCAGCTAGAACCAGAATGCCCAGATTCCAGGGCCAACTCTCTCCGCACACAGCCACCTCATCATCGAGCCTCAGGCTTTCAGACTGTAAAATGGGCCTGATGATACCTGCCCTGCTGCCTCCTAGGGCTGTTGTCCCAACCGTGTGACCTTGGGCTCTTTACAGTCCACCTCTCTTGGCCTCAGCTTCCACATTTGTAAAGTGGGAACAAAAACAGTATGCATTTCACAAGGTTCTTATCTGCGCTACCTGGGCAATGCAAACCAAGAGCTCAACCACCAAGATGCACGCACAAAGCACTTAAGTGTTAACGATCCTTGTATTTATGGATATGTTGCTTGTAGATGTGCTTGGGAGGGAACAAATCTAAGAGACGACAACTTTCACACTCGTGTCATTGAAACACAAAATCTATGCATGCATGCCGTCCACCCTGTGATTATAAGTCATGGCCCTTTGCCTTAGAGGTGACAAGAATGGATGTGAGAAGCCAGCCTTTTGACTTCAAATGTGAGTCTCTCCAGGCAAGAGGCCAAGGGATACTTCCATCAATAATTATTGAGCGCTGCTGACAGAGGGAAGGACGTGGCCTTTGGATAAAGGAAGGGGCCCAACCCTGCTGCTTCCAGAGCAGACTCTCAGAAGGAAGGGAGTCACACGGTAGCTGGGTGTCTGACAGGAAGGCCTGCGGACTATGCTCCACGTCACCGCATCAAAGGCCACGGAGAACGACTCACAGATCCCAGAACACATCCAGTGATTTCTTTTCCCTCTGTCAAGCCATCCTCACTTCTGGAACTTTCTTCGCTTTCTCAGTTGCCTCAGCCATGATCCTCTTCAGCTACATTTCACTGGGGCTGTGGCTCACGCATCCCCGCCTGATGGAGGCAATGTCCAGCATCCCCTGATCCCATTATCCTGTGTGGGTTTCCTCAGAGCACCAGCCCTGTCCCCTTGAGCCTGAAGCTCTTGGGTCCCCCTGTCCTCCTTACTGTGACAACAGGGCCTGGCCCCTGCCAAACGCTCAGAAAACACTTGACTGAATCCACTCAGGGGAAACCTGGAACCCAGGCACCCAGGGCTCCTCCCACCTTAGGTCCGTGGTCCTGGAGTCATTCTCAGATCTGCCTCTCTTATTCTACACCAAGTGGCTGGGTCTGATACTACAGCTTGCCCTGCTGTGACGGCAAAGGACAGAGCCCAGGGGCTGGAAACCGCAGGTTCTAGAATCACAGACCTTGGTATCAGTCTCAAGCTGTCACCTCCCACCATGTGACCCTCGATGAGCCATGGCCTTCTGACAAAACCATCCTTTCGTGGACACCAAAGGACAGCACGGCTGCGGGCGCTCGTTTGTGGCGCAAGGTAGGTATCCCACGAATGACGTTCTCTGTGCTCTGCGGGCAGACTGCCGGGTCCCCCACCCACGAGCTGTGCGACCTGGGCCAACTCACCTTTCCCGCTACCCCCTTCTCTCTCATCCCTCAAATGAACGTTGGGAAGCATCCTCAGCTCACGGGGTGTTCCCAGGATGAGACAAGGTAGTCCTGGGAAAGCAGGGCATTGGGGCCACGCCCGAGCTCTCAGCACACCGCAGCGGGCCAAGACGTCCATGCTGTGGCCTTTCCTCCTAAACCCGCGGCCTCCTGAAGGGCACGGACCTGCACTCCGCCTCCATCGAGTGCCCAACACTCGATGCCTGGCCTGCGACCTCTGAGGTCACCCGGCCCAGCACCAGCCAGCTCAATTCCCGCCGTGTGTGTGTGTGTGTGTGTGTGTGGACAGGACAGAGGAGGCATGTGGTTTGCGGTAGGTTGCACAGCTCGCAAAGGCTGGAAGTGCAGAGCGGGTGTCACAGACGGTGAAAAGCCCCCACCTGCTCACACACCGACTAGGAGGAGAAGAAAGCTGGCTGGCTGTTAAAAATGAGTCAACTTTCTCTTCGACAACAAGACAACAAAGGCTGTGACAGCGACGGAGAGAGACCAGACCTGGCGTGCGCGAGGGAGGAGGCACCTCGGCCCGACTCCCATGGAACTTAACCCTTTGCGTGTGGAGCCAACGTGTATGTGCGCGGGGCCGGCCGGCGTTGTGCGGGCATGGGGTTGGCGTGTGTGCGGGGGTGTGCGTGCTGCCGGCGTGTGTGTACGTGCTGCCGGCGGGTGCGTGCGTGCCGCGGGGGTGTGCGTGCTGCCGGCGTGTGTGTGCGTGCTGCCGGCGGGTGCGTGCGTGCCGCGGGGGTGTGCGTGCTGCCGGCGTGTGTGTGCGTGCTGCCGGCAGGTGCGTGCGTGCCGCGGGGGTGTGCGTGCGTGCCGCGGGGGTGTGCGTGCTGCCGGCGTGTGTGTACGTGCTGCCGGCGGGTGCGTGCGTGCTGCGGGGGTGTGCGTGCGTGCTGCGGGGGTGTGCGTGCTGCCGGCGGGTGCGTGCGTGCCGCGTGGGTGTGCGTGCGTGCTGCGGGGGTGTGCGTGCCGCTGGCGGGTGCTGCGTGCGGTTGGCGTGTGTGCGCGCGGGGCCAGCCGGGGGAGCACCCACATTGGGGGATCCCGATTGCACCCCCCGCACAGGGGCCACCACACCCGTCAGGTACGTTAGCCGGGGCCCAGGTCACAGTGTGGCAAATGCGAGTGGGCGGCGCAGGCGGCCCAGCCCCCGCTCTGACTGCGGACTTTCTTCCGCAATGTCGTCCTTCCGCCAGGTGTAAGGCGATGTGATGAGGCACCATGGACAGCGCCCCCCGGCCTCGGGCCTCGGGCCTCGGGCCCCCAGCACAGCGTGGCCCGCGGGACCCGCACACCAGCGCCCGCACGGCCGTCCCTATGACCGGGGCCGACGGCCACATCCTCCCCCCGCTCCACTGTCGGCTCCTCCCGGGCGTGAGCTTTGCCCCCACTCAGTCCAGCAGGTCTGCGGGCCCCGACGGCCGGTGCTGTGGCTCCGCGACAGAGCGACGGGTCGGGGCAAGGACAAGATCGAATCGGGCATCTTCTGCGCGCTTCTCTAGACCTTACAGCTAACAGCTCAAAATGGACAGTTCAGAGGTCAGTCTGTGAGTATGCGAGTATGCTGTCCCCAGGCCCTGAGGACGGTCCCCTTAAACCAGTTCCACAGACTGTATTTGCCGCTGTCTTTCATTCGGATTATATACAACATTCTGAAAACCCGAGGAGCCTCGTGCACTGAGCTCTGCTATCTAACAAGGTAACTCCAGCAGGGTCTCTAGCCCTAGGATTTATTCCCTCAGAATAACCAGGTTGACAAGTCTGTTGTGTTTACATTTAGAAACTAGTACCTTTACTTAGGTGTGTGGAACATGGAACCAGGCTCGTGGGTTCCAAGCTGCGCTCTGTCGCATCCTGGCTCTGGGACCGTGGTTACTGGCCTCCCTCCACCCCCGCCTCAATTTCTTCATCCGTGTGGGAATAATAGTAATGCTGCTCGGGGCTGTTGTGGGGATTAAGGAGCTTTCCAAGAGCACTTAAAAGAGCAGGTGGTACACTTGTGAGTACTTACTAAGGAAATACTTAATAAATGTAGCTCCATACATCACACAGCACTGCCTTAAAGAGCTAATGACCTGCTTTCATTGTAAAGATCTCCAAGGGTAGGTTTCAATTTTTATTTTAGAAGGAGAAAGGCAGTAAAGGCAGTACAGAACACTGGTTAAGAACGCAAATGATCAAACCCCATTGCCTGAGATGCCCAGCTCTGCCTCTGACTTCCTGTGTAACCTTGGGCAAGTTACTTAACCTCTCGGAGATTTAGTTAGTTCATCTAATAAAATGGAGCTCAAGCTGCCTTCAGCCTTAAGTGAGTTAATAATGTGAAACACACAAAGTAATAGCAAAGTATGACAGTTTGCTGCTGTCACTGTAGCTCTAGGGGAGGTCCTGGCAGCAATTGTCACCACCGTCATATTTGTAAAATGTCAAGATGACATCTGAAGTTCTGGAAAACAACTAGGTAACCAGCCACAGGCCACTCTCACCCAACCCAGCTCTGTTCACAGTTCCTGGCTTGTAGCTCATCAGTGAAGGTGAAGCAAGCAGGATTCAATTAAAATCGGCCAGGTTTGCTGTCCCAGTCCCCTCTGTCCCCATCCTGTGGCAAGGCTGAGAGCTAAGGAGACAGAAAAGAAGGGCTGATGCACATACAGCACGAGACAGAAGCCCACTGGTACGGTATGTCTGGCTGTTCCATGGTGACGGTTAGCAGAGCAGCAGTGAGCTGCAGTGACAGAGACCCTGGCGTTCCCACCCACCACCACCACCACCCCCAGTCCAAGCACAGAAGCATCCACAAGGCGGGAAGGCAAGGAGCCCTCAGCCTCGAAAAGCAGCCTGGGCATCCAGCCCCCAACCCTCTGAATCCTGGTGTGCAAAGGCAACAGACAGAATATAGAATGGTCCTTCCCTGTGGTGACCTGCCCTGGGAGGCCTTGAAACCTTGTACCCAGCTCGTGGGAAGCCCCACTGCAGACTGGAAACTCGCTCACTGCCTCCAGGAGGGAGGCAGAAGGGTCACGGGAGAGCTAGTGCCCGAGGAGAGCTTGGGAACGTCTCACTGCGGACAGAACAACACAACATAAGACAGTATTTGGGGGGCACCTGGGTGGCTCACTGGTTGAACATCTGTCTTTGGCTCAGGTCTTGATCCCAGGGTCCTGGGAGGGAGTCCTGCATCAGGTTCCCTGAAGGAGCCTGCTTCTCTCTCTCCCTGGGTCTCTGCCACTCTGTCTCTCATCAATAAACTCTTTAAAAAAAAAAAAAAAAGAATATTTTTCAGCAGGAGTTGAACTAGAACAGAGGTGCTACAGGTACTCCACAGAGGAAGTGTCCTACAGGAGGGAGCTGGGTCATGAAAAATTTAAGAAAATGGCAAAGGAGGCAGGGAAGGGGTAGTGGTGACAGCAGGCCCTGCACACCCAGGTAGCACCCTTCTAACCAAAGGGAAGCCAATCACTGAAAATAAACCTTTCTCTGCCTTCTAAGAAAAGACTGCATTTTTCTGCCAGATCTGATTCAGTCTCAAGGGTATTCTGTGATTGTACTTCCCTGTCTACCTCAAAATGTCCCAGCTTGCTGGTCACCCTCAATCTTGGGTACATTTTGCCTGGCCCACGTGACGTGGCCAGTCTGACCCATGTGACTCAATTTCCCAAAGGCTCCCACAGCTTTAACGTGGCTGGCTTAAGTGGCTACAATATCTTTATTTAAAGACATCAGCAAATTTTGTCTCTGGAAAATTGGTCCTGCTGGAGAACCTCAGATTTAAAGGTATAGGAAGAAAAGTTCAGAGACATATAGGAATGTGCATGTATATGTGTGTGAGAGCATACATGTGTGTTTACACGTGTACATGTGTGTATGTTTTAGCTCACCTAACGAGAAGAGCTGCCTTGAGCTGGATACTTAGGACTCTGCAAAGGTATAGGGTTTCTCAGGCTTGGGTAGGGTGAGGCAGATTCTAAGGGCTCCATTCCGGTTCAGCACAGAGAAAGGTGCTGGGGCCCACTGGTGATGTGTGAGGGGGTCACACTAGGAGAGATGGGAAGTGTGTCTGTTAGTATCTGGATCAGCCCAAAGGACACCCCCCCCCCGCCCCGAAAGTTCTCCTGAATAATCCTGAATAATCATCTGAACCCAAATGGAGTGGGGTTTTAAAAAATCTCTAAAGGCCTATTAGTTCAAACATTCTGAGCCCCGAATTATATAAAAGCCACTCTCATGCATTCAAAGCTGTACCTTTGTAAGCACTAGTGGCACAGTGGTGGGCATAGCTGCCTCCCCAAGCAGTCCTTCCACTGCAATCAGAGGAAAAAATATGCTGTTTGTGTTGAGAAGAACCCCGCTGAACCCAGTCCCACACTCCCTGCAAGCCTGTGCCACAAGCCCCAGGTCATGAGGGCTCTCCTCGGTGGGACCTGGGGTTTGGGGATGGAGAAATGGTTCCCCAGAAACTTGGCCAGCCTGTGGAGTCACTATAACTTCTGTGAGACTCTAAAAGCAATTCCATTATATGCACCTTTCACTTTACAGACTGACTGCCCTCAATGCACGTTTAAAAGGAAAAGAGAAAAGGGAATTTCACACAAGTGAAATCATGACTTCTCTGGAGTTGAAGACAGTGCTTCAGAGAGGGAACTGAGAAAGGAGTGATTTATGAGAACTGTGAAACCTCAAGACCTGTCTGTGAGAACATTCTAGATTCCTGTTACAGCAGTGACTTTCAGGCTCAGAGTCAGGACATCAACATCACACAACCATGAATGGCTTCCAAGCCCTGTACTTTTTTACTTTTTTTTTTTTTTTTTTAGATTTATTTATTTGAGAGACAGAGAAGGGGGGGGGGGCAAAGAGAAGAGGGAGAGAGAATCTCAAGCAGACTCCCTGCTGAGGGTAGAGTCTGACATGGGGCTTGATCCCACAACCCTGACTGAGATCACGACCTGAGCTGAAACAGAGAGTCAGATGCTTAACCAATTGAGCCACCCAGGTATCCCTGAGTTTGATTCTTTCCGTGCTGCAGCAATGCTGACCAGGCATACTGTGGTAGGTGGGGTGGGCCTGGGTTGGAGAATCTGGAATGTGGACAGGCCCTAGACAGTAAAGTCAAAAGAAGGTACACAAAGAAAAAGGAATGTAGTCCCCACGCTGTCCATCCCATTCCTCCAAGAAATTCAGTCCATGTGGGTGTTTCTATCCCAACTTCTCGGCAACCACTCCCCACCTCGAATTCACACAGCTGGGGGACAGGCTACCACTGCTTAAGAAGAGAATGGTATGCTGTGCTCCTTTGTCTCTCAGAGACGACCTGGGCAGCTGCCCAATCTCAAGGGACTGCCAGGAAGAACAACAAATCAGCAACTACAGAGTGTCCTGGGCCCGAATTAGCCATTCCTCAGGGCCCTGGCATCCTCACACATTCACTCCACCTCCCCAACCTAGTCCAGTCCCTGCTGCCTGCAGATCCCTCCGCTGCTGGTAGCAGCGAGTCTCCTGTTCTGAGCCACAAGCAACACACAGTAGGCAATTTACTCCTAAAAAAACTGGGGGCTGTAGAGGGCAGTCTGCAGAGTCTGTTCCAGCATGGAAGCTCAGAGGCATCCACGGCTGGTTCTGACTACTGCCATTGCTGGCCGCCAGGAAGCCTCAAGTCCCCACCTCCCTCCCCAGGGTGAAAGGCAAACATCTTATTGGGGGGGAAAAATAATCCATTGGCAAAGGATAACGGATTCCCATCCTGCACAATCCCATCCTTAGGCTGACTTGGGGAGAAAATGTGTAAGACTTGATGGGGCTTAACCTAGAGAGGGAACTAGGCTCCAAAAGCTTTGAGCAGTCAAGGCTGACAGGAACAACATCATAAAAATAGTTAAATGTTTTGCACCCCTGCTGTCCACTGGGCACTGGTTCAGACTTTAGAACTCCTATCTCACTGAATCCTCTCAACAACACTAAGAATAAGAAGTAGATACTATTATCTCTATAGGAAAGAAACTGAGGCACTGGAAGATTCAGTGACTTGCCCAAGGCAACACACGGTTCATTCATTCCTTCAACATATATTTATTTCCCGTGTGTCTCCAGCCACTGTATCAGATCGGGAGCATAGAGTGGCTACGCAGTGGGAAGCCACATGTGACCCCCCCAGATGGGCCAATCTGCAAAGGGAAACATTGCATCAGCTGAACCATGAAAACACATGGAGGAGCCCCCCCCCAGGGGAGACAGGCCTGTGTTGGGGTGTCTTGCTCCTTAGAGCTGCAGGAAGGAGGGGAGGCTGGAGGGAGATCTGGTCCTGCTGGGTAGCATTCCTGGGACGTGGGACACCTCCCTCCTGTCTGAGTCAGCCTCATCTTCAATGCCACCTCAGTGCCTCCATATAGCAGGGTCTCATGACTGTTTGGGGAACTTCCTCTGCCCACACCTCAGTAGTGGCCCCCTGAATCCCTCATGCAGCAGGTGACTGGGCACCAATGAGAGAGCAGTCCACAAGATATGTCTGCCAGCCCCCTGCACATCCCAAAGTCTGGCAGAGCCTACACTGTGTCCTTCCTGACTCACAACGCAATGCAGCCACCAGAGTCCCCTTCCCATGTGCTAAAACCCACCAAGAACAAACATTGAAAGCCCTTCCACCAAATCCAGAACCAGAACACCATTTTTAATGGGCCACACAGAGCCTAAGACAGGGGACCGGGAGGGGGAGGGGCTATTCTACAACTAATCATGGAGAAAGTCAAGTCTGGATGGCTAGAACAAGCTGGAATTACACCTGTGGAAAAAGAAAGTACTATTATTGAATGTAACCTGCGTAAAGTCACAGAGGTAATCAAGGTAAAACCAAAAGAGGTTTTTAAGCTTGTGATGTGACTCAGAGACTACAAATGCAGGAAAAAGATAAAAACCTCTGGGCTTTTTCATGAGCACAGAATCCCATGAGGGAGCGTGAAAAGGATTATGATGGAAGAGAGAGTAACACGTTGAATGTCTAGTCTTTAGACGTGGCCTCAATCAATGCTATCAACCCATTTAAACTACACAGCCACTCTCTACAAGGCGAGTTCTATTCCTAAAATGGCCACTTTACAGGGGGGAAACCGAGGCACCAAAATGTTAGGCAAAGACACAGTAGAGAGCTAGAAATACCTCTCGAGCCCATGCCACAATTCAAGGTTCCAGGAAGCAGACAAATGCTCAGCCACCATGAATCATCACTTCTCTTGCCTAATGGAAGTGTGAGAATTCACAAAGCAATGTCCCTCCTCATGCTCAAGCAGGATGTCCAAAGATGGAGCCCTGATGCGACTTAGCTATGTGACCGTGGGTCAGCCAAGTAACCCCTCCGGTCTTCTAGCATCTTCCTCTGTGAGATAAAGGTCGGATAAATAATGCCCAAAGTCCCCTTGAGCTCTAAAAAGCTACAACCAGACTGGGTACAGTCACCTTTCACTGGGCAATTAATTTGAAATCATTGAGAAATATGCAAATGTATCTGAATTCAACACCCTCAACCCGACCAACTTGCCAAATAATAGGAAAACACAGTTGCTTCAGCCAGAGGAGACTTTTAAAGTTCTTCTCTGGTCCAGAGGGCCAGAGACCAGCAGACCCAGACAGGCCACGAAAAGGCTCTGGCCCCTGCGTGGGCCCTGCACTACCTCTTGTCAGGGTGGCTGAGGAGCAGGGGCATGGCCTCATTTTCTTGTTTTTATAGCACTGCAGGTAACCCTGAGGGATTCAAAGCCTGAATCCTATGCTGATTTGTCCACCTGAAGCCAGTTCTCCTGGTCCTGCCCAGTCTACCTCTCCAGACCAGTAGCCCTCTCAAGCCACCCAAGGGGCCACCCCAGAAAGCCCCCATTGATTTGCCAATGGATTCCATTCTGTGTAGATGACAACACAGAGGACTGCAAGGAATACCCCCAGGGCCTTTTTTTTTTAATTTTTTTTATTTTTTTAAATTTTTTTTTTATTTATTTATGATAGTCACAGAGAGAGAGAGAGAGAGAGAGAGAGAGAGAGAGAGAGAGAGGCAGAGACATAGGCAGAGGGAGAAGCAGGCTCCATGCACCGGGAACCCGATATGGGATTCGATCCCGGGTCTCCAGGATCGCGCCCTAGGCCAAAGGCAGGCACCAAACCGCTGCGCCACCCCCCAGGGCCATTCTTCACATCAACAGACTTCCTTGAAATGGGGCCTTGAGCAGGGAGAGGACAGAAGAAGCACTAAAGACTGAGCGGAGCGCTATCAGGTGCTGACAGTACAAGGGCTAGAGTCCCACAGACGCAAGTTCAAATCCTTCCTCAGCCTCAGCCTCCCTAACTCAAAAATGGGCCTTAAAATGGGACATCCTTCATAAAACTGCAATAAGGATTAACTGGAAGTTGTGTGGTGATGCACAGTGGCTGGCACCAAGGAGGCATTTAATAACAAGAAAACAGGAAATCTGGGGCATTGTTTCTATCAGATTGCAGCAGAGTGAAATCATTTCCAATTCAAGCTGCTAGTGACCTGTGAATCATTGCCATTTCAAGGTTCAGAAATCTTTCATTGTGCTATGGCAGACACCTGACTTGCCCGCCACCAAATCTGATCTTTCTAACATAGAATGAGATATGGAGTAGGGCACTTGGGCATTTGCAGTAAAGACTAGAGTTCTCACCTTTCCTTGCAGAGGGGAGGTCACATGACCCAGCTCCAGCCAATGGCATGTGAGCAGAAGCACCACCTCAACTTCCAGGACATACCAGCCCTTGGAGGGGTACAGATGTAGTGGAGAGCCATCTTGGACCACACAGATAAGGTTAACATTCTAGGGGCTACAGAGCAACAACATGGAAGGAATCTAGGCCTCTGACACCATGGAGCTACCTCAGCAGCCCAGAGCAGGATATTTGTGAGAGAAGAACTTCCATCCTTTGTAAGCCACTGTTATCTTGGGAACCAGTAGCAGCAATCAAAACTGGGACCTAATACACTCATGTTTTCCCATCCAGTTTTCCCATCCAAAGCTCACAAGCACCAGGTGAGGTTGGTAAAATTATCTCACTCAGCTCATAGATGAGGGAAAGGACCACAAAGAAGCTAAGTAATCTGTTTGAAGACATAGCCCCAAAGTGTCTCAGCTCCAATTCTAGGTTACAGATCACTTCTATTCCAGGCTGTGTCCCCAAGGAACACTGCTGACTGCAGCAGAATTCAACTCACAAAAAATTCAGAGTGCCTCCTGGGACCTCGGCATCCTGCCAAGTCCAAGAGACACAAGGTATATAAACTGTGGCCCCTGCTTCAGGGAACTAACAATCTAATAGAAGATTAATAATACAGGGTTAACACCTTCCTTTTGAATAGTGGTGATAGTTTATGAAAGGTTTCCTTGTTCATTATGGAGTAGCAGAACAAGGACACCAGCTGCAGAAACTAAGCTTGGAGAGGTTAAATGACTAATCCAAGATCACTCCGTAACTGGGAGAACTGGAACTAAAACCCTTACCTTCTTCTAAATTCAAGTCCAGTGTCTTCTCTGCTACCCAACTATAAAGCACCATAAATTACTGGTGTTGCCTGCTAAGCCATCCCAACCCACCCCTATTTCAAGATGCATTCTTGGTACCAATCCTTGTTTAAGTTTTAATTCACCCCACACAAGGCGGAGTTCATAGAAGGCACCATAAGCCCCACCAATAGTTCAACAAGTGCTCTGCCATGTTGCATCCCTGGATTAACTCTAACAGCAATGCCTTTCTATGTATTAACAGCGGATAAATTGCAAACAGAGTTGAGTAGAACATTAATACAACTGCCCTCTTTTTTCCAATAGTAGTTCAGTTTTCTACAGGCCCTTGATGTGCATCCAGATCATTGCTAACCTGGACTATAAACAATTAAACACCCAACCTTGACCATTAAGACTCTGCTTGATCTACCCCTTGCCTACCTCTCCCATTCTACCCTAGCCTACCATTCCTCTGACATGCCAAGCTTATTCCCACCTCTGGGCCATTATCCTTGGTGGCCCTCAGGACTTCACATGGCTTATGCCTTCACATCCCATTCACATCAGCTAAAAAGTCTCTTCTTCAGAAAGCCTAACATAACCATCCCCTCCAAAAGAGCTTTCCTAATCTTTATTCCCTAACCCTGGTTTAACGGCATTCTTCACTACCCAAAATTATGTTCTCTACCATGGTGTGTTTTCTGATTGACAATCTGTCCCGTCAGAATGGAAGCCCCATGACAGCAGGGACTTTGTTTAGTTCATTGCTCTACCTCTAGCATCTGGAACAGAGCCTGGCACAGAGTGAGTACTCAGTAAGTATCTGAAAAATAAGTGGATAAATTCATTTGTTCAATATTTACCATGCGCCAAGTACTGTGCAAAACTCTGAAAACACACATTTAAAAACAAACAAACAAACAAGCCAATGATCCTAGCCGTGAGTTCCCAGCTGAGAGAGGGAGCTGCCTACAGATACGTCCAAGGCCAAGAATGCCAGAAGAGAGTACCGCAGTGTTCTGGAAGCACATGGGAGGGAGCACTGCCCCACCCCCACCCCAGTACTTGACCCCGAGGAACCACAAGCCCTCCCTTGCCGGAGACAAGGGTTCCACATGGACACCAGCTGGAGAATCTAATCCCATCCTTTCTTTATGCTGGCTATCTGACTCTTCTGTTTAGGGAGCAGTTGCCCACACAGAAGATTAAAGCCATTAAATTTTTTTTTCCATTTTTAAAAATTGAGATATAAGTGACATATTACATTAGTTTCAGTCATACAACATAAAAACTCAATATTTGTAGATATAGAGAAATGAGACCACAATAAGCCTGCTTCCACGGCTTCAGATGGAAGTGCACATCTGTCACCACATGTAGCTCCAAGTGTTTTTCTTGTGATGAGACCTTTCAGGACCTACTCTTTGTAACTTCCAAATCAGCAATATAGTAATACACTAAGTCTAGTCACCATGCTGTGAACGACATCTCCAAGACTGACTTGTTTTTTTAACTGCCAAGTGTGCACCTTTAACCACTTTCCTGCCTTGCACCCAATCCCAATCCCATCCCAGGAACTATTCAGAACAATTTTGGGAAAGTCTCTACTAGACAAGTGCCTGGAGCCCGAGGACTCGTAATGAAGAGTTTCTGTGTAAGGAAGGGGTGGTGGCACAACGGGATTAATTTTACATACTTTGGGATGTGAATGGGGGCAGAGAAGAGACAGGCATTATAGCCCCCAATCTGCAGGTAGAGGGATTGGGCGCTTTGTTTCCAGAAGCCTCATTCAGATGCAAAGGCCTCGGGAGCCCCGGTGGCCCCACTTTGGCAGGCCCACCAGCTGTGATATGTCAGTTCTTTCCTTTATTTACTGAGGCTGCTGAGACAGACAAAAAGGTGGAGGGAGATGCTTTGTGAAAGCTGAGACTGAAATATTGATGAAGGACAGTAATTGCACATCCCCATGACAGGAGGATAGGAGCTGCGGCTGCGGCTGCCGGAGAAGGTTCTCTCTGCCCATCAGAGCTGCTCTTTCCATGGCTTCAGATGGAAGTGCACCTGCAGCCAGCCCTGGGCCTGGGTCTGAGGTCCCAGCCCTGAAGCGCCCTCCCCACTCTCTGTGCTCCCCCTCCTCCCCACAGGGATGCCACCTCCCCGTGGAGCCTTCTCCCATGGCCATTGCCTGCACTGGCTTAGAATCACAGAAAAGCTGCAATGAGAAGCCAGAAGGAAGTTTTGAGATGAAGCAGTCAGTCCCACGTTCTCTGGGAGGCAAACCTAATGTCCACGAGGTGGAGTGACCTGGTTTCCATGCCCCTCCCCTGGCTTTCCTACCCTCCTTCTAGGTTAAAGGCCACCCTGCCTCCCTGCTGGCAGCTTCCCTTCACTCAGCAAACATTCCCCTTGTCTCCTGCCCTCCCTTCACGGTCAAGCTCTGCCCACTTGACAAACCTCCATTCCTCTCCAGTCTCCCTGCCTCTCACCCCTCCACCAGCACCTGGGCTCAGCCCCGCTCACTGCCAGGCTGTTATGCAAGACCCATCATGGTGCCCAGGGGACCTCTTGTCCCTACATATCCTGCTCCCGTGCCAGCCTGACCACCCATATCCCCACCTCAGATCCTTCAAGAGACCCCCCCACACCTAGTCCGAGACTGAGACCGAAGTCCTCAGCAGGGCCATAAGCCCTCCCTGAGCTGGCTATTCCAGCCTTAGGGGTCCTTGCTGGGCGTGTACCCCAACCCCCTCTCTCTGACCAGTCCTCCCTTACAGCTGTCTCCCCTACCGTGGGTGAGCCTGTGTTCCCCAAAAAAGATGGGTGCAAGTCCCAACTGCTGGGTACCCATGAATGTGACCTTATCTGGAAAGGTCTTTATACATATAATGAAGTCTAGATGAGGTCACACAAGGGCAGGGCAGGCTAATCCCCTGACTGGCACCCTTATAAGAAGGGATTCTGGACATAAGACATGCAGAGAAGACAGAACACATGGGGAGAATGTCAAGTCAAGACAGAGGCAGAGACCTGCAGGAATGCATCTACAAGCCAAGAACACCCAAAGACTGCTAGCAATTGGCAGAAACTGGGAAAGAGGCAGGGGAAAGATTCTCCTCTGGAGCCTCCAGAAGGAATCGACCCTTGACTTCAGACTTGTAGCCTCCAGAACTGTGACAGAATAAAGTTCTGTTGTCTCAAGCCATCTAGTTTATGGAAATCTGTTCTGGCAGCCCTAGGAAAACAGGGGCTTTGGAAGTGAACCCTGGCTTCTGATCTTAGCTCCAGCACTTCCCAGCTGAGCCACCTGGAACAGGTCCCCCGAGGTCTGTGAGCCTTGGTTTCCCCTCTGTACAATGGGGTACCATGTTCTCTTGGGTATTTTTGATAATATACTTAACTAATTTGCATAGAAGATAAATAAGCATCACTGCTGTTACGAGGACTCCTTTTTCTGGGAGGTCTTCTTGTCCTTCCAAAGCTCATCCCAGAGATATCCTCCACACACTGCACCTCTCAGATCCCAGTGAATGGAGCCCCCCCGCCAAGTATTCCAGGATCAGCTGTTGGGGTGCTTCCCCCTCCTGGGCTCAGTAATCCCTTCTCCCTGGGGCAGGGCTCCCTTCCTGCCCAGCAGGCTTGAGAGGGCTCCATACCCCCTGCCCAGAGAGCAGTAGGGGGGCTGGGCCTCCCTGGAGACTTCTTCTTGAGCCAGCCAGCACCCAACCTGTTGCTTTTAAAGACAGGCCCCTTGCCAGCTCCATCTGCCTCAGGGACAAGCTGTTTAATGAAGCGAGAGTTGGCTCCAGGGAAGACAATGAATTTTAATGCTTCAGGACAGCAGGCATGGTCCTGAGGGGCTTAGACATTGTGGAGCCCAACCCCCTCCCTCCTCCACACCTGAGCTCCAGGGGGCTGGGTGACTTGCCCAAGGTCACACAACTGGTTAGTGGCAGTCAGTTCCAAAACTAGAACCAGCTGTCACTCCAAGTCCTATGAAGAACAGCATCGTTGGTAAAAGTCAAAAATATGCAGAGAGGAAGACAGGAAGTGAGAGGGAAAGAGGACAAGGGAGAGGGGTGTACCACCAGTCTAGAAAGTGAGTAAAAAATTTCTTTCTGGGTCATTCCAGATTAGTGGAATTTAACCTGTAAGTCTAAAAAGTGAAGACCCTATTACAAAAATATATTTCCCTCTCCTCTTCAAGTCCTCCTTACCCTACTAATCTTCACTCCCCATTCTTCCAAAGATACTCCTTTCCCTGGGGTTCCATAAAAGGGAGGGCCAATGACCCTGATGTAGTGATAGCAAAGGAACAGCTTCCCTGCCCTCTGGAGAACAGACCCTTGATTACGTATGACCTGCCTCCCTAACGTGGCTGGGATCAGAGTTTCCTACCCCAAATGCTTAGCATTAATGGAGAACCTGACACAGCCCATGACCCTGAACACTATATGCCTAAACCCAGAGCTGAATGAACAAACATATCAGTGATTGAGAGGACAAGTGAATGAAATCGACAGTTCTGATCACAAGCTTAGAAAATGGGTTTCCTAAGAATTCAGTAACTCACCTCCCCCAGCAACCCCAGAGCAGCCTCAACTCAAGCTCCTCCTTCTCCTAACTCTGCATGGGAAAAACAATACCAAACAATGTAACTGACTGCTCAGGGTCGAAGGTTCTGGTCCTGGCTCTGGCCCACAAGAACCCTAATGGAGCCACGTGGGACCAGCACATGAAGACCCTCCAAAGGCAGCTAGTGTAGGCACTTCCAACTGGTTTTTAATTCATGGGAACCTCCATTAAAAGAAAACCTTGGGCAGAAAAGCCGTCTCAGACAGAGGTAGAAACAGCTGTTCAGGTGGGAAGGGAGGGGAGGGGATGCTTCCCTTCTCCCATCCTCCATCCTCACCAGGAGCTCCTGAGATTTCTCTGTGGAACCTTAGGCTCCCTGATACCCAGGTGACAAGTCCCGATCTGGCAGCAGAGGGAAGGGAAGGTGAGAGCAAGGGACATACTCTCAGTAATCATGAGAAACATCCCTGCTCCTGGCCCTTTCTCACCTCCAAACACTGCACCAAATTCCAGTGAGCCACACCCACCAAAAAGGGCAGTTGCTCAATAGCATCCTTGTGCCTCTGTGCCCTTGCATATGCCGTTCACTCTCCTCAGCTTGTCCCTCCTCTTCCACCCATGGTCCCTCTTGCTGCCAATGGTGGACAGACTCTAAGATGACCACCAATGTTCCCCAGCCTTGTGTAATCGTCCTTACCTCCTGAGTTTGGGTTAGCTTAGCAACATGCTTCTACCTAATGGAGTATAGTAAAGGTGAGGCGATGTCTCTGTGGTTGCATTACAGGAGATTGCTACTTCCATTTTGCCATCTCTCTTTCTCGCTGGATGGCTTTGATGAGGCACATCCCCATGTTGTGAGTTGTCTAATGAAGACACATGTGGCAAAGAACTGAGGGCTGCCTCCAGCCAACAAGCAGAAGGAACTGAGGCCCTGGATCCAACAAACAGCCTGCAAGGAACCAAATCCTCCCTGCAACCACAGGAGCTTGGTAGCACATCCTTCCCCAGTCAAGCCTTCCGTTGAGACCCCAGCCCTGCTGACATCTTCACTGCAGCCTATGTGAGATCCTGAAGCAGAAGACCCACCTAAGCCATGCCCATACTCCCGGTCAACAAAAGCTATGAAATAATAAATGTGTACTGCTTTAAGCTGCTATATTTGTGACAATTTGTTACAAAGCATTGATAACTAATATACTGCCCTAAGGAATTACTACTGTGTGCCTTGTAAACTCAGCTCAAAGGGCACTTCCTACATGAAGCCCTCCCTGAAAGGTTAGGCACTCCCTCCATAAACACCATGGCCACCATCATCACTGTTTTCATCCATCTTGGTCATCACAACTAACATTTCTTAAGGACCTACTCTATGCCAGGTACTGTGCTTGGTGCTTTACATCTACAGTCTTAGTGGAACCCTTGGGGATAGGAGTTCTGATCTTTCATGCAGCAAACTTTACTGAGCATCTACTATGTGCCAGGGTTTCTGCTAGGCAGACCCAAGAGTCAGAGAAGGAGACAGTAGGAACAAGACCCACAGCTGCTCATTGTTTGCTGTCCTGGAGCTCATTTTCTAATGAAGGGAGACAGAAAAGAAACATGAAACACAGATAATCTCAGAGAATTTTAAGAGCCAAATGAGGGGCTTGGGGAGCTGCTCTAGGTCTGGGCCATCAAGGAAAAACAAAGTCTCTTTCAGGAGCTGACACTGCAGCGAAGCCCTGAAAAAGAAGACAGACAAACAAAGACCCAAGGGAAGCACAGGGCTGATGGGATAGGCAGGCCCTGGGGCAGGGACAAGCTCAAGCTCATGTTTTCATCTTGTCTCACCAACATAGTCTACAGTCTCAGGCCTGGTGAGGCAAGGTATGGGCCCTGTACCAGCTGGAGCAGCATCAATCAGGAGCTTTCCAGAAATGCAGAACTTCAGCCCAGCTCCAGCCCCACTGAATTAGGGTCTGCCTTGTAATGAGATTGCCTGTTGATCCATATACATGTGCAAGTTTGTGAAACTGGTCTATTACACTTGAAAAAATACTTGTTGAATGAATGAACGAACAAATGAATGAATGCCCCTAAGGATCAAATTTCCAACTTCAACTGCACCCCTCCCGGCACCCAGACAGCCTCCCCGTCCCTGGCGGGAGGGAGGGTGTCAACTTCACACCCTGTAAAGCAGGCTGACAACTGTCAGCACAATGTGAAAGGGGACCACCAGCCCACTTCAGGGTCAAAGCAGCCAATAGCTGCCCCACATCAAGTCTTTTGCAGTGCCCATCTGCCTCTGCCTCCCTGCTCACCCCCAGCTTCACATGGAGCTCCCAATTCCATTACTGGTCCCCAAATGGCTATCAAACCCACACAGCTTAGCTAAAAATACCCTTCACACTTGTCAGGCCTCCCCACAGTTAAATCACTGCGAGAAATCCAACAGCTGTACTGAAGGAGAATCGTAAATCCAGCTTTGGCCTCGACAGGGCCGGGCTCAGCCACGTGGGCACCACACAGCCAAGGGGGAAGGGGTGAGACCATGTCACTTCTTCCTGCAAGACCCCAAAGTGACC
The DNA here is from genome assembly GCF_905146905.1 of Nyctereutes procyonoides. Taxonomy (NCBI): domain Eukaryota; kingdom Metazoa; phylum Chordata; class Mammalia; order Carnivora; family Canidae; genus Nyctereutes; species Nyctereutes procyonoides. Next base: position 34,717,982 of record NW_026575049.1, read on the forward strand.
AAAACGGGGTGATTCCAGGAACATGAACAGGGCTTTTGAGGAGTAAAGCCGAACTACTTCTAACGACCTACAACCAACACCTGCTCACAAAGTCACGGGGATGGGAGACAGGTGACCTGCCTGCTCCCCCCCACCCCCAGGACCACGCTGTCAGCCTTCGGAGGGAAGCAGGGCTGGCACGGCCAGTCCCACCCCACCTCTCCTCCGGGGCTGAAGGTGACAGTAGCTCTGCGCAGCATGCAGCTGCGTGCTCATCTTTCCTGCTGAAAGTCTGTGGGGGAAATCACATTTGTAAGACTGGGACTGTTTTACTTTCTTAACAAAGCTCTCCCCAGTCTGGGAGGAAATGTTAGTGAATCTCAACCCACACTTCAAGGTAGTAGAGTAGGTCGCCTTTGAAATAAGGCCAAAGCCTGAACATTGCTGAAAAATAAACTGTAATAGGTCTCACATGGGGGTCGTAGGCCTTATTTTCCTCTTTATCCAGACTATCAGGAGGATGAAGGAAATAAGAGAAGGAAAGCTTTAGCAAACTCCGGGCTGGGGGCGTGGGGAAGCAGGGGGTGATGCACAGTTAACCTGTAGCCAGCCAGCCAGCCAACACCATGTCCAGGAGCTGCACCAGCCAAGCAAGAGCAATGATTGATTAAAGCGGCCCAAAGGCATTCTCTGCCTCGTTCACCCTTTGACTCACCCCATACTCACCCCACATCACCATCAATGGGATAAGTGGATCTGATGTCTCCCTTATGCCTTTCACTCCCCACTCCATTTTCAGGTGGGGTAGGGTCTTGTAGCATAATAATGCTATGCATTATCATCCACACTGGCAAATGAGAGGTTTCTATTCCGTCTCTGACCCCTTACAGTAGCACCTGGCAAACAAAGGCCTCCAGGCCCAATCCTCCCCACTTCCTGCTTTTGTGAACAGTTTTATTGGAAGACAGCCTTGCTCATTCATTCGCTTTTCACCTGTGGATGTGTTTGCTCTACAAATGACTGCCCAGTTAGGAAATTATGACAGAAAGTGTATGCCCCGCCCCCCAAAGCCCTAAGATGTTTACTCCTTGGCCCTTTAAGAAAGAGTCTGCCAATCCTGCCTTAGAAGAACCAGATGATGCTCACAGTAGAGTAAAAGTACAAAGTATTTTCCACACAGCTTAAAGAAAGACCAAGGGCAGCCCAGGGGGCTCAGTGGTTTAGCGCCGCCTTCAGCCCAGGATGTGATCCTGGAGACCCGGAATCGAGTCCCATGTCAGGCTCCCTGCATGGAGCCTGCTTCTCCCTCTGCCTGTGTCTCTGCCTCTCTCTCTCTCTCTCTCTCATGAATAAATAAAATCGAAAGGAAAGAAAGAAAGAAAAGAAAGAGAGAAAGAAAAGAAAGTCCAAAATATCCGGCTGCTGATTGCCTCTCCAGATCTTGATCTCTAACTTAGAGCACTTACGACTTTCTAACACCACTGGATGGACCAGGTGAGACGATGCCAGCTGATCCAGGAAAGTACACTACAAATACCAAAGAATGAGCACTGCCCCTCTGCTGTGGGTTGCAGGTTCTAAGAAAAGCCCAAAGGAACCATGACTTCCACCAATGTTCCCTTGGCTGTCAACTCAGAACAGGTGAAGGGTGCCTTCTAATTTGGTTTCCCAAAGAGTCCGAAGGGGTCAGGTAGGAATCAACTCTGACTCCCAGTTTGCACTATGCAGCCTGCTGAGAGGTTATGGATCCTCCCATCTCAGCTCTTCCAGGCATTTCTTCTAGCTGAAATGAGTCATTTCAAAATACAGTCTGGGGCTTCCAGCTCTACATCACTTTCTCCACCAACTGGCCAGACAGTGGAGCTTAGGCTCCTCCATCACAGGGAGTCCTCGGAACAGAATCATTAATCTCCTCACATCTCTCTTCCTCCTCTGTCTTCTCTGTCTGGACTTCTGATGATGTGGAACCGATAAATCACTTATAATCGTTTTATTTTTTTTTAAAGAAACTGACACCTGAATATAAAATCTGCAAAAATTCTAAAGATGATATAGAAATGGGCCCCAAAATAGTTTTTATCTTCTGTCCCCAATAATGGCCCCAATTTTGGCATCTTTCTGTATTATTTATTTTCCACCTGCCAGAGGAGTATGATAAGCCTGGACTTTGGCGTGAGCAATTTGCCCAGAGAGTACGTAAAGAAGGAAGCTGACCTTGTGAGGAAGGAATTTTGCAGTGGATATCCCAGTCAACTCATCCTCCCCACCTCGCTCACCACAGCCAATCCTTATCTCGAGCCCATGCAGGACTTCACAGCCCAACTGAAGTGCAGTGAATCTGCACTTTGGGAGCACTTGTTCTCTCTTCTGAATGCTTTATCGCAATCATGTTTTGACTTCCTCTCTTCTCACCTCATTTATCACTGTGGTTGGTATCTCTTTGGTTGAGAAAACCAACCATTTTACTGTGAAGGACAGGGCTTTATGTCTGGGGTGAGGGACAGACATGAAGGAAGGTGGGGAAGAACTGTATAATTCTGATGATAATGGGGCTACTTAACTTTGCTGTAAAGGCAGTTTGGGTGTCTGAAAAATAACTCCTTCCACGTGGAAAGTCTTGCCCTTTTGGATACTCTTGGTTGCCCATCCAACAGTCATCCTTCATCACTGACAGATGCCTGCCAGTGTTCAAAGAGGCAAAGGGCCCAGGTCTAAAGAATGACACATGAATAGTCTATACCAGTTCCAGCACATTCACTGGGCCCCACCCCTTTGTTCGCTCCCTTGCTTCTCCTGCAGCTAGAAAAAGCCAGTGTGACCCAGTTCTACACCAGGAGGTGTGAAAAGACCACTGGGAATGACTTGGGGCTGAGCTTGGCACAGAGTAAGCCCTCAATAAATTTTATTACTGCTACTATTGTTATTACTACTATTAATTTTAACAGAACCTTTTCTTTCCTTTCCTCTCTCCTTTTTTCCTTGCATCCCTCCAGTGGTGAGCCAAGGCTGGTTTGGACTTACTCATAAGAGTTGATTATATGCATCTCTTCCCAATAATGAGTTCAGTGATATCACAATGGTAATTTGAAATCAGCCATGAAGGGGATATTTACGCCATGGAAACTGGCAAATGCTATAGCTCAGGACTCTTTTGCCCCCCAAGAGCTAATAAATACTCACCAGCACGCCTCTCTTCCTCCTTCCTCTCTTTCCAACCATCCATCTCCCTATTACAACCAGTGAGTACCTACTGTATGCAGGACATTACACTGGGTTCTCCTTGAGAACTCCAAGGTGAGTAAATCACTGCCCAACCTTCAATGATTTTATAGTCTAGCAATAAACTTGTATCTGTGAGGATACATTTGGTGGCAAGTAAAAGAAAACCCAACCAGCAATGGTTCACTTAAGAAAGTCTGGAGGGAGGCAGTAGTCTGGCCACCTGGCAGTGAGTCAAGGATCCCAACCATCCTTGTCAGCCACTCTTTGCATATTGACTTTTCTCCTCATGCCTATGGTCTCCTGTGTACAAGAGAGCTGCTGCAGTTCTAGGTATCAAGACTGCTTTCAAAAGCAAGAAGCAGGGACAAGGACTTTTTCTTTTTATCTAGGAAGAAAATCATTTAATCCTCCTAACAAATTCATGAGGTGGCTCCTATAGCAATTCTCATTTTACAAATAGGGATACTGAGGCCAAAGAGATTAAATCATTTGCTCAAGGCCACACAGCCAGAATATAAATCCAAGCATTCTGACTCCAGAGCATGTGCACTATGTCAGATATACCATAATGAGAGATGCGAGCTCTGGAGAACAAAACCACACCGTCCACTGCTTCATTATACTACTTCGTACTACCCTCCACCGTCACGTGCATCCACCTCATACCCAAGACTTTTTGTTGCTCAGAAATGGAAATCCTTTTTGTTCATTCTTCTATGACCCCTTCCCCCAATCATGGGCAAAGTATCAGGTGCTTGGATTTGTTAACTGACATGCACTCATCTCAGCCCTAAGACTATCCAACCTGAATGGAAAACCCTGCCACTCCTGGTGCCAGCAGGCCTGCATTTGGCACCTTCCTGTTCCAATTACCCACTTGAAAATCTGGAGACTCCAATCCTGTTGGGAATCAGACGGTCTTCTTGGCCTATTGCCTGTTAACTGCACACCCCTTTCTGGCGCTGCTTTCCTCTGTACTGTGCCCACTGCATGGGAAGATCTTATGATCTGGACCCTCCCAATTACTTTCCCATCACAGCAAGTTCCAACCCCAACTAGCATCCCCACCGCAAACTGCTGATATCCCCCTAGAGGCACCAAGAAGAAAAACATTACTATTTGCTAGGGTGGCCAAAAGACTTGACTACTCTATTATTAATAATTTTTTTTAAATAGAAAATGTAAGTTCTCTACTAGGTTCTCTGGTGTCTCTATGACATATGCCAGAATCAGAACCTGCTCTGCAAAAGAAAGTCATCTGGTTTGGAAATCTAAGTACCACTTAACTAAGTGCTGTGGAGGACACAGTTCCAAAAGTCACAGCCTGGGGCTGTATTTGTCATGGCAAGTTTAGGTCTGCTACCTGAGCAAGTGCCAATTACCCAAAGGGAACACTGGCTAGTCCTATCACCACTTCTCTCCTGACTTTTTTGCTTTTGGACTTTTTGTTTTCCTTTGCTTTATTCTGTCCTAAAGAGAAAAGGAGATAGAAAGACCAAGTGGCTGCAGGAACCTGTAGGAGACTGACATGAAGGAACCCTTCCCCCATCCCACCCTGCCCTGGAAAGAAAGATTACTGGGGGGCTGCACACACACCTTTGTGGGACTCCATTTCAATTGTGTTTTCAATCTGTTGGATCCAATCCCAGAGCTTTCTAAATGGTTTGCTCAGAGTACCTCTGATATGCTAGCGAAGAACAATTTGGGAAGGAAAGCTAAACCTCTTACTGTCCCTGAAAAAAGGGAATTGTTGAGAAATACAATTGATCATTTAGGATTCTATGTCCTTGGGCAAAACACAGCACAGCTCCTCATGTCCAGTGCAATGGGGAACTGCATGCTGGGGCTCCGCAGCCAGAACAGCCAGCATGGAATCCTGCCTCTGTCACTAACACATATGATCTTGGGTGACTTTCTTAACTTTTGTCTCTCAGCATCCCGAGTTCTTCTAGCTCCCTTGAGAGCACTAGTAAGAGGCGTAAATCTGTAAATTTTACACATAGACTGCTCAGAAGAGAGCCTGACACAGCTGTTTGTAATTCACGTTACTTTGTTATTTCGATTATCTGCCTCACCAGATCTTGCATGAACTACAGAAAGTAATATATTTAGGACATAGAGTTACCATTCAATAAATATTAGTTTCCCTGAAGGAAGGAAGGAAGGAAGGAAGGAAGGAAGGAAGGAAAGAAAAAGAAAGAAAGAAAGAAAGAAAGAAAGAAAGAAGAGAAAGAAAGAGAGAGAGAGAAAGAAGAAAGAAAGAAAGAAAGAAAGAAAGAAAGAAAGAAAGAAAGAAAGAAAGAAAGAAAGAGAGGGGGAGGAGGGAGGGAGGGAGGGAGGGAAGGAGGGAGGAAGGAAGGAAGGAAGGAAGGAAAGGATGGAAGGAAAAGTGAACATATCAAGTATCTTCATATATATTTTGTTCTATATTTAAGTGCAGATTTTTGGATATTCAACCAATCAACCAAGCCATGTGCCCAGTTATTCTCAACAACCTGACTCCCGCACACTTTCTTCCACTCCATCCCTCAGCAGCACGGTGTGCATTGGTTCTCCGAAGGGAACGTGGACAGGCCCCGCAAAAGAACGCTAGAAGGCTGGATGGGCTGCAAGGGTCACAGGGCCCGAGTTCAGCAGGGCAGAGAGCCCCCTGCCCTGGAGAGGCCATTCAGTCACCCACAGCCCTTGAAGGAGCACCATGACAGAGAAGCTGAGAAGGCAATGAATCCATTATTTCTTTAAAGTTTTATAATAAAACCTTCCGTGAGTCATTTTCTCTCTTTCACTCTGCAGGGCAACAGCAAGGAAGCTCTGCCAGGATCTGGCCCAATAATTCTGGGGTATTCCTGCCTTCTATGGAGATGGTCCAAGCAAAAAGGACTACTGTGTACCCCTCCTGGGAGCCTCCCACCTCTCAGGACAAGGACACCACACCTGTTGGATCTCAGAACCATGAGTCCCTGTTTTTCAGCCTCAGGCAAAATGACAGCACATGTCTAACCACACAGTTGCTGTGGGAAGACCAATGACCACCCAATTGACGTTTACTGTACGTGAGGCACTTCAGTGGCTCTACAGTTAAGTGTCTGCCTTTGGCTCAGGGCATGATCCCGGGGTTCCGGGATCAAGTCTCACATCGGGCTCCCCACAAGGAGCCTGCTTCTCCCTCTGCCTGTTTTCTGCCTTTCTCTCTGTGTCTCTGAGCCAAAAACAGATGCTCGACCACTGAGCCACCCAGGGGTCTCAGAAGAACAATTTTAAAGGCAGTTAAGCTTACAAAAGATCACCACTCCCAGAGCACCCAAGTGGCTCAGTCGGTGAAGCATCTGACTCTTGGTTTCAGCTCAAGTCATGAGTTCAGGGTTCTGAGATCTGAGACCCAAGTGGGGCCCATGTCAGCGCAGAGTCTGCTTATCCTTCTCCCTCCCTCTACCTCTCTCCCAACTCACATACACTCTCTCTCAAATAAATAAATATTAAAAAAAAAAAAAGAAAAGACAAGACCTCCTCTTCTCCCATTCACAAAGGAAATACAAAATAGGACGTGTTGACAAAAATACCTGTCCTGCTCATGTAAAAGCTGGAAACACACCATATGTTCCCTTCCCCTATCCAGCCAACCCTGCTTTGTTGATGAGGACCCCTCAGAGACAACGCCAGCCTCAACTTTCTGCAGGGCCACAATCCTTCTGGGGTCTGAAATGTTCTCAAGGGAACTTCCATCTCCCATTACTCCCTTCCCTGCCACTGGATCTGAAGAGTTGAATTTATTTTTTGAATGAAGCCACAAAAGTACCCCCCAAAAAACCTCCTCAAAGGCAGGAAAGGTTACATACCATGAAAATATGCTTTCTCTTCTCTCCCTTAAGCTCCCTGATGCAGCCACAGTCTCTCCACAAATACTCCAAGAACATACACTGGGCGCTGGGCCCCTACGTCCTCGCTGATACCAGCTCTTGTGTGTCTCTATGGACAGGCTCTGTGCTAATACAGGCCTGTGGTGCATGTGTTGGCATATGTGGATTAGCTCTGCATATATTGTGGTAAAACACACCTAACATAAATTTGACCATTTTCACCATTTTCAAGCATATGGTTCAGAGCATTAAATATTTACCTCACCATGCAACCACCACCACCATTCATCTCCAGAACTTTTTCACCTCCCCAACCTGAAACTCCATATCCATTAAACACTCATTTCCCCTTCTACCTCCCTTAGCCCCTGGAAACTACCATTCTACCTGCTGTCTTGAGGAAGCTTGAGGAAGCTACACCCCCCTAGGTATTGCACATAAGGGGAAATATACAGTATTTGTCCTTTTGTGACTTGGGTTTCATTTATCATAATGTCTTCAACGTTCATCCACGCTACACTCTTCATGTCCCAATCTCCGTCCTTTGGAGGCATCTGGCTGGCTCAGTCAGTAGAACATGCAACTCTTAGTCTTGGGGTTGTGGGTTCTAGGCCCTATTGCATGTAGAGATTACTTAAAAATGGAGTGCCTGGGTGGCTCAGTGGTCCAGCATCTGCCTTCAGCTCTGGTCGTGATCCCGTGATCCTGGGATCGAGTCCCACACATTGGGCTCCCCACAGGGAGCCTGCTTCTCCCTCTGCCTGTGTGTCTCTGCCTCTCTCTGTGTGTCTCTCATGAATAAATAAATAAAATATTTTTTAAAAAAAGATTACTTAAAATAACATTAAAAAAAGAATTTCCATTTTTAAGGCTGGATAATATTCCACCTTTGTTTATAACCACCTTGTGTTTATCTAGTAATTTCTTGATGGACATCTGGGCTGTTTCTACTTTTTGGTGATTGTGAATAATGCTGCTATGAACGTGAAGGTATAAATATCTGTTCAAGTGCCCACTTTCTGTCTTTGAGGGGTACATACCCAGAAGTGGAACTGCCGGTTCCACTACGGTTAAGTCTACATGTGAGTTCTGAGGATCCGCCATACTGTTTTCCATGGCAGCTGCATGTGGATTATCTTTAAAACAAATGTTAGTGTGTTCTCCATAATGTTCTATTCTACCATTTCAAAAGCACTCCGTACTCTTCATCTTAAGGGAAAATGAAGTTATTTGTTAATCCCAATTTGATCCTTCACATCCAAGATGCTCAAACAGAATTAACAGACACAAAAGTTGCAAGAAGGGAAATGTGATATGACTATCCAGTTATTACTTAACAGTAAACCCACAGGGCATCCGATTATCTTTACTCCCAAAATAGTTCTTCCCCTCCAGATGAGCTGTCCTGAAATAACTTCCAGTGCCCTTTACTCAACTCTTTCCCAAGTCCCCCCACGAAATGAAGCAAAGAACAAAGGTGTCTGTAAAACAGTACTCAGAGGAAATAGCCCATCCTCAACAGGGGGCATCTGAAAGGAAGAGGCAATGGCCAAAATTCTATTTCGGCACACATCCACTAGGCCACCGTGGAAATTTTTAGAATGTTAGAGAGAACCACTTCGTAAATGTCAGACAAAGAGGTTTAAGGAAATAAAAAGAGAACACTCGTTATTTTTGTTTTAGTGAAAAGAAAGAATTATACAGAGCCTACAGGCAAGCCGAACACGGAGCACTTTTAGAGAAAAGGGCCTTATGAGCACCAAGAAAAAAACCCTCCAAAAGAGAGGTTAAGGCAGATTGTCATTTAAGATGTGAACTTCTCGAACACATGATGAGTCATTCTGTAGGCTGATGCCACTCCATGCAGGTCACCATCAAGGGTATTAGCACCTCCAGAGCAAAGCCAAAGACTGCCAGTTAATCACCAAAGGAGGCCAGCATGACCAGGGCAGATGAAAACTCTGAAAGTGTGTATCTTAGCCTGTGTCTGTGTTTAAAACAAACAACAGTCCCAGAGATGAAGAAGTATTTTTCTGACTTGACCTCAACCTTAACCCAGGGAGCAAAATCTTACAGAAAAGCTCAGTGTCTACTCCTTCAATTCAACACACACACACACACACACACACACACACACACACACACACACACGATTCGCTAACACTATGCTTCCAGAATGAAAATGTGTGCCATATGAGGGCATTGAAATTCTTGCTGGCTCACTGCAGGCCACCTGGAGCCCTTGTCTCCAATGCTCATTAGCTTTGTAATTAGAGAGGATGGAACCTCTGCGTTCCCAGATGGAATGCTGTGGTTTTACCCATTTGCAACTCTCCCCACAGGCCCGTGACATGTGTCAATCGCTTCTGATTTTGCTGAGGCATGAATTTGAGTCAAGAGCCCCCAGCGAGAGAAGGGGAGGAGAGAAGAGTGGCCTCAGGTCACCAGAGACCTGCCCTATATGGCCCAGTGTCTTGGGGTTTCTGGTCCCCCCACACTCACACACACTCTCTTTTATTATTCTTGGTGAAAATATGGCTCTCCCCAAAAAGCTGCCTGCCAGAGCTATTGATAGAAATGAAGCAAAAATTAAAAAGTCTAGGGATTGATGGTTCTTAAGCTAAAAATGGTGACTTCCCCTAAATTGGAGATGCTACCTATGTTCTTCTTATGGATCCTAAGTTACAATAAATTTAAAAACATAGGTCAATTCAATGGCATGCTTTATTTATTCATGTTATTTAGGACTTTCATTCTGATATTTAGGTAACCGTTAAAAGTCTGAAAAGGTTACCGAAGTCTCTTAACATTCTGCCACTGTGACTGACAGTTTGCAGGGTCCTGACTTGTCCTGGGTCTCTCCATCCCTCACACCTCCATCAGCTTTCTGAGCATCTAATAATTCCACTCTGCACAGCCATCCCACTTTTAGGAGACAGGCCCTATTTGAAATATTTCACCTTATGGCCCCCATCCTAATACACAGTTTTTCATCCATGTGTCCCTACTTTTAATTCAGAAAGTATGGCAGTTTCATCTGTAATATATGATAAATATTAGGTGTGATTCAATTATCTTAGCAAAACCTTCCAGGGAGGTACAAATATTATTTTTCCATATTTTTATGAATGCAGAGACAGAGAAGGGAAATAAATTGCCCAAGGTCACACAGCAGCTTGGTGCTGGAGCCAGGAATAAGCATGGTCATAACCAAATCACGGTGTCCCAAAGCCTGGGTTCTCTGCTATCACAGAAAGAAAGTGATAGCTAGCCTGGGTAGCAGGGAAGAATGGTTAGCAAACATTCAGATAACTTTTTGCTTTCTAAATCCTACTGCCCAGCTCTGCAACTTACTAGCTATGTAACCTTGGGCAACACTTCCCTGTGTACTGCAATTCTCCATCCCTCAGTTTCTTCATCTGTAAAATGAACACAATAGCAGAAGCTGCCTTATAGAATTCCTATGTGGATGAAATATGTTTAGTGCTAACACTGCATCCAGCACATGAGAAGTACATGTGTATAGGAGTGAGCTTTTGCTATTCATACTTGAACTTCCTAGCTAGGCCTTAATCAAAACTCAGCACTTCTTAAACTATGCACAGTGAATGCTTCCCAATGATGAATGATGAAATACTGAATTAGGGTATGGATTGGAAACTGGGGAGCTGATCACAAATGTCAAACAGTTTGGCCAACTGGCCTTTGGCCAACTGTTTATACAAACAAGCCATGAAGAAAAAATAATAAGTGGTGGAAAGAAATGGAGTAGATTTGGGGGTATCTGGCTGGCTCAGTTGGTGGAGCATAAGAGTTGATCTCGGGGTCCTGAGTTCAAGTCCCACAATGGGTGTAGAGATTACTTTAAAAAAAAAAAAGAAAGAAAGAAATGGAATTTTAATAAGATGCAAGGTATATAGAAAGTGCTGAATAATGGTATGATCAAAAAATTTTTTTTTAATTTTCTTGAACACCTAACAAAATACTACAGATAACGACTTCCTCCCAAAGCACAGTATGGAAAGTCGTGGGGAGGTGGCAATTTTACAATGGAGAAACCACAAACACTACCTCCATCAGGCGATCAAAACCCCATCAAAGGTGACAAGTCTTGCTGAAAGTATGCACCCTTGATATGATGTGACACCAACAGCACTCCACCATGGCCTTTCTCTTCAAATCCCCAAACCCCAGTCAATTCATGAGAAAAACCTCAGATGAATCCCAATGGAGGGAAAGTCTATAAGAAAACCTAACCAGTACTCTTCAAAATAGCCATGATCACCAAAAACAAGAAACGTTTGAAGAACTATCACAGCCACATGCCTGAGGAGACATGACAGCTGAATAACGTGGTATCCTGGGTGGGATCTTGGTCCAGGAAAAGAACAAGAGGTTAAACACTAAGGAAATCTAAATAAAATATGGACTTGAGTTAGTAATAATGTACCAGTATCAGTCCATTGGTTATGACAAATGTACCACGCTCACATAAGATGTTAATGATAGGGAAACCACGGTACATGGGAACTGGGTATGAGTTCCACTATCTATACTAACTTTTCCCTAAATCTAAATCTATTCTAAAACTTAGAAAGCATTAAAAGGATTTTTAAAATTTCTACCAAATAGCCACCTCAAAAACCTCAGGGACCAGGCCAGGCAGAAATTCATCTACAGATTTCTCGTGAGTGGCATGATTCAATGAGGTTTGATAACTCACCCATCATCTGGCTGCTAAGAGAAGACATGGCAGAGATTTCAACCCAGGTCGGACCTCAGGGCCCACCCAGTTAATTGCTTGGCCTCGTGTTTGTCCCCTAACAGGATGGAAAACCCCTGTGGCTATCTCAAGATCAACGGTGTGGCTAAAGCCCCCCTAACTGGCTGGGTCCACTGACAAGCCCAGCCCACAGCCCTAGGATTTGCTGTTTTAGATCTTTTGCATCTCACAACCACACTCTAATCCAAGATGACATCCTCCCAACTGGGGGACAATTTAAACAAATTTAAAATGTATTTGAGGGCACCTAGGTGGCTCAGTCGATTGACCTTATAACTCTTGGTTTCAGCTCAGGATGTGATCTCATGGATCTTGAGATCGAGCCCTGAGACAGGATCCCCGGTAGACAGGGAGGCTGCTTGAAGATTTTCTCCCACTCCCATTCCCCCTACTCACGTGTGCTTGATCTCTCTATCTCCCTCTTTAAAATAAATAAATAAATCTTTTTTCAAATAAGTAAATAAAATGTATCTGAGCTCTTCTTTCTCTGTCTCATTCCAAAGTGACACAATGATGGAAGCTGTGAGCTGGCGTTCTCTCAGTGTTCTCTCTAGAACACTACTCCTTTTCTCTCTGAACACGTGTGTGCTATATGGTGTGTAGCCAAAGAACAGTCTGGACTTGCTTGAACCTGACAGCAAAGGAGCACTCTTCTAATAGCCTTCTAGAACACTTCCCTATAAAGCTAAGGCTCTTGGGACTGCTGCCTCTGACTCAAACTGAACTTTCCAAAGATCAGGGATTTTAAGCTACAGACACTTGTGCTGGACAGCAAGTGCCTCAGCCATCAACACATTCTAGGTACAGAGAAGGGGCAGGGGTTGGGAGAAAGCAAAGATGAACCAGACCTGAAGCCTCTTTCAAAGGCACACACAATCAACAGGGGAAATATGACACCAAATCGTCACTATCACATGAATACCCACCAGATACTACTGGCTTGGTTCTTGGATGAGTACTTTAGAAATACTCTGTACTTAATGCTTGAAAAATCTCTGGGAAGTGGTTGCTGTTATCTCTACTTTACAGATGAAGAAAGCAAGATGTGGAGGTACGAAGTAACTGTCAAGCAGCAGAGCCAGGATGAGCGCAGTTGTGGGCACCTGAGTGGCTCAGTCCTTGAGCGACCCACTCTTGATTTCGGCTCAAGTCGTGATTTGTGTCCTGGAATGGAGCCCCTCATCAGGCTCCCCACTCAGCAGGGAGTCTGCTTAAGGATTTCTCTCCCTCTCCCTCTGCCCCTCCCTACTCCCATCAAATTAATTAATTTTAAAATTAATTAATTAATTAAAGAAAAAAGATGAGAGCAATTGACATGATCCAAAACCTGGGCTTCTCATCTACCTGTGGTATCAAGGGCTATTGTGGGTAACCTGACAAACAGTGAAACAAGGGCAGGGGTAGTTTATATAAGGACATTTCATGGGCAGGCAAGGCCTGAGATTCTGCATTTCTAAAATCTAACAATGGTAATGCTGATGCCACTGGTCCTCAGACACACACTGAGTAGGAGTCCTCACTGAGCAATAAGGACCATCAACTCTGGGTCAGTTCTATCTGAAGGGGAGGCTGGCTTCATTAGACTTCCATTCTGGGTTTAGGGACACCAACACCAGACTTAAATTAAGTGGTCTTACTCTGCCCTGAAAGGGTATAAGAAGTACTAACATTCTTCCTGAACTCCAAGACATCATTTCTCAGTCTTTCTGAACCCATGTTCCTAAGATGCCTTCTCGGTCCGTCCATCATGTTCCTGGCTCGGCCAGAAGACTTGGCCAGCTTTACTCTTGGCATTTTATATATAGAAAAAAAAATAACCAATTGAACAGATACGCTTTATCAAATTAGTCTCTCCCCCACTCCTAATACACATCCCCTCTATACGTTGCGACCCGCTGATGAAGATAGCTGAACTAACAGATGTCATAAAGGAAAGTTAATGTAATATAGTAAAAAGGATTGTCCTTCACAATCTAACTGTATACAGGACTCTTCACATTGAATCCAGAGCTATGATCTCTTTCATGCACCTATGTATAAATACATATATAAATTAAATTTTCTAAAGCACCACAAATGAATTCACGATCCTGTTTTAGGAAATAATGCCCTGGTTTATAACTCTGAGGTTACCTCTGGTTAAATGAATGTCATCACAAACACATAAGGCAGTGTACTTTTCCCACCCGCCCCCTAGCCCTCCCCATCTGCTTGGTGTACCCATATGGATTTAATTTTAGTAGACACTGAGCCACCTTGGCAAGAGCAGAGGAGATGTTTTCAAATGCCTCCATGCCACAATGTAAGGTTTATGTTCCTTGAGGTAAGCAACATTCCACATTGCTTCTGGAATGCAGCACAGTCAAAGAGTCAGTGTGAGATGTGGCCCTGAGGTTTAAGGACATGGAGACCTCATCGAGATGAGCAGATTAGAACACCCAGACATTAAGACCCTCTTATGCGAAAACAGTCTACCCCAGTGCACAATGACCCATGGAGCACCAAGGACAGACACTCCCAAAGACAAGCTGCCACCAACTGCACAGGAGACGGTGTTAGACTCTGACGTGCTTAGACTTTTCTGTCATTCCAGGACGAGCCCCTGAACCACAACTCAGCCCACAGACTCCAAAGGGCAGGGAGACCTCTGAAGAGAGGATCAGAAGGAATAATGTGCAATCTTTTCGCACATACAAGTTCTCTGACAAGAAGAAACAGCTCCCACCAGGACTGATTTTACAACCCAGTATGATGTAGTCTTCCAGCCCAGAATCTCTGCTGCAGCAGTTTTACAGAAATGCAAATGTGTCAGGTCTTACCATAATTAGCTACTTTTTAAAAAATGTAGAATTCCCATCTTAAATTGCCTAATGAAGATGGGGTGGTGTAGCTAATCAGAAACCTGGCTTCTGTGAACTAAAAATAATCAAGCTCCTTAATAAAATAAAATAAAAAATGTTAGCCCCTACATTCTGGTGCTTCATAAACCAGTATGCAGATGATAATCATCAAAACAACAAGCTCCCAAGAAATCAATCTACACAAGCACGATGTTCTGCAACCTGGCAGATTGGAGATTAGCAGAGCTTGGGGGCGGTGGGGGTGGGGGTGGGGGAGCATCTCTCCCAGCAGGAACCACATGCGGCCAATATGGGATCACACACCGAATCCTTCCTTCCTGGAAGGAAACACTCAGGAGGCAGCAGCTTCTCTCACTTCCTCAATGGGATCAGCTGAAATCCATCCACCCGGAAACCTTCAGACCTGTTTCTAATGTTATACAAATGAATTTAAAAGTCACTTCGGGGGATGCCTGGGTGGCTCAGTAGTTGAGCATCTGCCTTTGGCTCAGGTCGTGATCCCGGGGTCCTGGGATGGAGTCCCACATCGGGCTCCCTGCAAGGGAGCCTGCTTCTCTGCGTGTCTCTCGTGAATAAATATATAAAGCCTTTAAAATAAGTAAATAATTTAATGTCTGTCACTTCAGGCTAAGCAGAAAGTCCAGCAAAATGGAAATCACTACACAGAACCATAAGGGGGAGGTAGCTAACGCCTGGTTAGACTACCGCTGGAACTGTGTTCTTGCTCTCTTCCCTCAGCTCTCAGAGTTGAGAAGTGACATTTTGAGAGCTGCAGGGGAACCACAGACAGCCCTGAGCGTGAGGTCTCCATGCATCACGTCTATTACAGCATCAAAGAAAAGTGACACACAGCAGCGGTCCTTGATAACTCATTTTGCCATCTTCTTCCTTAATATGAGAAACTGAACACGTTGCAGAAATATGTAATAAGTTGATGTGCTGAATAAGTATATCCCTAAAACTTCTATCACTAGGACATTAATAATCTTGAAGGAAAAAAAGGCTCAGTCATTTCAAAATGAACTCTGCCAAGAAAACCTTTCCCTTTCTATTAAAAAAAAAGAAAAGAAAAAAGCTAGCATCTCTACTAACCCAAAACCTTCTTTTCATTATGGGGTAACTTTAATCTTATTTGAAAGAGGGGGAGGGGTGGAAGTTTAGTTTCTCTTGAAAGAAATGCCAGCTTCAGGCCAATCCAGTGAAGACACATAAAAACAGGGCATAAGCGATCAAAAAGACTTATTCTGGAAAAGTTGCATGTGACTCACTCTGCACATGCACTGACTAGAAGGCGGTTTCAGAAGAGCGCTTTCTTTTCATTGCTTATTGATTGAGCTGCATTTCCTACTGGCTCTTGTGCTTCCATTCTGCCCGGCCTAACAATCTACAAACCACTACTTACATGTCTCAGGGGAGCACAATTTGGAAGGAAATGTATCCTTTTATATGCCAATAACCCTCTTCGCATTTATCTATGTATTCTATTTTTGTTGGAAAGCGCAGATTCGAGGGGTCATACACAAGGGGACATACACAACCATCAAAATGAGGCTTCATGAAAAGTGCTATAAAGTTTAGTAATCCCCTTGCCTAATACCTTACCAATGGTCTTATTTTCCCCCCAGATCAGAGAAAATTAAACTGACAGTTAAGCTAACATGACACCTTCCCCGTAGTACTTCACAAAATACCAACACTCGGTACTTGGCACCAAGATGAAGTGTTAAAGCAAATGAATCTATAATGCTGGGAAAGCTTGATCATGTTCATGAGTTTATTAAATTTTTTGCATTCTCCTGAACTCAGGGCTCCTCATTTCTTGGTGTGTAATCCAAAAAGGATGACAATGAAATCCACAGCCACCATGGCAGGATATGATGTGTACAGTAATGGAGGCAGGTTCAAAATATGATGGGAATTCATAAAAGTATGATTGAATCTGTTGGGGATATAAGAGTTCCAGTGATTTGGGGACTGGTCAAGGAAAAAGATATGACCAGGAGAGGTAGTGACACACAGCAAGCAATATTGGGACCTGGGGTGAGGAGGACTTAGGGCTTCACGAGTCAGAGAAGTTCCTCATTGCAAAAGACCATCCTGGGGCTTTGCTCAGGGTCCACCATTCAGAAGGGGACAAGAACTAGGGATCTCCCTACAGGGAGAGGAGACAGGAGAGGAGGGTCTAAGTGATATCACTCAGCATTGGGGAGTAACTGAGTCCCAGAGCTCCAGAGGGCAGGAGCAGCTCGGGGTCTTATAGCCACGGGGCTCTATCTTAATCAATAACCAACAGATGCTGGGTATAGTTTCACGGGATATGCAAAGCATGCAGGCCCTAGATGCTAAAAATCTGTATGTTTGGGCTATTTTTAAAATAATTAGATGCATTAAAAAATGAGTTTGGCACCAGGCTTTTGAGCTACAGGGTTTTAGCTTGCACCAAAGAAATAAAAAGCTGGGAGCCAATAGAGTGGCCATCTTTTGCACATTTATGTAAAAGGACACAGAAGGGGAATCTTTATAGAGGAGGCTGTGAACTAAACCTTGCAATAAACTTTGCCAAAAAGGTGAGGGATAACTAGATTCCTTGTGACCACTAAAATGTATATAAACATAGTACTGCCACACTATACACTTGAAACCAATAGTGTATGTTAATGTACTTCAATTAAGAAAAAAAAGGAAAACCAGTCTTGGCAGAGGAACTGCAAGAAGGTATAGGCACTTGGGACATCTGAGTGCTCATCGGTTGAGCATCTGCCTTCAGCTCGGGTCACGATCCCAGAATCGAGCTCCTTGCTTGGTGGGGACCCTGCTTCTCCTTTTGTCTGCTACTCACCCCCGCTTGTGCGTGTGCACTGTCTCTTTCTCTGACAAATAAGTAAATACAACTTTTACAAAGAAAGCACAGGCACAGAGACATGGGCAGCTTCCAGGGCTTGCTGTTCAAGGCAACAAGACAGACTATGGGGGACTGGTGGGACTGGAAGCCAGGGAAAAGGCTAGAGAGAAATGAGCCCAATGCATGATACGACATCTAGGAGCACCAGTTCTAGAGTCCAGTTCCAATTTCACTACTTTTGAGAAAAAATTACTTCATCTCTCTAGCTTCCATGTCTTCAGCTACCATTATAAATACCTGCTCCCATGCTGGTTATTCTACCTGTGATTAATATGTCAGCAGACAACCATACTAATGACCTGGCCTTGGACCTCATGCCAAGAAAGGCTGACTCCCTGCCACTGACTACATTGCAGAGAACTGCCTATCTACAACCAAGACAGTGACCAGGCCAGATCTAGGCTGGGAGGACCCACACGGGATAGGGGGGAGGCAGGAAAACCACAAGACTGTTACACCTGTCCTGGCAACGGAGACTGAGGGCCTGAACTAGAATCATAACAGAAGGATCCACGTGAAGGAGAGGAATCCCTAAGACATTTCTCAGAGCGTGTCAACAGGGATTGAGGGGAGGAAAGGAGGAGGGAGAGGGGGAGAAAATGAAGAATTCAATGATGGTTTCTGGGGATTCCAGAATCCCTTTTCTCCATGGCCCTTAATCTTTAAAGAAAAATGCTTTAGTGAAAAGAAGCAAGGCTCTAATCTCAGAACAATTCTTCCAAGGAGAAAAATGTTACTTTCTGACACAGTACTTTAAAAAAGAAAAGGAAGGGGGTTCCCTGGGTGGCTCAGTTGGTTCAGCATCAGACTCCTGACTTCAGCTCAGGTCACAATCTCAGGGTCATGATCCAGCCCCATGTGGGGAGCATGGAGCCTCCTTTAAGATTCTTTCTCTTCTGGAGACAAACCATGAGAGACTCCTAACTCTGGGAAACAAACAAAGGGCAGCAGAAGGGGAGGTGGGTGGAGGGATGGGGTGACTGGGTGACGGACACTGAGGAGGGCACTTGATGAGATGAGCACTGGATGTTATACTATATGTTGGCAAAATGAATTTAAATTTTATTTTATTTTTATTTATTTATTTTTTTTATCTATGATAGTCATACAGAGAGGCAGAGACATAGGCAGAGGGAGAAGCAGGCTCCATGCACCGGGAGCCTGACGTGGGACCCGATCCCGGGTCTCCAGGATCGTGCTCTGGGCCAAAGGCAGGTGCCAAACCGCTGCGCCACCCAGAGATCCCCATGAATTTAAATTTTAAAAAATGTAAAAGAAAAAAAAATATTTTCTTCCTCTGCCCCCCCCCAAAATAATAAAGTAAAATAAAACCTAACAAATTTTTTTAAAATTTGTTTTCTTAAAGATTTTATTTATTCATGAGAGACACACAGAGAGAGAGAGAGGCAGAGACACAGGCAGAGGGAGAAGAAGGCTCCATGCAGGGATCCCAATGCTGGACTTGATCCCGGGACTCCAGGATCACACCCTGGGCCAAAGGCAGGCGCCACTGGGCCACCCAGGGATCCCCAAAACCTAACAAATTCTTAACCTACATTCACAGGTAGAGGGGCACCTGGCTGGTTCAGTCAGCTAAGCATCTGCCTTGGGCTCAGGTCATGATCTTGGGGTCCTGGAATCAAGTCCTGCATCGGGCTCCCTGCTCAGTGGGGAGTCTGCTTCTTCCCTCTCCCTCCTCCTCAACCCTGCTCATGCTTTCTCTCAATATCTCTCTCTCTCAAAAAAATAAAATCTTTCAAAGCAAAACAAAGATAGGTAGAGTTTTTTTCCTTCCTTTCCTCAACTTTTCCTGCAACATTCTAATTAAGCTGCCCAACGATTACTAAGATTTTATGCTCTACCCTCTCTCTTACTCCTAAATTGTCAACGTGTTCTCCAACCATAACATCCATTTCTGTCACACAGGGCACTGTAGGGCTATAGTCACTCTGCTACCCCCTAGGTTAGAAAAGTTGCCAAAAGTACATGGAC
This sequence comes from Nyctereutes procyonoides, assembly GCF_905146905.1. Lineage (NCBI taxonomy): Eukaryota > Metazoa > Chordata > Mammalia > Carnivora > Canidae > Nyctereutes > Nyctereutes procyonoides. The sequence goes on from NW_026575049.1 coordinate 34,737,578, forward strand.
ATAGGGCAAACTGTGCAGTGGAAGAAAGCAGAAGCTAAGATGGTCAAAAATAGAAAATAAGGGGACAAATTAGGGACTAAGGACATGGAGGAAGTTATAGGCTAAGATCAGAAATGATGATGATGGTGATGGTGGTGGTGGTAGTGGTAGTGATCATGGTGATGGTGATGATGGTGATTGTGGTGATGGTGATGGGGGGGATAGTGGTGGTGCTGATGGTGATGATGGTGATGGTGGGGATGGTGATGGTGGTGGGTGGTAACTATTTACTGACCACTTACCTCCTAGACAAATACTACCAGTTGTCCCCTAGTATCCGGTCTCTCCTCCTTACATAGTAATAGAGTACTCAGGCACCAGATAGAGCCCAAAATTTCCTCAACTCACTTTTGAATTATGTGGTCATATGACTATATTCTAGTCAATGGGATAAAACAGAGACATAGGCAACTTTCAGGCCATACCTTCGACTTCCCTTTATCACTTCCTGGCTGGGATGTAGAAATGATGGTAGGAACTAAAACAGCCACCTTGGACCATGAGATGGAAAACACATATTAAGGATGGCAACGCAACAAGGTAAAGAAAGTTGGGTCCCTGATCATTGTGGAAGTTCCATAACCAGCCCTGGCCCTCTACTCTGGCCATATATCAGAGAGAAATGACCTTTGACTTTTTGAAGGCACTATTATTTTGAGCCTCTTAAAACAGCTCACCTGATAAAACTCTGTACCAGGTACAATGCTATACATATTACATGCATTATGTCATTTAATCCATATGCAACTCTCTAAAGTAGATCCTGGTTTCATTGTTCTCACCTGGGGACACACCTGTTGGCACTACTGACACCCCATGGAGAATCGAGCTTTATCACCTCTTCTAATGGAGCACAAAAGGGAGGGGAAGCTTCCTCAGGAAACACAACAGTAAAAAATAAATCTTGGGGATCCCCAGAGTCAGTGGTTTAGTGCCTGCCTTTGGCCCAGGGTGTGGTCCTGGAGACCTGGGATTGAGTCCGCATCAGGCTCCCTGCATGGAGCCTGCATCTCCCTCTGCCTGTGTCTCTGCCCCTCTCTCTTTCTCTCTCTCTCTCTATATATATATATGTCTTTTATGAATAAATAAATAAATAAAATCTTAAAAAAAAAATTAGGTCTTAACACACTCAATAAGCACTGACTAACTACCGGGCTCAGAGCTAGGTGCTAGCTAGGGAACCAAAGCAAACAACATCTCTACCCACTCGGTTCTCAAAGTCTCATACGGAGAGTACCGAAAGGAAGAATTCAGAAAGTCGTGACTAAGGGAAGGTAGAGCGCAGCAGGAGCATCCAGAGGAAGCTCCAAGTCGGGGGGGGGGGGGGTGACAGAGGGGGCCAGAGCGGGGTGACCCAGGAGGGCCTCACAGAGAGGGTGGCCTTTGAACATAGCCTTGAAGAAGTTGTAGCTCATCAGGCAGGGGAGGGGATTTCTGCTCATGGAGAGAGGCAGAGAGAAGCCAAGAAACAAACACCTCCTATGACATTCCTTGGGGTTGGAAATCCATCCCCTGGGCTGAATAGCCCTATGCAGGAGGCTGCCAGGGCTGCCACCACAAAACACCACGGACCTGGTGGCTTAAATCACACACATGGATTGTCTCACGGTCCTGGAAGTCCAAGATCTAGGTGTGAGTAGGGCTGGTTTCTCCTGAGGCCTCTCCCTGCCTTGCAGATGGCTGTCTTCATGCCGTGTCCTCCCACAGCCTGATGAGTGTGCACACATGTTTGTGCCCTGACCCCCTAATCTTACAAGGACACCTGGCAGCTGGGATTAGGGCCCACCCATGTGACCTCCTTTCATCTTTATCACCTCTTTGAAGAATCCCTCTCCAACAGCGCCTGGCCTGGCTGCCTCAGTCGGTAAGAGTACACGACTCTCCATCTCAGGGTCCTGAGTTCAAGCCCCACGGGGGGCACAGAGCCTAGCTAAAAATTAAAAAAATAAAGACTCCCTCTCCAAATGCAGTCACATTCTGAGACTACAGGCATCAGTACTTCAGGGTATGCATTTGGGGAGGTCACAAGTCAGCCCATAACACTACAAAAGGATGTAGAGGAGAATGACATGAGCAGGTCTTCACTTTAGAAAGAATACTCAGATGGCGGTGAGGAGAAAGGAATTTGAAAAGGAAGAGCCTTGAGGCAGGTAAGCCACCAAGGAGGTAAGGCGGTCACCACATGAGGCATGTGTTTAACTGGAGCCCGGCTGGTTTTGCTCAAGAACAAGCTCCTGTGGCCTAATGCAAATCTCTGCCATTCCCTGCTGCAAGGAGTCTACTTGTCCACGTGGATTCTCTGAACTACTGTTTCAGCACGTTCCCAGGCTGGGCCTGCTCACCCACCACCAATACCTGCCAGTGTCTGGGAACCCCCCAGAAGCTAAACAAACAGTGGCCCAAGGAGCAAGAATAAAAACACTGCCGTGCATTCCAAACACAAGTCAGGGGGCCCAGGACCCAAGGCCTGAGCTTCAACCCTTGGCAGAGGAAAAACAAGAGCTCTGGTGTCCTGAGGCCCCTCTAACCAGCCCCCCTCACAAATAAAGCCCCAGCAGGAAGCCCATTAACACCTCACAGGGGCAAACCTCAGGCTCTGTAGGAGAAACTTCAAAAGACATCCCAGTAGCACAAAACGCCAAAAAAACATCAATCAAGTACACCATCCCAGGAAGTAGCCAGCTGAATTTGGGGAAGGAGTCTCACACATAAATTAAATGTCCCTGAGCCCCCATATGGCTCTCAATTTATTACCATGGAGGCCAACCGTGCTCTTTAAGTTTAAAAAGGATCAAGGCCTCTATAAACAGCATATAGCACTATCTTCATTGTAAAAGGAAAAAAAAAGAGAAACTTTTTTTTTTCTGTTAAGAAAATGATCCTTTTGTGACAATAATTCCCACTACAGTGAACTATTTGCCTCAAGTGTTGGTATAAAATCCAACTTGCCATTCGGCCCTTTAAAAATGTATAATGTCAGCTATAATTACCAATTGCCTTTTTGATTTGTTGAAATTCGTTTCAGAATTGGATTTTCTCCTGAGTAGGTGACCTGCCTGAATGATATGCTAACACTCAGGTGTGTTAGTAGTGGAAAATCTATGACATTGCTTATAGGCTTAAACACTTTCTCCTCCCTCCTCTGTACACAGGCAAACACTCACCAACCTTTCACTGCAAAGACAGCTAAAGCTCACCGTTCATCCTTGTCACAGCAAAGATGCATAAAAAGGGCCATTTGAGAAGCATTAATATTCCCCAGGGATTATCAACTGTGTTATACCAAAAGGCATCATCCATCTCACTTCCATACTGAAACCACAAGTTGCCAAGATTTCTCTTTCTTTTTCTTTTCTTGAACCATCCAGACCCTTTGCTCCTCATCATAATCATATTTAAATAGCTAGCCAGTACAACACACTTAATCTAAGCCAGGCTCACTTTGAGTACTGTTGCCAATTCCCGGGTCAGAAAGAGGGAAAGAGGCTCAGAGAGGTTAAGTAACTTAGCCAGGGTCACACGGAGCATGGCAAAATGGGAGACCCCAACCCCAGCTTGCAAGATCCCAAACCCAGGCTCTAAACTGCTCATTTTAATGGCCTGTTTCCAGGCTAATTCGCTTCCCAACCAGCCTTCTAGTATGATAGATTTTTTTTTTTTAGTATGATAGATTTAGAAGGTGTTTTGCACTTAAATTTACTCAAGGTTGGAAAAGCAATTTTGAATAATATATACTACGAGGCTTGAAAAAAGCTTTTAATAAAATAAATAAAAATAAAAATAAAAAAGCTTTTAAGAATTCCAATAGATACCTTCATACACAAGATTCTGTCTTTTCTTTTGGATTATGATTTCTTCCATCTTCTTCTGTTTAATAATACAAGCACTTACACCGTGCTTAGAGTTATACAAGACATGAGCTCCAAACTCAAGCCCAAAAAGGGTTTATCAAAACTTGTGGAAATGTCACAACAGTTACATGCCATGCTTTGTTCAAGAGGTGGAAACCAAAACAAAGTAATAGGCATGTGTTGAGTAAGAATTTGACTTAAAATTTATAGGAATACATCCTCTACCCTAGAGTGCCAGTTCCCTGAGGACAAGGATCCTGTCTGTGATTTTTTATCCCCAGGCTTCGCACAAAACTGGTATATAGTAGGTGCTTAATAAGGACTTGCTAAAATGGAAGATGGATGGATGGATGGATGGATGGATGGATGGATGCGTGGACAGATGGATGACGGATGGATGGACGGTTGGATGGACGGACAGATGAATAGATAGGTGGACGGATAAATGGGTAGAAGGACAGACGGAGAGATGAGTAGATGGACTGCTGATAGATGAAGAAATAAACGTTCAGATGAAGACACGTTTCTACCAGCGGTTAAATGCTGAAATGATCCGTAAGGAACTTACTTTCTCTCTGTTTCTACAATTGTTTCCTGGCCAGATGCCTATTTCTCCACAGTCCATCCTGGATTCAGACAAATGAAAGACCTAGCTGCTGAGCCTGCCAGCACACTGACAACAGGACCAAACGTGGGCTGCTACTGAACTCTGACCTTCCGCCAGGACAGGCAGACATACAACCAGCAACTGTGCATTCAATCACTGCCCATTTGACAAACACACGCTGAGCGCCACTAATTTTTCTGGGAGGCATCCCCGTTTGGCCGCACCAACACGTCCTTGCAATCTCTTTCCCTTGCAATCTCTGACCCTTCCCGAGTCACCAAAGTGGAAAGCAACATTTACTCAAAGACTGACACTTTGCGTTAAAAATCACTCCAGAAAACAAGTCCTGCAGTGCCATTCCGTTCTGACCGGGGAGCTAGGAAAAGAAGAAATTCTCTGGTTTTCGTGAACACTGCAGCAAGGGGGCTGCTGGGCAGAGCTGCTCACCCATGTGTCTGCTTTCCAGCAAACACAGAGCTGGAGACCCACTGTGAAAGACAGCCACGTTCCCACGGCACAAAAAAGGGGGGGGGGACTTACATACAAACAATTTGCCATGGTAAACACGGAGAGAAATAACAGGTCAACACCCAGCAAAACTCCTGAGTAAATGCCAGCGTTCTAATAAGCAACAATATTCCTTATTCAATAAGGTGACATGGCTCTGTGGTTTCACACATAAAATACTTCATTTGGGAAAGCTCAGGGAAGCAGTGTGAACACCGCATTCAACCAATCACGCAGCCAAGGCTCGCTCCACGACAGTGCGATGACTTATTCTAGGTCACAGAAGCAGGAAGTAGAAAGGGCCACGTTTTGCATCTGTTCTGATGTATTTCTCGTTGCTCGAAGGACACATTTTTGGCCTCACACCAAGTACTAGGGTTATACCCAGGTAAGATGAAAGCTAGGAACGGTTCCTGTCCTCGTGAAATTTCCAGGCATGTGAGGGCTGCAACCAGAAACTGAAGCTGGCTTCCCTAACTCCACGGGCAGAGTCCTCCAGGAACTGGTCAGGGTTCTCCCAGGAACCTGGTGCCAGAGGAGGAGGGAGGGAAGGCATCAGAGAGAAGCAGAGAGAAGAAGCCCCACCCGGACACCTGAAATGGAACTAACCAAGTGCACGCTGAGTTCCACCTGTCTATCTTAAAGCTAGCTCCCAGATCAATCTCCGTCTTGGAAGTGAACCCAGTGGCCCCTGAACAGAGAGAATCCAGTTGTCTTTTGTGCCACAAAGAACGTTTTTGAAAGACCAAATTATCTATTTCTAATGAATCAAGCATCACAGTTTCTCCTAGTAGACAATTTTAAAATGATTGTCCTATCTTCCATCCCACCCATCCCAACACACAGAAAATAACTTACTGTGAAAACAGAGCCCAAATCAAGCATGAAAAAAAAATGATCAGAATATTTAAATCCTCAACTCGTCTCTACCACCTCACATTTTGCCTTAAACAAAGATGATTATAGAGAAAATAAAGCCCATCCTGCAGATGGGGACCAGAAGAGCCTTTCTAAATGATACAATGCTGAGCCCACTGCTGGAGATTTGAATGAGCGGATATTCTAGAGGGGCCTCTGTGTTTGGGTGCTGGTGGTAGGGAGATTTCAAGCACCCCTCTGGTAATTCCAATGATCAGCCTGCTTGAGAACCCCCGCAGTACACCTACAGAGGTCATCCTACAGCAAAGGCTGTCTGGACAGCACCCACCCCACCGCATACCAAGCCTATAGGGTGGCCTATTCCACATACACTAGAATCGGACGTCATCCTTATAACATCTTCACGATTGGCACAATTATACCCATTTACAGACAAGAAAACTAGGGCTCACTGAGAATATACTGATTTGCTCAGGAGGCATAAATTCCCAGGCTTTCCCAAGAAAGCCTGCTGTATATTCCTCTACTGCATAGAAAATCCACCACTGAGAAGAGCCAGAGCGAGCCCTGGAACATACAGACCACAACTGTATTTGAGTGGCTGGCGCTGGTTCAAGGAATGCCTTGATTTAATTTCCTATTATTGATTAATATAACTGGGAAGGAAATGCTAGTGGAGACAGACACCCCAATTTTATAGGCTCCAGCAGAGTCACATTTACCAGCTCTATGGAGGGTGCTCGGGTCCTGTCTGAGATTCCACCAGGAAGCAGACACTGAACAGAACAAGTTCACTAGCCTGCTGCTCTGCCGGGCACAGCGTGGGAGCCCCTTTCCACAGCCAAGGGGATAAAGGCAGAAGATGCCCACTGGCAGGGAAACAGGAAACAATACTCCAGGCTGGGGAGAGAGGCCCACTGTAATCAGATAGTAGAGCAGACCCAAATCCATTTTTCCCTCAGTGTCGAAGACTCAAAGCATCACCCCAGGTCTCCCAGGGGTCTGAGGGAGGTATTCTGATACCCTAAAATAGGACATATCCATCTGGAATAGCATCTTTGCCCAGGACACATGGATAGACATCACAGCCTGCTTTTCTGGAAACAGGCCAGAGCTAGGAGGAGTCAGAAAATAAAGGTTTCTATCCCATCACCCCACTAACTCTGCATTCTCGGGCGAGTCACTTCACTTTGTGCCTGAGCTTTTAAGATACGGAGGTGGAAGGAGACCATGTTTAGACTCCCTGCCAGCTCTCACCCCAGACCCACAACAGTGATCAGGATGGCAGGACAAACATGCAGGGAGATTTCCCAAGATGCTGTTCACAAGGAAGCTGCCAACAGAGGGAAGCCAACCTGCTTGGCATCGTATTTGCCCGAGCTCACCTGTGGTGGATACACACTGCAGAAATGCACACAGATCAGAAGAGGCTGTGGCGGGGAAAGAAAGGGTAGAGACCTAGAGACAAAGAATGTCTGTCTCAAAGGTCCCCCCAGACTTGAATCTGATGGTAACCTCTAAATTGTCCCCCATAAACCTCCCAGTCATTTATCCACTGACTGAATACATACATACAAGAAACAGCACCAGGAGCCAGGGTCACTGGGGCCAACTATTATTATTATTACTATTACTATTATGCAATTAAAGTACTGGGAAATAAGGACATATCTAAGTGATGCTGGGTTGATAGGTGAAAAAGTTCCTTAACAGAGGAAAAAAGTCCACCAGCAAGATTCAAAATATGTCCAATTCTTTCCCCCTCAACTCACATATTCCAAAGAAATATCAAGCAGTTGACTTCAACACAAAAGGCCTGCAGCCTCCAAGGCCAGAACTGAAAAGTAAGATGCACGCGCCAGGGGCCATGGATTGTCTGGCTTCCTGAGCAGAGACAAGCAAAGGTCAAGGGCTCTCAAGGGAATGCAAAACTTCCCGCTCTGATGCTACTAGCCCAGGACAGATTTAGTTCCTCCCACAGACACGGCGCCACAAGGGCTCGATGCACAGAGCTTGGCCTGTGCACTGCCAGGGTCGTGCCCTGGGAGAAAGATCCTATCACTGAACACATCCTAAGAATCTCCTTTAACAAGTGCTCTGAAATTTCAGGCGACAGATCCAAATCTATCCTGTAGTAAACTCAGGGTGAAAAAAAAAGTAACAAAAAAAAAAAAAACAAACCCCACAACTGGCTATGTTGCAGCAGTGGTAATATTCATTTTCTTAACCACTACCCATGTACTGACTAGTCCTTCTTACTACTAACTACAACCACAGGCACATTACTAACTTATCACTAACCACTAGGCTATACTGCCTCTCAGTGAATGAACTCACATCTATTCCTCTATGGTTTATAAAGCATATACTTGTTGATGAGCTTACAGCATATGTAAGACCATGCAAGATAAGCAGAGCAGGTATTATTAGACCCATTTGACAGATAAAGACACTGAGGCGCAGCAATTCAGAGACTCCCCGGAGGGCTCACGCTGATAAGCAGTAAGATGTGTTTGGCTACCTCTTGCCTCACTGCCTACAGCACAGCTGTGCAGAGACAAGTGACTCCACTGACAGCCCCTGCATCCTTGTTCAATTCTGACGCCAGCAGCTAGGAATGACTCAGGCAGGAGAAGTCCCTCTACCCAACAGAGTCCCCTTCTCGTCTATATACAGCTGGCCTCCTAAACCACCCTCTCTCTCTTTCTCTCTCTCTCTGCAAGTGGCTTCCAGGAAACTGGATCATCGCTCTTCTGTACCAACGCTGCACCTGCAGAACCTACCAGGCCCCAGATGGGGAAGGTTTTGCCTAAACAGTTCTCTGAAGAGCTGTCCTGGCCCTGCTGCAGTGCAGGGAATCTTCACATCCTGGCAAGCCCTACTGCAACCATGTTTCCGCACCGCAGCCTCCAATGAATGAAAATAATCAGTTTAAGCCAAGTAGATCCAACAGGCTATCACGCAAAGTACTGGTGTCAAATCAAACCTCATAACCAGTAATTACCCATCAAGCCAGGGCTCCTTGGGGTCACTTCACTGGGAGGTGGGGAGGTGGTTACTAGAGAGAGGGTTGAAATCAGACGAGCATGAGGACAGTCGTAAAAGAATGGGGTTTCACTTGCTTTTCTACAGTTATCCCCATCTTGATATCTAAAAACACCAATCTTTCCTCTGAGGTCAAAGCATCACATGGCTACCCCAAGCGGGCTTGGGCAGATTTCAATCTATGATGCTGTGCCCTCAAATTTTAAAGGAAGTCAGTTTTATTTTTTTTATTTTTATTTTTTTAAAGATTTTATTTATTTATTCATAGACACAGAGAGAGAGAGGCAGAGACACAGGCAGAGGGAGAAACAGGCTCCATGCAGGGAGCCCGATATGCGACTCGATCCTGGGTCTCCAGGATCACACCCCAGGCTGCAGGCAGCGCCAAACTGCTGCACCACCAGGGCTGCCCAGAAGTCAGTTTTAGATAATGGTCTGAAAGATACTTCCTTTCAAAAGCTATAATTAAACTAGAAAAACATTAATTTGTACCCTTGTGGTATGAGGGTTTCCTTGAAATTCCTTAAAAGAAGTCTATAATCAATAGAATGGCTGAACATCATTCATGCAGCACAAAAACCTGAATTGAGTACAATCTGTGAAGGTTCAAATTCCCTGCTAGAGAAACAGCAGTCTGTCTACCAAAAGTGTTGTGCCACACCTCTGTTTAGGCCTGATCCCATGACAAAGACACACACACACACACACACACACACACACACACAGGAAACTCCAGTTTGCAGCACTGAGCCTCAAAGCTCCTTACCATATTAGCTTCAACTCTATAACTTGATTGAAGAGAGAAGAAAGCATTAAAAAAAAAAGGTTTTTTAAGGAAAAACAATAGTTTCTATTAAAATGCATAACACCATCTTTCAATAGATGAAAGGACTCATCATAAACCTCAGCATTTCAAAGTAAATTGCTTCTTTTGTTTAAGGCAAATTAATATCAGATCACAGACAAAAAGTAAACCCTCCTGACATCCCCAGTCGGATGTTATATCCAATACACAGCTTGGGAGGTTCCGTGTTGACAATTTGGCAGAGAGGGACAAAGGGCTGGTTATAATCACCTTCCCACTCAAATCCTCAAATCCTGTCTCATTACCTGAAGTGTTTTTCCTGCAAGTGACATATAGATGATTTGCTAGTCTCCATTTGCTTTGCATAAGCCACCATATGCAGAGCCCAGAGTGTACTGACTGTGACAGCACATCTGTCCAGGACCCTCCTAAGTGCCTTCCAGAACAAGATGCATGGACAGCGGAGGGTCTGCGAGTGAAGGCCTTGCCAGGAGCTTCAGGAGAATCAGAGTAAATCTGGCGCAGAGGCAACTACCTAACCTCCTGAACATCCCTTCCGGGGCCTCCAAGAAGCTGACTCCCTCAGAACCACATAACTAATGAAGGAAATTCAGCATGAAAATGTGTGTAAAGCCAAGTCTTCCCTCTTACCGTACCACAGGCTCCTGGCATGTGAACAGCAGGCTTGCTGCTCCCAAGTCAGTTTTTGACTCAGAACCAAGGTGACTTCAGATCCAAAGTGACCCAGCATGCCACTCAGTGGGGAAACAAGGGCTAGCACACAATAGGTACTCAGGAAATGCTAGCCACTGCATTGCCGATGAGAAAACATCTGGCTTCATTTCACCAAGTTTATCTGCAGTCAATTTCACTACCACCATCTGCGGACGCCATGCTCCCCCAGTGGATGGAGGGAAGGATGAATTCTTCCTGGGGTCTGGTTCCTGAGTCTCCTTCAGGGCAAAACTCTTCCAAGAATTAGGTTCGGCCTCAGAAGTGGGAGGGCAATGTCGTCAGTCACCAACTCCTGTATGATTCGTGGACCTCGGCGAACTTACTGCGATCACCTTGGAACTTACTGGAAATGCAGGCTCATACCCCAGGACAGGCCTCCCAGGGACCCCAGAGGGATTCCCCCACATCTGAAAGGTAACTGCAGACTTGAAACTGAAAAGTCCCAGAAAGAAAAGACACTGGTAGACAGAAGCAAGGGGACAGGATAAGAGAATGACTCCTGAGATGGATGTCAGCCCCTCACTAGTACAGACAGACTGGGATTAACCTGCCTTCAGGAAATTCATCCACACTAAAAGTGAAAAGTGGACTTGGGGACAGGTGAAGCCCTGTGGGTGCAATGTAGGGATCCCAGCAGATGCTGAGCTTTGGGGTGCAATGTTAATTTCACTGGAAAATCCTCAACCTCCTCTTATGTTGCATCCCAGATTTTATAAAAGAAATGGATTATGGGGGTCATAATCCAGCTTCCCCAAATGACTGAACTACCTGGCCTAGGAGGGAACTCACTATAGCCCTGGCAGGGAGGATTGGGAAGTGAAACAAAATCATGGAAAGTGCCTCCAGCACATCACAAGTGCTCAGTAAACATCAGTTATTGTTCCTTTACCTCCAGAAACTCTTAACTCAAGAAGGAAGAGCCCACAGGAACATTTTGTCCCACGATCAGCTTAGGCACAGAATAAGGAGGGAAGGAAAGCCAAATGAGTCCAACATGCAGCAAAGAGGCACCCCCAATATGCTTCTTTTTGTGCCCTGAGTGAACTGGGAGATAAAGAAGCCAGGCTGCCCAGTATCTGCTCTCCCTCTTCAGAGCAGGTGTCCCTTTCATCTGTGTGGTGCATGGTGACATTAGATGTTTGTGTGCGCTGGGGCCTCTCTGGGGGAAAGAAGCCTTTTTAAGCAGGGCAGCTACAGAGGACAGTGGAAAAGCTTCTCTCCTTTATTCAACTGCTCTACAAGCCTCTCTTTCACACCTCATTATCTGGGCTGCCCACAGCCCAACAACTGCTGGCTCTGAGCTCCCCATCCTGGGGGTTCTGAATGGTGGTGGACTTCTGGGGAACTCAGGTGTGTTTCTTAAGCTCTGAGGTCCTCCACTTTCAACCATCCCAGAAAGTGGAAGGAGTGATGTCCACCTCATTGCATCATAGGTCAATTGAGAAACTGTCAAATGGCAGCTGCACGTGAGGAATGAGGATTAATAAAAGGAAAAAAGGTGACCATTTTGATACCTTGTACTTTGACACAAGGATCTGAGCCCATCATAAAAATTATATAAATACACTTCTCACTGAGACATAAAAAGACACTGCTCTCAGTGGAGGAACAAGGTGAATGGAAAAAAAAAAAAAAAAGAGCCAGCGTTCCTGCTCTCCCCACTACCATTTGTCTAGGGCTTGGGCCATATCAATACCCATGCTGAATGCTGGCTGTGTTCTCCATCTTAATCCTCCCGACAGCCCTAGGATGGTAGGTCAAGGTAATAGGTCTCTCTATAGATGATAAAACTGGGCCCAGAGAGATTAAGTAGCTTGCCTACCATCACACAGTTAATAAGCAGCCTGATCACAGAGCAGTAGTTCTCAACGGGGGACATTTTGCTCCCAGGAGACATCTAACATCATTTGAGACATTTTTGGTTGCCGTAACTGGAGGATTATTACTGGGTGCTAGTGTGTAGAAGCCAGGAATACTGCTAAACATTCCACATACAGTGTAGAGGGCTGCCCCATACAACAAAGACGTATTCAGCCCTAAATGTCCACAGTGCAGAGGTTGAGAAAGCTTGCCCTAGAATTTCTATTCATACCCACAGCACTATATTGTCTCCCCTCCGGTTTTCTAATGTGGCTGAAAAGGGCAATAAATATATTTTATAAAGGATCATAGATCAGAGTACCACAGTCCTGTAGCCAATGTTGAAAATTAAAAATCCTATCAGATGCTATATGTTGGCAAATTGAATTCCAATTAAAAAAAAAAAAAGAAATCCTATCAGGCCTTTTTTTTTCCTTTTCTCCAGTGTTCCCACCTTGAGGCTTTTAAGCTTGCTTTTTCCCTCTGCCTGAGCTGTTCTTTCCCCCTTCTCACCAAATCCGTCATGTATGTCTGGGCCTCACACCTTGGCTCCTTCACACCAATCACACCCTTCTCAAGAATAAAACATAGCTGTTTATTTGTATACCATCTAGTTCCTCCCATTAGACTGTAAGTTTCTGTAAGACAGCAGGAATCTGTTTCTGTGTGGCTTACTGATTTTTCCTCAATACCCAAAAAACTGTCTAGCATGCAGCAGGAACTCAACAGACATGGGGTAAAACAATGAATGACTGACGGGTGGAATGAATGAATCAGTCATGATTGAATGAACTAGCTGAGATTCCTTCTCCATCAATTCAGGAGTGTTAGCTTTCCCAAAGCTTTAGCATATCTGAGTAAAGGTCCCTGTGGAACCTGGTACATCTTGCTACAGTAATCATTAAGCTAGATCAGGCTGGCACACCTTTTCCTGTAAAGAGCCAGATAAATATTTTTGGCTTTGTAGGCTGTTCAGTCTCTGGAACAACTATTCCCAACTGTAGCACTGTCACCGAGGCACAAAAGCAACCCTAGAAGATATGTAAACGAATAAGCCTGGCTGAGTTCCAGTGATACTTTATTTAAGAACACTGATAATTTGAATTTCATGGAATTTTTCGTGTGTCAGGAAATAGTCTTCTTCTTTGATATTTTTCCAACCATTTGAAAACCTAAAAATGGCTCTCAGCTTGCAGGCCAGGCAAAAACAGGAGATGGACTAGGTGTGGCCCATAGGCCACAGTTTGCTCCCCTTGTTCTAGATCTTCTCGAATTTTAGTGATTTACTAAAAAGGATAGCCCAGAATCCTTGCACAATTGTCATCTTATTCACCCTCACAGTATCCCCAGGAGGGTGATCCTTCATATCCTTCTCTACCTCAGTTTACCTCTGAAGACACAGAGGCCTGGCCTCTGACTCCAGGGCTAGAATTCTTTCTGCACTGAACAGATTGTCACAAAACCTTGTCCAAAATGGATACAAAGCCCTGAATGAATCCATTATTATTATTTCAGAGAGTTAGCAGGGAGAATCCCAGTGAAGTGAGCATTGGAATCAGCAAAGATTCTTGAATTAAAATACAAATATCAAATCAACAAGAGGGCAACTGTGCATCCAGCCCCCAGGCAGATAGCTGTTCCATCTGCCTTAGAGAAAGAAATATGGATACCAGCCCTTCAGTGTTACAGGAAAAAGTTAACGACACAGAAAATTGCTTGTGCTGCCCAGGATGGCAAATAGGAACCTGAAAGGCGAAGTCTTCATAATAAACACATAGGGCTTATATTTTAATACCTAAGCCAGGTGTCACCCTTTTGTCATCTTAATTTCACAAATGTTCCTGAAAGGTAATTAAGACTCTCAAACTGAACACAAACACTTGGGGGAAAATTCACATCCAAAATTCAAGAAATCTGAACTGCATTCCTCATGATTACAGTCTTAGAAATAACCTCTGAATATATGTACATATCACCAGAAAACGCTCCCCAAATCTATTACAACCAAACATTCAATCCGTGTGTGCAAGACAAAAGAAGCAAGTCAGGGGAAGAGCTAACTACCCCAATCCACCTCTCCCCAGGGATCAAGTCATTTTGAAGCAACTGGTGGAAATGCAATAGCCATGAGCTTCACCCCTCATGACCTGTACACCTAGAATCAGAAAGAAAATGACCATAAAAATCAGAGTAATGGCCTAGTTCAGCGTCTGAAGCAGTAGACCCCTCTCATTCCTTAATTCCTAAATCCTTTTGCTAGGGAATTCTTAAGGCAAAGGTTTAAGCCCAATAGGAGTTCAGTGAAAACATCTGGGACAGGCTGATGGATGAATCGTAAAGAAGAAAGCCTGGATACCTCAGGCTGGTTCTTCACACCCTGGAATTCAAGATGGTCTATCTCCAGTTGGGTTTCTGCCAATGACATTGGTGGTGTTTGCCTTGTTCTATCTCCAAAATGCCTTCCTCTCTGCCCCTACAGCTAACCATCTAGCGTGGATTCAACTTTGCTGAGGAATAGCTTTCACTGTGGTCCTTCCCATTCAGAGAACTTAAATGATCTTTTTCTCAAGATAACTCCTTCTGCTTCAATAATTGACTACATTGGTGACCTTAAAGTTGATTTCCCACACCAGGACACTTCTGAAATGAAAGGGACACTATTATTTTTTTAATATTTTATTTATTTATCCCTGAGAGACACAGAGGGAGAAGGAAGCTTCTTGCGGGGAGCCTGAAGTAGGACTCGATCCCGGGACTCCAGGATCACGCCCTAAGCCGAAGGCAGATGCTCAACCACTGAGACACCCAGGTGTCCCAAAAGGGACACTATTAATAATTATGCCAGGACTACAGCAATAAACCAGGACTATCCAGGGCAAACTGGGGCACAGAGTCATTCCAACTATAAGTTGTCGGAGGAAGCAACCCTGTATTATCTTGTTCACTCTGCCTCACTTTTTAGCCAAATAGCTCCTAGCATAGCACCTAAAACATCATCATAGACATCTGATAATAAATATTTGTGAAACTGATTCTGTAAATTAGAGGAGCCCTACCGGGTACAACAGGTATTAGCTACTCTGGATTTGCTTCCACAAACGATGCTGTAGAGGATTACAAATAAAATCCTACTAGAAAAGTCACTGCTTCTGATATGCCATATCATTTTATTTCTACTGTGGACATTTTAAAGTTTCTCACTGATAGTGATTTTGTATATAATAACAATTTTATATATATATAAATTATTATATAAATAAAATAAATAAAATATAAAAGATATATATATCTCCAGGATCAGGTCCTGGGCTGAAGGCAGAGCTAAACTTCTGAGCCACCCGGGCTGCCCTATAATAACAATTAATAGTAGTTATCACATAGAGTCCTGTGTATGTTCATTACAGTCAAAAAATCTTGGATACATCCTCCCAAAAACCCTAATAAGGAAGCATTAGCATACCTACTAAGTGAAGAAAAGGAGGCTCAACAAGGCTAAATAATTCAAGGTTATAGGTTCTGGCCTTCTCTTCCATTGATTAGAAAACTTACCAGTCAGAACATCCTGGTTCCCAAGTTATTTTTCAAAACCACTTCGTGATCAAGACAAGGTGACATAACATTCAACTAACTATCCAAAAGCCATGAAATTGGCTGTACATGGACCAACTGTACCACTGACCGTCCCCGGCACTCACTACGTTATGGCGCTTCAAATTAAATGAGAAAAGAGAAGACCTGGAAGAATATTAGAAAGATACTATGATAACATACAGCACAACCCTTCCCTGAAAGAGAGCAGTAAGGCAGAAATGGGCATCCTGATTTCCACGTTCCAAGTAAGTTTTGTAAGGCAGCCCCACAAATAGGACCCCAAAACAGAATTTCCTATGTGATGGAAGGAGGTGAGCCCCTGCACTCCTGAAGGGAAATGAAGGCAACACCAGAAGCAGAGAGAAGATATTCCACTAGTAACAAGACCAACGAAAATGACTTTTGAAGACGGGAGGGAGTTTGGGCTGTAAACTCCACAGGATGGAGGCTGATTCAACCCAGGGTTGCCCTAAACTGTTCTGGCATTTTGTCCAACTTCTTTTTCTCAGTAAAATTCCACAAATCTAAGTAACACATCTCCCAGGATGCTTGGATTTATGGTGGTTTCACATCTAACACAAGAAGTTTAAAGCCCCTGTCAACCTCACCCATTCAAAAGTATGTACAAATTCCCCAAAGCTATGAACAAGGCATTCTCATGGGTACATTCCTCAAATTACAAGCTACTAAAATACCTGACAATAACACACTTGGTTATTTACTCCCCTGTAAAAAAAAAAAAAAAAGAAAAAGAAAGAAAAAAAAAGAAAATTCAAGAACCTCACATATCCACTTGCAAGAATCACAAACCGACTTCTCATAAATGCACTCCCAGGAAATTAACCGAGCAGCTCAGCCCCAACAAAGGGGAAGCTTTGTCTGCCAAACAAGAGATTCTCTTCATTAATGTCTCCCTTGTATTGATTATAGCCGACACGCTGTACAGTGTTTCCACAACAAGGAGAAAGGAGGCAAAGTTTTGCTGCAGGTACTAAATTCAATAGCTGCTAACTCCCTGCAGATTCCACCCTGCTCCTGAGAGCATAGTTAGCCATCCCTCATCTCAAAGGCTCTCCACCCAGCCAGATGGGTGCTGTGTACACTGCAGCTGTCAGCCAGCAAGACCATATAAACCTTCAGCCAAAAAATTAACTGGGTTCTGGGGAGCCTGGCTGGCCCAGTAGGTAGAGCAAGCATGCGACTCTTGATCTCAGGGTTCTAAGGTCAAATCCCACAATGGGCATAGAAATTTTAAAAAGTTAACTGGGTTCTAAGAACAGCATAGAGCAACATTCTTATCGGCACCATGCACAAACTGTAAACCACAACTCACATTCTCCAACCCCACCTTCTTGGTTCAAAGATCCCCATTTTGTTACAGGGCTGCAGACCAGGACCCAAGGTTGCATGAAATGTTAGTGAAACTTGGTTAAGACTGGCTTTAACTGAAAAATCAGACAGAGGTGTTACAAAAAAAAAAAAAAAAAAAGAATACTACATATCTCTTGCACAAACACTGTTGTGGAGAGTCTTGCTAAACAGAAAACGAATATATAGCTAAATACATTTCCCTGTCCCACTGAGACCAAGTTCTGGCCAGTGGAATGAGAGTAGAAGTGGTGGGACCCAATTCCAAGCCTGACTCAGTATCATTATTCCTCTGGCTGGCTGCCTAAAAAAGCAGATGACCTTCAGAGTAACCTTGGGAGTGCTATGTCTTAAACGACAGATCAACAAGATGGAAGAAGCCTCGGTCCCTGAAACATCAAATGAAGGACGGGTGCCCAATGAGAACACCTACTCTAGACTGTTGCATAAAAGAGAAATAAACTTGTATTCATTCCAAGATTTGGGGAAGTATGTTAACTTACACAGGCAGTCATGCAGAGTCCATTTATAAGTATCTAAGTTAGAGCCCCTACTGGAGCTGGGGCTTTCTGACTCGTTCCCATCCATGGAGTCCAGTGTCCTATGTCACTTGTGAATGCTACTCTTTATTATGCACCCCTCAGACCATAGCAGTCTGGCGGGCTTCTCCCACAGTCTTTGGTCTTAGAACAAGGAAATCACAAGAGTGGGGTAAACTCCCGTCAATAGTTTCAACAGGTATTGAGTACCCACTATAAGCCAGGTTCTTCTCTAGATACTAAGGCACAGAGACGTGCTTTCTGCCCCATGAGAGAGGGGCAAAGAGGAGACTCATCAACAAATGCTGTGCTTTAAATACAACGTGCTATGACAGAAGCACGTGCAAGACACAAAACAGCAGAGTGCTACTGCTTATTTGAGGGAAGCTGGTTAGGAAGGTCATCATAAAGAACACAGTCTGGCAAAGGTTTAAAGGATGATTATAATTCTGGCTGTACTGAAGATGGTGGGAGAGGTAGCAGTGGTGGTGATTGTAGTATCGGTAACAGTGGTCAGTAGTAACGGTGGTGATGGTGGCAGCGCTGGGAGTAATGATGGCTCAGCTCTAAGAACTGTCCCACCAAACAAATCATCACAATAGATATTTATCTACTGCTACCACCATATTTTCTCACAAGATTATCATATCCACAAAAAACAAATCATATCATCCTATATCATAAGAATGATAAGGTTTGCTTTACATGAAATTGTGAGGCTAGTAATTGTTATAAATTACAAAAATGGTCCCATTTGCTCACTCCTCCCTAATGTGCCTCTTTGGCTCTGGAACCTTGCAGGCCATTCTGGGCAGGGCATTCTGGCCTATTCTGTGCTTGGCCATGTGACTAGCTCTGGTAAATGGGATGTTAGCAAACATCCCACAGTGGATTTAAAAGCATCTGCATGAGTGGCTTGCTGGCCACCACACCTTTGCCACCAACGACGAGAACTTGACGGGACTACCCTGTCACCGGATGCAAGACATGTACAGCAAACGACTTCAGTCATGCCAGTCAAGGCTGTTCTGGATCAGTGATCCTCAGACATGTGAGAAAAACCAGCCAAGACCACCCAGGTGTGTGAACAGTATACAATCATCATGTGCTACTAAGGATTAGGTGGTTGCCTGCTAGGCAGCATATTATGGCAATAAATGATAGAGCACTATCATCCTCATTCTCCTTTTATGGAGGGACAAACTAAGAAACTAAGAGCGGTGAAGTAAATTCATCAAGGTCACACCACTGGTACCTGGCAAAGCTGGAATTTGAAAGCAGACAGGGGCTCTCTTCTCTGGTCTCTGCTCTTAACCACCTCATCCACCTTAACTTCTCTCAATAAAGCAGTAAGAGTTGAGTCTTTCTCAGTAGGAGGCAAAGCACTCTGCCCAGACTCCCCAGTGGGACCCTCCGGGCTAGGAGAAGGGATCCTGGGTACCCTAACTGGTGGCACCCACCCCCTCTAGGCACTGACCTAGCACCAACAGTGATGGAGGCTGTCTGCCCTCCCAGGAGCTGCACACCAAGCAGAGGGAGCCCACACACCTGAGCTCAGCCTGCCCTTCCCTGTGCTGCACCATCATGGCTCAGACCCTTGGCCTCCTAGAGGCCTCCTGAGGGCCAGCACCTGGAGCAAGCGCAGTCTTCCTCTCCACCACTCTACTCGCACGCCCACCCTGCAAGGCCTTCCAGTTGGCAGCAGCAGTGTCTCTTCCCATTCACCAGGAAACCTGTAGAAGTGCCCTGGCACCTGCCTCTGCCCTCAGCCCCCTCCCCCACTTCCACATTCTGCTTCCAGACTGCTCAAGCCTGGCGTCCAGGTTATCCCACTTGGAGGTCAACTGCTATGACAGTCAGCTGTGTGTGTTCCCTCTCCCGTCCCCATTCCTCCCGGCCTCTAAGTAGCGAACAACAGCTTGGCCAAGAGAATATCAGCAGCCTTTGCCAAAATAAAAGGTCTATCAGGACGACTCTCAGAGTTCCTGTATCCTCCTACCCCTCAGCCCAGCCAGGCCTCCTACACCTTCTCCATTCTTGCCCATCGCCATGGGCCCAAAGGTGACCATTCTAACCTTAGTACCACTTTCTCAAAGTGGCATACCTGTACCAGGGAGCCCTGGGATGCTCGTCCGCAAGGCAGCAGGTTTTGGAGCCTCACCCTGGCACGAATGAAGACTATGTGAGGGAGGCCTAGAGGCTCTGTGCACAGTAAGCTTCACCCCCCGCCTCACGTGCCTGAAATGCACAAACACCTGAAAACAGCCTTCCCAGTGACAACCTTACATGGCAGGACAGGAGCCACACTGGCCAACAGTCAGCATATCACTCATATGCTTCATCTCACACCTGCCTCTCTTTAGCTCCACAAGTAGGTACGACCCTTCTGCCATTTTAGAGATGGGTAAACTGAGGCTTTGTGGTCTCAAATAATGCCCAGGCAATGTGGCTAATACATAGCACTGCTAGGCTCTGAACATAGATCAACTGCACATTCTAAACCTGCTCCAAAATACTCTGATGCAAGATGATGTACAGTGACACTGGGCCTCTGTGTTCATGGGTCACATGTGATCCCTAAAGTCATTATGAGAATTTGGAAAATGGGTGCCTTATTTTTAGGAAATTCTCTCCATACTCCCTTATGGTGAGAGAGTGCAGTGTCATGGCAGTGTCCAGGGATGGGAAGGACAAAGCCAATTTCACACCTCCTGCCCAACTCGATTCCCACTCAGTGGCAGAGGGTAAGGCGACTTGGGGGCAAAACTGATATTAGTTATCTGTATAATTCACCACCTCAGAGATAATCCTTCCTATCTCCTCCCAACTGGTCCTATTTTATCAAAGCATTAGGCACAAAGTAGGTAAATAACCAAACAGTGGACAAAGTGCCGAGTGGCTAAGCAGATAACAGTAATGACAATAACAGCTGTGTTTATCGAAAGCTCACCAAAGCCAGGAAGTGCTAAACTCTTTACACATGTTATCTGACTCCAGGGAATATTATCCCCGTTTTCCAGATTAAGAAACTTTAGGTTACAGAGATTAAGTAATCTGCCCAAGGTCGCTCAGTCAGCCCAGGAGAGCTGTGGTTCCAGCCCACAGTCACTGTGAAGTTCACTACTCGAAAAACCCTTGCTGTGCAAGGCGTGGTCCCCAGAAGGGCATCACCAACATCACTCCGGAGTATGCTACAAATGCAGGATCTCAGGCCGCACTCCAGACCCAGGAAGTCAGGAGCAGATGCACAGTTAAGTCTGCAAAGCATTCATATAGACAAGGGTTTCTCAGCCTTAGCACTACTGACTTTCAGAGTTGGAGGATTCTTTGCTCTGGGCACTGTCCTATGCAGGGCAGGACATTTAGCAGCATCCCTGGGTTCTACCCACTAGACAAGACGCCAGTGGTAACTGGGCTTCCTCCTCAAGCCATGAGGACCAGAAAAACTCCAGGAGTGCCCCGTGTCCCTGAGAGAACAAAACAGCCCCCAGCTGAGAGCCCTGGTTAGCCTGGGGTGCTCTTCTGTGGGGCTGAATTTCTGGCATGGATCAGAGATTACAGGGGCCTGTTTCATAGGGGTCTGCACGCCAAAAAAGAACCTCTGAGTTCCAAAGACTGTGTTTGGCTCTAGATCTGTCACGACTGCCCCATGAAACAGAGGGTGACAGATTCACAGATTGGCACCTCTGTGTCCAGCCCCAGCACCAAGAAGGCTGGACCAGAGCCGGGCTTTGCCAAACCTCATGCCATACAAGAGTCACCTGGGAATTGTTTCAAAACTGCAGATTAAGGTGGTGCCCTACCCCACCATTCCAGATCTCCTAAATAAGAATCTCCAAATGCGGTCCTGGAATCTCCTTTTTAGAAAAGCTCCTTAAAAGATCCTAATGTCCCTCATCCATAAACTTTTAGGAAGTGTTAGGCTAGAACATTCCAAAGGGTCCTAAATGTGAGGGTTTGCCCTCTTCATAAGTGACTCAGGCCTCCTCCCCAACCAGCTGTGTTACTGACAACTGACTCGAAGGAACCAGATCACACGGAGGGTGCTCAGGCTGCCAGAAGCTGTGATCCAGCCTGCATGATCCGCCCACTCTCCCCTGGCAGGTGCTTCACGCACGTGGAGGTAGTGCCCGCAGGGATGTACTCAGCAGTACCAACGGCAGCACTATGGTGTCTGATTTTTTTAAGCACACGTGCCACTGCCACCTAAATCTGTTAATGACATTAACACAGCCTGATGGCGTCGGGGGAGGCAGGCTGCTCCAGCCGTGCTCAGTGGTGGGGAGGGAAGAGCAAACACAAGACTCTTCTGCAGCTGCAAAGCTGCATGAGGTACCAGAGCGGCCCGGAGGGGCAGGTCCTTTCACAGCCACCAACTGTCCTCAAGGCAAGAGGATGACTACGAGGCGGCTGGCCTCGTAGTAGGAGGCACCCTCAGATAAGACTGACATAGAGCCAGAACCATTTCCCGGATGGTGGCAGACTCCATGGAAGGCTCTCTGCAAAGCCAGAAGGGAAAAGCTGACATTTACCAGGTGCATGGAACATGTGAGGCACTTCACCTGCAGCGGCCCTTCCATCGCTTCAGGGAGGCCTGATGGCCTCTGTTACAGATAAGGAGAAACAGAGGCTCAGAGCCCCAAAGCAGTTCATCCCAGAACACCCAGAATTCATGGTGGGAAGAGATGTGGGCTCACTCTTAAGAAACTCAGATGCACCACCTTGTCGCTTTTATGTCTGCAGTGTCTGAAGAGACCTTTAGGAACCAACTCTCCAATTCAGCCAATAGCTCTCTGTGAGCAGAACCCCTGACTGCCACACCGCCCAGCCCCGGGAATCGACCTGTAACCCCAGAGTTAAACACTAAGTCTCGACGCTCAAGGCTTTGTGGCTCACAGCAAAACAACTGAGAGGCTGTCTGAGCCCAAAGCACTTCACCATTTTTCATTCTAGAATCCACCCAATGCTTTCTTTTTCCTTTCCCTTAAGTCCTCATCTATTCAGTCACAGCCCATCCTTGGCTTTTCTAGTCAGTTCCTGAAGCAATCTCTGGCCACAGAGAAAGGGAACAAGTCTTAATGGGTCCTGGGTGCCAAGACCTGGTCACCGCCTGTGGCCAGGATGCCCTGCCAGGAAGGATCAAGACAGCCCTGCCACGAACAGTCCCCAGTCCTAGTGTGCCTGCCAGGGACCCAGGGCCCACGGTCTCCCTGGTCAAGCCCAGTCAAGTCGAGGCATGCCCAGGTGAGTGAATGGAAAGACTCTGCTCTTGGCTGCTCTGTATGGGCCCGGAGCTGGTCTAACCACTTACACGGGCTTGCTCTTCTATTCCTAAACATACACATTTTCAAGGTGGGTATTAATTAGGTATCCCAATTTGCAGGTGGGCAACAAGGCTCTGACAGGGCTAATGACTTGCCCAATTTTTATGGTCTGGATTTTGGTGTCTCCCTCCCCTCCCCCAAATTCATTTGCTAAAATCCTAACTCCTAAAGCTGACAGTATTAGGTGGGGCTTTGGGAGGTGCTTCAGGCATGTAGGTGGAGCTCTCAGGAATGGGATGGGTGCCCTTATAAAAAAGGGTCGGGAGAGATGTCTAGCCCCTTCCACTAGGTCAGGACATAGCTAGAAGGCATCACCTGTGAACCAGAAAGAAGGCCCTCACCCGACCATGTTGGCACCATGATCTCAGACTTCCAGCTTCCAGACTCTGAAAAACAAACTCCTGTGTTTATAAGCCACCGTCTATGCTGTTACAGCAGCCCAAACACACCACGACACCAAAGCTTCAGACCTAGAAAGTGACAAAGGCGGGGTCTGAGCACAGGCCCCACAGCGCCACTCCCCACCCTGAGAATGTTTGGAAAGGCATATTAGTTCCGTGCACCAACAGCCCCTTCCCCCTCGTTACTTGTACCTTTTATTACATTACCTAGATCTATAGACTAGCACCTAATCTGTTAACACCTTGGCCCAGGAGCACCACCTGGGAGCTTGTTAGAAAGGCAGAATCCT
Organism: Nyctereutes procyonoides; assembly: GCF_905146905.1. Taxonomy (NCBI): domain Eukaryota; kingdom Metazoa; phylum Chordata; class Mammalia; order Carnivora; family Canidae; genus Nyctereutes; species Nyctereutes procyonoides. Next base: position 34,761,419 of record NW_026575049.1, read on the forward strand.
AGGCGCTGCCCCAGACTCGCCCAACGCTGTGAGACGCTCCGATCAGATACTTTTTGCACTTGATAGTCTGAACTGCCACACGTCTGTCGGCTGCCCGATTTAGCTGCCACAGCTGTCTCCCAGCTAGCTTGCGTAGTACTTGTTTCACACTTGTGGGGCGGGGCGGTAAGATGGTACAGAGGAGAGGGAAATAAATTCTCACTCACAAATTACCTTCACCCTGTGAAATTATCAGCGGTCTAAAGAGAAGATCTGAGTCGTTTGTGTTTCGGGGACAATGTTTTCTGCCCCACAGCAAACAACAGGTACTCATGCCAACAGGTGCATGTCTCTGTTAACTGAAGTATCTGGCCAACCTGGTCTGTTCTAAAACCTATGCACGCAAATGGGCTTCAGGGAAGAGGAAGAGAGAGCAGGGGTGTGCTGAGTGGGAGCTAGGAGTCTCTGCCTGCCCATGCTGGCAGGGGAAGAGGGAAAGTTAGGTGTTTGCTCAGAGCCCTGCCCTCACCCTAAAATTGGCAGCGGCCAGCCAGGTGTCTGATTAATAGTTTCCACAGCGGCGGACACCAGGGTTTCTTGGTGGAAGGCACTTAATGTCTGCAGCCACCTTCTGCAAAGGTAGCTAGGTTTGGTCATGTCCAAAGCGGACACGGCAGCTTGCTCCATGGGCGGCTTGCTCCTCCCTCCTAATAGAAAGAAATAAGCACAGGGGTACCTGAAGGAGGTCAAGACACACAGACTACAGCTACAGGTTCCTTCTCCCCAGCTAACTTTCTCAGGCCAGGCCCCAGGCTCAGTGCTTCCCCTGCCTCCTCGGACTTAATCTTCAGATGCCACAACGGTGCCCATGCTGCCACCCTGAGTCCATTTGTGACGATCACCTGAACACCTGCAGGCTTAAGTGACTGGCCCCAGGTCGAAAATCTAGTCAAGGGGCTGGGTGAGGATTTGAGCAGAGGAGCTGTCCGACCAAACTCTAGACCACAAACCCCAAGGGGGAAAAAGAGTACTTCAGGTCCAGCGCCTCCTCTCAGCCTCCACAAAGGTCATCCAGGAAACTGGGGTTGAGGGTTGCCTTCAGGGACTCAGAAGCGCCCCCTTGTTGCCTCCTGCAACATGGAGTCTCACTGCATGTCGACCTAGGACATGCTAACATCTGTCCTTCCCCGGTAACTCCCAGGCAGCAGGCCTTACAGGTAAGAGTATAAAATCTACAATCAGAACTGGGCTCATGGCCCGGCTGTGAACACAATGAGGGCAGGCCTATCTGAGCATCTTTCTACTCTCCGTAGACCCGGGTATGACTTCCCATCCAGAATGCTCTGGAAAGCTGCTCTGCTTTTACGCCTGTCTCTCTGAGGCTGAAAAACCCAGCCCCTCTGGACCATCCTCAAGGACTCAGAGGGAAATGAGCCCCAGGGATGCACTCAAAGGGCTCTATTCCACCCCCTCCATCAAACCTACCTTCCCACCTAGGCCCTACAGAGATCAGAGACTGAGGAACCTCCTCTCAGTGTATTCCCTGAAGTCACCAGACTAATCTGCCAGCCAGCTGCAAACACTCTGTTCCTTTCTGCTTATTTCCTTTTGTTGTTGTTGTTTTAAGAGATCTTATTTATTTGACAGAGAGCACAAACAGGGGGAGTGGCTGGCAGAGGGAGCCTCATGTGGTGCTCGATCTCAGGGTCTTGGGATCATGACTTGAGCCGAAGGCAGATGCTTAACTGACTGAGCCACCCAGGCACCCCTCTGCTTATCTCTTTCAGAGAATCTAATGCATTGAAAGCCAAACCCTGTAGAGGAATCTCACACCACCTGGAAGCCAACTCTGCTGTTCAACTGGAACCCCCCAAGGTAAGGGGTTGGAAGTCCCTCTATTAAACGGGTTTTGGCCCTAAACCCCTGCTCTCCTGTTGATGGCTCCTTCTTAGCTCACATAATCCTTTCAACCCACTTCACAGAAAAACACCTAGCTAAAAACAAATTTGTCTTGTATTGGTAACACGCCAAAGGGCAGAAGGTGTCACAGGCTCATTTGTCTTCTTCCTTGCTCGTTCATTTCTAGTACCCTTGGTTCATTTTGCCCAATTAGCCACGTGGCTTAAAGCAAACCATTTAAAATTCTCTGTGCCACTTATCATTAGGCTGGGACTGATACTTCCGAGTGTAAAAAAAAAAAATAAGAGGCCGACAAACCCTCAACAAGCACCACATCCTCCAAAGGGGAGGCAATATTGTACGTTAAGGAAATAAAAGGCGAGCCCAGATAAGCTGCCAGGTATTAATGCAAAGTAATAAACCAGGAAAAGGCCCAACAGCAATGTTTTATGGAGACAAAGTGAGAACTTCTCCCGAGGAGGGGGGGGGGGGAGGCCAAGAACTGAGCTTCTAATCTAATAAATCAAAGCAGAAAAAAAACAAACCATTAACAAGGCCTAGCAAATGCATCTCAGAAGACAGCTGCAGGAAAAAATAGAAGGAGCTTACAGGTCACCTGGGGTGCCAGATTAAAAATCCACAATCAAATACTGCAAAGCTGTATGAATCTTATTTAGTGGCATCAAAACATAGTTTATAGAACAATTATCCACTGGGCCCTGGGCTGGCTGCATGGGCACAGGGGCTCAGAGGATGCCCCAGACCCTGTGGCAGCAGCCTCACAGGGTCAAGGGAGGACAGCAAGAGAGAAAGGAGAACAGAAATGAGAGGACCCCAGCAGTGGCAGGAGGCAGAGGCCCTGAAGGACCCACCCCTATTTTTGATGATTCCCTTTCCTATCTTTTTTTGGAGGGGAGGGGGGTACTGGGGGCCAGAGCTAACCATCTATTTGCTGACATAATAATAATGCCTTCTCCATACCCATGAAGCTCTCATGAACCACCAGCATGGATATGCAGCCACTTGTCAGGGCACATTTTCTCTATGTCTTCCTCCTCAATGTTTTCTTGCAGAAGCCAATGTTTAAAAATGTACAGTCTGGCCTCAGAACTGCATAAAGTTAATGGCCCAACACGTGATTGCTGCTCCAGGCTTGGCGGGGCAGGGGCAGAGTAGAGCCCAGGAGTCTGGCCATGGGGTCCCTCAATTCATCTCTTCTCACCCCCATTCAGACCAGAAGTAGGGTGCAAGCATTTCCACCTCAACTATGGGGGATCCAATGGCTGGTCACAGGCCTCATCCCAAAAACCCCAACCCCTCACCTTCTACACCACCCACCTTGGCCTCTACAGAAAGCCCAGGCACAGAAGAGTAAATCAAAACTAACTGCTTGCTTCTCTAACAGCCTGTAGGAAAGGATGAAAACCTAACACACCTCCCTTCCCCCGAAAAAGACCAATCAATACATACTTGCTGATGCTTGCTCTATTCTTTCAGATCCATGTGAATTACAAAACAAGAACCATGGACCAGACAGGGAGACCTACATTCAACTAACCCTGGGAGATAAAGAGAACAGGCTGGCAATAGCGAGCCACTGAAGCTTGCAGAGCAGGAGAGTGGTGGCCATGTTGAAAAGGAGTTAAAAAGATCAGGAAATGATGAGAAGAAATACAAAACTGAATCACCTCTCTCTTGTCCTAGTACTGGAAAAGAATATAAAACAAAAATAACTCCTCCCTCCAGCCACCTGCAAGCCATTATATCAAAAGTTTCCTAAAAGAAACCCCCAACAATGTTATCAGCTGCAAAGGACTATTAAAATCAATGGCTAACTCAAGTACCCCAGCTCTTTGAACTGAATCCTTCCCACATCTGCTTGAATGGACTTTCTTGGAAATCATTAAGAGCTTCGCAAATAACCAAGACCCTTTGCCAGCAAGTCAGATAAACCAGAAGTGAAATTTGCTAAAATCTTCAATGCAAAGGGTTTCTTAGGGAAGTTTCCAATAAAAAGCATCTTTGAAGGCCTGGCCCTCCTGTGAACTGAACTGCACAGTAGATTATTCCAGTCATGAGACATTAACACTATCTCTATCCTGCATGTGCTCATCCCTTTGTTCTGGCTTTTTATTGGGTTGAAGTTAAGCCCACCCTGGAGGTTTAAGATCCCCCTAAAACCCAGTCACTTCCCATTCTATCTGCCTGTTTCCCATTAAAGGCTGGCAGTAAAGCCTTTATAATAAAATGGACTCATATGCTTAGGTAAGTGGGGAAGTGTACATCTGACCCACACACAGACCAACAGGGAGAGGAGGCCCACTCTCAAAGAGGGAGGCTGTGACAAAGATGAAACATGAAGCCCAACATCCCTGCAGCCATGGGATCGAACAAAGCAGGGGATGAGGAGGCGGACCCTGCACATGCAGGGCAGGGGGGCCTGAACCAAGTGTCACAGGTGTGTGTGCAAACAGCGTGTGAGGGGGCAGCTGGCTGCGTGACCCTGCTCTTGTTCACCCCACCCCAGCCACCACCTACTGACCCAGCTCCTCAAGGGGATGGGAGAGTTAGTGAAGACCAAGAGACTTCAGCCCCTCACAGAAGAAACCAGAAAACAATGGTTACAGGAACCCCCAAGGAAACTATTAGGAGAGAAAACAGGATGATACACAAGGTTCTCAAGAAGTTGTGAAAGCATCAAAGGACTGTATGAGCTTGCTAGGGCCTCCGTAACAAACACCACAGTCATTTACTGTCTCACAGATCTGGAGGCCAGAAGTCCAAGATCAAGGTGTCAGTAAGGATGACTTCCTCTGAGACCTCTCTCCATAGCGTGCAGATAGCCGCCTCCTCCCTGTGTCCTCACTGGTCTACCTTTGTGTTAGCACGTGTGTCCAAAGTGCCTCTTACAAAGACACCGGTCACACTAGGTTAGGGCCCATCCATATGACTTCATTTTAACTTAATCACTTCTTTAAAGACCCTACTTCCAAATACATTCCAAAGTCAAGAGTATGAGGGCTTCAACATATGAATTTGGGGGGCGGGGTGGGGACACAATTCAACTCCCAACAAATGATAATGGCTTTAAGGTCTACCACCTGTGACATGGCAATCCTAGTAGGCCAGGCACTCGGTGTTCCTCAGCTCATTAAACCTTCACACATGTCCTGTGAGGCAGGTGTTCTCGTTCCCAAGTCACAGATAAGAGCCCACACGGTTTGAAGGAGGCCAAACTACACACAGGCACAGTTACAGAGTAGGTCTGAACCCGGGAGAGGTATAAACAGTGGAAAGGTGCTTCTGGTGGCAAATTCTTTCACGCTCTCCAGTTCAATGAGCCCCTGAACACACCTTAGAACTCATCCTTCAAACTTTGTCTAAGATTTTTGTGGCAGGAAATGACACATCATGTTTTCTTCGTCTTGTATGGAAAAAAAGGAAAAGTTTTAGAGTATTAGTCTGTGAGTCAACTTCTTAATGGAGACGTCATTTTATGGTGCCAAAATAAGAAATGTGTAAACAAAGCATATCAAAGAGTGAGGAGTGGCCCTGCAGATTTAATTGGCACTGCTGGAATGACCCTGTGCCATTATTTACTGATAGGATTAGCAGATGTGAGCATGGAGCTGCTCCCCCGACTTGAAATAACGTAATGTATTTTTCCAAATGCAATCTAAAGCATTAGTTAATACAATAATCCAACACAAACAGCAGAACTGATACGGGGAACTGTGGCCGCCAATCACTGCACAGCACCTAAAAGAAACTGGGCTAATATGAAGCCTAATCAAAAAACAAAATTAAATAGGATAAAGATTAACAAAAGTTAAACCAAATATTTGACATTTATTCCACTGTTTCCATGGCTTTCCAGAAAATCCAGGGGCTCTAAGAACGAACCCTCTAATGTAATAATAACTCATTAAATCAATATTCCCCCCCCAAGCCCCCTGCACACACACACACAGCAATCAAATTCAGGAGTTGAATAGTGTCAGTGAAAAAGGTTCAAAATGAATTGTGTCTCTTTCCTCACTTCCTCTGTAATTTACTCAAGAGTTAAGGGAATTGAAACCAAAAAAAGTACAAAGTCCTTCCCAAGCCCAGGGCTTAAGAGACTTGGCCACTGTGTGTCCCAGCTTTGGGCTGCTCCATAGGGCTTCAGTGATGGATGAGACAAGGGTCTTATTTGAGAATCTTCAACTCTTGAGCCCACCGAAGAACTGTTTTCTCCAGGAAAGATCTCATTACCTACTACCTACTACCCTGACATGGGGTCAGCTCTGGAAGTGAATTTTCTATAGCTTAGTGAGGAAAAAAAGAGAACTCCATGAAAGCCAGGTCCAAACCCACATGCAGGTCTTCACTCATTATGCAACGTTGGGTAAGTTACTTAAATTCGCCAATCTTCAGTTTCCTCATCTGTAAAATGGGGTAAAAATGGAACCCTCCTCACAGAGTTGTGGTGGGAATTTAGTCACACCAGGTGCTTAGGAGATTTAACAGTTGATACTAAATTATGTACTGATGACAATGTGAAGTAACAATGAGATACTACTTTATGCCTGTTAGGTTGACTGTTACTAAAAACACAGAAATTAAGTGTTGGCAAGGATGTGGAGAAACTGGAACCCTTATGCATTTGCCGGTGGGAATGTAAAATGGCACAGCTACAGAAAACAGTAGGTTTTCAAAGGAGGTTCCTCAAAGGATTACAAATAGAATCACCCTATGATTCAGCAACCCCACTTCTGGCTATTTATCCAAAAGAACTGAAAGCAGGATCTCAAAGAGATATTTGCAGACCCATATTCGTAACACCACTATTAACACAATAGTTAAGAGACAGGAGCAACCCATACATCCATCAATGGAGGAATGGATGAGCCAAACGTAGTGGATACATATGCTGGAATATCAGTCAGCCTTCAAAAGGAAGAGAATTCTGTGGATGCCTGGGTGGCTCAGTGGTTGAGCATCTGCCTTTGGCTCAGATCGTGGCCCCGGGGTCCTGGAATCAAGTCCCACGTCAGGCTTCCTGCAGGGAGCCTGCTTCTCCCTCTGCCTATGTCTCTGCCTCTCTCTGTGTCTCTCATGAATAAGTAAATAAAATCTTTAAAAAATAAAAATTAATAACAATAATAATAATAAAAGAAGAGAATTCTGACACTTGCCACAACATGGATGAACCTTCAGGACATTGTGTTAAGCAAACAAAGCCAGTCACAGAAAAACCAATACTGTCTGATTCCATTTTATGAGGTGGTATCTAAGTAGTCCGAGTCACGGAACGGAAAAGTAGAACAGGGTGGGGAAGAAGGGGATACAGGGCATCCTTCAACAGATTCAGTTCCCCAAGCTGACAACAGTTCTGGAATATGTCCCCCCATGATGTGAATATACTGAACACTGCGGAATTGCACACCTAAAAATGGAAAATATAAGTCTAAATGAAAATGGAAATTTTAAGTGATGTGTTTTTTCACCACAATTAAAAAGAAATTTTAATTACAGTTTTAAATCTCTCCACACAGAAAAGCAACAGCACTGTTTCTGTGTTTTAGAACATGAATTCCAGATGCAACCACGCCAGCCAGCTGGCCCTGGAGTTGGGGTCCCGCACCTGTGGCGGCACAGCATTAATGCCCACAAGATTGCGCGGAGAAGGGGTGCGGCGTCGGGAGTCAGCTGCTAAGGAGATCAGGATCGGAGGAGTTTTCAGAAGTTAACTTGAAAAGAAGTATTCTGCCTTAGAACAGACTCTATTTTAAGGCTTTGAGACAAAATCCTTCCCCTGGAAAACTGCCTCCAACTCACTGATCACATCCTCAAGAAGCAGGGACCCTATTTTTCATTGCAGAGGTGTTACCACGGAGCTGTTCCAAGAAGAGCAATGATAAGGAACATTAATGTGCGATGTGCTGCTCTGAGGCAGCGAGTCCCGTGGACGCGGGCGAGGCCCAGGCCAGAGGGGCCAGCCAGCAAGCTACCGAGTTCCAGTGTCCATCCTCCACCTTTCAGCTCCACGGCATCCCTTCAGAGAGGACCCCAGCTGGAGATTTGGGGAAATCGGCCCAATCCCACCCACCAGTCTGTAGCCTCCCGTCCTAACACAGCGGGTGTGTCTAGGGGGCATTTCTGCCCACATACAACCCCGGGGGAGCCTCACACCAAGTGATGAAATGCTTTAGAGGGGCTGCCGGGCACAGGCCTTAGACACATCTTCCTACGTATATGTCCCTTCATCCTTCCCTTCCGACAAGCACGAGTCCCAGTAAGCACCCACCTGAGCCAGGGGACAGGGAGAGAAAAGGACAGAAGGAGAGAAGCTTCGCTGACTCCTCGAACCCCCAGGCCTGCAATGGCTGCCCCCCCCCCCCGGCCAACCTGAAGCCTGCTTTCCTTGCAGGTCTCCCAACATAATTAAATGACACCTTTCCCATTTATGAAGCATCTGACACGCACCTACATCCGCTGCTCCATCTCTCTCATATAGACATTCCAAAGCCACTGGATTTCAAGCCAGCCCGTCCTATTCACCAGTGCATCCCCCGACACCCCTGCATCTAATTGGTACTCAGTAAATATGTGCAGGAGTAACCACACTCCAAGAACACCTGAGTTTATTCAAGAGCCAATTAAACAGCCCAAGGCCTACCTGGTCCCAGGCAAAAAACTCTCTTCCACATGCATCGTCTGGTGAACAAGCAATCAAGGTCTGGTCACATCGCTAGACATTAGTTCCAAAGCACACACAGAGTTGGGGCTCCCCCCACAAATGGGATGGCCAGGGCTACACATACTGCTGGCAAACGGTTCTAATACACCATTTCCACGACAGGCGTGTTTCACTCTCTGATCTTTTTGTTGGTTAAGAAAATCTAACTTGGCTGAGAGAAGGAAAGAGAGTTATGGGTAAGTGTACATACAATTTCAACTTGAAAGTTTTCTCTGTTACATCTTGTATTCTTGTTAATAACAAGAATCAGCTCAACTGATGTCATGCCCCACGGTGGTATCTCCAAGCTGAATCTTGTTCCAGAAGTCTAGTTCCACAGCCAGAAGTATAATTTTAAGAGCAATTCCATTCTCTACTCATAGCTTCCAAAGGGCACCAACAGGGACTTACTCATGCAATGAATCAACAACAATATTTATTGAGTTCTTACTTTGAAGCAGACACTGGAGCCTGTGCCAGGGATATACAAGGAGAAATAAGGCTCTGCCCTGAGGCAGCCTCTACTCTAATTGGGGAAATGGGTGATAACAAAAAGGAATAAGAAGCTAATTTCAGAAAGTGATACTTGCTTTGGAGAAAATAGAGTAATGTAATAAGGGAGAATTCTTTAGACCAAATGGTGAGGGAGAGTGTCTCTAAGGGAGTAACATTAGAAGCTGAGACTGATTGATGGAATGAGGAAGTCTTTAGGAAGAACAGCATTCCAGGTGGTGGGGACTGCAAGTGCAATGGCCCTGAGACAGTTTTTGAGCAGGAGAAATTATACCACTGGAGCACAGCAAGTGAGGCCAAGGGTAGCAAAAGACAGTTATAAAGGTGGGCAAAGTAAGTGGTGAGAATTTCATTCATTCCAAGTGCAATGGGAAGCTATGAAGGATTTTAAGGAGGCAATTAAGGTAAACTACAGTAAAAGAATAGACTGTAGAGGTAGGGGCGACCCTTCATTATGTGGGTTTTACTTACACACTTTGGCTAAATTTTCCTGTCCATCCTATCCCAGGTCACTCTCAGAAGAGTCTAGATCACATGAAGTGGGTATGGTGGATTCTCTCTGATGGTCATGAGAGTTATCTGGGAGAAATCTAATAAGTTATTCATTTAATATGTATATAGTGAGACAATACTTGGCAGAGAGCCTAAAACCATACCTAAATGCAACAGGCTCTCAGAAATATTTGTTGGATAAATGAGTAAGTGATCAAACACACTGCTCCACTTAGCTCAATGCTAAGACAGATCAAAAAAGTCAGAGGCACCTTGATACTCAGCACAGCACCTGGTCCTCGGTAAGGGCTCTCACGGAGTTAGAGAAACGAATGAAATGCAAGCAAAATGCCTATGCCTAAAGATTGCCCTGTAGTTTTCTCTTTGAACTATGGTCAATATTTTATTATTTCTCAAACCTTACTCTAGAATTTTGGAAATGATTCAAAAACATGCACTCCTGAGATCTAAATCTTGTCTTTTCAGACCCATCATATATACTAAAAGATTTTTTTTTGAAATGTCAGTTCTTATCATGATGAATCCATCCTCTCTTTTCAAAGGGTCAAAGAAGCCCAGTGTCTACTCTTCAAATTCCCCCAACCAATGTTTAGCAAAAACAGTTTTAAGACTTAACATATAATAAAGATGCAGCATCAAACCCAATACCTCTCTTGATTTTGCTTGACTTCTCAAGAAAGGAAATCACTGTGCTTCTACCTTCATGTGGGAACAGCACGGGCTCAAGATTTTCTGACAAAAATTTCATATTGTCTGCAATTTACCTTAAAACACTTTGGTACCCACTGTGTGACATACCATACATCCATGTTAATGGAGGTACAGTCAAGTAACATTTAAGGTCCCTAAATAGGAAAGAAACACACACTGCTAGGGGTGGTTAGTATTTGCAAACTAACAATCAGACACTCACTGCCCATCGGCGGTCCAACAGCACATTCTCCATCTTTATCTCCCACATGTACCAGAAGGTAGGAAACTTAGCATAATGAAAATTGGAAATAACTTCACACTGGCAAAGAGAGGGGTGTATCAAGATGTGTGGTTTGGCTGGACTTGCCTGCTTTTCCTCAATAAACTCTAGGCCAAAACCTACATCTTTCAGAGTACACTCTGGCCCAGAGTCTCCCCTGGTCTGTGAGCAGACATTTTCAGAGGATTCTGTGGCCTGACCTAGCTAGAAAGTTAGCTGAGTGCTTTCCCAGAACTTTCTCATCTGCCCTGAGGGAAACTTCCATGTGAGATACAGAGAACCTAAGAGGACAGACAACTGGGACTCTATCGGGCTCCAAACACAAAACATAATGAATGCTTATGTGACTCTTGCTAAATATGTGCATGAGGCAGGATTTGGTCTAAGGCTTGCTTTCTTCATAATATTCCCATAACATTATACGGGAAGCCCAGTGGCCCTCTGCTCCCTTGAAACGCTAGAGACACAGATCTCTGCCAAAATAAGGCAGTCACAGTTGTTATGGGCTGAACTGCATCTCCCTAAATTCATATGTTGAAGTCCTAGGCCCCCAGTGCCTCAGAATGTGCTATAATTGGAGTTGAGGCCTTTTTAAAGAGGAGATTAAGCTACATTAAGGCCTTTAGGGTGGGTGCTAATCCAAATCTGATTGGTGTCCTTATAAGAGGAAATGGAGACAAGAGAAGAGCCCCCGGGATGCATGCACACCAAGGGAAAGGGAAGACCACGTGAGGACATGGTGATAGGGCAGCCGTCTGCAAGCCACAGAGTCAGGCCTCAGGAGAAACCAACCTGCCGACACGTTAATCCTGGACTTCCACCTCCGGAACTGGGAGAAAAGGAATTGCTGTTGTTGAAGTACACAGCCTGTGGTATTTTGTAACAAGCAGACAAATACTATAGTGAACAACAAATAGTCCTAGGTGTCTGTACGTACATACACATACACACACACACACACACACACACACACACACACACACATCCCTCCACCTGCAGGTGCCGTGGGCTGCCCTCACTGGCAGAGCAAATTCTCACTCTCCACAGTGCCTCGATCTAGACCTTTCCTCCTTGGACAGAGCAAGCCCCTTTCTCCTCCTCCCACCTCAGACACTAGTCATCTGTGCCAAGTCCTGAAAAACCCATATGAAAAATTACGTTGTCAGATAATACTTCTATATTATATATAAAAATATGCTATACATAGTATATACATTATATATATTATGTATATATGATATACATTATACATATACACATAAATATAAAACAGATTTCAACCATGCGAAGAATATATGCAAATAATAAAATGATCTTAACCCTACCACCCACTTGGAAGATTTACTTTTTTTTTTAAACACTGTTGCTCATGCATTTTAATGGGATTCTTAACCGGAAGGAGCCGGCAATCTATGTTCAACTGGCTGCCTCTCCAAGTTCAACTTCCTCTTCGGTAAAACAGAGACAGTGAGAATCACCCCAAAGCTTTATGAAACAAGATATTGCTTCTGAAGCGCCCTGCATCGGGGGTGGCTGGCACTCAAGATGAGGCGCCACTATTATTAGTCTAGTAATTATTGCTAACAGGGTCATTGTAAGCAAGAATTTCTGACAGAGTCGTGGGGTGGGGAGAAGGCTATTTTTAAGCCGACAGAACTTAAAATCATCCAAGGCTGTGTTCTTCATTTATTCGGAGAGCTGCTGTGTCCACCAATGGAGTTCACAAAAGCAAGGTAAGATACTGAAATATCTCACACCAGAAATGTGGCTTGCTGTTGTTTAGTTGTAACTGTATCCAGCTATGCCTCTTTGTAAAAACCTAGTGCTATGGAATCACTAAATAGGACTATCATGTATTTGTACAACAAAAATGAAAACTAGAAGACCCCATGCTTTTTTTAAAAAAAATTTTATTTAAATTCAGTTTGCCAACATATAGTATAACACCCAGTGGACCCCCGTGCTTTTAAATACTCTCCCTCATCAGAAATCCCATTTCAGCTGCCAGGAGAGTGGAGCTGGGCCCCAAGCTAGGGCTTCCCTAGTCCTTAGAAGGAGGACTCTTCCCTCCGATTTGCTTCAGGGCCCTTTCCAGCTCTAGACTCAGTGGTTCCATGATTCGGTTTATCCTTGGAAGCAGCCCTGGCAATTGGGCCTTTCTTGTGTGGTCATTATAAATAGGCACCATGGTGATGCCTGCAGAGAAGTCCCAGGAACACACCCTCCAGACAGTCTCACCATCCGGGGGAATGAACCAGGATACAGAGCTCATGAACCCCGGGCTGGCTCTCTCAAACTCTCACATTCGCACGGGCCTTGAGGCCCAGGATTAAGCTCTGGCTAATTAACCCCACAGTCCAGCAGAGCAACAGCCAGCAGCCAACAGGCAAAAAGCCAGACCCCCAAAAAAGCTGAAGTCATCATTTTCGAAAGCTAGGCACACCACGGGCAGTTCTCGGGCTCCCATCCCAACAGCCATTAGCCACAGAGTGGTCCTCTCAGCTAATACTCATTTCCGTATTATTAAGAAAAATCCACACTGACTTTAAAACACCTTTTTTCCCATGGATGCAAAGGGAAGCAGGAAGACAGCGAGTGACTCAATTACATCTGCTCAAGAATATGGATTAATGATATTTTCCCTAAAGACAAAAATCTAAAGGTCAGGCAGGAATGCCTAGCAGCATCATGCACTGGAGAAGTCACACAACAAAATGAAACTCACAGTCTAGCAGAGAAGGATGCAGGAAGGAAGAGACACACACACACATGTGCACGCACATGTGCACATGCATGCACACACGGAACTGATGATTTACGTTTCAGCTTCAAACCAAGTCAGGCTGTGCAAAGGCTCCCTTCACCTCAGATCGCCCTGCTGCCCAAAAATGGTGTGTCAAGTATTGTAGTCCGAGTGGAGGAGGAAGGCGGTCCCAGCAGGAAGTCTGCGGTCAGAAGGTCTTTTCATTTTTCCACTCTTCCCATTTTCAGCTGAACCACGCACAATGAACCTCGCCGATCATGAAAGCACCGCGGCTACCAAACATGAAAGACGTGCTGGGTCTGAATGTAAGGCTCCTCACACCCACCTCCCAGCTCCGACAATGGATGGGTGGGAACATGAAGAGGTGCCCAAATCCATTTTTACAAGGAAAGTCTAAACTGATGCATTGTACAGCTGCCACCACACAGAAACCCCAAGTCAGGGCGGGGTGTTAGATGTGCAGCCTTCACCTTCTACGGCAAAGTGAGGGCTAGGACCACGGACCGTTCACAAGAACGGACCTGCTGGCCCAGACCTCCTAAAGCTGCTGCAGCTGTCACCAAATCTGGGCCATGACCTGCCCTTATGGCTTGCCCCATAAGCAGCTTTCTAAGATCAGATACAAACATCCCTTTAGGTGACTGCCCCTGCATTCTCCACTGGAATTATTTGCCATTGCGGAGGTCAATTTCAGATTCTGCAGAACTAGCCAATCTGTCAGAGATGTGTTTCTCAAAATGATTTAGGGAACGTTCTGAATCAGAATCACCCACAGGATCTGCCTGTCAAGTAAGAGTCCCACCTCAAACCTACTGAATCCAACCCCAAATCGCATTTTGATCAAGCTCTCCAGGTGATTCAGTAAGAGCATGAATGAGACTCACTGCCCTAGTGTAGCAATTCTCCCCAAAATTTCCAAGAGTGAGTCTAAAAGAAACACACATTTCTGGTCCCTACAGCCTACAAGAGCTCACTCCCTGAATCCTGACAGAGATCGTCTGAGGTGGGGCCCAGGGATTTAATCCCCCTGAGAGCACCCATGTTTGTGAACTCCTGATATCAGGCCTATTTCCCCCAAAAGTGCCCCCCCTCTCCTTTCCCATCCTTTTCCTAACTCCCATGTCTTAGAGAAAGAAGCCTATGAGCACCACTCACCCCACCACACCCCTGCTGCCAACACCAGATTAGGTTTCCTTACTACAGCCTCTCAACATCCTGTCCTCTTTCATATAACTAACCACACCTGTTATTAAATACTTTCTGTTTAATGCTTGTTTCATGTCTGATCATCCACTAGGCTGATAATAATGATGGATCTGTATCACTGACAACCTACCACGTCCCCAGCCCGTGACCTCCATGGTATTGCACCACACACAGTACAAAGCTGAAAAGCCAGACCACTGATGCCACCTGGAAACAATTCCCCCTGGAGTAAGGCAAGAGACATGCTCTTCCTGACTCTATCAGTTTCCCAGGGCTGCTGTCACAAAGTACCACAAACTCAGTGGCTTAAAACAACAGAAACTTACTCTCTCCCAGTTCCGGAGCTAGAAGTCCAAAATCAAGGTGTCAGCAGGGCTGTGCTCCCTTCCAAGGTCTCTGGGGGAGAATCTGTCCTTGCTTCTTCTGGACTCTGATGGCTCCTGGAGTTCTTGGCTTGTGGCCACATCTCTCCAGTCTCTGCCTCCATTGTCACATGACACCATCTTAATTAATTACATCTGCATGGACCCTATTTCCAAATAAGGTCATATTCTGAGGTTCTAGGAAGGACATGAGTTTTGGAGCAACATCATCCAACCCAGTCCACGGACCAAGCAGATGTTCATGAAATACACTTGTGCTTGCCAAGGACTGGCATGTAACCATCTGAAGTGTTGAACCTCAATGTAGCAGAATTAGTAAACCTCCAATATCCATTCTCTAGCTCTCTTTAGAGCTAAAAGGCAAAAATATTAGCAGAACACGTGACTGCAGAAAATAAAAGACTACCTCACCCAGCCTCCCCTCAGACAGCAATGGCCGTGACTCAACAAGACATAAGCAGAAGTAATGGGTGAAGGATACACCTTCCACTGTACCTCTCTCCCTCTTCTCACTGGCAGGATGCAGACATGGAGGTGAGACACATTCAACGAGTAAATGAAGACATAACCCAGGCAGAGCAGTACAAGATGGAAGGCGTATGAGCCTCCAGCACCACGGAATCACTGCATCCACCCAGAATGAGTGACCCAAGAAATATATGCACTATAGCTTCCTTAGGTCACAGTGATACATATGTCTTCCTAAAACAGGAGGTAAATGGAATAAAAAATTCATGTCACCTCTTTAATCTAAATTGGTTTTCCAAGTAGCAAAAAATTCCAAAGAATACTACCTACTATAAGAGTGCAAGGTGTCGGGATCCCTGGGTGGCGCAGCGGTTTGGCGCCTGCCTTTGGCCCAGGGCGCGATCCTGGAGACCCGGGATCGAATCCCACATCAGGCTCCCGGTGCATGGAGCCTGCTTCTCCCTCTGCCTGTGTCTCTGCCCGCCCCCCCCTCTCTCTCTGTGACTATCATAAATAAATTAAAAAAAAAAAAAAACACCTTTTAAAAAAAAAAAAAAGAGTGCAAGGTGTCTTTTTAATTCGATTATAGATTTTTCACATCTTGCCTTTCTTGCTTTAGTTATACATCAGAAAAAGAAAAAAAGAAAAAAAAAAGGCAGCCTCCAACAGCCCATGGTGACCCTGGACCAAAAGCAGCCATGATGCCACATGGAGACCACATCTCCAAGGCCACGTTAGAGCATGCCCAGATGCTGTCTTATCTTTCAAAATACTTTCAAAAACCAATTCTAACCTCTTACCTCAGTCACAAGGTAAGTCTTAGACGCTCCTCCCTGAGCTCTTCAGTCATGGCACTGTGAACTTCTAGGAATCCACAAGCTGGCTAGAATTCCTGCTGCCCAAGTTATTAAGCTGGTATCAGTTGTCATTTTGGTTTTGCTAGGTGGCTCCTCCAACACTCTCAACATGGGTTTGATATCATTGGTACAGTTCAATGCAAGCACTGTGTGGTTTCTGACCAATGCTCAGTACTTTTGACAACAGCACCCCCAGTTTTCTTTGGAAACCATTCTCTTCCAGTCTCTCCTACTATCAGCTCCATTCTTGGGCTGTGACCCCAGCCACACCAATGACATTCATTCATTCATTCAACACATTTATTGAACACTTACTATAAGCTAGGCACTATTCTAAGAGTTGGAGAAAGGACAGTAAACAAAATATAAAAATCCCTGCCCTCACAGAGCTTATATTCTAGGACTTTCATGGAAACTGCTGGGAATGAGAAGTACTCTTTCTTTCTGTTGTTCAATCTATCCTGAGAGGATAGGTTGGCAGCCTTCTTGCCACCAAAAGGAGAGACAGGGCATTAGACCTAATGCTAGAGTGCCTGCACCCTGCCATACTTTTTCAGTTCTCTGTGCAGGAGTCTTTTTTTTTTTTTTTTTTTTTGGCTTAAACCAGTGTGAACAGAGCCAGAGAGATGGAGGACCTACATCTGAAAGTCTCCCGACCAACCAATACCGTAAGCTCCCTCAGAAAGATATTTGATGCAAGTTTGGAAATGCCAAGTAAAACCAGGTAATTTTTCGAGAAGGCCCATTCTTGAATATTCTTCACTGCCAGGTACTGTTTTAAAGGTTCCTTCCATGTTGTCACTTCCAGTTTAAAAACCATGCCCCTAGGGGCATCTGGCTGGGTCAGTCAGTAGAGCATGCACCCCTTGATCTGGGGGTTGTAAGTTCAAACCCCAAGTTGGGTGGAGAGATTACTTACAGAGAAAATCTTTTAAAAAAAAAAAAGACATCCCCCTAAAAACCTCCTAGAATGGAGGAACCAGGTCATGGCCTCTCTCCAGTGTTCATTAAGAACCAAACCATATCAACAGCTCCAAAATGACCAGAAACAATGGTTCTAGCCACCTTGCCCTCTTGAAATTACCTGCCACTGCTGATGGCTACAGGTAGCATCACCTTTGCTTCCCAAAGGACTAAGTCACAATGCCTATTCTCAAGGTGGTTACTGGGTCCCAGAGCCTCTAATAACTGCTTTCAGGCCTAGGCAACTCAATGCAAGCATTGAGTGGTTTCTGACCAACGCTCAGTGCTCCATCTTAGACAACAGCACCCCCAGTTTTCTTTCCAGAACACTCTTTGTACTCACAGCTGGCAGGAGTGTCTGAACGAGACACAGATAACCAAAGTTAATTGACCACATCCTATTTAACAGGAAACCTACCAGCCAGCTATTTTAGACGTATTCTCACTTCCTTCGTCCGCTCCTCCCACAGTGTGAAATTTGATGGGAAATAAGAGTGTGCAAAAAAGACAAAATGGGGGGAGTGACAACGAGGACCCCAGAATTCTTTTTTTAAAGGTTTTATTTATTTTTTAACACTTTTCTTACTATTTTTTTTAAGATTTTATTTATTTATTCATGAAAGACAGGGAGAGAGAGGCAGAGACAGAGGCAGAGGGAGAAGCAGGCTCCATGAAGGGAGCCCAATATGGGACTTGATCCTGGATCAAGGATACCCTGAGTCGGAAGCAGACACTCAACCGCTGAGCCACCCAGGCGTCCTGGTTTTATTTATTTATTTGAGAGAGAGAACACAAAAGAGCAGCAGAGGGAGAGGGGAAAATAGACACCCTACAGATGCGGGGCTCAATCCCAGGACCCCAGGATCATTACCTGAGCCAAAGACAGACCTTAACTGTCTTAAGCCACCCAGGTACCCCATAATTCTGACAGAAAAAGGCTTAGGGGAATCTCCCTGGTGGAAGAGAGGCAGGAGGCTTGTCCTTCATGTGTATTTTGGGGTGATCTGGTGTCAGCTGGTAGAAATTGTGGGAGACTAACATTTCCCCCAAGCCATCCTTTGATGCTGCCATTACAGTGGTTTGCATCCAGTCTTCAGCCCAATACTAAGAATAAGTGGATTGCATTGTTTCAAGATAATACAAAACTCTAAGATGTATGTATAAATGTTAATTATAAGGACACCTGGCTGACTTAGTCGGAGAAGCATGTGACTCCTGATCTCGGGGTCATAAGTTTGAGTCTCATATGGCATGTAGACATTACTTAAGTACATTTTTCTTAACTTTCAAACTGTTAATTATAGCATTTTTTAAAGGAAGAGTCTTGTTTTAAAATGTTCAAAAGAATGATTAAATTATATCCATCAAGACTTCCCCTCTGGAGGCACAGGCAATAGAGATATCACATGGGAAGCTCCATCTGCCGTGTGTGTGTGTGTGTGTGTGTGTGTGTGTGTGTGTGTGTAACCATCAGTAATGTCTTTTGCTTTTGCAAAAGGAAAGACAGAGTCATCGGCTGGATTTGGTTGCGTTTTTCTCTCCCCTGCCCCTGTTTGCCCCTGTTTGGGAGGCTGTCCCCCCAAACCTGAGAGCATCACCAAGATGCAGCTCTCCAGAGAGGCTTCATTCTCAGAGCACTGCTAACCACTACTCCCCTGAAAGTGGTACAAGGCAGTAAAGAATTGCTCCACCATGCCACAGTATCTGGGTCCTTGTCACCAAATGAACTCCCTCACACCTGAATTCCTCCTTCCAAGACCATTGGCAGAGGACCACTGGGTGCATAATGCCTCCTAGAGCTATTATTAGTCAACTGTAGAGCAACTGTCCATTTTCCTTCCAGCTCAGGGAACATCGCACTACACATTTTTCCTCCTCAATCACAGAAAGGAGGTTTTCACACAGACACTAGCCCCATAGTTTGCAAACAGAAGTAAGTTCTTAGTAGGGGCGCCTGGCGGGCTCAGTCCAAAGAGCATGTGACTCTTGATCTTGGAGTCACAAGTTTGAGCCCCACGTTGGCTGTAGAGATTACTTATATAAATAAACAAAATTTAAAAAAAAGATGTAGGTTCTCGGTAAAGCATTTGAAGTCAGACAGACGTGGGGATCCCAGATCTAGCACTTTGCTGCTGTTTCTGTTCACTCGGGCTACTATAACAAAACAGCAGAGAATGCAAGAAATTGATTTCTCATAGTTCTGGAGTCTAGATGTCCAAGATCAGGATCCTGACATAATCAGGTGAGGACCTTCTTCCTGGTTCACAGCTAGTACCTTCCCCCTGAGTCCTCACATGCTGGAAGGGGGGAAGAGATCTCTCTGGAGCATCTTTTATGAGGGCACTAATCTCATTCCTGAGGGCACCTTCATGACCTAAGCACATGCCAAGTTCTCAACTCTTTTTTTTAAGAGTCATTTATTTATTTATTTTTAGAGAGAGAGAAAGAGAAAAGAACTCAAGAGCAGGGAGGGGCAGAGGGAGAAGCAGGGAATCTCAAGCAGACTCCATGCTGAGCGTAGAGCTCAACACAGGGCTCAATCCTAGGATCCTGAGATCACAACCTGAGCTGAAAGCAAGAGTCAGATGCTTAACCAACTGAGCCACCCAGGCGCCCCGAAAGTTCCAACTGAACAGCATCACCTCTGGGCATTAGGATTTCAACATATGAATTTGGCAGGGGCTGGGGGGGTTGGATCACAAACATTTAGACCACACCACTAAGTTAATTACAAAATGTGTCTGCATCCTACCCAAAATATAAGGATGCCGACAGAGCTTCCCTCACCAGCGCCTCCTTTGCCAGGTGGTTGTGAAGACTAAATGGTTTAACAAAAGTGAAATTCAGCACAAAGCAAGGGAGAAGCTAGGACAAATCTTTTAATTGAAATTCAACCCTGAGGATGATCTAGTGGCCTCTCAGACTCTGAGACTGTGGAGGTGGCTTTCAGACAAGCACTTGCCTACTGATGAGTTTCCCTTCCCCTGGAAGTCCACTGGCAAGGTACTTTGGGACGCCGAAGGAAGTTCTATTCTCTTCCCAGTCATCCAGTGAAACTTTCCCTGCCCTTCCTGGCTCACCGACTCAAGCATGCAAGCAGGTATTCAATAAACATCTATTTTATCGCACATCTGCAACAGGACAGCACCAAGGACAGAGTCTGGGCTCTCCCGAAGCCTGGCACCTAGTGTGGCCCAAAAACAAAGAGAGAGCATCCACCCTGAGTTTGAGGGAGGCTCTATTCAGCATCTGGCTGACAGCTAAATCAAACTGGCTGCAATCAGTAAGACCAACAATCTCATATGCAGCTGGCTGGAGCATACACGGACAGAACCATCTAGGAAACAATTTGGCTACAGTTCTCAAGAGCCTTCGCAAATTTATTGTCCTAGGCATTCTCATTCTGAACATATATTTCAAAGAAATGTTAAGAAACTCAGATAAAGATTTATGGACAAAGAGGTGTATCATGGCAATTTTTAAAAAGGGAAAATCTTTCTTGAAAATGTTCAACAAAAGAGAATGACTAAATTCTATCCATATGATGACATATCCATATGATGGAATATTATGACATCCATGATGAAATATTGCGGTGTTTTCAAAGAAAATTGGATGACACGAGAAAATACCCATGATTCAGTACTAAATGGCAAAAGCAGACACCCTGTACTATATGCACGAGGCCTTTATCTTTGTAAAGATACATATGTGCACAGAAAAATAAACTTGAAGTTAACAGAGCGCCTTTCTGGGTGGTGGGGATCAGGGATGACTTTTCTGGAAATGGATCCAAAAAATTCTCTATAATACACCTGAATTAAATTGATAATTGGAATGATATATATATGTATATATCACATATGCACATTATATTACACACTATACACATATATTATATATACATCATATTATATATACATTATACATATATACTATGCATGTTGTATTATATACAATATACATGTTTTATACACACACACACATATACATACACACACACACACACACACACATACACAACATTGCTTTACTCTGCCACTGCATGGCAGGGGAGGGGACAATAGTGGAAGACAGCCAGTGGTGTTGCCAACCTTGCCACTTGATAAACCATATGCCAACAACGTCAGCTCCATTAAGACGGATCACTCACTATGATTGTCCCCTGCTGCTTCCCTAGCACTTGAAGTGGTCCTGGCACACACAGTAGACATTCAATAAATGCCTGTGGGATAACTGAATGAATGCCTGGAGTCCAGCTCAAATAGTTCCCCGACCTCCCTTAAACTAATTACTCCTTTTTTTCTAGCCGCCCATAGCCATTATTACAAAGCTCCACAGCTAACAATTATGGGTCTGCCACCACTTGCTAAATTACAAGCTATCTTAATGCAGGAACTAAGTCTTATTTAGATTTATCTCTTTAGTCAGATAAATATTTGGTCAATAACTGAGTGATGGATGGAGGGGTAGATAGATGTCAGTTTGTTTACACCTTAGGAAGTTACCCATTTTAATGATGATTTAACCCTAACTGTAAATAGGTATCAATTTTGAGACCTGCTAATAGAACAAGATCTGAGTTGGGAGAAAGAGTCTTAGAAACAGTCTAAGCAGTAAACTGCAAAGTTTTTGGTGGTTCCAGCCTTGAAAGTTTCTTCCAAAAAAATTTTACTCAGGACCCCAAAATATAAGAAGGGATAGGCAAGCAGCCACTCCACCAGAACCCTCCTTGACCTTAAGTCATCCGGGACTTGGAGGTGTAGTTTGAGCACTGCCAATATCCACATATATTCACTTATCAGTAACACATGAAAGGGTCTCCAGAAGGGGGCAGAAGAACCAGGACTAGAACCCCAGTGTCCTGACCCATACCCACTTCCCTGCACAGCCTCCTCTGGTCAAGTTCATCTATGTTTTACAGCAGATCAAACACTCAGCAATCCCAGCAGAGGCTAAGGAGCCAAGGCCCGGTACTCTGGGGCCACTCCTCATTTATTTCCCATGAAAATTAAAAAGGAACATCACTGTGACCCTCCAACGACAACATCCTTTACATAGCTTGAATCCCTACCTGCAGGAAGGCACGGACTACCAGAC
The DNA here is from genome assembly GCF_905146905.1 of Nyctereutes procyonoides. NCBI lineage: Eukaryota > Metazoa > Chordata > Mammalia > Carnivora > Canidae > Nyctereutes > Nyctereutes procyonoides. The sequence goes on from NW_026575049.1 coordinate 34,783,758, forward strand.
CTGTATTTATTCTTCTAAATCCCCATTTGTTGCTTACAGACACAGGAAACACAGTCTGCATTAACTGGAAGAACTCACTTGAGTTCTGTAGGTAAGAGCCGGGAGCCATGCCTCTCCTGAATTAAATGGATTATCCTAAAAGGAGCAAGGCCACCGTTACTAGTTAATATCTTTAAGCACATAACTGTCTTTCATCTGAGAGCTCACACCTTTCCCAACAAAAGCTATTTTATCACAAGTGACTAGAAGACTGCGTGTTGGGTGTCTGATTTCAAATCTGCACTTCCATTTCGAACAGCAAAATTATACAGAAAGCCCTACGTACGTAAAACCTGGACTCATAAAGGATTTCACGATCTAATTCTCTCGTTTTCAAAATACTCTCCATTCCAGTACTTCTGCACAGACTTCCAATAATAAGCACTGCCTTCATCAGACCTTCGGATCCTTAATCCCTAAATCCTTGCAAGTTTGCCAGTGTAAACCCAGGAACCCCTGCCGCTCGCAGGGCCGCACGCCCCCTTATACAATGATGCGCCATCTACACCATTATCTCACTTTCTTAAAAAATTAAGGACTGGAAAATTCAGTGCGTTGTTTTAATGGGAAAAGGGGGATCAAGGGAAGATAAAAAGGGGATCAAACCCCTATGTGGGAACCTGCGCTAGTATATTTATCAATGGGTATCAAGTACTACAGTCTAGCAGAGAAAATTAAGGGAGCCTGCAGCTTTGTACCAAGCACAATGCCCCACCCCCACCCCCCGCCCCCGCCCAAGTGATTCTGAAAGCCTGGGATGCCTTTTGATGCTGTGTGTGAGCTCTATAATTAACCCGGCCTCTCTCCCACAGTCCAGGAGTGGAGTGGGGCCTTTTGATATGAAGATTACCCAGGGCAGCATCTCTCCAGGGAACAATGAGATGAGACCCCACACACAGCCCACAGGGCTAGTCTCCTGGGGATAGGGGGGCAGCCTAACCTTTGGGCTTCAAGCAGCTGACTTGGTTTTCCATTCTCTGCTACTCACCTCCAGGATAGCACCCAGCTGTGTCTTGACCCCAGACACACCCAGGAGCTCACCCTGGAGGAAGAAATTCTCCCTGTGACTAGTTACAGACACACTTTTCCTTTCTCCTGCCACTTCTTCCAGAGCCTCTGAGGGTGAACCCAGAGCACCATTAGCAACTGAGAGACTGAAACTTAACCTCCATGCCCTATAATTTTGGCACAAGCAAAGCAAACATCGGAGTTTTAAATCCCATCACAGAGTGCTTTTAAGTTCTTTCTTACTTTGCACTTTAGACATGCATGAATAATCTTCCTACCTCCCATTAAACGATAATAATAGAAACTATTTCAAGCTGGCCCAAGCTCATTTGAGAAAATGAGTTGAAAACGTCTGCCCTTCAAACAAAACAAGAGAGCTTAAGTGGAGCTTAAATTTCATCATCTGAAAACCAGGAGACCCTCAACCTTCTATGGCTCCCAGATCCCAAAAATAAAATTCAAACTTGAGAGCATCCAGTCCTCTCCAGGTCCACTGTTGACCACTCCCCCTTACCCTCCTGGAGCCTCCTGTGTTCACAGACATCACTCTTCTTCCTGCCTCACCCCTGCTGTGGCAGGTACCCTCACCTGGAATGTCTTTCCTCCCCTTCTCCCATATCCCCTAGCAATTCTCTACTCATCCTTTGGGCCCAACAAACATCACCTCTCCTGGGAAGTCCTCCTCAACTGACCCCCACTCTAAACCAATGATCCCCAGTTCCATCCTTAGTTGCCAGTCTCTCTTTGTAACCCCAACCACATTTGGCCCCATAGACAACCATGTGTCTTCTGTCCACCCCAACTGAAATGAATGTTCCTGGGGCCAGTCTTTACACTCAAACGTTTGTGTTAGAATCATTTTAAACCAAATGTAAGCAACTCCCTGAACTCCTCTGAGTTTCTACGGACTCCTCTGGAGAATGGAGTTGATAACTGTTTTTCTCTCTGCATTACAGTTTGTTAGGGCCTCATTAGGAGGCTCAAGCTTGCTTGCTTGCTTGCTTGCTTGCTTGCTTGATTTATTTATTTATTTATTTATTTATTTATTTATTTATTTATTTATTTATGAGAGAGAGAGAGAGAGAGAGAGAGAGAGAGAGAGAGAGAGAGAGGCAGACACAGGCAGATGGGGAGAAGCAGGCTCCACGCACCGGGAGCCCGACGTGGGATTCGATCCGGGGTCTCCAGGATCGCGCCCTGGGCCAAAGGCAGGCGCCAAACCACTGCGCCACCCAGGGATCCCAGCTCAAGCTTTAGAGGGCACTAACCAGAAGACTCTGAAGCTATTTCAGAGGCCGGATGACTTGAGCGACATATGTATGACTCCGCAGCTAACATCTTTTATTTAACATCTAAAGTTGGGACACCTGGGTGGCTCAGTGGTTAAGCGTCTGCCTTCAGCCCAGGGTGTGATCCTGGAGACCCAGGCTGGAGTCCCACATCAGGCTTCCTGCATGGAGCCTGCTCCTCCCTCTGCCTCTGCCTATGTCTCTGCCTCTCTTTCTGCGTGTCTCTCATGAATAAATAAATAAATAAAATCTTAAAAAAAAAAATAACATCTAATGTCCCAGGCAGTCAGCAGTCTTCCCAGAGGGTACAGCTTACACCCAGGAAATAAAACATACCTTAAATAAAGGGGAAAGGGGCAAACAAAACAAAACAAGAAGCAAACAAAAAGCCCTCATCCACAAAAGTTCTCTAACACCTCTGAGCGGCACCATCCAGTACAGTAACATGTGGCTGCTGAGCACATGAGATGTGGCCAGTCTGAATCAACATGCGTTGTAAACATCAAGTATGCACTGGGTTTCCAAAGACTTTGCACAAAAACGTAAAATCTCAATAATGTGTAATATCCACTGTCCGTTAAAAGGTTATTTTAGATGATTCATTTCCCCTGTTGTTTTGTCCGTTTGTTTCTTTACTTTTTTTTCAATGCAGTTACTGGAAAATTTGAAGTTACATGTATCGCTGACAGTATGTACTGGTTGGACAATGCTGCTCTAGAAGAGTCCTGTTTTCAGACCGTCCTATCCCGGCTGAACGAGCAGATCTCCCCCCAGGACATTCAGGTTCCTCTCAGGGTTACAGCACCTAACTACCCACCACACGTTTGAAAGTTGTTCATTTTTTTGGTTGGGTCTGCATCTAGCTGTGGTGTTAACAGAGTTGTTCTCTGCTCCAATGGGGCAGCTCGCTCACTGCCCAATCAAACTGACAATCCAATTGGCAATGATAGTGGCTAACAATTCCATCCCAGCCACCCCAGGAAGCAGGATTTTCTTCCTGGTTCCCCATCAGTATCAATGTGCTCATTTTTTCAAATACACACTTACCGAGTGACTATTGCTGTGGTCTCAACGTTTGTATCCTCCCCACTATTTATATGTTGGAAACACATGTCCAAGGTGATGATGGGGTCGGGGGGTTAGGTCATGAGGGTGGGGCCCTCATGGATGCTCCCTCACCCCTTCAGCCATGTGGAGCTACAAGAACTCTGTGCTCCAGGAGAGGTCCCTCAATCATACTGGCACCCCGATCTTAAAATTCCAGAACCATGAGAAATTAATGCCAGTTGTTGATACATCACCCAGTCTGTGGAATTTTGTTGCAGGAGCCTGAACAGGGACCGGGAATAGCTACAGGTGCCAGGCTCTGTTCTAGATGCTGAGCTACAGTGGTAAACAAAGCACAGCTGCTCTTACTGACCCAATACACCAGAGTGCATAACAACAGAGGTGCACCCACACAAAGCGCCGTGGGGTACAGATGAAGGACACCCATCCCCTCAGCCTGACCACGTGAGGCTGGATGAAGATTTTACACAGAAGACAACATACAAGCTGGACTTTGACATCAGAACACACACAAGTGGAAGTGAGAAGTGTCATCTGAACACAGACAGCACCAGCCCCCAGAGGGAATGAGCTCACCCAGGGATAGAGTGTAGGGTAAGAAGAGAAGAGGCTATCAATGATTGTCCCGCTTAAAGTCCAGAGCTGGGCTTAAGGCCCTTCTGACAAATCACCTCCTGACCTAATTAGCTGAAAGCAGGAACGTGTACACAAAGCACAATGATGGGGTGAACAGCAGTCTGGTGTCAGTTGGACCTGAGCAGGGGTCCTATTTCAAATTTCCAGCTCTGTGACCTTAGACAAGCTCCCTGATCTCCAAGCCTCAGTTTCCTCATCTATACAATGGGACTGGTAAAAGCTCACCTCACAAGATCATGAAAACTAAATGTGATAACTGAAGTGCCGCAATTGGCGCACTGTCTGGTACATAGGTACTCAATAAGAGAGCACAGTTGTATTATTCTCTGTGTGTGTGTGTGTGTGTGTGTGTGTGTTTTATTCTTAAGAAAGCATCAGAAAGGGACACCTGGGTGGCTCAGCTGTTGAGCGTCTGCCTTTGGCTCAGGTCGTGATCCTGGAGTCCTGGGATCCCACACAGAGCTCCCCGCAGGGAGCCTGCATCTCCCTCTGCCTATGACTCTGCCTCTCTCATGAATAAATAAATTAAATCTTAAAAAAGAGAAAAGAAAAGAAAGAAAAGAAAAGAAAAGAAAAGAAAAGAAAAGAAAAGAAAAGAAAAGAAAAGAAAAGAAAAGAAAAGAATCAGAAAAACATAAAATCTAAAGAAGGGTTTCCTAGTTATTGTTATTCTGGGCTGAATTATTCTTTGCTGGCGGGGAGCAGCGGAGGGGTAAGCTGTCCAGTGCATGCAGGATATTTAACAGCATCTCTGGCTTCTCCCTATTAGATGCCAGTAGGACATCCCTCCGCAGGTGTGACAACCAAATTATCTCCAAATACTGCCAAAAGTCCCTTGCAGTGGGGGAGAGAAGGGAGCAAAATTGTCCCCCGTTGAGAACCACTGGTCTAAACTAAGTGAGGTGGAAAGTTCATCTGGAGGAAGGTCCAGTGGCTAAAAAGATAAGCCTTTTCAACATATAAAGAATCCTGAGCACTGATGGACCACCCTCCTACGCCACCCTTGGCTATCAAGCCCAGCAGGACTATCTCCAGCAAACAAAGGGCACCACATATACCTTGGCCCCGCCCGAATCAGGATTATAGCCTTCTAACTACATCTCAAATCCTGCTCTGGTGACCATGGCAGAGATGAGTCTCTGCCCCAGATATGAATGCTGTCCACAGAGGCAGCTCCACCGGGCTTGCCCTTAAGAGTGGGGTGACTGTCCCCTATGCAGGAAGAAGCCACATGGTCCTCCTCTGCACACAACAGGTTCAAGCGTGGTAACAAAGGCCAATCAATCTTCTCCTGTGCAAAGAGCCACGTAAACCACCCAACCGCTGCTCACTGAAGGTCTGCCACAGAACAACTGCTATTTTTCTGAAACAATTTTTCTTCCTCCTGAGTTCAGCTTCAGAAATGGCGCTGATAGTGTCCTGTGTTTCATTTTTCAAGTGTCACCTTGTAAAGCTAATGAGAACCCGAGGGGTAAGTATGTGCATAACTGGGGGGGGAAGCTATGGCCTTTGCATTGAGCATGAAACCACAAAGCGGAGTTTTCACCAAATGAACTCTGCTTTTGTAAAATGCAACACTGAGGGGCGCCTGCATGGCTCTGTGGGTTAGGTTTGTGCCTTCAGCTCAGGTCATGATCCCGGTGTCGTGGGATCAAGCCCCACACTGGGCTCCCTGCTTAGTGGGGAGTCTGCTTCTCCCTCTCCCTCTGCCCCTCCCCTGGCTCCTGCTCTCTCTCTCTCTCTCTTCTCTCTCAAAAAAAACAAATAAAATCTTTAAAAATAAAATGACTGAATCAATGAATGAATGAAATACGCCATTGAGGCAGAGCTCAGGTTCAGCTGCCAAGGAAGTTGTGCCGGCACAGCTGGCAGAGGGTTCAGGCAGACAGAAAGAAGATACAACAGCCTGGACCCAGGAACCCCCTAGTAAACGTGGCAGTGCAGGGTACACACACCAAACGGATAAATGCTTGTTGTGAACACGAAGATTACCATCTCAGGACCAGAAACCATAGCGCGTGCCCCCACCAATCTGTGTCCACTGTGTCTGTGGAAAAGTACCATTTCCAAGGTACTTTTCTTTCTCATTTCTCACTTGATCCTCACCGTCAGCACCACGTTGGAGAGGGAATATGGCCACCTCTATTCGGCAAAGGAGGGGACCAAATCTCTGAGGCTGTGACTTCCACTCATTCAATTCATTATTAAGTTGCTACAATTCGCCGGGCACTTGCCCAAGTGGTGGGGGGTGGCCAGGTACCACGTCAGATCCTGTCAGAGCCTGGAGAGCCTTGAGGAAATTCTCAAAGAGAAGCAATATTGGCATTTGGGCAAGATGACCCTGATGGGCAGGAAGATCCCACTCTTTGCAGGATATCTAGTAACCCTGGCCCTGCTGAGACTGATGTCATCAGTCCTTAGAGACAATCAAAAGCACCCCCTACACGTTTCCAGGGTCACCTAAGCAGCTCAGCAGTTGAGTGTCTGCCTTCGGCTAAGGGCGTGATCCCGGGGTCCTGGGATCGAGTCCCACATCGGGCTCCCCATAGGGAGCCTGCTTCTCCCTCTGCCTGTGTCTCTGCCTCTCTCTCTGTATCTCTCATGAATAAATAAATAAAATCTTAAAAAAAAAAAAAAGAGCATTCCCTACGTATTTCCAAATGTGGGGACAGAGGGTAGCCCCCAACTGAGAGCCCCTACAGATGTCCTGAACAACAGATCTTAAGTCAGACAGCCATGGTTCCTCAATCCTCTCCATCTGACCTAGACAAGTGATCTCCTCTATGCCTCTGTATCCACTCCCCTGTAAGATGATGACAATCACCATGTGTACCTTGTACGATTCCTTTGAGAAATAACATATTAAACACCTGGCCCATGTCAACCTGCAGAAATAATAGCCGATAAACACCTGTATTATTTCCCCAGCTCATCTCCTGTATGCCATCGTCTCCTTCCAACTTTAAAGCCACCTTCTCAGGGAAGCCTCGTCTGAGCACCTTCCTGCAAACTGCAGCCCCCAGCCGCTTCCATTTCACATCCTCCTTCCTTGCTTTATTGTTCTTCTGTAGCATTTGTCATCAAAACATGCTCTGTGTTTTAAATATGCATGTGTTTATGGTGCCTCCCCCCAGAGAACAAATCACAAGGACATGAATTTTTGTCCATCTGGGTCTCTGCAGTATCTCCAGCACCCAGAACAGAACCGAACTCTTTTTTTTTTTTTAAAGATTTTATTTATTTATTCATGGGAGACACACAGAGAGAGATAGAGAGAGGCAGAGACACAGGCAGAGGGAGAAGCAGGCTCCGTGCAGGGAGCCCGATGTGGGACTCGATCCTGGGTCTCCAGGATCACGCCCTGGGCTGAAGGTGGCACTAAACCGCTGAGCCACCCAGGCTGCCCCAGAACCGAACTCTTAAGAAGCATTCAACAAAAACATCTTGAGTGGGGCAGCCCAGGTGGCTCAGTGGTTTAACGCCGCCTTCGGCCCAGGGCGTGATCCTGGAGACCCGGGATTGAGTCCCATGTCAGGCTCCCTGCATGGAGCCTGCTTCTCCCTCTGCCTGTGCCTCTGCCTCTCTCTCTGTATCTCTCATGAAAAAATAAATAAAATCTTAAAAAAAAAAAAAATCTTAAGTGATGTCAAATGGATATAGTAGACAGCCAAGTTCTGGAAACTGGTCTCTGGACTACAGATTTTGTGTTCTTTTCTCTATAGCGAATGACCACAAACAATAATAAAGGTAAAGCATGCCAATTGTTAAGAGACGTAAAGTGTGACATCACAACCCTCCCTGAGAGGGGCCTTTGTGTCTTCCCCTTTCTGGGATTCTTCGAAGTTAACAGCTGCTAGCAGAAACCCAACCATCAGCCTATTTCAACTGGAGCTGCCTTTGTGGGTTTTCTCCCCAAGACTTTTAGGATAACGACTCACAAGCCAGAGATTGATAAAGACGTAAGCCCTTCTATTACTAGGTTTCTTTATCTTTATCCGTATTGGCTTGAGTCAGAAATGAACTTCAGGTGATAATAGGGATATCAGATATCTACTCCTCCCACTTATCTACAGCTAGATGCTGACTCCCCACTCCCACAACTGGCATTAGGTTATTACCAATACCGTACCTTGACCCAAAGTTGGCTGCAGGGGGTCTGGCAACTACTGATTATATTCAAGACAAGGCCAGACCTGGGGTTAAATCTAGGGGACACTAGCACCCTGGGAAGGAGACATCAGGTCTTCCATTTATGTTTAGTCTAAAAAAAGAACTTTAACGAATGTTAATAATATAAATAGACACAGCCACTTCCACATAACCTGTCATACCAAGTTATAGGCCTTTCTGGACATGCAGGGGTCACGAGGAAGGAGGAGAGCCACCAGGTGAAGGGACTCTATGGCCACTTCAGGGGATCCCACTGCTCTTAGTGTAGTTCAATGGATCGCCATTGACAACGAATCCGAAGTAGATCTACAGATCATATTATCCTCTTTCACTCTATGTAACCTTCACAAAATGGAGAGGAGGCTTAGGGAGATCCCAGACAAGAAACTATAGTGCACTAACACAACCCACACTCGCACACTGCTCTGGGGCTCCATATGCCACCTTCCAAGGGAAAAGGATAATGGAACCAGAGTGCACAAGGTGTCAGTCAACAGAATGGCCCAGATGATAACAAACATAAGGTTTTACCATCACTACTGTTAGACAGAAATACCCTTATCCTGGAGATTCAGATAATGGTGATAATATGTATAAATTATCTATAAACAAAATATATTAGCAATGACTAATGTTTTACCTCAAGTATGTTTTACCAACAGTATAGCCATGTGTGGTGAGTACTGAGGATGTCTGCTCATCACCCACTCCACCCCCTCTTCTAGAAGGCCTTTCTATACTGCAGAGACTGATAATTTAAGAGCTATACCTCTCAGGCTTCCTTGAGATGGATGTGCTTTTGGTTCCCCCAAAAAGAAGCCCTCACTCCAGATTTAGAAAGCAAACATGAGGCACAGGCCAACTTCCCGCCTTCTGGGTGGTTCTGCTGGAGGCTAACATGATGATGGGGACGTGAGGGGTTTCGCAACAGCACCTCATGGTCCTTTCTCTGACTCTCTGGGTGTTGAGAGGTGGCTGCAGTGGGGAAAGCAGCCTACTACTGGAATCAGGAACTGACCCCTGGTTTTCAGTTCCATCAGTCTGTTCTCAGACTCAGGAGTTCCAGGGACAGTCTGGGGCACTCCTGGTGGGCCAGTTTTGAGCAGTCACACCAAGATAGGTTTGTTTCTAAATAATTACAGACAGCATCAGCAGGGACTCATTCCTGGAGGCTTGGCCAAGAGCCCTACATCTCTGGCCCTCCCCGTAATTGCAGTTTCACTTTCTGCTTCAGGCCCTGAACTCTGCATCCTAATAGAGCAAGAGAGCAAAGAGATTCGGGGGTCAAATGGAACAGACCACACCAGAAGCGGTTTGGGCCTGGCGAAGCAACTTGACCCTTCCCTTTGGCCTCCGCGCACAGTGGTGAGGTGGGGACAGGAGGAAAGAGGTGTCTCTGAGAATCACCTATTTACTCTTTAAATGTTTCCTAAGAACCTCTGGGCCAACCTCAGAGACAAAAACTGTGTCCTAATAATCAAAAGAAGATGTACAAGCAAACAAACAACTATGATACACCTCTAAAAGGGCTGGAGAAGAGAAATTATAAAGGCCATGTAAGCTCAATGGCTGTACAGAAACTAAACTCTGTACTGTGATAGTTTCCACCAAGAAATGTCTACATCTTTTTTTTTTCTTTAGATTTTATGTATTTATTCATGAGAGACACACAGAGAGATGCAGAGACATAGGGAGAAGCAGGCTCCCTGCAGGGAGCCCAACATGGGACTTGACCCCAGGACCCCAGGATCATGCCCTGAGCCGAAGGCATAGGCTCAACCACTGAGCCACCCAGGCTCCCCCATCTATATCTATTTCTATTGGAACTGCCAGAGTCAAACCCCAGGTGAAACAACTTACTTCCCCACCTTTCCCGACCTCATCAGTTAATCAAAGAGAGCAACTACCTGCAAGCCCCGAGCCTCTGAAAATGGGTGCAAGCTCCCCAGGCACAGCAGAAAAGGCTTTATGGGCCCACATGCTGGCAAAGCTTTTATGAAGCCCACAATTGGGGCTACTGGATCCTTCCAGACCCTCAGTTGGAGCCTGCATCATGCTGGGTGCTTTTCTCATCACCTCATTGAGGTTATGGAGTGTGCCATGCTTTACAAAAAAGTACTTGCACAATTTACAGAGGTGCCCTCAGAAGGCATCAACTGCAAGACAGTGGCTATGTTCTGTCCCACTAAGAAAGAGAAAGGCTGGCCGTGAAAGGACAGCCCAGAGCCAAGGGGCCATCTAGTACAGCACAGTCAAATTTCCTCCATATGAAAATGTTAAAAAAAAAAAAAAAAAAGTCTCTTAAAAACAAGAAATTTCCATAACTTACAGGGTTAGGAAGCAGAGGAACTCCACACCAGGATCCACCCAGGTCTTCCACTTCGAATCATCGGTCCCTTCAATCTCTATATTCCTACTGAGTGCCTCCGTAAGTCAGGAGCTGGGGATGATTGTTTTTATTCATGAATGCCAAGGATCACACCCTGAACATTTTGTGGAAGAATTTCCCAATACGAGCTCTGTTAAAATTTTTCTCAAATCTCTTTTACTGAGTTGTAGTCTAGTTTAGGGGTGGTAGGGTTAGAGAAATGGGATTTACACGGTGACCACTTTACCAAAGTGCATGACCAGCTGCCCAAAGATAAACACGAAGCTGCAAGTAAGAAGAATCCTGGCTTCCCATGTGGCTTGCCCCAGGCCCCCCACAGCAGACTCTCCTCAGACCCTCCAGGGCTTCCCATCCCAAACCCCTCTCCACGTCACACTCTTTTCTGCTGCTCCTCCCTCTGCTATCCGCTTTGAACAATATGCTGCTTACCCTGCCCCTTCCCATCTCAAGGATGGGCTTTGGGCTGCCCTATGCCTAGAACATTCTTCATGGGATGGACGTGTGGATGGTTCCTTCCCTCCCTCGAAGTGTCTGCTTTCCAAGGTCATTATACCAGTGACAGTCCCTAATTACCTCTATATTAAATTGCAACTCCTGCCTCCCACCCATCTCCCCTGCTTTGTTTTTCTCTCTTCACACCATCTGATACACTATCTATTTTACCTCTCTGCATGTGCTTAAAGTCTGGCTACCCTACTAGAATGTAAGTGCCCTGGGGGCAAAAATCAATGTTGAATCCCCAAGTGCCTAGGACAATCCCTAGTACCTAGCACAGAGCAGAAAAGAGAGAGAGACAGAGACAGAGCTCATAAATTTTGATCAATCATGTTTGATCTAAGATATGTCAAATCACAGTTTCCAGGAATTTTTGACAGACCAAACTCTTCAGTGACCTCATAGGAAGATGTACCTTCCTCTCCGTTGTCATAAAGATGAGGTCTCAAAACTCAAGAGAAGAGAAACAAAAAAGGGGAAGAAAAATAAAATGAAGAGCCAAATGACCTTCCGGTTTTTCTAAGATTCTGAATTCCCAAGCCTGCTGGCCATGACTTTCCTGAGGCCTTTTGCATCTGCCCTCCCCAGATTAAGAAGAGTTCTTCCAGTTTGTGGATGGAAGAGGAGGAAAGGGTGGAGCTTGTGCTTGTAAACTTTTGACTTCCTGTTTTTAAATGGCTGTGCTAGAGCTGGTCAGAAGCAAAATGACTTTCCAACCAGATAAATAGAAACTGCAGCCACTTCTGCTGCAGGATGGGTTCCCCTTGGCCCCAGGCCCCACAGAAATCTCCAGCCACTCCTCCCCTTGAGCCTGACCACCACTTTTTACTTCAGAAGGCAATGACTCAAGGATTCCTTAGCAGTGGCTAGAACTGTTAGAGGAAATTGCCTAAGTGCATCTGTCTTCCCTTAATGCAGCGAGGAAAATGCCCCACTGAGGCGCCAACATGTCACCTGCCGGAGCGAGACCCCACATTGGACAAGTCTTACCCTTCAGCTATTTCATGTGCTTTCAGAACTCAGAATATTTGAGACCCTCCTGATGCCTTTTCAAAGGAAGTTTCAGACAGATAGCCAAAGAACTGCTTTGACTCCAAACTCACTTCATGTCTAAGCAAAATATTCTTTTGTTTGTTTTTAAAATTTTATGTATTTATTCATGAAAGACATAGAGACACAGGCAGAGGGAGAAGCAGGCTCCCGGTGGCGGGGAGCCCGATTCAGGACTCAATCCCGGGACCCGGAATCACGACCTGAGCCAAAGGCAGAGGCTCAACTGCTGAGCCACCTAGGTGCCCTAAGCAAAGACATTCTTTAATTTAGAATTAAATGCATGCGGGGGCACCTGGCTGATTGAATCAGCTGAGCACTGGACTCCTCATCTCAAGTCTCCATCTCAGGGTTGTGAGTTCAAGCCCAGCGTTGGGTGTGGAGCCTATATTTTAAAATAAAAAAATAATTAATTTAATGTAATTAGAGGTAAAATGTGCACAGCAAAAAAAGAAAAAAAAATGATACAGGACTGACATCCTGCAAAGGAAGGGGGAAGGGGTGGAAACATATGCAAGTCTATAAATGGAAAGAGTTGTGATTAAATTTTGTCTTTAAACTTAATAACTAATCACCATAATGATGAATTTGTCTAAAATACATCAAAATGGGTACAAAACGCATAATATGATTTCAACTATTTTTTTAATCTATATATTCTATAATTTGTAGAATAAAGCACCAGTTGTCTCTGGGTGGTGGAATAATAAATGACTGTTTTTCTTCTACACTTCCTAAATTTTCTAAAAAGAGCACATATTATGTTTATGATTGGACTAAAATTATAACATGCAAGTATTGTGCATTCAATCAAATCAAGTGAAACTACGAAGGGGTAACCCAAGAAGTCTTTAAATAAAGGGTATAATCTTTCAATACACCCATCCAAGGCAAAGAAATCCCAAGCAACAGTGAAAGTAAACATACAGGCGAGAGGAAAAAAAGAGTAAGAGAAGCAGGGAGAAAAGGCATTCTCCTCCGTGGGCTTCTCTTCTTTTAACAGGAGCTTTCAAACAAAACCACAATCCTCCGGACTGACACAAAAGGAAGGTTCAGAGGAGCTGTCTTCACACACTGGGCACAAATGCAGCTCCAGGGGGCCTCTTGGCTTTGCCTTGCACAACAGAGCCCCATCAAAGCCCAGCCGTCTGGGGCAGGTATGCAAGACACTTTACTGTGAAGGATGCACATTTCCAGGAGGCGTTCCACTGAGCGACCCAAAAGTGTGCAGAAACCACCAGCATGTGGCTCCATTTTCATCAACTTCAGGAGCAGCTCACACCCACAAAAGGTGTTCAGCCTGCGGATGGGTTTCTTCAAGTCAGTAGCTAAGCAAAGCCAAGCTTCCCCAGGACCCAGGACACCAAACAGTGCTCCAGCTGTGTCCTACCTGGGGGAATGCGCTCATCTGCTGCGCAACAACTTAAACAAAATCTGTGTCTGCAGGAGGGGGTGTCTCAGGTCTCAGAGACCAGGAAGGCAAGGAAGGGTCCCCACCAGACAGACCCAGACTCACTTGACAGGGCGTTCTTGTCAAGGCTGGAAAACCTTCCTGAAAAAAACAAAGAAGTGGGCCTTCTAGGGCTGAGCCACCTCATGCTTTCATCCAGCAAATATTTTACTGAGAGTCTACTAGGTGTCAGGCACTGTGCAGAACATGGGAATGAGAATGGGGCCTAAAACTTGATCCCGGGACGCCTGGCTGGCTCAGCCAGTAAAGCGTGTGACTCTCAATCTCAGGGGTGTGAGCCCAAGCCCCACATGGGGTATAGAGATGACTTAAAAACAAAATCTTTAAAAAAAAAACAAAAAAACAAAAAACAAAAAACAAACAAACAAAAACCAAAAACCTGATCTCAGCAAAGACTACGGACTCAGAGCATCAATGATCTAAAGAAGGACGCCTGTGTGGCTCAGTGACTGGGCGTCTGCCTTCAGCCCAGGGCGTTATCCTGGAGACCCAAGATCAAGTCCCACATCAGGCTCCCTGCATGGAGCCTTCTTCTCCCTCTGCCTATGTCTCTCTGCCTCTCTCTCTCTGTGTCTCTCATAATGAATAAATAAATATATATATCTTTAAATATATATAAAGAAAGCTGCCTTACTGACAAGGCCTACTTCTGCCTAATGCTCCAACCAAATGAAAGATGGATCAACTACTCAAGTTTAGGAATTAGAATAGTACAAAAGACAATTGGCCCCACATCAGAATCAGAGGGGAAGACAGCCAGCCCTCCCCATCACTAGCAGTTTCCTTCCTCCTTTCTCTCCCTCTTCTCACACTCCAGATGTTCTCTGGCCACCAATGAAGCTGCAAATCCATTTCTTTCGGAATACTACTTTTCTATTTCAGATACAGGTACGTGGAACTCCTGGCAGAGGGCTCCAAATTTTTAGCAACACAATCTGTGCCATGCTGTGGTCCCTTCTGCCTCCCCCTGGGTGAGCTGGAAAGCCTGAAACTGCAGAGCCTGGTAAAAGGATCATCCCACCACTACCCTAAATCAAAGAAGCAACTTTGGTCAGCTAACTTTTATTTTTTTTTAATTTTTATTTATTTATGATAGTCACAGAGAGAGAAGGAGAGAGAGGCAGAGACATAGGCAGAGGGAGAAGCAGGCTCCATGCACCGGGAGCCCGACGTGGGATTCGATCCCGGGTCTCCAGGATCGCGCCCTGGGCCAAAGGCAGGCGCCAAACCGCTGCGCCACCCAGGGATCCCTCAGCTAACTTTTAAAGAAATCCAAAGTAGGGATCCCTGGGTGGCGCAGCGGTTTGGCGCCTGCCTTTGGCCCAGGGCGGGATCCTGGAGACCCGGGATCGAATCCCACATCAGGCTCCCGGTGCATGGAGCCTGCTTGTGTCTCTGCCTATGTCTCTGCCTCTCTCTCTTTCTCTCTCTGTGACTATCATAAATAAATAAAAATTAAAAAAAAAAAAAAAAGAAATCCAAAGTAGTAGAAAATATGTACGTAGCATCAGCTGTCATCAGGTTTGTTTCATGCCAGTAAAGTTTAATAAAACAGAAAAAAAAAAGGAAAGGAAAATGTTTAATATTGGTTTCAAAACAAATCTTTATGTCCCATGTCATCATAAACTGCTGGCACAGAGTTTTCGTGGAACCAAATGCAATACAAAATAAGGAAGACTCTTCAATTGACCCATCTTCAGGTCTACATTCAACAGAAGGTATGGAAAGCACCAGTTGCTAATGACTGGGGAAAAAGAAGACCATACTCATATAGATATGAATAACAAACAAATGCCATTTCTGGGAGGACATGGGACCCAGAAGGGAAGCAACGGCTGAGAACAAAGGCCAAGGGCAGAGGATCCTTATCAGAGCACCCAGAGAGAAAGTTCTGTCCCTGATTCCCAAAGGCTAGTCTGAAAAGTCCAGTGCCACTTTCAAGCCAACGTTGTAAACGAGGGCTGGAAATTTTAGCAAAGTGCCAATTACAAGTTGGAAGTTTCTTCCTCATGTCTCTGGTTAGAAAGTTCCTTCCTAATTCTTGGACAAGAAAAGCAAAGCCCAAGCTGCCTGAAAAGCACAGAGAGCGGTGGTATTAGTTAGTATCTCCCCAGACAATTAACAGGTACAGAGAAGTCAAAGTGCATTCCCAACACAGTCTAATAACCATCCCTGTTCTAGGTAGGCATTTCTGCAGAGTACTACCTGGCATGTTCCATCCAGGCAAAATTTTAAGTGACCTAAACACATGTCTACAGTCTAGACCAAATCCTTTGGCCCTTTGTTTAAACTGGTTGAGCCTAAGTGTACTCGCACACCACCCAGTCCCCCAGTCTCTGGGGTGGAGTCCGGCCTGGCCTCCAGGATGCTTCTGTCTGTCTGGCCTTGGATGCTGCAACCACTGCCCACGGCCCAGAACCTAAGTGATGAGGTCCGTTTTTAAATCCCTTAGAAGTTTCCCAACCACCGGTTTGGGTGAGGAGACAAACAGGGCTGCAGTTTGCTGACATGAAACTAAAAATACCCCGTTGCAAACAAAAGCCATCTTTTACAAGTCTGGCTCGGATGTCCTGAGGTTATGTGTGGTAGCGTCAGAACATATCCTTGGCAAGGTGGCCGCCTTAACAACTGCTCCAGCCGGTGGGTGCCCGGCTGTCAAGGAAGCTCACCCGGGCAGCCCTGCCTGATTGATGGAAAGAACAGCTTCAGCCCTCCGCCACCCACCCAAACACAGGCTGGAAGAATTCAAGGCTGCGTCTGCTCAAAGTGTTAGATACACACTGAAAGGAGAAGGGGGGTAAAAACAAAAAACAAAACAAACAAACAAACAACCCCATTTCCCTGGAAGGAAATGTGCTTCCAGTTCCCTCCTTGCAATTATAAAAGCAAATTATTGCTGTGGCTCTACTGAGAAAGGCAACTCGGAGGCGTAGAAAAAAAAAAAAGGATTTCGAAGCCAATGTGGCCCAGAGGGGTCTGCCGGGGTGAGGTGGGGCGGGGACACCACGGCTCCCCGAGGAGAGGAGCCACCAGCAGAGCCGAGGCCTCCTTGGGTGGTTTTTACCTGTTGGGCTTGCGGGCGGATCGCCCAGCTCCAAGGCGCCCCTTACCTCCTCGGGTCCCAAACTTTCCTTAGCGCCCCTTGGAAGGGGCGAGCCTCCATCCTCCCCTCGTCCAGATTTCCGACGTGGAACTTGTCTAAGCTTTCTAGGGCTGGGGGCGGGGGGGGTGTGAGGGAGGCCCATTGTCACAGGCCCCGAGCCCTCCGGGGACTTCGGATGCTCGGACGCCAGGAGAGGGGGAGGCAACCTGACCGTCAGCCCCGGGCCGGGCCAAAGTTTCCTCCAAAACTGCTGCGGCCAAGGCGGGGGCAGGGGCCGTGACCAGCGCAGGGTCGCAAGAGCCGCGGGGGCGGGGGCGCAGGGTGAAGCAGGCCCCAGGGCACCGGCCGCAAGGTCGACGTGGAGCCAGACCCGGGGGGCAAACACCGGGCGCCCGGCCTCTTCCCCAGCCGGGCGGAGGGGCAGCGCCGGGCACCCCACCTCTCCCCACACCTCTGCGCGGCGCCGAGCCCAGGACACGTGGGAGTCAAGCCTCGGGCTCCCCAGCTCGCAGCAGGGACAGGCGACCTCGGCGGGGGCACAGCCTTCGCCCCCGCGCCCTCCACCCCACCCCACCCCCAGGAAAAGGCAGCGAGCCCGGGCGCAGGGCGGCCGCTCCCGGCGTCGCTTTCATCCCCAGATCGCGGCACCAGCGGGGAGTTGCGATCGGTTCAAACCCGCCTCCCACCACCAGGAGCTGCCCACGACCTCTCTACCTTGCTCTGCTACCTCGCAGACAGACAGACAAGAGACACAAAGAAAAAAGGGAGAGAGAGAGAGAGAGAGGAAAAAAAAAAAAAAAAACACCCACCAACTACCGCCCCTCCTGCTCCCATCCTCCACCCTGGAGCCGGGAGGAAGAAGGGGAAGGTGGGCACGTCTTCCTTCCTCCTCTCCATCCCGACTCCGGGCGGACCGGGCAGCAAGCAGCCCCGAGGTGGCTGCGGAAGAGGGAAGGCTGGAAAAGGCAGAAACCCGGCGCCAGCGAGCGGCCGAGGGAGAGCGCGAGAGGGGGAAAAAAATATCCAACAAGACCACGCTAACGCGCCCCCTACCTGGGTGCAACATACTTTGGAAATAGAAGATGACCAGGATAAAGGATCCCAAGCAAGTGGCCAGCACCATCCGGCAAATTCTGTTCATCCTCATCACTTCCAGCAGCGCCGGCTTCATGGCTTTGTCCAGGCTACGGGGACCGGGCTGTCCGGGAGGCGCGCCGGGGCGCAGGAGCCGGGACCCTGCCGCGCCGAGCGGAGCGCGGGAGGCGCCGGGCAGGGCTGCGCAGGGCTCGGGTGGGGGGACGAGCGGGCGGGCTCCGCGGCGGCTCTCGGGGCCCCCCGCCCCGGGCAGGGGTCTGGAAGGCGCCGGAGTTGCTCTGGAAGTGCCGAGGTGCGTGGACCCGCCGGCTGCGCGCGCCCGCCGCTCCGGCTGCGGCTCCTCTCCGCCTCCCCGCCGCCGCCGCCGCCGCCGCCTCCGCTCTAGCCGGCGGCCGCCGCGCTGCCTCCTCGCGGGCCGGCGGCTGGGGTGCGAGCGCGGGTGGTGCGGCCGCCGCGCTGGCCGCGGTGGCTGTGGCTGTGGGACGAGCCCCCTCCCTCCGCCCCGGAGCCTACTTCATCGCGCTCCGAGGATCTCTGCGCTCGGGGCTGGGCTTTACCAAACGCAACTCGCAGCCCGCGGCGAGCCGGGAGGGAGGAGGGGCCGGAGCGCCGGGGCGGAGCGTCGCGCTCCCCCCGCCCCTGCCCGGGAATTGGTCGCGTCCAGCTGTTTCCCGGGGAGTGCGGAGTGTGCGCCGCGCTCCCGCAGGGTCCCAAAAGCCCTCAGTCCCCGGCCGGGCTCGGCCGCCGTCTGGAGGTGGTGTCAGCGTTTCCGTGACAAAACCCGGAGGGAAAAAAATGCGAACAGAATCGCCTCGGTGCTGCCACCCACTCCCGCCGGCGTCTGCGGAGGGACGCGACTGGGCGCGCCAACCGGGTGCCCGGGGCGGAGGGGTCCGGGGGAGCGCGATTGTTTAAAACCGCCGGGCGCGGGGGGCGCGGGGGGCGCGGGGGGCGCGGGGGGCGCGGGGGGCGCGGGGCGGGGCCGAGAGGTTGCCCGAGCCCCCGGGGGGCGAGAGCCCTCGTGCTGACGCTCAGTACCGGCGCTTTCGTTTTTCCTCCCGAACCACAGCCTGCCTCGAGCGCTGCTTTAAGAGAGGAGTTAAAACGGCTGACTTGGGGTCAGGGTTAGGGAGACTCCGCTACCCCGGGGGTCAGGCGCACGCCGAGCGTCCCCGGGGACTTACGCCCTGTCTCCGTCCACCAGGCCGAAGGGGCTTTGCTTGCGGATTTTAAGACTCTGCCTTCCCAAAGGGTAGGTAGAGCTCCCTCCAAATCCTCCCAAGTGCCCTGGAGCCCCAGCGGGGGGGGGGGGGGAGTGAGAGGTTGCCCCCACGAAGTCAGCACCCTCAGGACTCCAAACGACCGATGCAAAAACCCCAGCCGGCCTTAGCACTGGCAGGTAAACGGAAAGACGGCGTTGCCTCCTTGTATCGTGGGCAGTGATTTAAAATTTCCAATCCCGGGCATTTAAATGGTTCCACAGTCCATAAAGTGGATATGCAGGCCAAGGGTGCGAAGAAGATCTCCAGCTCACCTCCCCTGTTCTCACCTTGGAGAGTCCCGCACCGTAGGCCACTTACCTTCCACTGGGCCCTGAAGATCTTGTTCCCCTGCCCTTTATGGTTTCTGTAAGCAAAATGATGGGGGCTGCTATGTCTTTTTATTTTCCTTGTAAGTCTACATCGGGTTTTTATGAGCAAAAGGAGTATTTAAATTCCAACAATAATATTTGTGGGAGGGGTGATGTTATTGTAAAGACTAACTTTTGTGTCATCCAACGGTTACTACTATTGACCCATAATGAAATAAGAGAATATGTCTTTCGGTGCCTCTCACGTAATAGGCATTTGGTAAATACTTAATGTATCTGAATCTAAAGGGACTCACCCTCTTCCCAGTCCATCAGACACAACTCGCAGACACACTCATGCAGCAAAACCCGCCTCCTACCACCTCAGTTCCCTTCCCCCAAAGTTTTCCTCCAGAATTGCAAGGTAGGGAAAGTAAAATGTTATCAGCCTCGCCTTTTGATTACAGAAGACAACTGATTACAGCACAATATGTGTGTAACTGGTATGTACTGTATTAATTTGTACTCACTTGTGAATGAGTTACTTGCTAAAGGCTGCAGAGCTGAACAAGCCCCAGAAGAAAGTCATTCATCAGTGATTCTCCCCACAGGAGACTGGGATGGGAGTTGAAGACATGGCCACCTGCCCCAACCAAGGCAGGGATTCTTTGCAGGGAGTATGGTTAGATGAGCACTTGCAGCGCTTTGCCTAGAATGTCAGGCTCTCGTTTTAATTCCTGGTTTTACAGAGCAGACGAGTGTCACCCAGCTGGTCTCTCACCTCCCAGGGCAGAGACCACACTATACCTAGACAAAAGCCTGGACATGCATAAGACGGTCTGAGAAGCCACAGGACGAGGAAGAGCTCAGAAGTGTAATCTCTGGTGGATCTTGATGAGTTGGGCCACATGGTAGAGAAGGTGGTGAGCCATGCCCAACACCTATTTTTTATATTCCCACAATCAGTCAGGAATTGGCCCAAACATACAGTGAGGGGTAAGGCTCTTGTTGGTAAACTACCACCTCTTCCAAGAAGCTTCCCTGATTTCTCACCTGAAGTAGCTTCTTTCCTCCTCAGTGCTCTGAGTACTAGATCCAAACCCTTCTTGGATCACTGTACCCACTAGGTGGGGTTTTATTCCCCTCTATCTCTCTAGTGCTCAGCCTCATGACTGGCACTGGGTAGGTACAGATAAGTCAGAGATGGAGAAGTAATGCCTTCTCGGGCTACAGCGTTAAGTTAGATCACCTCTAAAGTCTACCATGATGGTCACCGGTAATGGACTGTGATTCTGCTGTTCTACCCACATCAGGGGGGCGGGAAAAGGTTCCATTTGTTACCTCTCTCATCACACGATAACTTCCCAACCTCAAATGGACTCATTGCTTTCTGTACATTTCTGTTCCAACAAAACTTTTTCACCTCTTTTACTCATGCTACATGATAAATATTGACCAGATAAAGCACAGCGTTGACTAATAAGACTGAGGAGAAGGGAGAAGATTTGGTATTTTGAACTTTGAAGAGAGGAGAAGAAGGGACTGCCTTTCAGATCAGAGTTTTTGTTTTCCCTGATGTATCAGTCAGGACAGTCCAAGTTATGCTTGGTTGGCAGTAACAAACAAGCCACAATTTCAGTGGCTTACAACCACCAGGGCTCACATCTCACTCCACGGTGTCTGTGGTGGGCCAGCAGAGGGGCTGTCCATGTGGCATTTTTCAAGGATGAGGCTGAAGCAGCTGAGGACGATGATGGTTGCCATGCCTGAGGAGAAGAAGTCTGTGGGAGGTCTCACTTGAACAGTTCAGTGATCCAGCCCGCAAGAAGCGCATGTCCCTGCTGTTCAACATTTATCCATCAGAGCTACTCACAGACAGTTCCATGTCACACTGAGGCCAGGAAGTCTGAGCCTAAAGCACTTGGGGAGCCATCTTCCCAGCTGCAACCCCCAGTTCCCTTCAGATTTTATTTTCCCTTATTTTTCTAATTCCCTTGAACCCTGAGAGCTCCGGCAAACCAGCACTGTGCTCTTCCTGGGACCTGGCTAAACCTTGCCACATTGGGAGGCTTGAAACTTTCTCTCCAAATTAAACAACATGCAAATAAAACACGTGAAAGCCTGGTGTGGTCCTGAAAAACACATTGAGAAGAAAGTTCTATTTATATGGATGATCTTGGAAAGCTCACAGGCAAGGAAGAAAGAGATGTGAAATAAGAATTGTCACTTGCGTGTGTCATCAGCAATGGACCCACAGATATTTAGCAAGCCCCCCAATCCCTGCAGACCAGGCTTTACCTCCTTCCTGTTGACTGTGCCTTCAATGCACAGTCTTGCCGAGATCTGACAGGACTGGCAGCCGTGCCCCTTTCTGCCTTTGTTTGGAGCAGGGAGTGGGCCCAGGGCACAGGGAGACAGAGAGCTCTTTAGCATCCTTGGGAAAGGGGGGCTTGTCTTCTGCCAACATCAACCAGGGGCCCCAGCTCCTCCGAGGACTGGCCTTGCCCATTTGCATCTCTCCGGCATCTCCAACACAAAGTACGCTCAGTTAACCAGAGCACAGTAAATATTTGTGGAGTGGAATCAGAAACCATTTGCCTAGAGCATGTGGTGATCTTAGGTACAGACTTTCTACTGGTAGGTAAACCGCAAGCACACAAGTGGGTGACTCATGACATAGCTCTGAGACCAGAGGCGTCCTCCGTCCTCGCAGGCCTTTTAGAACAAGGTGGGGAAGAAAGAGGAGAAGGGGATGGGAGGAGGGGAAGAGACCAAGAAGGACAAAAGGAAAGAGAAAGGTAGATGATGAGGGAGATGAAGAAGGAAGAAAGAAAGAAGCATCCACTGTTATTCTGTTCGTGTTCTGATGCTACTTTTGCCCCTCGGCCCGGGGTAGGCCCCGGAGGCTCCTCTCTTGCCTTCAGGAGGACAGATCGCTGTTAGACCCCAGGACTCGACCTCACTCCAGGAGCCCCCTGCCTGGCCTCACCCCCTCTGCCCGTGTACGCACAGCATGGACATCAGCTCCCGGGCCTGCTCCCCCCACGGTGGGCCCTGGCTGCCTCCCAAAGGCCCCTCCAGACCACCCAGAAGGAAGCTCTCACCCTGCAGTCAGGTGACCTTGCTCCCTCCGCCCAGCCCCACACCTGACTCAGGTACCATAACAGTGGGCGCTGCAGCTCTTTGCAGGGCTCCCTCCAGCCAGGCCATGTTCTAGGCTTTTGATGTGCTTCCCCTCACCACCTGCTTCCAGGTAGGGGCGGGCCACTACCATCCTTGTGTTACAGAGGAGGAAACTGAGGCAGAGAAAGGGGACCTACCATGCCCAGGGTCACACAGTGGTGTTGGCAGATTCGAGGTCACAAAGCCAGCAGGCGGCAGCAGCGGCTCCAGAGTCCCCTCTCATCTCCTTCCTTTACTGCCAGTCAGGCTGAGGGTGTAGACCACAGGGACCTGTGTGCCCTACAGATGCAGCTGCCTCAATGGGCAGGATGCCAGAGAGATGACATGGCACTCTGGCTGTCAGGTGCCCTCACCGGTCATCTCCCTTGTCACCCCTGCCAGCCTCTCCGCATGCCCCTGAGAATCATCTTTCCAGCCACCGCCCTCCACACCCCCCCTTCGCCGGCCTCCCACTGCTCTTCAGTCATGACATTGGCATCTCTTATGCGTACACTGACATCCACGGCCTAGTAATTTGTTGAAATATTCATTTGTATTTTTTCTCCTGTATCTTTGACTTCTCCACGACCCCTCCCTCTCCAGCAGATTTTTCCACCTGCCTGAGGGATTAGATAAAGACTTTCTTGGAGAAGCACATAAAATGATGGGAGAGAGAATGCCAGGGAGAAAAGGGGGCGCTTTGGTGGAGATTTCTGCAGGGAGGGGTGAGTGCCCTCCCACCCTGTGTCCTGTAGTTACCAGGGGAGGCAGGAACATGGCACCATGGCCCCCGTGTTACCAGAGACTCCGACCAGGGCCTCAAGCATGGCCTGAAAGTTACAGAGCTGCTGCTCTGGGAGGACAAGAACAGGAGATGCCTTGGCGGTGATCAGTGTCCCCAACACAGGACCCAAAGGGCCTCCAAAGCTTTGGCGCCATGGCCAGATGAAGACACCAAGAACCTCTAACTGAAAACCTTAAAATTTCTCACTCCCACATGGAATTCAAAATAGAAATCCTACCAAGGCAGAAAATACATAAGAAGGGAGTGGAGAAAGTTCAATTCTTTTCTGATTTTTTTTTCCTCTCAGCTTTAATACATAAATAAAACCTATTGACTCTAGGTGTACAGTTTGCTGAGTTTAGGAAATTGTGGATTTTTTAAAAAAGATTTTATTTATTCCCTTGAGAGTGAGCAAGAGAGAGTTCAAACGAGAAGGGGCAGAGGGAGAGGGAGAAGAAGGCTCCCTGCTGAGTGAGGAGCCCGATGCAGGGCTCAATCCCAGGACCCCAGGATCATGACCTGAGCCAAATGCAGATGCTTAACCAACCGAACCACCTAGGCACCCTGAGTTTAGACAATAGTAAACGGTACATAACCTCCATGACTGCAATCAAGATACAGACTATTTCCACTGTCCAGACAGTTCCCTCTTACTCCCCTGCTGTCCATCTCCTGCCCAGACCCTGGCTCCAGGTAGCCACTGACTATCTTTCTTTCACCATGGTTTTGCCTATTATATATATATATTTTTTTAAGTATAAAATATATATATATATATATATATTTTTTTGTAAGTAGGCCCCACTCCCAGGGTGGAGCCTCACATAGGGCTTGAACTCACAACTCTGAGATAAAGATCTGAACTTAAGAGAGAGATACATAACTGACTGAACTCCCCCAGGCACCCCCGCCTTTTCTACAATTCTATGTAAATGGAATCATGCTCCCTTGTAGCCTGCCACAGTTAGCTTCTTCCACTAACAAAGTTATTTTGAAATTCACCCACCTTCCTATGTAATTCCTTCTTTATTGCTGAGCAGTATTCCACCATGTGGATTTACACAATCTGTTCATCCATCCATCAGTTGGCAGATATTTGCACGGCTTCCAGTTTCTAGCTAATATGAATAGCACTGCAAAGAACATTTGCATGCAAGTCTTTCCATGAACAAATGTTTTCGTTAATCTTGGGCAAATACCTAGGACACTTTATATAAAAGGCATGGCCTACCTCTCCCCCAAAGTCACTGTTGGACCCTATTGCATTGCTACCAATAGAGAAGGAGACTCATATCCTTTTCAATACTTAGTGTTGTCAGCCTTTTTACTCTTAGCCTACTGAGTGTTTAATGATCTGTCACTTTCATCTCAACTGCATGTCCGTGATGACCAGTGACACTGAGCATCTTTTCATGAGTTTCTTTTTGTTTTTAAAATGTTATTTATTTATTATTATTTATTTATTTATTTATTCATTTATTCATGAGAGACACAGAGAGAGATTGAGAGGCAGAGACACAGGCAAAGGGAGAAGCAGGCTCCACAAGGGAGCCCGACGTGGGACTCGATCCCAAGTCTCCAAGATCACACCCCGGGCTGAAGGCAGCGCTAAACCGCTGAGCCACCTAGGCTGCCCTTTTCATGTGTTTCTTAATCATCCAAAAATCTTCTGTTGTGCAGAGTTTGTTCAAATCATTTGCCCATTTTTCACCAGTATTTCTTTTCTTATGATCCGTTGTGATACTACTAAATTCTTCATATTTTCTGGGAACAAGCCCAGTTTCAGATATATGTTTTGCCTATGTCTGCTTTCTATTTTGTTTCCTTAACTGTGCCTTTGGAAGAGCAAAAGATTTCAAAACCAAAGTCCATTTCAGTAAGTGTTTCTTTGATGGCTCATGTTTTTCTGTTCTGTTAAAGAAATCGTGGCCTAACTCAGTGCCACAAAGATTTTCTCCTGTGTTTTCTTGTAGAAACATCACAGTTTTAGTACTTATGTTGAAGTACTTGACTATGTTGAGTGAAATTTGGTATCTGGTGTAAGGTAAGCATGGAGGTTCTTTTGTTTAAATGCAGTTGTCTAGTTGTTCCAGCACCATTTTTATATAATATTATTTTATCCCGTGTTGTGCAGTTAAAGTATGCCACATCAGGATATAATCCCCATGGGCATGCTGTAGTCCTCAAGACATTAATAATAGATAAGATTCCAAGGATGTTATAGAAATGAGACCAGAAAAGATTTCATCTTTTCCCCCAGAAAATCCCTTACGATGTTCTGTACTGTTATCCCATCCTCTGTATCACTTCACAAGTGCACAGAGGCAAAAGCAGCCATCTCCTTGGTCTACTGACAAACATGACCATAAACCCTCAATGGGCCCATTTTGTTTCATTTACTAAGGACCTGACTGGATAATCTAAGAAAGACCAATTATAACCGCCCTCCCTACAATTTGCAGGAACTGTGTATTAAACATCTCTCAATCCTGTGGTCTTTGAGGGCAGTCTAGAAATACACATTAAATGAGTGATTTAATTTTTACCTGCAGCCTGGAAGAAACTATAAAATATTGGCAAGACCAGTGCTGGGAATGGTGTGAGGAAAAGAGAACCCTTAGGTACTGGTGGCAGAAATGAATATAAGTCAATACAACTTTTACAACATTTCTGGAAAATGAGCCAACAATAATTTGACTAAAATCACTAAGTTATTGATTCAAGGAATTTGAATAGTCACGTACTTAGCTATGCCAAAATCACCTGTCTAGCAATTAGGGTTTGGTCTAAAAAAGTATAACACCTCCATACAATGGAATACAACTACAAAGGAAATGACTGACTCAGTTAAAGATATTACAACCCAGGGGATCCCTGGGTGCCGCAGCGGTTTAGCGCCTGCCTTTGGCCCAGGGCGCGATCCTGGAGACCCCAGATCGAATCCCACATCGGGCTCCTGGTGCATGGAACCTGCTTCTCCCTCTGCCTGTGTCTCTGCCTCTCTCTCTCTGTGTGTGTGACTATCATAAAAAAAAAATTAAAAAAAAGATATTACAACCCAGTATGTATATATGTTCTTACTTTTGTATAAATATGTAAGCAAGTCAAATTATATTTATATCCAAATATATACATTTTATACAGTATTAATGGTAGGTATTCCTGGGTGTTAAGATTTTTAAAATCAAGTTACTGCATCATCTAAGTCCTTTTTAAAGAGTACATATTATTTTTTAAAAGGAAAAGCATACAGCTATTTTCATTTTCAGAGGGAAAAAATGTCCTAATAAAAGGAGAATGTTTCAAAAAAAAAAAAAGGAGAATGTTTCTTAAATCATCAAAACTCAATTCATGCCCCTACTTCTATGAAATTTTCCCTAAAACCTCGGCCTACGGAGGTATCTTCTCACTTGTAGGATACAAAGCCCTTCCACTATAATTCAGCACTTCTTCACTGTTGCATGGCTGCAGAGTCATTGAGTGAGCCATGCCCTGGCTCCTGGGCCACACCTCGTAAGCTCGTGAAGGTTGATTTGGGAGACCTGATGCCACTGACCTACTGTAATGTTAGGCACACAGCAGATGGCCAGCAAGTTCTTGCCAAATAATTTCCTAATGCATTAGAAAGGGCTTCCGTTGCATACCTACTGCATGCCAGACTCTGCTAAGCACTTGACATGCACCACCCCAATCCTCACATCAATTACGCAAGGCTGGCACAAGTATCCCATTACTCAGATGTCAAAACTGAGCCTCAGGTAAATTACAGGACTTGCTTACAATTGCACAGCTCAGAAGTGCCACATTATATGGCTCCAAGACTCATGCTTCAGAGTATCAACCATGTCTGTATGTCTACAGATATCTAGCAGGGCCTCCTCTAGACTTCCTATCTAGATCATGCCTTACCAAGATCAAAGGAGCTTGGTGACACAGGTCGAGGTGGGGGTGGCAATAAGGAGATAAAGGAGAGGTTTTCAGGCCATCACTTGGCCTATGCACTCAGACATGCTCACTTTCAGAGCCTTTCCTTCCTGCAGATCAAACCTCCATGAATTTTAAACCTCCATGAGTTTTAGCATTTCCTCTCCCTGCACATAGTTGTTCAGACGGGAGGATGAGATGAGTCTGTGTCAATGACTGGAGCAAACAATATTCACCTTTGTCTTTTTTTTTTTTTTGCCCTAGGGCACAGTGAAAAATCATGCCTCTCAGAGTTGTCTATGACCCTCTCTCTGGAGATGAAAGGACTCCTATAAGCCTACTGACCCAAAAGTATTGTGAGGTGGCAGGGCATGAAAAAGAGGAATTATCTAAGTATTCAGGGTTAGAGATGTTTTCCCCTGAAACAGTCCCTTGTGTTCTGCAGGCAGCCTGAAAAATCACTGTTAAATGTTTGACCCTAAAGTGCAAAGCTCCTGTGTGTCAAAGGAAAATGAACAAAGAAAGAACTTTTTTAAACAGAAAATAAAAATATGGTGAAAATATTCATGGAGGCAGGGGGGAGAAAGGAAAAAGAGCTAAACTTCTTTGCTATATGTAAAGAGCTCATATGACAACTAAGATAATACCACCACGACCCCAGTAGACATATGAATAAAAAACATGGATGGGATTTTTCAGATAGGAAAAGGAAATAGGGATCCCTGGGTGGCTCAGCGGTTTGGCGCCTGCCTTTGGCCCGGGGCGCGATCCTGGAGACCCGGGATCGAATCCCACATTGGGCTCCCGGTGCATGGAGCCTGCTACTCCCTCTGCCTATGTCTCTGCGCCTCTCTCTCTCTCTCTCTCTGTGACTATCATAAATAAATAAAAAAAATTTAAAAAAAGGAAAAGGAAATATAAGTGGATAATAAAATACGGAGAAATGTTCAACCTCAATGATAAAGAGAAGCAAACCAAAGCAAGAAGACACTCTTTTACTCCAACAAATTAGCAAGGCTTTGTGATAAATGATACCTTACCCCTGATGCTGGGTGGAGTGAGAAGGGGATATACATACATTGCTGGTAGAAGCAATTGGAATGAACCCTTTTGGATCTGGCAATAGGGTTGAGGCACCAAGTGTGGTTACTGGGAGTGTGGGCTTTGGAGTCAGACAGATCTAAATTTGCCATTAGCAAGTCCCATAACATCTTTGGGTCTCAGTTTCCTCATCTGTAATATGGAAATGATAATACATATTTTTAGAATTGTTGGGAGGACTGCACAGATCAAGTCTGGCCCATAAGGGGCACCCATGACCGTACATTGAGCCAGGAGCTGCTAATGCAGAAAAGCAGGAACAGGAGAGAATCTGCATTAGTGGTAGCCCCACAAAGTCCTGTGGCAGTGGCAGTGTGGCCTCTTTGGACTGACTGTGTATTGGGATGGTGGCATTCCACCTCCCTTCTTCATGCTGACTTTTTAGCTATCTCCCAACACTTTTAGCATTTCTCTGAGTTACCCATCAATCCTTCAATGAAGTCTTTCTCCATCTAAGTCAAAGCTGGTTTCTGTTGTGTGGCCCCTTCCTCCCTCCCCTTTACCTTTACCTTTATGAATAAGGTAAAAAGGTACCAGAAGCCAGTCACCCTTGCTTTTCTAGATACATTGTGACCAGCACACCCAAATCTGATGGGGGTTGAGCTAAGAGATGGATTCGGAGCCACATGTGTGCACAAAGTTCAGCCTACCTCTAACTACTGTGTATGTAACACTGCTGTGCATTGGATTGTGTCCTCCAAATTCATATGTAGGTAGACACGTAAAGCCCAGTATGACTGTTGGACATGAGGCCTTAAAAGGGTTAGTTATTAAGGTTGGGTGCCTTAAAAGGGTTAGTTATTAAGGTTGGTTAAGTGTCCAACTCTTAATTTTGGCTTGGGCATGATCTCAGGGTCGTGAGATCAAACCCTGTGTTGGGCTCCATGCTCAGCAGGGAGTCTGCTTGGGATTCTCTCCCTCTGCCCTTCTCCCCACTCAAATAAAT
Source organism: Nyctereutes procyonoides (assembly GCF_905146905.1). Classification (NCBI taxonomy): domain Eukaryota; kingdom Metazoa; phylum Chordata; class Mammalia; order Carnivora; family Canidae; genus Nyctereutes; species Nyctereutes procyonoides. The sequence goes on from NW_026575049.1 coordinate 34,813,058, forward strand.
AAATAAATCTTTAAAACAAAAGGGTTATTAATCTTCAATGAAACCATAAGTATGTAGCCTGAATCCAGTAGGACTGGTGTCCCGATAAGAAGGGAAGAGACTCCAGAGCTCTCTCTCTGGCACACTCACAGAGGACAAGCCCTTTGAGGACACCTGAGAAGGCTGCTGTCTACAAGCCAAGGAGAAAGACCTCCCAGAAATCAACCCTGACAGAATCTCAGTCTCGAACTTCTGGTCTCCAGAACCACGGAACAATGAGTATCTGTTATTTAAGCCACAGAGTGTTATAGCAACCCAAGTAGACTTTGGGTGAGTCCCTGTGGAGAGGATGCTTGTCATATTTACAGCCACCCAGCATCTTTGAGCATTCTACATTGCAAATCCTTCCCATTCCAGGGAGGAACCAAAATATGTGCTGGTTCCCAGCATGCCTTGCAGCTAAGATGCAGCAAGTGACCTTGGCTCTGCCCATCAGACATAAGTGCTGTGTGCCAAGGGCACAGCCACACAGGTCTGGCTCTTCGGAGGAGCTGTGAATTCACAGAATTTATGGTCCCACATTCATCCATGTGAACCTTGGATCTGTGCCAAATGACAGAGTATTTATTTTCTGTGGTACCCAAAACAAATTACCACACATTTGGTGGCTTAAAACAACAGAAATTTATTCTCTCACAGCTTTGGAGTCCAATAGTCCAAAATCAGGGTGTCAACAGGACTGAGCTCCTTCTGAACACTCCAGAGTAGTTGCCTTCAACTGAGAACTCTGATTGACACATACTTGACTTTCCAGTCTCCTTTTTCCAACTGGAAAATGCAAAGAATAATGCATATTTCTATGTGAAAGAAGCCAATCTGAAAAGGCTACATGCTGTATAATTCCAACGACATGACATTCTGGAAAAGGCGAAACTATGGAGGCAGTAAAATGATCAGTGGCTGCCAGGGCTTAGTGAGGAGGAAGCGATGAAGAGGCAGAGCACAGAGGGCAGTGAAAATACTTGAATGATACTGTAATGATGGGTATATGTCATTAAACATTTGTCCCAACCTATAGGATGAACACCACCAAGAGTGAACCCAAATGTAAACTATGGATTTGGGTGATAATGATGTGTCGCGTGTAGCTTCATCGATTGTCATAAAAGTCCCACTGTGCTGGGGAATGTTGATAACAGGGAGGCTACGCATCTTGGGGGCAGGGGTATAATGGGAAATCTCTGCACCTTCCCCTCAATTTTGTCGTGAATCTTAAACTGCTCTAAAAAAATAAAGTCTTAATTTTAAAAGGACATCTTTAAATTATAGAAAGAAATTATCACTGAAAAAAACAAATAGAAAGATTGGACGAGTATGCTTTTAGATCCCTTCCTGGGACGCCTGGGTGGCCCAGCGATTGGGCATCTGCCTTTGGCTCAGGGCATGGTCCCGGTCCCAGGATCGAGTCCCACATGCGGCTCCCTGAGGGGGGGCCTGCTTCTCCCTCTGTCTTTGTCTCTGCCTCTCTCTCTATGTCTCTCATGAGTGAATAAATAAAATCTTTAAAAAAAAAAAAAAAAGATTCCTTCCTGTCCTGACACTGGGGTGACTCTAGGATCATGAAATGCCCTCGGTTCCTGTAGGTAGATGCGTCAGACCAGTGCCACCAATATTAGGAACTCAAATGGAGATCCTTTTAAATGTGACCTCTGTGGGGTGGGGGTGCGTGTCTTGACCACAAAGGGATGTTTGTCAAAAAAGAGCGGGTCGAATGATGGGTGCTGGTAAAGAACAATAACCTTGGAACCGAAGTCTCATTCTGTGGAGTCAAATTGTTAATATTCAAGATGTTAAATAATCTCATTATGATCATGATAAACGGAGGGATCCAAACACAAAAACTGAGAATGCTGATCAGCAAGGGAGAGCAGCAAGACTAATTGCAAACGGCAGGGTGTGAACTTCAGAGCCATGACAGTGGGAGGTATAGGGCTCGCTTGCTCTCTGGAGAGGTTGAGAAACCCTGGAGCTGGGGGGTCAGAGGCAGGAGTTCTGATTCCAGCTCTGCCATCCGCCGACCCTGTGGCTGGAAGCAAGTCATTCCCCTTTTCTGGGTCTCTATAGCTACGCGTGATTAAAGCCTCAGAAAAGTAATATCCCAACAGACAAGTGTTAGGATCTATGAAAGGGCTACTATTTTCTCCTTGGTTTTTTTTTCTTTTTTAAGATTTTATTTATTCATGAGAGACACACACACAGAGAGAGAGAGAGAGAGAGGCACAGGCGGAGAGAGAAGCAGGGTCCATGATCCTGGGACCCCAGGATCACTCCCTGGGCCGAAGACAGGCACTAAACCACTGAGCCACTCAGGGATCCCCTCCTTGGTTTTAATTAAAAAATCAGTGCCACTTGGATGAGAACATGCCTCCTCTTGATGATGTACTAGGTAATGCTCAATAGTGTTAACCTGAAACAGAATCCAGCATCAAATATCACTCAGGTAACTCCAGACCAGGAACTCTGTCAGGAATATCTGGGCTCAGAAATCTGACTCCCAACTAGCACAAACAAAAAGGGCCTTTTCAGGGCACCTGGGTGTGGTTGAGCATCTGCCTTCAGCTGAGGTTGTGATCCCAGGGTCCTAGAATCGAGTCCCACACTGGGCTTCCCGTAGGGACCCTGCTTCTCCCTCTGCCTGTGTCTCTGCCTCTCTCTGTGTGTCTCATGAATAAATAAATAAAGTATTTTTTTAAAGTGGGGGGGCTTTTCTTGGAGCCCGTAATTGGAATCTTCAAGAAGCAGAACCGGCTTCAGGCATGACTGGATTCAAGGGTTCGAGCCATGTGTTCAGGACAATGTCCTTTTCCAGCCCACTACTCTGCTGTCCTCTGTGTTTTCATTCTCAGGTGGCCGCCGGCTGCTCCAGACTTACCTGCTTCAGCTCTGTATTCCCTGTGGAAAATGCATGCCTCCTTCCTGGCCACTGCAGCAAGTCTAGTGCTTCATTCCGATGTGCCCAGCTGTGGTCCCCTGCCCGTCCCTCACTGGGGACAGAGAATGGGGTGTTCTCATTGGCCAGGCCTGAATAGCATGCTCTATCCCAGAGCCAGGAGTTGGATCAGCCCCACCCACAGCACAAGGACCAAGGGAGTGGGCAGGATGGTTCCCCGTGAGGTCAAGGTGGATTATTTTATGAGAAGGGATGCTGAACATACTCATTCCCTGTTGCTTCTGCAACAAATTACACAAACGTGGTAGTTTAAAATGACAAGAATTTATCAACTTAAAGCTCTGAAGGTCAGAAATCCAATCTTAGTGGGCTAAAGTCAAGGCTGTTAGCAGGGCTGTATCACCTCTGAAAACTCTTGGAAGAATCTCTTTCCTTGTGTTTCTTAGCTTCTTCTGGAGACCACCTGCATTCCTTAGCTGGTGGTTCCATCCTCCATTCTCAAGGCCCCAGCATAGCATCTTCCAATCTCTCATTCTCTCTCTGAAGCCCTCCTGCCTCCCTCTTATTAAGATCCTTGTGATTACATAGGGTCCACCCAGATCATCAGAATCCGCTCCCTATCTCAGAATCCTTGACTTAGTCACATCTGCAAAGTTCCTTTTGCCATATAAGGTCACATAGCTACAGGTTCCATAGATTAAGATGTGAGCATCTTTGGGTTATTAGTCAGCCATGATTCACCCCATCCCACTGGATGACAAAGAACAGATTTCGTTTTAAACCACATCTTCATCTGTCCAGAGAATACAAAAATCAGTAAAGATTTATTGCTAATAATGAATATCCTATAGTAAAAAGTTTATTGGTCATTGAGGTCTAAAGACATAAGTTTGAGTCCAAGCTCTACCATTACCTGGCCCTCTTTCAGTCTTTGGTTTTTAATCTCTGCCATGAATATGCTTACCTCAATCCCTCTGTTTCTGTGACATGTTCATAGGAGCACATTTATATCACAAAGCAACATACAAATGGAAATTATCATTTCTGGCACGAAATGTATGGACATTAAATTTCACCCACCTTTGAGCTATCCATGCCAAGCAGAGGCCGTGAGTTTTCTCCCCCCATGGAAGACAGATCCCACCTAGAGCCAAAAAAGTAATTCATCAGCTTTGAATCTTGAGGTAGCATTGGAAACCAACATTTGCCAAGAGAGAAAAGGACTTTCTATATTTCTTTAGTTCTCATGAACACATTAACAGCAGCCAGGCATGGCTGCCCAGATGCCCAAGTTTATTCTGAGTACAATGTTATGGCTCTGAAGACATGGGAAGCCACCTGTTCCCAGCTCAGTGGCCTGTGGGAAGGAGAAAAGAGAAGAAGGCAGAGAAAGCATTTCAAATGCCAAGGTCCTGCACCTCCTGCCTTGGGACCCAGCCATGAACAAATGATCAGACCTGAGGAGCATATAGGATATTAAGCAGGAGAAGCATCATGGCATACTTTCCCATAAGTAATTTGGGGAGTAGGAGGGAGATCGGAAAGAAGCCCCAGTGAGGCCACCTCTGGCACAGGATGGTAGCACTGGTGGAGGGCTGTGTCTGGCTGGTAGATGGCCTGCCCCACCACCGTTAGCTTCCCGTGGCCAGCTCAGAATTTGCAGGACTTTGGAAAGCAAATGGCCTCCAGCAGAACCTAGAATCCATTGTGATGCAGTGATCACCACCCCAGCCCTGGAGAGACACAAGGGGATCCAAGGTCCCTTGCAGAAAAGAGTTAATGTAGCCAACCTGGGACTATGTGCAAGGTTGGCTGGCCTCTGGGAACCTGAGTTTGGGCAGGGTTCTCACCATCCCCAGAACTGATGAGAGTGGCTCTCCATGCCCAATATCTTGGTACAAACCAACGTGATTTATGCTGAACACCTGCCTTCCTCTGGAAGCCTGGACTTTTGGGACATGCCAGGCAAAAGGTACCTACGTGACTGAGCCCCAGTGAAGTCTCTGGCCTCCCAGGTTTAGTCAGTTTTTGTTGATAGCATTTCACACGTGTTGTCACGACCCGTTGCTAATGAAGTAAGTGCAGCTCCGTGTGAATGCTGGGAGAAAGGTCTTAAAACCTGTGCCTGGTTTCCTCTAGACTTTGCACCATGCGCCCTCACCCTTAGCTGGTTTTGCTTTGTAGCCATTCACTATAAGAAACCACAGCCATGAATACAATTACATGATGAGCCCTATGAGTCCCTGTCAAGAAACTTTGAAGTTGGTGGAGTCCCCTGACCCAGGTCCCTTTCCGCCTGCCTCCACATGTCACCTGAGCTCTCCTCCATTCACCCAGCTGACGTCCTAACACAGAAGCAGGTGGGGGGGAGGAATCAGAGACTGAGCATTCAATGTTGAGCGACCCATCACTTCAAGAGGTTGTATAAATTATTTATTAGACCACATTCTGATTTCTCCCCCTCTTACCATTCATTCCATTTCCTTTGTACACTTAGGTGCACTCAAGCCCATGGTATTATTATTATTGGAAACTGCCACCTTCCCCACCAGTCCCATTTGTCATCTCTCCCATCCACTCAGCAGCAGATGACTCGGCATTTGCTTGGCAATCTGGTGCCCACCTCCCCACATCTGCCCAGCTCCTGCAACTGCTCAGCACCCACCCCATGCTAACATCTAACTCCTCTCAACACCAACACTATCTCTTCCAAATACATATCTATGTATCTATGTTTGGTTAATATATATATTTAGTTAACATATGTTTATGTTTGGTGGCCTCAGTTTCCTTATCTGTCAAACGAGAGTTGGAATGACAAGCTATCTGAGTTCTTGATCACTGCTCAGTAGAACTGCATGATTACCTATGAGCGTGTCCATGTCTCAGCACAGACAATTACGCACCAGGCATATTGTCTTAATTTAGGTTGCTATTGCAAAAATACCACTGCCTGGGTAGCATATACAGCAACCATTTATTTCTCACAGTTCTGGAGGCTGACCGTGAAGGAATGAGCCTACTTCCTGGCTGTAGACAGCTACCTCCTTGCTGTATCCACACATGGCAGAGAACAGAGATGGGAAGCAAGCTCTTTCAGTGTCTTCTTTTAGGGGCATTAATCCCATCATGGGAGCTCCATCCTCATGAACAAATTACTGCCCAAAAGGCCCATCTCCAAGTACCATCACACTGGGGATTAGAGTTTCAACATAAGAATTTGTAGAGGACCGGAATGCCTGGGTGGCTCAGCAGTGGGATGCCTGGGTGGCTCAGCAGTTTAGCACCTGCCGTCAGCCCAGGGTGTGATCCTGGAGTCCCAGGATCAAGTCCCACATCGGGCTCCCTGCATGGAGCCTGCTTCTCCCTCTGCCTATGTCTCTGCCTCTCTCTGTGTGTCTCTCATGAATAAATAAATAAAATCTTAAAAAAAAAATAATGTGTAGGGGACCTAATCATTCAGTCTACAGCACATATATTCTTCAATAGATTTAGGAATTTTTAAATTAATCTTCTTTTTAAGTCCATTATCCTTAATAAAACCTCACAAATCCTCATTATGAAATTATACTTATGTATGGATTCATTAAAAATTTTAGGGGGTGCCTGGGTGGCTCAATCAGTTGAGTGTCTGACTCTTGGTCTTGCTCAGGTCAGGATCTCTGGGTCATGATCTCAGAGTCGTGGAATTGGGCCCTGTGTCAAGCTCCGTGCTCAGAACAGAGTCTGAGATTCTCTCTCCCTCTCCCTCTGCCCTTCCACCAGCTCACTCACTCGCTCTGGCTCTCTCTCTATAATAAATAGATAAATCTTAAAAAAAAAATACCTGGGGCGCCTAGGTGGCTCAGTTGGTTAATCATCTCGCTCTTAATTTCAGCTCAGGTCATGATCTCAGCGTCATGGGATTGAGCCCCACGTTGTGCTCTGTGCTCTGCACGGAGTCTGCTCATCTTTCCCTCTGCTCCTCCTCCTCTCCCATTCTTGTTTCCTCTACAATAAATAAGGTCTTCAAATATAAAATAAAATAAAATAAAATAAAATAATTAATTAATTTTAAAAACTCCCAGTTTTGGCTTGACCATGGAGAGTAAAGTTTGTGTTTGTCCTTTTCTGTCTGGGTGAGTCAAAAGTAAATGTCTTCATCATTGAAAGTTTTGTAATTTGGAAAATATTCCCTGAAACCCAGTACCATTCTGTAAGTCAGCACCTGGGAAACATTGGCCTCGTAGACCTCAGGAGTCCTTGCCAGCCTTAACGTGCTGTGATTTCTCACATGGAACCCACTCCAGGCAGGTATCTGGACCAGAAAGTTCTTTTCCAATGCTATAATTACATGTTTCTTAGGTCATATGAATCCCCCTGTAACCCTCTTGCTTTTACTTTTCTTTTTAAAAATAAAGTCTTAAATTCTTCCTTCTTCCTTTAAGGAAGAAGATGCAAGAAGGAAATACTTGAGGAAAAACCAAAATACCAAAATTTGGACAAACTAAACAGGTCAAAGAAGAAAAAGTGACAGAAAGAAGCTTGGCCTTCCAATAATAATCATTTGCAAAGGATTTTTTGAAATGGCGGGTTTGTCCAGTGCATGTATAATGGAATTTGATTTACCAAAATTCAATTCTTATCCAAGAAGCTACAGTATAAAATGAAGCTTACAAAGAGCAGGGAAGGCAGAGTCATTACCCTCTTGGAAGACAATGCTGCTGGGGACTTTCTGAGTGCCTCTGGAGAGGTCACAACCCCATTATGATGGCTTCCAAATTTATCCCTTCAGCTCTGCCTCCCACTCAAGCCGTAAGCTTTACACTGAAATATGCAGCTGCTTGTTTGTCTGTAGCTCCTCTTGGATGCATAATATGCATCTCAGTTTGGATGTAAACAAAAGAGAACTCTTGAATTGCACCCAACCTTGCTGATGTGTTTTCCCTAGACTTTACCATCTTCTTAAATGACAACACCTACCTACCCAGTTACTGAAGCCAAAAACATAGGAGTCCCCCATAATCTTTACAGTTGCTATCAACAGCAAAGGCAGCTTTTGTTCTTGAAAATAAGAGACACCCCAAACACAAGTGGCTTTATTTTGTTCTTTTCTTCCTCCTGTATGCAGAGAAGGAAGAAAGGCTGTCCAGGCTTAACTACCAGGACTCTGCTCATCACTGAGGGATACAAGCTCCTGACATCATTACTTCACCATCCCTAGGTGTGATCTACCTCTTCGTGGTACAATATGGCAGTGAGGTTGCCTGTCGTTGCATCAGGGGTCCAAGCAGCAGGGTGGAAGGAGGCATGGAAAGGTAGAAACAAAGGGCACACACTAGCTACCTTTTAAGGAAGGTAATTTTGCTAACATCTCATTGGCAGGACTTAGTCCTTTGACTGTTCCTGACCAGATATTGGGGCTGACAGTAGCCAGCGGCTCCTGCCCTATGTGACCCATGAAACCTATAGGATTGGGCCCCTGCCTGCTGTTTGACCTCATCTCCTCCACCTTGCTTTAACACAATGTGGCCACCCAGGCCTTTTCCGATGCCTTTTGAGCATTCCAACCTTGCTCCTGCCTTAGAGCCTTTGGCTTGCTGCTGCTTCCCCCAGAGGCTGTCCTCCAGATGTATGCATGGCCAGTCTCAGTCCAGCTGTCACTTCCTCACTGGGGCCTTCCCTGACCGCCCTGTGCAAAGCAGCGTTTCCTGCCAGCCTCCATCAATCACCCAACTGTGTTGTTTTTCTACAAAGCACTTGTCACTCCCTGAAAACACCTTTCACTTGCTCTGTTTGGTTTTGGTTTGTTCTTCCCAACACCACAACACACGCTCCATCAGGGCAAAGGCCCCAGCTGCCTTGGGTAGAGCCAGTCATCCACAATGGCACCGAGTAGACACCCGATAAATATTTGTTCATTCATAAATGAATGAAATTATCGATTTGGTTGTCATCAATATTGCCCAACCTTCCCACACAGACAAGCTGCTGCTGTCTTTGGGGAGTTGTTCACTGCCAAGACAAGGAGGCAAGAATTCGTGTTCCCTAAGGCCTCAACCAGAGAGACAGGAGAACAGAATTTGGACTCCAAAGGAAGCTGTACTTGGCTCCAATTTGACTGCCGGAAGCCACGACCTGGCCCTCAGTGAACTGGTGAAGAGAAAGATCAGTTGGACTCTGTAGCTTGTACGAACATGCCCTGTGGACACGATTGCACTGAGTCTCCAGGGTGCTAGCCCCCTGGGCAGTGTGACCTGTGGCGGTCAAGGTCACCGTCTCCTTCCCAGTTCTGCTACATATGGGCTGTGGCAGTGTAGACTTCGGCAAATTCACCAAGCCCCCTGGACCTTGGTTTCCTCATCTATGTCAATGATAATGACAGCCCTGCCCTCAACACTGATGAAACAATTAAGTTATAATATACAAATACTTTTTAAGCTGAATATGTAGTAAACAGCCAATGTATTATCAGATGTCTGGCTATTATCAGATGCCTGGCACTTCACACATGTTTTCTTGAAGCTTCCCAAACAACCCAGCAAAGTAAGCCTCCCAAATAACCCCGCAAACTGCCTGGAATAAGTTCTGGTTTCTTGGGGTGCTGATAACTCAGCAGATTTGCCTTGAGTGGCCATCCCACGGGCTTCTTGGGCCTGTTTAAGCTGTACTGAGATTTTACTGGGGGCCACACCCTGCGGTTGGCAGCAAGGGTGCCACGGTGCAGGAAATCCGGAAGCTTATGGGTAATGGGGAGACATGAGCTCCCTGGCATTTCACTGAACAGTGGCCAGTGCTCTGCCAGGGACCAGGAAGGCTTCCCAGGGGAAAGGGCATCAGACATGTCTAGATAGGTTAAGGAGGCAATCACTAGGCAAAAATGTGGGTGGCAGTGTGGGGGAGGAAAGAAGGGTCGATTCGCAGGAAGGGTGCCTTCCACAGAAGGGAACAGGGCAATCTTTGTGCAGCTCCCTGCTAACTCTCAAATGATGCCGGCTTGTGGCAGGTGCTCAGTAAATACTTGTTGATTGACTAGGAAACCAAGGTAAGTTAGGCATTATTACTTCCAGAGAAAAATGAGGCTCGGAAGGGCTAACTTTCCTAAGGTCCCCAGAGTCAGAAGTTCTATATCCAAACTTGAATCCATGGCTTTCAACCGTCAGTTGAATTATGAACGTAAAGTCACACACGTTTGAGGTTGGGCGAATATCATAGGACATGATAGCTTTTAGCGCAGTGTAATCCAAACAGAGAGAACCTGCACCGCCAACCTGTTAGTCTGGATGAGCAGACGGTTCAGTGTGGACTATAGCCTGTTCTAAACAGCACCAGATGGCAATGCTGGAGGTCGATTCAGAAGCGAAGGCCTGGAGGTCAGAGGCAAAGGCACTGGCCTCTGTCCTGTATTCCCTGTGGCCCAACTTGACTCTGGGGAAAGCAACACGAATACATCTCCCACCTGCTTAGCACTAAGCACAGAGTCAAGCAGAAGTCAGAGGCAGCCAGAACTGAGTTCACACACTCTACTTACTAACTGTGCATCCTTGAGCAAGTTACTCAATTTCTCCATGAGCCTCGGCTTCTTCCTCTGAAAATGGGGATAAGTAACGCCTTCTCTGTGGGGCTCTTAGGAAGATCAAGTGAGAAATGACACAGCAGGAGAAAGAGGAGAATATAGGAAAATGTTAAGTATTAACACACACACCCCCAAAAGAAAGACTAGAAAAGCCCATAGGCCAGGCCAAACTGTTAGCTGGACTTGCTACAGTAAGGGAGAGATCACTGTGACAACACCTGAGGGATATCTTGGAGGGAACATGTCTGGAAGGATAGTTATAGGGCATAGGGCTGGAGATGATGGTTTGAAGTGAGTCTTGCAAAGCTGGGAGCTGCCTGGGGTTGGGCAGACAAAATACGATACAATAGCTTCTGGCTTGGTGCTAGCCAAGGTGTGGGAGTCTTCCCAACCAAGCTGTTAGTCTTGATAAGAAAACTATTTTAGGGGATCCCTGGGTGGCGCAGCGGTTTGGCGCCTGCCTTTGGCCCAGGGCGCGATCCTGGAGACCCAGGATCGAATCCCACATCAGCTCCCAGATCGAATCCCACATCAGGCTCCGGTGCATGGAGCCTGCTTCTCCCTCTCCCTATGTCTCTGCCTCATTCTCTCTCTCTGTGTGTGTGTGACTATCATAAATAAATAAATAAATAAATAATAAATAAATAAATAAACATTTTTTTTTTAAAAAAAAGAAAACTATTTTAGTTTACAGTCTTATATTCCAGGAATAATTATTTATTTATTTTTTCTTTTCGCCAATATGAATACCCAGACAGGGGCCTGTTGGTTGGGTTCTGAGCATGTCATGGAGCTTGTCAGAGGAATTACCTCCTCTACTCTCACAGCCATCCCCGGAGGAGTCAAGGAAGGGCCTTATCTGACCCTTCCCCGCGGTCCTAGGAGATCTTCTTTATTCCTACTTGAGAGATGAGTAAACTGACATCACACCGGCCTTGTTTTTACTATCAAAGAAAAACAAGCATCAAAGAGGTTAAGGAATTTCCCTGAAGTTGACAGAGGGGTAAATAGTCCATCTGGGATTTGAATCTAGAACTTTAGACAGTGAGTGGAATAGGGACATATAATAATAGTTCCTTAAACCAAACAATAAAAAGTAGAGCTACCTAGGCATTTTTTTTATAACAGCCCAAATGAGAAAAAATAAATAAAACAATCTGTCAACGGCAGAATGGCTACATGAAATGTGGCACAGTGGCATGTGGAACAGTCTACAGCAAAGAAAATGAAAGAGGGAAGCACTGCCACATGCAACCACATGGCTGATTCTCAAAAGCACAATGTCAAGGGAGAAAAACCAGACACACAAAAAACAACCTACTATCTGCTTCGCAGATCCTTTATAAACAGGCGAACCTAATGCAGGCATTGGAGGGCAGGATGCAAATTCCCTTTGGGAAATGGGCAGGGGCCAGTGGGTGAGCAGGATCGCAAGGGGTGTCCCAGGAACTGGGAAAGCTCTATTTCTTCACCTGGTGGTACTTACACAGGTGTGCTCACCTGTGCTGACTTATCCGAGTGCACACTTAGGGTTTGTGCATTTTCCTCAATATTTTCATGTAAAAGTTTTGTCTTAAGCAGGGATATTTATTTACCCTTTGCTTTAAATGTTAATTTCAGGATCAGTATTCCAGATGTCTATGATCGCTCAGGTTGAAATTCAATGAGCTAAGGCCCCAGAAGCACTTAAAGCGTGGTGTCTGGAACAGAGACCTATGTTCAGTAAATGCTAGTAAGTATTATTACTACTATTATTATGTCTGTGACTTTTCCGAATGGCAGTGGAGATTTCTGAAAGGCACAGCATGTCTCATGCCCAGCTCAGGTGCCAGGAGTTTGCTAGAAGAGGGGCAGGATGGTACTACTCCAGAGGAGATCCCCCAGCGCCCAGGCAGGTTACGAGCATGGCCACAGGCCACAGGCTGGCAGGGGCTGTGGGCACCTTGGGGGGCTCAGCCACCCGCCACGCTCCAGCCCAGATGCCTTCCCAGGCCAGATGGTTTTCTTTGCCCATTTTCCACACAGGACACCTTCTTATAACGTGAGGCTCCTGGGCTCAGCCCAAAGCACAGGTGCGTGTGTTCCTAGGAAAAGCAAAGTAGCTGCCGGGCACCGCCGGCCACCACTGCCATCGAGTCAGCCGCTCCCAGCCTGAAGCACCCTCCCCCGGGGCACCTATGCCCCTCCCCTGCCTGCCCCACCTCTGCGGCCCACCCAGGGTCCAAGATCACCCCTTCCCACATGCACAGTGCTAGGTCCACACTGACACACTCACACCCGCACAGTCATGTGTTCACACTTACATACTCATATCGCTCACTTGCTGACAGTCACAGGCTCACACACCCACATGTTCCCCATGGGCTCACACACCACACACACCCGCTCACACACATTCTCATGCACATTCATGCTTTGACTCATCAAGATCAACTTGTGACCCAGAAAGGAGAGCCTTGTGAGACCAGGGCAGAGTTTGCCCAAGCACAGTCCCCCCATGTCTCAGGTCACAAGCATCCCCACGCAAACACCCCCACCCTCCTCAGTCAGCCAAGAGCTACTGAGGCAGGACACACGGCTTCATGGCCCAGGAATCTGCCTCAGGTGATTTTCACTCACAAAACACCTGGGAGCCAGGGTTTTCTAGAGAAATGGCACAAAAGTTATGTTGGGTGCAGTGAAACTAATTCCAAGGCAGGGTGCAGAGGGGAGTAGGAGTCCACGCCTCTAACCCACCACTGCCCCCCTGCTCTGAGCACCATGAAGGTGGGTCTGGCTGAACGTGGAAGGGGCTGGGATGGGCCACAGGGCCAGAGAGGGAGGCAGAGGTTGACTTACTTCTCTCACAATTCTGTTGGCTGACCAGCTAGGTCATCTCTGCTGGTGTCACTTGACATCTCTCATGTGGTTTCAGGGAAATGGAGGCTGGAACATCCAAAGTGGCTTCCCTGATGTGTCTGGCACCCCAGGCGGGATGACTGGAAGGCCGGGTCTCTCTCTCTCTCTCTCTCTCTCTCTCTCTCTCTCAATCTCTCTCCAAATAGCAAGAGGCCCTCCTTACATGGCAGCTGGATCTCAAGATTAGGAGCTCCCAGAGGAAAGAAGTCCTTCTTCCTCACCTCAGATTGTCATGTGATAGTTAAATAATCTTGAATAAATTCATCTTTGTTTAAAAAAGTTTACTATTTTTGTATCCTCAACTGGCATCTCCTCAGTTCATCACCAAGTTTTTGATAACATCAGATCTCGAGGAAGAAAAAGTATGTTGTGACAATATCCATATTTTCTGTTTTATAAGAGAGGCAAAACCTTTCCTGGAGTCAACCATGGAAGGGGTATCTTTCCTACAGATGTCAAAAGAATTCCTCCAAGACAGATCATTTGTTTTCAGATATGAAAATCCAGCATGAAGTATATTAAATTTCTAGACAAAAACATTAGAAAAAAACCCCAATGGCCTTGGGCTTAGCAAAGATTTCTTAAATAGAACACAAAAAAGAAAAAAAAAAAAACCTCAACAAATTGGGCTTCACCAGAATTTAAAATTTTTGCTCTTCAAAAGACAGCCATGAAATAAAAATATAAGCCCTGCTAGACAGAAAATATTTGCAAAAACACAGAACTGACAAAGGGCTTGTATCTAGAATATAAAGAGTGCTTACAACTCAATAAGAAGGTAAACCTAATACCACCTAATGGACAAGTATTTAAACAAATACTTCACCAAGGAAATGATACAGATGGCAAAATATGCACTTAGAAGATGCTCAACATTACTTATCATTAAGGAAATACAAATGAAAACCACAGTGAGGGGATGCTTGGGTGACTCAGTGGTTGAGTGTCTGCCTTCAGCTCAGGTCATGATCCCAGGGTCCTGGGATCCAGTCCCACATTGGGCTCCCAGCAGGGAGCCTGCTTCTCCCTCTGCCTGTGTCTCTGCCTCTCTCTGTGTGTCTCTCATGAATAAATGAATAAAATCTCTTAAAACAAATAAACAAAACCACAATAAGGTAACACCACACACCACTAGAATGGCTAAATTAAAAAGACTGATGGTATCAAGTATTGGCAAAGATGCCAAGCAACTGGAACTCTCAATGTCTGCAAGTGGTATATATAATGTGGTACAACCACTTTGTAAAAACAGTTTGGCAGTCTCTTATAAAGTCAAACATATACCTAACATATGACCCAGCCATTCCACTTCTAAATATTTACCCAAAAGAAATGAAAGCATATGTCCACACAGACTGGTATATGATTGTTCATAATAGCTTTATCTGCCAGTTAAGAACTAGAAACAAACCAAATGTCTACCAACAGGTGAACAGATAAACTGGGACCTATCCATACAATGGAATATGGCTCAACCACGAAAAGAAATTATGGGTATACAACAGGATGATTCCATCATCTCAAATAATCATGCTGCATGAAAGAAGTAGCCACAAAGAATACATACTGTATGATTACATTATATTAGTTTCTGGAAAATGCAAACTTGTCTGTGGTGGCTGAAGGCAGATTGGTGTTTTTTCCCCTTGGCACAGGATGGGAAACAGAGAGAAACAGATTACACCAAGCTATAAGAAAGATTTTAGGGGTGATAGATGTACTCATTATCTTGATTCTGGTGATAGTTTCACAAATGTACAAGTTATGTCAAAACTCATCAAATTATGCCATTTGTTGCTTGTCAATTATACCTCAACAAAGCTGTAATGAAAAAATATAGATATAAATATATATATGCATATATGTTTATATCGGCCTTTACTTGTTTGGGACAACTCTTTCCAGCAGGAAAACTACTCTTGGATTTCATCATTTATAAATCTTCCAAACACTACACCAGGACACGTTTTAGTGAAACATATGGACATACCCACCTGGATGAAGCTATTTGTAACTTCTTTTTTTTTTTATATGTATAGATTTTATTTATTTATTCATGAGAGACACAGAGAGAGAGAGAGAGAGAGGCAGAGACACAGGCAGAGGGAGAAGTAGGCTCCCCATGGGGAACCCAATGAGGAACTCGATCCCAGAACCCTGGGATCACAACCTGAGCCAAAGGCAGATGCTCAACCACTGAGCCACCCAGGTGCCCTGCTATTTGTAGTTTCTTATGCAAACCGCTTCAACATCGTGTAACATGTATCAGTACATTGACTTGATTGAAGTCTTTGAGGTGGAACTTTCCCGAATCTTCATACTACATCTTATCTTCGCGTTTTACTCACGAAAATTTTACTGGCTTTATTAGGTTTGCACAAACTGTGTGGCCTTTCGTCTTCTGGGCATTAAGTTCTGCAGCGAGGTAATTTGCTTCCTGCACCTGAGTGACTTTTTCCTCAAAGGCTTTACTCTGCTTGTGATTCTAATAACCATTTAAATGACCAGCTCTTCCCTTCTCAAGTGGCCATGGCCTGTGGTTCTGTGTCTTTTCAAGGGGCCATGCCACCTCTGCATCTGCAAGTTGTGTGCTCCCCAGGAGTACAATGGAACAGGACCCCGCGGATCACCGGCCTGAGGAAAGCCCATGAATATGAGTGGCTTCCATGATAAAGAATAGCATCTCTTGTGTCCCTCGTTCGACCAGTGAAGTGAAAGTTCTCAGAAAACCGTGATTCCTTGCCAGTCGGTGACTTCCGTTTTCAGGTCACCCTTGTGATGCCCCATCCCTAACCTCATCAGGACTATCCAAGTCCTGGACCCAGAGCTCTCCTCTTACACATCATACCTCCTCTTCGAAACTCACCACCCTACTCTCAAAAAGAGTTTGTAAAACACAAACATTAATAAAATATAAAGTAGAAGTGCCTGATAAACAAGAAAACTGAATGCATGCAATAATTCACAATGCAATTCTCTCCTCACAGTCTATGTTTTGCAGTGTTTACAATGGAAGTGGAGAGGCAGGCAGGTGGGGTGGCTGAGGCACAGTGGGTGGGAATTCCTTTTTCCATCTGATATATTCTCTCTGATTTTCTATGACCCCTGTCGCATTTGTTTGCTCCTCTAAGTCAGGCAGCAGCAGTTAAGGATGGCTGGGAGAGGTCATTCGGGAGGGAGGAACTGATGTCATCCACCTGCAGTCCCCCCTCCCTAACCCCCCACCGCACCCCTGGGTAATTCAGAGCTCACTAGCTTTCAGCCGCCCTTGACTCAACAGCTGGGAATGGGCTCAAGAGATGAACATGAAACAACTCTACACTCCTGCAGGGGCTGGGGTGGTAGGTTTTCTGGGTCAACTTTGTTAGGACTGTTGTTGTAACAGTCCTCATTATTGAATCAAACACTAATCTAAGTCTTGCTTGAAAGTATTTTGTAGGTCTGATTAAAGTGTAAAATCAGTTTACTTTAAAGAAGGAAGATTATCCTGGATAATCTGGATGGGCTGATTCAATCAGTTTAAAGGCTTTCAGAGCAGAATTGAGGCTTTCCTCAGGAAGGAGAAATTCTGCTCTGAACAGCAGCTTCCGCTCGTGCCGACTACTTCAAGGCCTGCCCTATGGACGTCAGACTTGCCTAGGCAGTCCCCACAACTGCTTGAGCCTGTTCCTTGCAATAAATCTCTTCACACGTTATCTCCTGCTGGTTCTGTTTCTCTAGTGGAACTCTGATACAGGAGCCGAAGAACCTTTCACAAAACTGTTATGTGATTGGGGCTGTTCCATCAGCATCCTTTACTGCAAATGCTAGCAGAGTGCAGACATAAAATGTTAAATATGTGTGCTTTTTCTTGTTGATCACAAATTCTCACAGAACTGAGTTCTACAGAAACCTAGTTTAGAAACTCAGGTTCAAAGTCCTCATTCTAGACCATTTACCTGAACCTTCTTTATGGTTCAGAGACAACACTCTAATGACGCTGTGCATTTTCTCATTCGGAGCTTTTTTTTATCCATTCATCTTTCGATGGGCACCGAGGCTCCTTCCACAGTTTGGCTATTGTGGACATGGCTGCTAGAAACATCGGGGTGCAGGTGTCCCGGCGTTTCATTGCATCTGAATCTTTGGGTTAAATCCCTAACAGTGCAATTGCTGGGTCGTAGGGCAGGTCTATTTTTAACCCTTTGAGGAACCTCCACACAGTTTTCCAGAGTGGCTGCACCAGTTCACATTCCCACCAACAGTGCAAGAAGGTTCCCTTTCTCCGCATCCTCTCCAACATTTGTTGTTTCCTGCCTTGTTAATTTTCCCCATTCTCACTGGTGTGAGGTGGTATCTCCTTGTGGTTTTGATTTGTATTTCCCTGATGGCAAGTGATGCAGAGCATTTTCTCATGTGCATGTTGGCCATGTCTATGTCTTCCTCTGTGAGATTTCTCTTCATGTCTTTTGCCCATTTCATGATTGGATTGTTTGTTTCTTTGTTGTTGAGTTTAATAAGTTCTTTATAGATCTTGGAAACTAGCCCTTTATCTGATATGTCATTTGCAAATATCTTCTCCCATTCTGTAGGTTGTCTTTGAGTTTTGTTGACTGTATCCTTTGCTGTGCAAAAGCTTCTTATCTTGATGAAGTCCCAATAGTTCATTTTTGCTTTTGTTTCTTTTGCTTTCGTGGATGTATCTTGCAAGAAGTTGCTGTGGTCAAGTTCAAAAAGGGTGTTGCCTGTGTTCTCCTCTAGGATTTTGATGGAATCTTGTCTCACATTTAGATCTTTCATCCATTTTGAGTTTATCTTTGTGTATGGTGCAAGAGAGTGGTCTAGTTTCGTTCTTCTGCATGTGGATGTCCAATTTTCCCAGCACCATTTATTGAAGAGACTGTCTTTCTTCCAATGGATAGTCTTTCCTCCTTTACCGAATATTAGTTGACCATAAAGTCCAGGGTCCGCTTCTGGGTTCTCTATTCTGTTCCATTGATCTATGTGTCTGTTTTTGTGCCAGTACCACACTGTCTTGATGACCACAGCTTTGTAGTACAACCTGAAATCCGGCATTGTGATGGCCCCAGATATGGTTTTCTTTTTTAAAATTCCCCTGGCTATTCGGGGTCTTTTCTGATTCCACACAAATCTTAAAATAATTTGTTTTAACTCTCTGAAGAAAGTCCATGGTATTTTGATAGGGATTGCATTAAACGTGTAAATTGCCCTGGGTAACATTGACATTTTCACAATATTAATTCTGCCAATCCATGAGCATGGAATATTTTTCCATCTCTTTGTGTCTTCCTCAATTTCTTTCAGAAGTGTTCTATAGTTTTTAGGGTATAGATCCTTTACCTCTTTGGTTAGGTTTATTCCTAGGTATCTTATGCTTTTGGGTGCAATTGTAAATGGGATTGACTCCTTAATTTCTCTTTCTTCAGTCTCATTGTTAGTGTATAGGAATGCCATTGATTTCTGGGCATTGATTTTGTATCCTGCCACGCTACCAAATTGCTGTATGAGTTCTAGCAATCTTGGGGTGGAGGCTTTTGGGTTTTCTATGTAGAGTATCATGGAGCTTTTTTTTTTTTTAAAAAAAAAGATTGATTGATGAGACACACAGAGAGAGGCAGAGACACAGGCAGAGGGAGGAGAACCAGGCTCCCTGTGGGGAGCCCCATGCAGGACTTGATCCCAGGACCCCAGGATGGTGACCTGAGCCAAAGGCAGACGTTCAACCGCTGAGCCACCCAAGGGCCCCTCATTTGGAGTTCTTAATCTGAGTCATGATTGGCAGACTGTCTTGAATAAGCAACCCTCCCAGCTGTACTTGATCCAGGGACTCCCCTACCCCATGGCCCTACTCCCCTTGCCCTAGTAAGCCAGTTCCCAAGAAGCTATCCACGGACCAAGAAGAAAACAAAGATCTCCTTTACTCCTGTGCAAAATGTAGACAATGATACTTTTCCTACCCAACCTCATAGGACTATCCCAAGAACCAAATGAGATAAAGAATTACTTTGAAAACGTGAAGTCATAAAGATGGAAGGATCATCATTATCTTTGTAATTATCTTAATTATTATTATCGCGCTACTAAACCCACCAATTATTCTCTTCCTGCCCACACCCCTTTCTAAGAGCATTTGCTTTCATCCCACAAACCCAGGCGAAGTTAAGTCACTGCGTATTTTACCCAGTGGTATACACTGAAACATTTAGATTCCTTTAAGAATTGGCTATAGGGGCAGCCCAGGTGGCTCAGCAGTTTAGCGCTGTCTTTGGCCCAGGGCGTGATCCCGGAGTCCCAGGATCGAGTCCCACGTTGGGCTCCCTGCACGGAGCCTGCTTCTCCCTGTGTCTCTGCCTCTCTCTCTGTCTCTCATGAATAAATAAATAAAATCATAAAAAAAAAAAGAATTGGCTATAGTTCTGCACTCAGGATCCTTGGAAAAAGTTACTTTATATCAGTTAAGTTCCTTGGATTGTAAATTTCAGAAACCCCAAGCACACTGATTTAAGAAAAATCACTTACTGATCCATAAACTGAAAGTTTGCAGTGGACTATCACCACTAATGATTACATAGTACTACAGGTCATAGCCCATGCTAGAAATAAAAAAGGAAATGGTGTAAAAATTGGAAGGGAAGAGATAAAACTGTCATCATTTACTTAGAAAAACCAACGGGATCAACAGACAGATTATTAGAATTTATAAGCAATGTTGCCTGATACAAGATTAGCCCATAAAAATCAGTAGCATTTTTCTACACCAGCAATAAATCAATGAAGAAAATAACTTTAAGACACATATTTTTTCCACATTTTAATGTCTCTGAAATTGGGATGCATCATACATTTGAATAAGTGCAAAAATAAAAATAAGATACCATTCACAACAGTCATAGGTATTTTAAATGTCTTGGAATTAACAAAGAATACATAAGACCTCTGTGGAAAAAAACCTTAAAGCTCTAATAAAAGATACAGAAGATTATCTGAAGAAGTGAAGTGACTTTTTGTGTTCTTAATAATATGATTAATATTATAAAATTGTCAATTCCCTCCAAATTAACCTATAAATTCAATGTAATCCCAACGAAAATTCCATATGGATGCTTCAGAGGAACTCACTAAAATTCTATATAAAGACCTCACTATGAAAACTAAAACTATAGAATTAATTTTTAAAGATTTATTTATTTATTTGTGAGAGAGAGAGAAAGGGAGTGAGGGGCAGGGCAGAGGGAGAAAATCTCGGGTAGACTCCTAGCTGAGCTTGGAGCCAGGACCTATGAGATCATGACCTAAGCCAAAATCACAAGTCCAACACTCAAATGATTTAGCCACCCGGGTGCCACTAGAATTGTTTTTTTATGATCTTATTTATTTGAGACAAAGAGCACAAGGGTGAGCATGAATGGGGAGGGGAAATGGGAGAGGGGAAGAGGGAGAAGGAGAAGCAGACTCTCCACTGAGGAAGCCCAATATGGGGCTCTATCCCAAGACCTTGAGATCATACCTGAGCTGAAAGCAGATGCTCAACCGACTGAGCCCCCCAGGTTGCCTCAGAATTATTTTTTTTTACATACAGAATACCACTGTGACATGGGCCAATGTTTTTCAACCTTTTTCTATTACCACTTCCTAAGGACATTTTCTTAGACATTTTTTCCCCTAATTATAACACCCACCCTCACCCCAGGGAAACTTTAATACCACAGTTATATTGATTTGATTTTATATATATATATATATGCTTTATATATAAAAAGAACTAAGTTTTTTCATCCCCCCAAGAACCAGCTTTTGCCTCTTGGGTTGATCACTCCACCCACCCACTTAGAATGCATACCTGTATAAAATGAGGAAGAAATTACAAAGAAAAATCAGATCCATCAATTCGACTCCTGGATATATACTCTAAGGAAACAAAATCAATATGTCAAAGAGATATGTGCACCCGTCACATTCACCATAGCATTATTTACAGTAGCCAAGACATAGAAACAACCCAGGTGTCCATCAAAAGATGAATGGATTAAGAAAATGTGGTACAGGGGAGGCTGGGTGGTTCAGTTGGTTAAGATCCAACAATTGATCTCAGTGCAGGTATTGATTTCAGGGTCATGAGTTCAAGCCCCGTGTTGGGCTCTATGCCTACTTAAAAAATATGGTATATATAGTGTATATATTATACATACACACCCACACAGTGGAATAATATTCAGCAATAAAAAAGAAGGAAATCCCACCATTTGTGACAACATGGATGGACTTTGAGGGCATTATGCTAAGTGAAATAAGTCAGACAGAGAAAGACAATTTTGTATGATTTCACTTATATGCAGAATCTTGATAAAAAAAACAAAACTAAACCTAGAAAAAAGATCAGACTTGTGGTGGTTGGAGATAGCAGGAGGAGCGGGAGAGGGAGGAGGAACTGAATTAAGGCATCAAAAGGTTCACACTCCCAGTTTTAAGATAAATGAGTACTGGAGATGGAAGGCACAACATGAGGACCATAGTTAATGTTGCTGTGTGCTAAGAAAATAAATCCTAAAAGTTCTCAGCACAAATAAGTTCTTTCTTCCCTTTTTTTGTAACTATATGAGATGATGAATATTAACTATTTGTGGTAATCATTTCATAATCTTTGGAAGTCATGTCATTATGCAGTGTTTATGTCAATTATATCTCAATAAAAAATTACACAGTGTTTGTGTCAATTATATCTCAATAAAAATGAAAGAAAAGTTCAAAAGCAAACACAAATCATAAGACAAAAGACTGATAAATCTGATTACCCTATTAGTTTCCTATTGTTGCCATAACAAATTACCACAAATTTACTGACTTCGACCAGCATTCATTTATTACCTCACTGTTCTGCTGGGCGGAAGTCCAGTGAGCTCAGCTAGCTACTTGGTTTAGGCTCCCACCAAACTGGCCTCAGTTATTTTCTGGAGACTCTGGAGGAGAATCTGTTTTCAGACTCGTTCAAATTGTTGGCAGAGTTCAGTTCCATGCAATTGTGGAACTGAGTTCTCCGTTTTCTCACTGGCCGTCAGCTGGGGGGTCCTTCTCAGCTTCTAGAGGCCCCATCCACCTTGGCCTCCTTCCTCTGTCTTCAAACCAGCAACATAGAGCCAAGTTTGTCTCATGACTGATATCTCTCTGACCTATTTCATTTCTTCTCTTGTCTCCCTCTAACATCAGCCAGGGAAATATCTCTGCTTTTAAGGACACAAGTGTTTAGATTGGGCTCACCCAGATAAGTCAGGATTATCTTCCTATTTAGGGGTCTGTGCTAAGATCTGAATGATTCTATCCCCCCTCTCCAATTTCACTGAAACCTCATTGGGAGGTGATTAGATCGTGACGATGGAGCCTTCATGAATGGGATTCATGCCCCTATAAAAGAGATTTCTTTTTCTTTTTAAATTTTTAAATTTTTTAAAAGATTTTATTTTATTTATTCATGACAGACACACAGAGAGAGGCAGAGACACAGGCAGAGGGAGAAGCAGGCTCCCCGCTGGGAGCCCGATGTGGGACTGGATCCCAGGACCCCGGGATCAGGCCTGAGCTGAAGGCAGATGCTCAACCGCTGAGCCACCCAGGTGTCCTTAGATTTTTTTTTTTTTAAAGAGGCTTCTAGAGAGCAACCTTGACCCTCCCTTGACAACTGAAAGATACCATGTTTGAACTAGAAAGTGGATCTCACCAGACACTAAATCTGCTGGAATCTTGATCTTGGATTTCACAGTCTCCCCATACTGTGTGAAATAAATTTCTTTGTATAGGAAAACAAATGTGTAAGCCACCCCATCTATGATATTTTGTTATAGCAGCCAGAATGGACTAACACAGTCCATTACCTGAATCACACCTGCAAAGTGCCTCCATTGCAGTACTTTGATTGTGTTTGGATAATCAGGGGACAGGAATCTTGAAGGGACATCTTCAGACTTCTGCCTACTACAAAGACTTTAAAACTAAGGATTTCTGATCTACACAGGATACTACGGGCAAAATTAATGAACAGATGAAAGAAGGGGAGAAATATTTTTAATTTCTGAAGCCAAAGGTTAATATTTATAATATATTTATATGTATTTATATTTGCATATATTTATAATATATAAGGAATCCTTGCAAATCAAAAGAAGAAATGGGCAAAGAGTATGAACAGGTAGTTTGTAGAAGAGGTAACCAAATACTTGCAGATATATGAAGAAATGTTCACAATTATTAGTAATCAGAGAAATGCCAATTTTAAAACATGAAATATTACTTTTATTTGACTGGCAGATATTAGAAAACTGGATAATGCTCGGTGCTGATGGGAACAGAGAGCTATGGGAACTTTCTGGCACTGTTGCAGAGAAGGTAGACCTATTACCCAGAGAAGTCAGCCATTACTTAGTCAAATTATGTGCCCCCTTTCCTTGCTTCAGGACCTAGCAATCCCACTGCTATTATTATGACTCGAGGAAATTCTTGCCTAGCACCCCCAGGGGATTCATAAAGCATGTTCACTGTGGTATATTTTATGGCAAGGGGATGGGTGAAGTAAACACACAGCATGGAGAAGTATGACGTGACGAGAAGTAATGGATGATATGGTGCCCACAGCATCATGTACAGACCTTAAAAATGTGGTACTCAGTAAAAAAAGTAAAAGAAAGAGCAAAACATGACAAAGTCATTTGTGTAAATGAAAAATACAACAAAGGATATAAAGTCCCATGTTAAATACAAGAAGATCATTACACAACAGAAGAGATGGGGAGAAGAAGGAAGATGTAGGAGTTATTGGAAATAAGCAAATAGATTTTGAATCAAAGGCCGTGATCTGAGGCTTATGATCACTCAGCTTTTGCCATGGATGTCTGCTTTAAAAAAAAAAATGTGGTAAATAAGAATGGTTTCAGGCACAGCCTCATCCAGGCCTCAGGCAATGTGACCTGGCTCCATTCTCGGATGGGATGGCTCTGCCTTCAGCCTGGCTCGATTTTTTTAAGCTTTGTTTTGTTATCTGTTGCTGTACCACCAATGACCCCAAGGTCAGTGGCTTACATGAAACTTGATTAAATAGCTTCTAAGGCAAATGTGTATTCTGCTTGCTTGAAAGGCCCTACGCAGACTTGTTGAAAATATAACATTTCGTAGCGGCTGTTCCTGCCTTAGTCATTGTAGCCCCATGAACCCAGTGGAATGGGGGCCACAGAAGTCCCTAGCATGCCATTTTGAACAGTGGGGGTCACAGCTCTCAAGACCAACTGTGTACGCGTTAAGCTGCAGATAAAACAATCTGCACATGGTTATAATCACCTTTGGACATGGTTATGATTTGATTAAATACTTGAGATAAGGTTGTTTATTTTTCTGACAAAGAGAGAGGAAAGGATAAATGTTCATTACATAAGGACTCCAGCTTAGTCAGAATGAAAGCGTTAATTAAGGCTTTGGTGTGATTTTTATTAGCAGTGGTGCTGGGGGAGGGCAGACACTTCTCAGCTCACTTCCAGGCTTCACGTGAATGAATCCCCCCTCAAACCCTGAAAGTTGGGGGAGAACCAGTGCATCTGAGGCTCCGCTTCTCCCTTTTGCACTCTGCAACCCACCTAGGACATCACCGTCCCGATGGCTGCATTAGTTCTTGAAGCTGCCATAACAAATTACCACAAACTGGGAGGCTCGTTCTCTCACTCTTCAAGAGGCTATGAGCCTGAAATCGAGGTGCCTCCAGGGTTGGTTTCTTTTGGAGGCTCTGAGGGAGAATCCATCCCAGGTCTCTCTCTTAGCTTCTGGTGGTTGCCAGAAATCCTTGGTGTGTTCGTTGACCTGCAGATACATCCCTCCAATCTCTGTCTCCATCTTTCCAGGAGTTTCTCTCTGTGTCCTTTCCTTTCTTTCTTTTTTTTTTAATTTTTATTTATTTATGATAGTTACACACACACACACACAGAGAGAGAGAGAGAGAGAGAGAGAGAGAGAGAGAGGCAGAGACATAGGCAGAGGGAGAAGCAGGCTCCATGCACCGGGAGCCCGATGTGGGATTCGATCCCGGGTCTCCAGGGTCACGCCCTGGGCCAAAGGCAGGCGCCAAACCGCTGTGCCACCCAGGGATCCCCTTTCCTTTCTTTCTAAGGATGACAGTGATTAGCTCTGGGGCCTGCACTAATCCAGTGAGATCTCATCTCAACCAATTACCTCCGCAAAGACCTTGTTTTCAAATAAAGTCACATTTGGAGGTCCCGGGTGGATGTGAATTTTGAGGGGACACTATTGGACCTGCTATAGTAGCCTAGCCTTGCATTTGCCCAGGCCTGGGTAGGTGATTTGAGAATGCGGGTGAATTAGGCTGCTTCATCTAATGCAGAGCGAGGGAGGGCATGTATGGATTATGTGCCATTTGGTTGGATCTAGGCCACTCGATGACAGCCACCTCACCAATAATAAAGAAGAGTGTTCTGGCAAACTCCTGCAAGCAGCAAAACCTTAAGCTTTGGTAGAAAGAGAGGGCAAAGAGCAGCAATTTGATCTGAGGCCTCTTTAAGACCCTGAGGTCCTCGGGACTCCTCCCTAACCATCCAGTGGAGAACAATCATCTTTCTCCACTTTCCTTGGGTGGCTCTTCTATGCCTAATTATGCAGCAACCAACCCCAGCATGTGAGCAGAATTCCTAACCACAATCTGTACCCTGCAATTGAGAGGCGTATCCAAGGAGACTAACAGGTAGATGTGAATGTTATAAATCAGGATCTTAATGTTGCATTCTTAATGCCTTTTTCCTCTAAAAGAGCTTCTGAGCTCTCCCCTCAGCAGACTTGGGAGGGATGTAATTGGGAATGTCATCCTGTCTGATTCCAGGTCTGGCTGGGAAATAATCCTCCTATCCTGGAAACCCAATCCCTGGGGGTGGGGATGGGCATGGGAATAGACACTGCAGCAGAGTGATGTCTGGACTCTTTCCTTTGCAAGTAACCTCACCCCACAGAGGCCATGTCCATACCTCCAGCCAGTGCAGCAAAGTGGTCATCCTTGAATTCAGTTGGTTGGTATCAGGTGCAAGTGTGGCTGGGCATGAGTCATTTGGAAAGATGTCATTCATTGCTCATGGCCGTTTTGAAGATGCTTCAGGAGCTTTGAAATGATTTGTGGGTGAAAGGCACACAGATCTTTTACAGTATATTGTTTTCTGTCTTTAAGTCCTGTTGGTTCATTTCCTTAGTGATTTCCTGAATAATTTTTTGAGCCTTGTTTTGTTATCTGTTGCTGTACCACCGATCACCCCAAGGTCAATGGCTTTACAAGACAATAATCATCTCATTGGTTCACTAATCTGCAGTTTGGGCAGGGCTCTGCTGGGCAGCTTGTCACTGCTCTGTGCAGCATCCACTGGGATAGCTCCATCAGGCTCAAGGGGTTCCTTCTAAGATGGATTCCCACAGCTATCAGGCTGGTGCTGGCTGTCGGGCCCTCTCCATGCGGGTCTCTCCAGGAAGGCAGCTTGGGCTTCCTCACAGCATGCTGGCTGGGCTTCCAGAGCCAGTATCCCACAAGATAGAAAACAGAAGATGCCAGCTTCCTAAGGCCTGGGACTCAAAACTGACAGTGTCATTTCCACCATAGTTTATAGGACAAGCCATCCCACAGCCCAGGTTTGAGAGATGGGACATTAGGGGCACCTGGGTGGCTCATAGGTTGAGCATCCAACTCTTGATTTCAGCTCAGGTCATGATCCCATGGTTTCGTGCTCAGCATGGAGTCTGCTGGAGATTCTCTCTCTCCCTTTCCCTCTACTCCTCCCCCTTCCTCTCAAAATCAATCAATCTTTAAAAGAGAGAGGACACAGATCCACTTCTCAAGGGGAGGAGCAGCTACTATAAGATCCCACTATATTCCAAACCCTGGGAAAACAGAAATAATAGCCAATGTTTATTGAGCACTTGCTATGTACCACCATACACGAACTATCTCATTTAAACCTTAAAAAAAAAGTAGGATATGGTGTGGGGTAACAGACCCCCAAAGATGCCTGCATCTGAATTCCTGGAACTTGTGAATATGTTACATTACTTAAAATTATGTTAGATTAGGTGATGAGGGGAATTAAAGTTGCAGGGGGAATTAAAGTTGCAGATGGAATGAAGGTTGCTAACGGCTGACCTTGAAACAGAGAGGTTGTCCAGGTGGGACCCAAGTACTCACAAGATCCTTCAAATAGGAAGAGGAGGCAGGAGAGTCAGCATCAGAGGACAAGTGACAAAGATAACACGGTCAGAGGGACACACTGGGAGAAGGACATGCCTGCCCTTGCTGGCTTTGAAGACAGGAAAAGGGAGCCCCAAACCAAGGAGTGTGTGCTGTCTCTGGAAGTTGGGAGAGGCAAGGACACGGATTTTCCTGGCGCCTCCAGAGGGAACCCAGTTCTGCCTGCCTCTTGATTCTGCCCGGTGAGGCCCACGTCAGACTTCTAACCTCTGGAACTGTAAGGCAAAACAGTGAGGTTGTTTGTATTGCTGTAAGCCACTAGATTTGCGGTAACTGGTGAGAGCAGCCATAGGAAACTATACATGGTGCTGTTATTCTCCCCATTTTACAGATGAGAAGGTCAAGGCTTGGAGAAGTTAAATGACTTGACCGGAGTAGTGACACTAGGAACCGGCAGAGCGAGGATTCCAGCCCCTACGCCTTCGTCCACTGTAATCTGCCACGAGAAGCTTCACAAACTAGTGGGGAGGGGCAAGTGTATACGTAAAGAAAAAAACAATGCAAGGCAGTGAGAAATGCAATGGCAGAGCCCATCTACGGTCCATGGGGGCAAAAATGGAAGAGGGATCCACACTCCACCAGGAGGTCAGGGAAGTTCAACATCAAAGGTAACTTAGGGCTCTTTCTGCATAAACAAAGGGACTTATAATGGATCGTGTGTGTAGAGTCCAGGAGATGAGCCACAGTTGGAATGAGGCATCCAAACAATGTTGGCAGCAACCAGTCATTCTTCATTTCTTGATTGGCTTTCCCTCAGGCAGGCGTCCCCTCCCCTTGAGATGGTAAAGGTTCCATCCTATCAGCACCCCCTGAAGAAAGCTACTTCTTGCAGTAGCTACCCCCAAAGTCTCCTAGGATTGAGGTTATGGAACCAAATCGGGCCCCGTCCCCACCCCTGAAACGATCACTGTGGACAGGAGGCCTGAGGAGCTGAGCAGCCGGGACCCCCTAAGCCCCAGGGGGTCTAGACCTTCTTCAAGTGTTCCAGGAGTGGAGGCAATTCTCCAAAGGAAAATCAAGGTTTGTTCATCAGAAGAGAGAGGAATGAACGTCAGATGTGCAGAATCAGGTGTCCATTATGCTAGTTTACCTGCCTAAAGTCAAGTTTAACAGATGAGGGTCACACACGTGGCATTTATTCATTGCATGTGGCAGATTCTGCTGCATTCCTTGCACATCCCCATTTCTTGCTAACAGAACCCAGAACCTGAATTTTGCTCCAGTAGGAAGCCTGAAACCCTTGAGTTCAGGGGCCGAAGCTCCCCAAGCTCCAAGGGATAAATCGTGGTTGGTCTAAACCAGCACAGTGATCCCACTGCGCTTTGTTCGATACTGTCCTTCCCATCCGTCCTTGCTGCTAGTGGTAGCCACATGCCCAAGTTCCAGTGGGATACAAGGAGAAGTCGGCTTGGAGGCTTCTGAGTTTTTGCTTTCTGATAAAAAAGTTAGGAGAGTTCCCTGTGGCCAACCCTTCCCCACTTCTCTTCTTGAACACAGTCATGTAAGGACAAGATGCTTGGAGCTGTAGCAGCCACCTTGTAAGCATGAAGAAATAAGCCCAGGACCAAAGGCAGCATGCTGAGTGTGGCAGGGGAGAGGCAGAAGGTGTGACAGAGCCACCGTACCAACCTGGAACTGCCTATCGGCACACATCTTGATACGAAAGATAATTAAATGTCTTTATCGCTCCAGTCATTGTTAGGTATTCTGTAATGTGCAGCCAGACACACACTGACACTTTATTACAAAAATGAAAGATTATTACACCCCTAGTCTGTTTTCCTTGAAGGATCACAAGAAACTATCTAGAAGCTCTCACCAAAACCATTAACTCAGATGCTCTCTCTGCCAGAATTTCAGCAGCTGCCCATTAATATAGCTTCTGGAAGCAGGCAGGGCTTCTGTAGCTAGTGTCGCTAGAAAGCTATTTTGATAGCATAGTGTACTATATTATTAGCTGCATAAAGTAGGCAAGTTAATTCCATTCCCTCTGAAATACACGAAAGAACAAGGCATTTCAGTTCTTTCTGGGTATTAAAGAGAAAATCATAAGGGACATCTTTTCAAGCTTTCAGCAGGGTTTTTTTTTTAAATCCCCCCCCCCCCCGCTGCAAAAGTTTTGTTTTGTTGTGTTTTTTTGGTTGACAAAGTCATGGAAGTCCAACATTACTAGCAGGACACTCTTGAAACAACTGTAGAATTATCCTTTGCTAAATGGAAGTGAACCGAATCCTGGCTATTCAAACAAGACTCACGCAGCAAAATGATTACACATGACTCACCTATCTGGAGCTCCGCAAACATAATCTGAAATCAAGGGGAATATTTTGTTTGTTTGGGGCTTAATTCAATAAATAACAATTAGGGGTTTGTAAACCATAACAACAGCTGCAACAATTATTTTCTGACTGTATACTCTTAGGTATACAGGCACTCGGGCTAGTGCTTTCAATGGATCAACTTAATATTCATACCCACCTAGGAAGTAGGTATGATTATTATCCACATTTTCCAGATGAGGAAACAAGCCTGAAGCTGTTCAATAAACTGATAAAGGTCACACAGCTCCACTGGATACTGATTGTTAAATATTCAGGAATTTTATGAGCTAGCCGTTAAACATCGGTAGCTTGAAATTAGCGTGGTGGGAATATTAAGATCGCAGTAAGCGGCATATGCTACAAATCGGGGCTCCCCCTCTCCATTCATGAGTGCACTACTGCACAGTTAATAACCAATCTAATTGAAATATTAACATTTAACCAAAACAAATACATGACTCTACTAATGGAAAATGGCAGACCAGGTATGTTGTTGATGGATTGGAAAATGAGTGGGATTAGTGAATATTCCAGTAATAACGAGCCCCCAGACAGACCTAGGCAATGTGGTATATGTATGCAACAAGAGGATTCTGAGGTTATGAGAATCATCTCTGTGATTCAGTTAGTCTCCAAATAGAAAAATGTAAATTCCTCAAAGCTTAATCAGTGTCATGGCCCCCAGCACAGACATCTGAGTTATGTAAATATCACAGACTTGAGAGCTGGGTAGTGTAGAATACATTTGCAAGAATATAACTATTTTAAAGATATTTGCAGAAGCCTTCATTTTGGGTTGTTGAAAATATCCTATCCAACCAAGAAAAAGAGTTGAATTGCTTATGAGCCCAGAAAACAAAGATGATGGCAGTATTTTTAGTGTTTAAAATCAGAAAATTGCAACCAAATGTGTCTATAATACAGAGAAAATTCAAATTGGAACTAATATTAAATGAAAAATACATGTTTGGCCCTCAGCTCATATTGTAGGTCTTGTGTTGTTTCTTGGTATTTCCTATAGCAAATTCTATGCTCTAGGCACTCCAACCACTTATCTAGCCTTTGCATATACTTTCCCCACTGCCTTTCTTTTGGCTTAACAAACTCCTGTGCAATCCTCGAGACCCAGATCAAGTATCACCTCCTCTTGGTAGCCTTCCCTGACTCCTCCAGGCAGTATCAGCTACTCTGTTCTCTGAAGTCTGAGAGCCCCGTTGTAGTTATCTCTATTTTGCTATGATCCACCCAGTCTCACAGGGATCTCTCCAACTTGATGGTGAGCCTCAGGGGACAACCATTGTGTCTAATTCATATCAGTATTCCCAGCATAATCCCTACCTCTTCTCCTACCATTCTACCTTCATATTCCACCTTAGTCACACTGCCTTGACCAAGCACTTCCCACCATAAAGCTTCTGTATATGAGCTCTACATGGAATGATACACACACATACACCCTTTACCTGCTAGGCACCATTCCTAATGTTTGAGGCAACCTTTAGGCCTCATTTACATGTCACCTCCTCCTAGAGTTCCTCCTGGATAACCCAAGCTGGGTGAGATGTCACCCTTCCCCTCATTTTATATTCTCATGCTATCCTCCATCTTCTTCCTCCGTGAGGATTACAATTAGGATACATACTAAATTTGTGTGATTATGTGCTCAATGTCTGTCTCTGCCACTAGTCTAAGATCCATGAGAATATTATTCCCCAGCTTCAGCCTCCCTACACCTAGTACAGTGCCTGGAGCACAGTAGGTGGGCAGACTCATGTGCTGAATGAATATGTGAGTGGGTGAATGAACAGATGAACAGTGGGTCTTCAGTTTATGTTTTTGGATGGATGAAGTGTTTATGGGGGTGACATGAGCCAGCTTCCTGCTTGTCTCCCTCCTCCTCCCCCTGTCCTATAACCTGATGGACAGATATGTCAGCATATTATTAAAATATTCTTCTCTTTCACTTCAGTCTTGTGATGGGTACTTAATTTCATATAAAGGGATTACTGGTAAAAAGAAAGGATTACTTTGGACTTTGATCCATTCCTGATAATACCCTGCATTGTTTCCAGGTAAGAGACTCAAAGAACTTTTTCTCAGTTCCTGACGAAGCCCAATACAGCGTGCGCAGCAGACACAGAGCTCCTCACTGCACCCCCCTCAGGATTCATTTCTCTCTGGAGAAGCATTTAGGGGAGCCCTGCTGGCTGCTTGTTAAGGCTGGAATCATCCCAACAAAGCAAGAATTGTCCACATTAGCTGCTAGGGAAGCAGCCAAGCCAAACAGACCCTCTCTCTGGGGCCATTTGGTTAAGCTCTGACCTCTCATTCCCTCCAGGCTAATTATCTAAACATTCATTAAGTAATTAACCCAAAGCTCCACCTTCCTCACTCTGAGGCCTTTGACAATACGTCTTCCTCTTCCTGCCTTCAAACCTGTCTCCTGCAAAGTATGGTGGTGGGATAGATGATCTTACGCCACAGAACCCTTGACATCATAACTGTCATCATTGCCAACTGACCTAAGCCAATATGGTCATGCACAATCCCTTGGGTTCTTTTTGATAGAAACAAGAATTTTCCAGAACATGTGAGGTGAGCAAGAGTTAGCTACTTCACTGCAACCTCACTACTGGTTAGAACGAAAGCAAACCTCAGACCAAATTCACCACATCTCGTGAAATTTAATTTATTAACATAAGCAAGCAGTTAACAAATGGTTTATACCACATGAACTTGGTAAAATTCCAGCTCTCCAACTTTGTAGCTGGTCTGCTCACACATTACAGGGAATATTTTCTGGAGGATCAGACAAGACAAATTTCAGAGCAGGATCCTGTTAGCCCCACAGTTGATATTAGACAAGCAGCTAGCCTGCAGCCCTCTGGCTGAACACAGGCCCCAGAGCGTGCAGGACACCTCCCTGAATTCATAAGCTCAATCAGCCAAGCAGAGAGAGTGTCTCAAAAACATTTCATCCTTTCCCTTAAACTTGAATACCCCTAATTTTACTAATGAGAGCCCATTGCTGACATCTGTTAGGTCGTTAGCCACAAATTTCACCAAGAAAAACCTCCTTTTGCTATTCTCTATGCTAATTAGTGAGACACCTGGTGTTGACCGGAGACAGAGACGGAGACGGGGAACAGAGGAGCTTATAGCAGGTGCCTTGAGGTGTGACTCTTCAGAAGCAGAATCATCTCTGGAGTGTGGATTCCTGACTGGCTTACAGGGTCCCTGGCACACACATTTATATCACATCATCAAGAACGAAGTGTGGTAGGGTCATAACAGGTATTATAATACCAAGACATTCTTCTTTAACTTTTGTGGGGTCATAAATCCTCAGGGTGTGCATGTATTGAATTCAGGGGGGGTCCATGGTTTTGGGTAGGGAAAACTTACATCTTTATTTTCATTGACCTTGGTATTTATAAACCCTGTAACTTTGTCATTAACATAATTTTCAGATCACTTTATAGCTGCTTTATATATCTTGAAATATCAACATTCATTGCTTCTAGATTATTAGACCCACTGATAGGCCCTTTATTAACTATATTATCACATCATTATAATTTCTGTGCCATATATTAATATGTCATAAGTCTGTTTTTATTTTTTTTTCTGGGTACAGCATACTTTATTGATGATACATGACAAGGTAGGGCTCCCCAAGCCCCTCCCCTTCCTCAGGGGGTCTGGGATGTAAATTGGAGGTCAGGAGATTCCCAGTTTGTTGGGGGATTAATTCGGGGCAGGGACTACTCCCCAACAGCTGAGGGCCTCTCTCTTACTCTTGTTCTCTCTGGTGTTGGTGGTCCAGGAGGCTCCTACTCCTTGGAGGCCACATGGACCACAAGGTCCACCACCCGGTTGCTATAGCCAAATTCATTGATGAAGTGGTCATTGAGGGCAATGCCAGCCCCAGCATCGAAGGTGGAAGAGTGGGTGTCACTGTTGAAGTCACAGGAGACAACCTGGTCCTCCTGCCCTTGAGGGGGCCCTCCAATGCCCACTTCACCACTTTCCTGATGTCATCATATTTGGCAGCTTTCTCCAGCCGGCAGGTCAGACCCACAACTGACATGTTGGAGGTGGAGACATGGAAGGGCATGCCAGTGAGCTTCCTGTTCAGCTCAGGGATCACAGTCTTGGTGGCATCAGTGGAAGCAGGGATGATGTTCTGGGCAGCCCCTTGGTCATCATTCCAGTTTCCCAGAGGGGCCATCCGCAGTCTTTTGGGTGACAGTGATGGCATGGTTGGTGTTCTTGAGGCCCTCCATGATGCCGAAGTTCTCATGGATGACTTTGGCCAGAGGAGCCAAGGAGTTGGTGGTGCAGGAGGCATTGCTGACAATCTTGAGGGAGTTGTCAATACTTCTCATGGTTCACACTCATCGCAAACATGGGGGCATCAACAGAAGGAGCAGAGATGATGACCTTCTTGGCCCCACCCTTCAAGTGAGCCCCAGCCTTCTCCATGGTGGTGAAGACCCCCAGTGGTCTCCACACCATACTCAGCATCAGCATCACCCCATTTGATGTTAGCGGGATCTTGCTCCTTGAAGATAGAGATGGACTTCCCACCGATGACAAGTTTCCCGTTATCAGCCTTGACCATGTCGTGGAATTTGCCGTAGGTATAATCATACTGGAACATGTACACCATGTAGTTGAGGTCAATGAAGGGGTCATTGATGGCAACAATATCCACTTTGCCAGAGTTAAAAGTAACCCTGGTGACCAGGCGCCTGATATGGACAAATCCATTTACTCCGACCTTCACCATCGTGTCTCAGGGACAGGGCTGGCACTGCACCAGAAGATGTGGCTGTCTGTCGAACAGGGAGGAGCCAAAGTGTGATTTTAAAATAGTTTGGTGGGATGCCCGGGTGGTTCAGCGGTTGAGCGTCTGCCTTTGGCCCAGGTCGTGACTGCGGGGTCCTGGGATCAAGTCCCACATCAGGCTCCCTGCAGGGAGCCTGCTTCTCCCTCTGCCTATGTCTCTGTCTCTGTGTGTCTCTCATGAATAGATAAGTTTGAAAAATATCTTAAAATAGTTTGATAACTGTTTTTTTTTAATTTTTTTATTTATTTATGATAGTCAGAGAGAGAGAGAGAGAGAGAGAGAGGCAGAGACACAGGCAGAGGGAGATGCAGGCTCCATGCACCGGGAGCCCGACGTGGGATTCGATCCTGGGTCTCCAGGATCACGCCCTGGGTCAAAGGCAGGCGCCAAACCGCTGCGCCACTCAGGGATCCCTGATAACTGTTTCTTTTGTAAATTTTTAATGTTAATTTTATTTATTTGAGAGAGAGCGTGCAGGTGTGTGTGCACCCACGTGCATGAGAGCAGGGTGGGGGGTGGTACAGGACTAGGGAGAGTGCCAGAGGGAGAGGAATGTCCTACACAGGGCTTTATCCCAGGCCCCTGAGATCCTGATCTGAGCTGAAACCAAAAGTCAGATGCTTAACCACCGAACCACCCAGGCACCTTGATAACTATGTTTCAGTATAATTGGTCTCCTCTGCAATCCAATGTATTTTATTGTACTTTTATAAACATCAATCTAAGAAGCGGTCCTTAGCACAAAAAAAGAATCTCTGATGTGCCTAAGAAGCCCCTTGACCCAGAGTTGCGGGGCCTCCACAACATTGCTTTCCTTCTCAGCTTCTGGAATGGAAATCTGCAATGTAGTGTCTAAGTTTGTGGCCCATGAGCCATATCGGATATTCCAGTGGCTTAGAATTGCTCTGTTAAAACAATACCCCGTGTCACATATTGGGTTCTTGGCAAAGCAGACTCGGAGGGAGGGACATGTAAGCAGGAAGTTCATGGGGGAGTGCACTCTGTCCTGTCCAGAGAGTGCGGCCAGCAGGCTTGGACACAGGGATAGGTGGCCAGTGCAGCCCCAGCAGAGGCCTCACCCCTCCCACGGGGAGCTGGGGCCCAGTCTGGTGCTTCTGACTTGTCCAATCTTGGTGGGGAGCTGACCACCCCCCTCATCTCCTCGTCACTGGATGTAGCTGACTCCATGGAGGGAGGTGTGTCCTTGGGGAGAGGGGACTCCACTGAGCCCATCCTCTGTGCCAACACCACACTGACCCCACCACAAACCACTCACCTGCATACATCTGGAAACGTCACGACAGCTCTACAAGGTGTGCTTAGCTTACTACCCTCATCCTGGATGGGAGGGAGGGATGCTCAGAGCAAGGGGGAATGCATTCCCTGCCATTGCCCTGTGTCACAGGCTGACACTTCCCCTAAATTTGGACTTCAGGTTAGGTAACTATCAGTTCTCCAAGCTAGAATCAGCTAAGAGAGAAGCCCTCCTTCTGTACTTGCTCACTCAGGTTCCCCTCAGAAACTGCTCCTCCTTGGAACCTCCTGTTGTGATCAGTGCAGCACCCCCATTTGATCCACACCCTAGGTCCCTGACACCCACTCAAGCCCCATGTCTTGTGTTTCCCAGCCCCACCCTAGCTCCCAGCCCTCAGCCCTCCCCACCGCCCCGTCCACATTCACCTGCACTGTTGACAGAGCCTCTGGCGGCTCCTAGTGCCCCAGCCCCAGCACCCCTGTTCCCTCTCCTTCCTCACCAGCCAGGCCAGCACTCCTCAAGCTGAGCTCCCAGCATATCTGATCATAGCACCCCATCACCCAACAGATGAAGTCTCCACTCCCCACAGGTGTCTTCTACAAGACGTTCCCAACCTTCCTTGCTGTCACCTCCTACATATACTCTACTCCGGTTCCAGCTAAACTGGGTGACTCATTTTATTCCTTGATATTACCCACGGTCTTCCCTTTGCCAGAAATGTCCTTCCTGCTACCTGTCTCCCTCTGTTCCCCATCTTTGCCTTCATCCATTTCATTTGGGGAATATTTGCTGAGTGCCCATCATGTGCCAGACACCACGGAGGAGAGAGCTAGAGTCAGATGAATGGGGCTCTGACTTTCCGGCTTTACCTTCTGTTGGAAAAAGAAGGTAGTGAACAAATCAATCAACACCCTAATTGCAGATTCTGGTGATTGGTACAAAAGAAGTAGAACAAGTTGAGGCAGGTTGGCTGAGATCTGTGGTCACATGCGGGGACTGTGGTACACATATGTGAGATGGGGAGTCTCTCGGCTTTTTCCTTACTCATCTAGTCCAGTGAGCCCTACATTATCATATTCTGCCTCCAGAGGGATGTGAAAAAAGCTTGGACATAATGGGGGCTGGAAGGTGGCACATGAAACAGCAGGAACCCCAAGGGCCTGCCTGAGATGTGGATAGCTGGGCAGCTAGTAGAGAGAAGCCCTATGTGTGGGAGTGCAGGAAGGAGCAACCCCCCGCAGTCCAGTGAGCTCCCAGGACCCGTGGAAGTCTTCCACATGGGCCTCTGGTCAGGTGGAAGCCTGGTGTGAGAGACTGGAGGAGCAGGCCAAGGGCCAGACCCTCCCTCCCTGGTCCAAGTGCAGCCTGTGCACAAGCAGGGCCCACTTTAGCTGGGAATTCATTAGAAATGCACAATCTGGGATGACTGGTAGGCTTAGCAGTTAAGTGTCTGCCTTCAGCTCAGGGTGTGATTCTGGGTCCTGGGATCAAGTCCAACACTGGGCTCCCCACAGGGACCCTGCTTCTCCCTCTGCCTGTGTCTCTGCCTCTCACTGCGTCTCTCATGAATAAATAAATAAAATCTTTAAATAATAAATAAATAAATAAATAAATAAATAAATAAATAAAT
This sequence comes from Nyctereutes procyonoides, assembly GCF_905146905.1. NCBI lineage: Eukaryota > Metazoa > Chordata > Mammalia > Carnivora > Canidae > Nyctereutes > Nyctereutes procyonoides. The sequence continues at coordinate 34,850,767 of NW_026575049.1, forward strand.
AAATAATCTTGGCTCCTCCCTAGACTTACTGAATCATATTTTGCATTTTAGTAAGATCCTCAGGCCATTCATAGCCACATTAAAGCTGTACATCAAGACCAGTTCACTGTAGGTTCTTTTAGGTCCTTTTAAATTTAGGAATTTGAAATCCTATCATCCTCTCTGTTAAGAGCAATGTCAAGTGCTTATTCCTCTGGGAAGCCTGGCCTGATCCCCCTAAGCTGTTGGAATTTACATCCTTGTAGTTATCTAATGTACTTGGCTGCAACTACTGGATCATAGGTTCCTTCACTTCAGATCAGGGTGTACATCTTAGTCATCTTGCAGTCTCCAAATTCCCTTGCAACATCTTGCCCCTCATGGGTAAGTTATCAGAAAAACAAAACAAAAAACAAAAAATGTTAAAGCCATGTACTGGTGCATGTCAGTGGGAATGATGCCATATCAGGCAGGACTCTTATAGGGGAAAGTCACAGAATCCTCTATCAGCTTCCATAGCTGAAAAGTATAAAGAGAACATCTTCAGGCATGGCTGGATCCAGGTGTCCAAAGAATGTAATCAGAAGTCTGTTTTTCTTCATTTCTCTACCTTTAAAAAAAAAGATTTTATGTATTTTTTCTTGAGAGACAGAGAGGCAGAGACACAGGCAGAGGGAGAAGCAGGCCCCATGCAGGGAGCCCGATGTGGGACTCAATCCCAGACCCCGGGATCATGCGCTGAGCTGAAGGCAGATGCAGAGCCACCCAGGTGTCCCTCATTTCTCTACTTTGCTTTCCTGTATACTGGCTTCATTCTTAGGATCAAGTCCACGTACTGATAAAAATGGCCTCCAATAGTCCTAGACCTCTAAAGTACCAGCCTAGTAACCTGGAGAAAACCCTTTTTCTTGATATTTGCAACTTTGTCCTATGCCTATACATCGGCACAAAAGACTTAGCACCACTTGAACCAAATACTATTATCAGAAACAAAGGAGAAAGGATATTGAGCAAGAGGGGAAGCCATTCATTGCAGCCATCATGAGACAGACCTGCTGTGCTATCATTAAAAGTCAGGATATGAAAGAATATTTATTAACCTGGAGGAAAATTCATAAAGACTTGCTAAATGAAAAAAACTGGCTGTAAAACATCACTGTGAAATGATATCACACAGGGATATGAAAACATATTTCTTTTTTTAAGATTTATTGATTTATTTGAGGGAGAGAGGTGAGGGGTGGAAGGGGAGAAGGATAGAGAGGATCTCAAGCAGACTCCCTGTTGAGCAAGGAGCCCGACACCAGGGCTCGATCTCATGACCCTGAGATCATGACCTGAGCCAAAATCAAGAGTCAGGTGCTCAACCTATTGAGACACCCAGGCACCCTAAAAACATTTCTTACAATGTTCAAAGGCCTAGAATTAGAGCAATATCCATCCCAGTGGGCCCTGATAGGATTAGGATATTTTTTCTTTTTTCTTTCTTTCTTTCTTTTTTTTTTTTTTTTGCCATTTTGAGATTTCTATATTGAATGTGTACTGCATTTATTATCATTAAGAAATGTATTTTAAAATGATTTTGTGTGTGATGGCTAAAGTGTCCACATGACTGAGCCATTTTGGACAAACATCATTCTGGATATTTCTGTAAAGGCATTTTTTAGTGAACTTTGAGTAAAGCAAAGTTTTATAATGAGGATGGGCCTCAACTCATCGGCTGAAGTGCTTGCTAGAAGACTGACCTCCCCCCAAGCAAGAGAGAATTCAGCCAGCAGATTGCCTTTGGAGCCGAACGGCCCCTCCTCCCTGTGCTTCCAACGCTGCGGAGTTTGGACTTGCCAAGCTAGCCATAATCCTGTGAGCCAATTCCTTAGAATAAAATCTCTCTCTAGGTACATATGTATACAGATCCTGTTGGTTCTGTTTCTCTGGAGAACCCTGACTTGTACAGGATGGTTGCTGCCTTCTATTGTTAAGTCCTCATCAAAGATAACCATGGTCTTAGAGCCAGAAAGCCTGTGTTTGAGCCCAGGAACCCCCCACCAGAAGGCTGCCTCCCCTCCCAGAACCTGGTTTCCCCCTGTCTAACGCAAGGATGAGCATGCCAGCCTCAGCTGCAGGGTGTGGGGGACAGAGCCAACAATCACCACTGTGGCAGTCTATAATATCACCTTCTGACACTAAGGTGCCAGTTACCTATTTCTAAAGATTAGGTGCTGCCATGAATTTCTTTACTTTAGAAGTCAGCGTGAAAATAAATAAATAATCAATCTCTTGAACCTAGAGTATGTCTAGTCACTGATGCGTAGATAAAAGGAAACGTCTGTTTTATCTTTGCACTTAAAACACCTGCAGTGTCAATAGATTTCCCAGTCTCATGATTAGCGTGGAGCAGACTGATCTGTGTTTAAACCTAGCTGCTCCCACAAGGAAAAGCCTCTCACTTCTCGGGTCGCCTCTCTGACTTTGTACTTTCTTTGTGCGCCAAACATCAAAGGTGGCAGGAAGTGAGACACTCACTTCAAACCCCCCAGTCTCCGCCTCGTGGAAGAGCCTCTAAAAGCAGTGGAAACGAAACAGCCCCCTCTCCCGATTCCAGCTTGAGCTCACTGAGGATGCCCAGAAAGGAAGGCCTGCTCTTTGGCAGATGTGTGTCTCATTGAAGATACCAGCAGTTTCCCAAGATCCCCAGGGCTGCCCCGGGTCAGCCCAAGTTCTCTGGCAGCTTCAGAGATGCTCAAGGTGAGCCTCCCCCAGGGCCTGCTGTCATTCTGTCTATCCCAGCACTTCTCATAACTGTCCACCCAGCAGTCCCTTTATAGAACAAAATATGTTAATGCTCCCCTCACTGCGTTGTAATGAAATTCATAGATAATTTTACCTCCCTGTGCACAGTTTTTTAAAAAAACAATAGACTATCCTATCCATTATATGAAAGAGTAAAAGAAGAAATTTAGAAGAAAAATCAGTCATTTAAGATTTTTTTACCTTATTATTATTTATTCATGAGAGACACCCAGAGAGAGGCCGAGACACAGGCAGAGGGAGAAGCAGGCTCCCTGTGAGGAGCCTGATGCAGAACTCGATCCCAGGACCCTGGGATCATGCCCTGAGCCAAAGGCAGATGCTCAACCTCTGAGCCACCCAGGTGCTCTGAAAAATTAGTCATTTAGAATAAAACAATATCCATGCTTGCAATCAGTCAATGAATGTTTATGAGCACCTCTTCTCAGGCAATTGCGTAGGTGCTGAGTGGTGAACAAAACTGGCAAGCAGAGGGATAGGAAACATTGAGGGTAGGGGTTCACAGCTCAGGCAAGACATTCGCTGGAAATCCTAATGAACTAATTGGATGCTTGCATCTTCCTGTGTTAATTTATTCAATATTTACTGAATGTTGAGGGGGAAGGAGGGGTGAGCTGTGCTCTGGGAGATGGGAAGTCCGCAGCTACCAGCCCTTCCCCTGTGGAACCCCGTTCTAGGCAGGGGCATCAGTTTGAATACAAGAGGAATTAAGAGACCAAGAGCTGATCTATATGAGGACATTGGAGGAGCCAGGAATGTGGCGAACAGAACAAAAGCTAGGATGTCCTACATCCCTCATACAAAGCCTTTGATGTGGATGGGAGGGAGAGTCATGGCCACTCCCAGACTCCACCCCGGCTTTCATTTAGAGCGATATCACTTCCACAGACCACGGCCAGAAACACATCTAAGTCTTAGAAAGAAGGTAACCCCAGGTTTCCCAGATCTCATGACTTTCAGAAAGAGACTAACTGCAACTCCCGGGTACCCATGCAACTTCCCACCTGCTGCCTCATCGACGTGGCTCTTATTTTTCCCTCTCTCTAGAATATTCTTTCCCCAGGCATCCTCATGGACTCACTCCTTCACTCCATTAGATTTGTGCACGTGACAGCTCTCGGAGAGGCCACCCTATCTGCTGTATGCAAAAGCCTGACCTTCTCTCAACTCTCCCTCTTACTCTGCACCGCTTGTCACTTATCCCTCCTGACAATCTGTCACATGCTCACTGGTAAGCTTTGCCTACTGTCCGTCTCTTCTACTCAATCGACGCTTCACTGGGGCAGGGGCTTTGGTTCGCTGCTATGACTTCAGCACTAGGACAGCACCTGGCCCATAGTAGGCTCTCCACCAAGGGGCGTCAGGCATCATATACACCCAGTAGCTAGGTAGGGCCAGCCCACAGCAGCTTGTGGGGGTCAGCGACACCCATCTCTTCCCCAGTGCATGTTTCACGATATCTTAACATCTGCCGGGAGGGAGTATTTACACCCCAGAAATTGGCCGGTGCTATCTACCAGGACTTTTTACCCCTGGAAAGCTGGTTTTTAAACATTTACCAGTGTACCACTGAATAGAAATGAATGTGCACTGTTGGAAGACACCTCATGTTCAGGGAGGCAGTTCCCATGTAACTCCAAGGAAAACTCACTCATCATCAGACAAACTGTTTCAACCCCAAGTTGTGTTGTGTCATGGGCTAATAGCAAGGTGGTCTGGCACAAAGGCCAAACACCTCCTATTTGTTCTCTACAAGCTATTTTACTAATATTAATGGGCAAGTGCACTCGTGATCACACTAGAGCCAGCTCATCTAAGGGGTAACATTTTCTTTTTGCCCTGGTAATTTTAAAAAATGGCAATTGTTAGTCACTAAAATAGGAGAGTTGATAAACAGTTGTGATAATCTCCGCCATTCCCTCTTCAGAGAAAACAGTAATATTGTATGTAGTCGTTTTTGATAAATATAGAAAATAAGTAATTATTGCTAGAGCTATTCATTAGGAATCTCTATTCCCAGTCACACTTCTGTAAACACAATTCATTGTTTAAAATAATCATTTGAAAGGCCAAGCCAAACTTCTCATTTCTGGATGATGGGTACCGCCTCGAATAGAGAGGCTGCAAACACACAGGGCAGCCTGGATGCTTAGCTGGTTGTCTCAGTGCCAATTGTGCAAACTAATTTGAAAAGATCATTTTCCAACATGGAAAAAGCCAGAAAGCGCAAGAGAAAGCTAACATGTCTGTGTGTCCCAGCCAGGGGCAGCAGGAGGTTTGGAGATCTAATTAAGAAATGTGCACTAGGTAAAAGTCTCGGGGATTGACTTTGTGTCCACTCAGCCCACAAGTGCTTCTTTCATGTCTAACCTTGATTGAACCACACTTCTCAGAAAATCCAGCCGCGATGGCAACTAAATTCCACTGCATTCGAATGGAGCCATTAATATCTCCCTTCTCAGTTTCTGAAATATTTATTTGCTTTATTTGCTTTAAAATACACACGCCCATCTCTGTTTTGTTAGGAGGTAGAGCCACCTTTTTTGTCGGGGGTAGGTTTATCTCTGTCACTCTCCCCATGTCCGGCTGAGCTGCTGGGGGAGGGGAGAGGGGAAGGGGCCAGGATGGGGGAATCCCAAAGGCTCCACTCTTCATCGGCTAGTGGGAGAAACCTTAGCACCACCTTGACCAACCCCAGATCCCTGCTCCCTCCTGCAGCTAACTTTTTGTTCTGAATCAGTCATAGCATTAGTGACTGGAGTAAGATCACTGGTACAACATCAGAGATTTGTGTTCAAATCCTGGCTCTGGCATTTGGCAAGCCTCTCTCTCTCTCCCTTTCTCTTAGTTCCTAATCCGTTTGGGGGGATAGGTTGGACCAGTGGCGGTAATGTTCCTCTTAGGGTGTCCTGGAGATCTGTGAGGACATATTTGAAGATCATGATGATGGGGGATGCCATCAACATGAATGGGCTTTGGCAGGAATAGTAGATGTCCTGCAGGGCTCAGGACCATCTCACACAATGAAGAATTGTTCCACAGCCCACATGACTTCCAAAGGCCCAACTGCACATTCCTGTATGTCTGTGATCTTTTTGGATCACTTTGCTTCTCCAGACTTTCCTTTCCTCATCTTTAGCTGAGAAGTATTATTCTTTGAGCTCAGGCCCATTTGGACATTTTGGGAGTATATGAGCATGATTAAGATCAGTATGTTCCTTCACAACAAGTATTTATTCTTTTTTTTATTTTTTAAAAAATATTTTATTTATTTATTCATGAGATACACAGAGAGAAAGAGAGAGAGGCAGAGACACAGGTAGAGGGAGAAGCAGGCTCCATGCAGGAAGCCCAACGTGGGACTCGGTCCTGGGGCTCCAGGATCACGCCCTGGGCCAAAGACAAGCGCTAAACTGCTGAACCACCCAGGGATTCCTCCTCTTCTTCTTCTTCTTCTTCTTCTTCTTCTTCTTCTTCTTCTTCTTCTTCTTCTTCTTCTTCTTCTTCAGATTTGTTTACTTGTTTGAGAGAGAGAGGGAACAAGAGTGAGGGGCAGGGCAGAGAGTCCTAGGCAGATGCCATGCTGAGCTGGGAGCCTGATGCCAGGGCTCGATCTCACAACCCTGAGATCACTACCTGAGCTGAAACCAACTGAACCACCCAGGGCACTTCAACAACAAGTATTTCTTGAGCACCAAGGAGGTGCCAGGTACGGTGTTGGGTACTGGGACCCAACCTGAGCCAGACATAGGTCTTGTCTGCATGGGATGGGTAGTCCAATACATTCAAATCTGTAATCCCAGAAAGGACAAAAAGGACATCATGCCCCCAGAGTATCAGTACTCAAACTCCATTTACTGGTTCCCTGTTAGGTGCCAGGCACTGAAGTACTAGTAGGGGTTTTGAGAGGAATACAACATATCTCCATCCTTAAAGAGCTCCGAGTTAGACAGAGTGATGAGTAAATAGTAAACCAGTCACAATACAGTGTCATAAATCCTGTAATGCGGGTTTCAACACTAACAAGATAAGAGCTCTCATTTATCACACACTTCCTATGGAAGTGGGCCTAGGAGAGGTGCTTCCCATACATCACATCATTTCAAATTCACACCCTCATGAGGCAAGCCAGTATGTGTGTGCCACCATTACGATTTTTGCCATTTCCACCTAACACCTGTTCTGTTATTTACCTGATATTTTCCTTAACTAATTAAACCAACCCTTGTCTTAAGTAATGATATCTCTGCAATCATAAGGCTGATGAGTTAGATTTATATATATAAGTATTTTTTCCTAATACCTTTATTTTTTTAAGATTTATTTATTTATTTGAGAGATAGAGAGAGAGCACAAGCAGGAGAGGCAGAGGAAGAGAGAATCTCAGACTCCACACTGAGCAGAGAGCCTGACATAAGGCTCGATCCCAGGACCCTGGGAGATCACGCCCTACGCCAAAATCAGGAGTCAGATGCTCAACGGGCTGTGCCACCCAAGCGCCCCTTCCTACTATTTTTAACAAATGTATAACAAGTCAAAATTTAAAACTGTTTGGGTACCACCTGAGACATCTTGTGTATCAGGCATTGGGAAATGTTATGGATGTGAGTCAGGGTAAGAAATGGTAGCTGCTGTAGAAACTACATGGTCAAGGTTGATTTTTTGCTCATGTTACAGTCCAATGCAAGTGACTGGGGATCAGAGATTCTCCACAAAGTCACTCAGCGACACAAGCTCCTTCCATTTAAAGGTTCCATCCTCCTCGGGAGCCTCAAGGCCTACCCTGCGTTCTCTGCATCCAGATGGCAGGTAAAGGAAGAGGCAGTGTCACATCCCTTTGGTCAGAATTCATCCATATGATCCCACCTAGCAGCAGGGGATGCTGGGACATGTAGTTTGTGCATGAGCTCAAGAGGAAAGGAAGACAGGTTCAGGAAAGACCTAGCATTACCTCTGCCACCTTGAGGCAAGAATTCCTACTTTGGAAACACTAAGACAAAGTATTTCCGTTTTACAAATGAAGAAAGGGAGATTTTAAAAAGTCGAGCGCCCTGTCCCAGGTTACACAGGCATTAAGAGGTAAATCTGGTTTCAAGACAGTCTCTTCAATAAATGGTGCTGGGAAAATTGGACATCCACATGCAGAAGAATGAAACTAGACCACTCTCTTGCACCATACACAAAGATAAACTCAAAATGGATGAAAGATCTAAATGTGAGACAAGACTCCATCAAAATCCTAGAGGAGAACACAGGCAACACCCTTTTTGAGCTTGGCCACAGTAACTTCTTGCAAGATACATCCACGAAGGCAAAAGAAACAAAAGCAAAAATGAACTATTGGGACTTCATCAAGATAGGAAGCTTTTGCACAGCAAAGGATACAGTCAACAAAACTCAAAGACAACCTACAGGATGGGAGAAGATATTTGCAAATAACATATCAGATAAAGGGCTAGTTTCCAAAATCTATAAAGAACTTATTAAACTCAACAGCAAAGAAACAAACAATCCAATCATGAAATGGGCAAAGGACATGAAGAGAAATCTCACAGAGGAAGACATCGACATGGCCAACATGCACATGAGAAAATGCTCTGCATCACTTGCCATCAGGGAAATACAAATGAAAACCACAATGAGATACCACCTCACACCAGTGAGAATGGGGAAAATTAACAAGGCACGAAACAACAAATGTTGGAGAGGATGTGGAGAAAGGGGAACCCTCTTACACTGTTGGTGGGAATGTGAACTGGTGCAGCCACTCTGGAAAACTGTGTGGAGGTTCCTCAAAGAGTTAAAAATAGACCTGCCCTGCGACCCAGCAATTGCACTGCTGGGGATTTACCCCAAAGATTCAGATGCAATGAAACGCCGGGACACCTGAACCCCGATGTTTCTAGCAGCAATGTCCACAATAGCCAAACTGTGGAAGGAGCCTCGGTGTCCATCGAAAGATGAATGGATAAAGAAGATGTGGTTTATGTATACAATGGAATATTACTCAGCCATTAGAAACGACAAATACCCACCATTTGCTTCAACGTGGATGGAACTGGAGGGTATTATGCTGAGTGAAGTAAGTCAATCGGAGAAGGACAAACAGTGTATGTTCTCATTCATTTGGGGAATATGAATAATAGTGAAAGGGAATATAAGGGAAGGGAGAAGAATTGTGTGGGAAATATCAGAAAGGGAGACAGAACATAAAGACTCCTAACTCTGAGAAACGAACTAGGGGTGATGGAAGGGGAGGAGGGCGGGGTGGTGGGGGTGAGTGGGTGACAGGCACTGAGGGGGACACTTGACGGGAGGAGCACTGGGTGTTATTCTGTATGTTGGTAAATTGAACACTAATAAAAAATTAATTTATTAAAAAAAAAAGACCAAACCAAAGACTGTGTTACAATCATCACCTCTGTTCTCCATGAGGGCTCCACACTACCTCTGCTCAGAACTCACTCTCCACCTCCAGATCTGCACATCAGTCTGTCCACAGATGTCCTTACCTGAGTGTCCCACAGGCACCTCTCACTAAACATGACCTGAACCCAGGCAATCATGTCTCCCCAGACCACTCACTTTCTCCTTCTGTATTTCCTTTCAGTAAATGAATCCACTGACCAAACCAGAAAACTAGACCTTAACTAGAATTGTCTTGTCGCAGAATGCTTTTAGCAGCAGGTATCAGAAAACCTAACCAAAATGGCTTACATCATTATGATATGTCCCACCTCCTATGAAAACAAGCCACCAAATGTGGTAGCTCCAGGATTGGTTGAGGTGGTGGTCCACTCTTAGTATCAGGAACATCAAAAACCCACATTCCTCTGTTTTTCCACCTGGCCATCCTCAGCCTGTTGCAGATCTCCTAGCCTAATTCCAGGTAACACAAGCAGACAGCAATGTCCAGAGGCAGAAAAGAGTCTCTCTTAACATTTGCTTTTAAAGAGCAAAGAAACCCTTTGTAGAGGCACCCCAGTGGAGATTTCCTTCATGTATTCATGTGATCAGGGTGGTATCACATGCCCATCTTAAACCAGTCATGGGCAAGGGGAATAGAATCACTAGAATGGCTGAGATTAGCAGTGATTCATCTCCTGGGGTCCTGTGAAGACCAGGCCCCTCTCATCACAATGGCCACCTGATACCAGAGCCAAATGGTACTCTCTGGGCAAGAAAGATGGAGGACTGCACGAGCAACAGTGTCTTCAACATCCAACTGATCACCGCTGTTTGCCAATTTTACCTCTTTTGTGTCTCTTGGTTCCATACTTTATTTTTGGTCTCCATAGAGGCTATCATAATTCAAAACCTCAGTAGGTTGGGCAAACTTCAACTAACAGTGAGTGTCTCTGTGAGCATGTAAATAAATCCTTCTTAAATGCTAAAAATTATACATTCTGACACTTAAATCATTTGTATGTCAATTTGGTCCAAGAAATCTTCTCATAGATATACAAAGATGAATTTTATCCTGGTTTTTGTGCAAACTGTGAAAAAATAAATAAATTTTAAAAGTGAGACATCAGAATTAATGGGCTGGTACTATATTTGATGATCTTAGTTTCCAGAAATATTTGTGACTAAAATGGTTATGGAATCTGATTTCTGAAGATGCATTAATTAACATTGTTTAAAGTGGTTTTGTGGAGAACATTTAGAGCATATATGTTGGTAGCTAACTACCATTCGAAAAATTCACGAAAAACATCACAGAAACAGAAATATGTGTTGTACATATGCAAAACCAAACTTGTGATTTCCCCACCAAAAAGTTCTTCTATCTATACTCATCTCATTATGATAAATGGTAATTTTATTCTTCCAGTTGCCTAGATCAAAAACCTTGTGCATTAGTTATGTATTGCTGCATAACCAATTATCCCCAAACTTAAGAGCTTAAGACACACATGTATTCTCCCTGTTTCTGTGGGTGAGGGACCTGGATAGGCTCCTGGGTTGTGCACATCAATGTCAGCAGGTGCTGCCCCCAGGTCGTTGTCATGTGGACCTCTCCAGCAAGGCATCTTGCTTCATTGACATGTACACACAAGGAATAGAGAGAAACTGCTAATGGAGGAAGTCAACTTTTTGTAACCTAATCACAGAAGTGACATCTCATCAACCCTGCCATATTTTGTTCATTAGAAACAAGGGCCAGGGTCCAGCTCAGATTCAAGAGGAGGGGAGTTACACAGACATGAATACTAGGAGGTGGGGATCATTGGGAGTCATGTCTATCCCACTTTGGAGTCATCCTCAATTCCCCTTCTTCTCTCAAGCCCTATATCCAACCTATCAGGCAATATGACAGGCTGTTCCTTCAAAGCAACAGATCCAAATGCTTCAGTTGTTTGTTCAAATGTCACCTGTTCAGTGATATTTGATCATCTCCCTTACTATTGCAACCAACCTATTAATATACACATGTTCCCATACTTCTTCTCTCATTTTTATTTTTTCTTTTTTAAAGATTTTATTTATTCATTTGAGAGAGAGAGAGAAAGAGAGCATGAGTGGGGGGAAGGGTAGAGAGAAAAGCTGACTCCCTGCTGAGCAGGGAGCCCAATATGAGGCTCCATTCCGCGACCCTGACCTCATGATTTGAGCGGAAGGCAGATGCTTAACCAGTTGAGCCACCCAGGCAGCCCCCTCATTTTCCTTATAGATCACGATCATTCTAGGTATTTTTATCATTTTCAAAATGATGTCTCTACCCCACCCCTTGGCACAAAAGCTGCATGAGGGCAGGGATTTTCACCATTTTGTTTGCTGCTGTATTCTCCATGCCTAAAGCAGCTCAAAAATTTTACTGAATGAATGAATGAATGAATGAATATTAAAATACGTGGAGATGCGTTCTCTTCTTTTAAAAGCCCAATACAATAGGGAGAACATTATTCAAAGATTCACAAAGATTTCAACTCTTCTGTACAAGCAGGTGTGGACACTGTTGGTTTTTCCAGTGCTCTTGTTTGGCTCCCAGGTTGTGCCCACCATAGTTATAACTCCCTACTACACCAAAGGGAGTAGAAGGGACTGAGCAGAGGAAAGGACTTCATTTCAGCCTTGAAGGGTGGTCTCTAATCCAGCTTTGCAAACCACACTACATGGGCTTCTGGGATGAAACTACAGGGAACATTCTGCCAAGGAAGCCTTCAACACCCAGTGCCCACCAAGGGGCAGACCATGGTCATGGGTGGACAGCAGTGGAAGGCAGCCCAGGGCAGAAGGAACTGGGTGTATTTTTCTGCTTAAAGACCAATAGCCCTGAGGCTCAAGGGGCTCTTTGTAAAGCAGAGCTCCTCAAATTTTCCACATCAGTATCCCTCACGGTAGTTAAAAATGAACACTGAACCCCAGGGGTTTGTGGGGGTCCAGTCTGAAGCTGACCAGAAAACCAGAAATGTATCTGCTATTATTAATTTCCTCCTTCAAATTCACCCAGAATTCACATTTTCCTCAGCAACACAGCTGCATCTGATTTAATACACAAATAATGCTTTAAATTACATATAGAAGTTTCCTAAAACATTCTACCTTCTTTTCAGTCAATGAAGGCAATGCAAAAGGACCGAGGCTGTACATTCCAGAAAATTTGGGCTGAAGAGAGTGCATACTGCAGAGCAGATTCAGGACTAGGGCAATTTCTTCCCATGATATTTTGAGAATTCAGATGTATGCTCGTGAATGTGCAGATGCAGAAGGCAGCTGGTGGGGAAGTCAGAGGGCAAAGCACTGTCAGGGATGAAGCTCTGCACAACTCTTGGAGGCTCTGGTCTGCGGAGACTCTTTAACCATCTTCTTGCTGAGAAGGTAAGAAGCTCGAGTCAGATGGCAGACTTTCAGATCCTGGTCTCTTTTTTGGGTTGTTTTTACCTTGGAAAAAATTCCAGTTTTCCAAAGACATTTTCCATGAACAAAGACATCTGATTCCTTTGTTCCTGTTTTATTTCCAAGACTGTAACTTTTGGCACCTGTAAATACACTAAGCCTCCAAGGATCCAGTCTTTACAATCAACTCCATTCACAGCTCAGATTTCATTGTCATCATATCAATTGTGTTACATGTGGTAAAAAGAAAAGAAAAGAAAATTTTGGCTAATTCAGGCTTTTCAGAAAATCTGCTAAATGAAGTAAATTTGGGAGCTAGGCTCTACCATTAGATCAACTCTGAATCCACATTTTTACCTTTTGTCTTAAGTCTATTTTCTCCTTCTCAAAGAATAATGATTCAAGCCTGAATTCAGTCCCTCAAAACTGGGAGTGTCTCTTCCCCTGACAAAGGGGAACATCTGAGCAAAAGTCATCATTAAATTCATACCCATTTCAATATAAAGCTATGGAAGATGAGGAGTAGCCAAACAACTTTTGTTTCTGCTCTTTTCAATGTTCCACCGAGAAGCATGGGGCTCTTGATCCTGGAATCGTGAGTTCAAGTGCAGAGATCTCTCAATGTTCCACAGAACACAATGAGAAACCACAAGAATCTTTCTGATGTGAGGTGTCTGGGTAAAATGAGGCAGTGCCTGGTAGCAAGGTCAGGTGAGAAATAACCTTGCTACCTTTGCTGCCCTTTCGCCTGTCACAGAAATAACCTTGTCTTTGCCATATGTTGGCACCTTGTTGGCACATTTCCCTTAATCAATACAAACTTGGTTGAAAATTCTTCAACAGGTATTATCTGCCACATGGCAAACTTACAGCCTTCTAGATGAGCTCCTACAGTACAGATCGGAGCCTAGGTCAGCTGGCTGCTTGCACCGGAATCCCAGCCAGCTCTCCCCGTCTCTGGCTGCCTTAGCTCCTCAGTGCCTCAGTTTCCTTATCTGTAAGCTGGGCCTAACCATAATGAGGATTCGGATGAGTCAATGTGCACAAAGTGTCACTGCCTGGCAGGTAGAAAGGGCTACATGTGTGAGCTCTCACTGCATTTCACCAAGACTAAGATGTCATCGATTGTAAGCAGCGCCACTATTGTATATACCGCTAAGAAAGTAAAAAAATGCTGCCAGTTGACTATGATGCAATGCTTTCTTATCTCCTCAAATGTTTATTTTAGACTTACCAAATTGCTCATTGAGTGACTTATGTAGATTTATCATATGTCACCCTTGAGCAAAGCTAAAGAGGAAAATATAGGTGAAAAAAAGTGGTTATTCTCAAAATGTTCTCAGAGTCCAAATCTTTATAGTGATTTTCAACTCAATGTTGTCAGTGTTCATTGTTCTCAACACAAAGTCGGTCCTCTAGGCAATCAATGGCATGAGGAGGAAGTGCTTCTTTCCTGGGTGCTGCACTCTGATTCTGAAAGAAGGTGTCGGGCAATGACAACCCTGTCATGACCTTGTGTCAAAGACAATAAGACATTGATCATAAGACACATTCCAGTTGCCTAGCTGCTAAAAATGTGTGTGGTGGGGGTGGGCAGTGCATCTTAGAATCAATGAAATGTGTTACATTACATTATCATTATAAATAGAGCAGACAAAGCTTACTGAAATGGTTGCATCATCACAGCCCATGCCTTCATTGAATTGTAAAGAATTATTAACCTTGGTCAGAATCTCAATCAGTTGTTCAAACGGATCTTTTGAGCACATTCAATTTGTTATTCCACAAGGGCACGATTTTCAACTTGGCTGTTTAATTCTGACCCAAAGCAGGAGCAAGTAGTCTTTACCAGTTTCTCCTGGGATGTGCTGGTCTCTATCCAAGGAGTTTGGAAAGGAAAGGTCAAGTCATTTTTTATTCGTGTGTTTGATCATGAATTTGAGGGGGAAAGCAGCAAGCACAGTGTTGATTCTCTTCTGGTGGCCTCTTCTCTTTATCCCCTCTGGGTTTTGCCCATCTTTCAAGAGGCATCCCTCTAAGTGCAATGGAACTAGTGGTTCCTGCTCCAGTTGGCTTGTGGTACAATCGCCTGGAGAGTGTGGTAAAAATGCAGATAAGAGACCCCACTCAGGAACTGGGCTAAAGCAGACTCCAAAGTGAGACCCAAGAGTCTTCATCTTAAAGAACTGGCTCCTCCCCATGATTCTGATGTAACTGAAATCTGCGGGTCATTGCTTTAGAAAAAAAAAAGCTGGTAGGAAAAAAATGGGCAGAAGATGGAGAAATGGGCGTGGTGGCAGGACATTAGGACGTGTCCTTTCTACACAATGCATTTTCACAAAATGACTCCTTTTTAGCAGCTTTTTAAAGGTAATATATTGACTTTATAATGTTCTTTTTTTTTAATTTTTTTATGATAGTCAGAGAGAGAGAGAGAGAGAGAGAGAGAGAGAGAGAGAGGCAGAGACACAGGTAGAGGAGAAGCAGGCTCCAAGCACCGGGAGCCCGATGTGGGACTCGATCCCGGGTCTCCAGGATTGCACCCTGGGCCAAAGGCAGGCGCCAAACCGCTGCGCCACCCAGGGATCCCAACTTTATAGTGTTCTTAAAACAGAATGAGGAATGTAGGGGAAGCTGTGGAAAAGGTTGGTTTATGTTGTGCACCTCCATCAGCAGCACAATCCCAGCGTGTGAAAAACTGGGAGATCTTCTGGTGCACCCAGTAGGACATCAGAAGTGCGGGCCAGCAGCTCTGAGACCTTGAGATACCTGTACCTTCCGCCCCCTTCCGGCCCCACTCAGCCACCACCCCAAAGCTGGGACCCCCCTCAAGATCAGAGGGTGATGTCCAGGGAGATCGGACTAATGTGCTCACCCAGCAGTCTGTGAAAAATAGCAACCAATTGATTCACCTGTTCAGAAATTACTATGGGAGTTCTTTTGAAGAAATAAAATACAGGGTCCTCTGTAGAATAGTTTAAGGGTATTTTTAACTACTTATAACCCCAACAGCCTTACAAAGTAACTATTTCCATTCATGAATAATGGCCTTCTAATTTTAATTCTTATGAACCCACATAATTGTTACATAGTTTTAATCACAATATATATACATATAGTTTTATGTGTACATTTTTGTCTTAATATAATTCTGTAAACTTTCTTCACATTTCATAGTTGCCGTATAATTTTAAATAACAGCACAACATTGCTTTTTATTGATTCACCACAGCTTGCTTAATCCAACTGCACAATTTCTTTTAGCTGTCCGCTGTTACAGGCAACGCTGGGATGCAAGTCTCTTTATGCAGCATTTTTACACACCTGCTACTTCAGCCAGTGGCCAGGTTCACTGCAGCAGTTTGGAAGAGAGAACTCTGCCTGGGACATTGGGTCACATGTCCACTCCTGAACCAATCATGGGAAGGGGGTGGGGAGCGTCCTGCTGCCAACCAGCCCCCTCCCAACCCCCAGAGGGGCTGGTGCCCAGTGACAGTTTGGTGAATTAGTGAATGACTTATTAAATAAGACAGCCAAGCATCAAAGCAAGCACAAACATAAGAGCAACTGCAAATCGTGGCCTTCCGCCGTTGTCACCTTGGTTTCTGATACACTTTGTTGTTGCTTTCACAGGCTAAATGTATGTACTGAAGACTGAGAGTGAGGCAGAGAAGCCCAATCCTTGGGGAAATTATTGAACTGTATAATAAATATAATATAATATAATATAATATAATAATATATCAATGCTATATTAAATGATACTATTAATATAAATTAATATATTATAATATTAATAATATATGATTATATAATACAATATTATTATATAGAAATGTATTCCTAAAGTCTCATGATGGGCTTGCTTCCCCACTTGTAATCTTCTCTGTCTCCTTTTTTTTTTTTTTTTAACCCCCGGAAGAATTATCATTAGTCACAAAAATATTAAAGAAGGGGGTCAGGGAGGAGGAAGAGGAAGGAAAGAAGAGGTGGCCTCTGGAAGCTGGGTAGGGTGAGGAACTGGATTCTCCTCTGAAGTCGCCAGAAAGACTGCAGCTCTTCCCATACCTTGATTCTAGACTTCTGGCCTCTAGAACTGTAAGAGAATAACTTTGCACTGTTTGAAGGCACTGAGTTTGCAGGCATTTGTTACAGCTGCAGTGGGCAACGAATACATCTGCTCTTCGGGCAGGGATGGGGAAGATACAGAACCTAGTAACAGGAGAGATATATAATAGCTGCTAACATCCAACCATGGAGGCCTTGCTCTGTGCTGCATATCCACCTAGATTCAAACTGCAAGACATGGAGGGATGAGCACCATTATCTGCATGTGACAGATGTGAACCTGAGGCTCACAAAGGTTAAGTAACTTTGTGAGCTGGCACAGCCCAGCAGGGGTTGACTCAGGATTTAGACTTGGTCCAGCCACGTGCAGTGGTGCGTGCCTGTGGAGCTCTGGGCTGTAGCGCACCACGCCCACAGAATGTCTGCACTAAGTGCCACATCACTACCGGGACCTCCGGGAGGGGTGGGGGACCAGCAGGGGGCCTGACTAAGGAGGGTTGAAGTGGCTCAGTCAACAACAGAACGGGTCAGGATTTAGAGATAGTGCAGAATCCAGCAGAGATGCTGCATGAGACTTGCCCAAGGTACACAGTTTGTGGCAGAGGCAGGACCTACCTTGGACCCTCCAGTTGACTCCAGAGGACTCTTTTCTTAAAGTATATTTGATGGTGGGGGTTGGGGGGAATCACTATGCCTCTGCAGGGGGCTGGATCTGGTGGGAGGTGTGGTGTAAAGAGCCAGGCCTGGGAGGTGTGGTGTAAAGAGCCAGGCCTGGAAGGGAAACAAGGTAGATCCTTCGGGACTCTGCTTCAGGCTCAGCTGTGGACATCACTGCTTCCTAACCAGACAGAGGCTCTGGGTGGCTGATCTTGTTTTGTGCGTGCTCTTGTCTCAACATAGATATGGTCTCAGTGTGGGCTTCATGTCTCACTATGGATGCAGGGTCTCAGTGTGGACATTGTCTCTCCAGCTGCTCTTTAGAGCTCTGACTCCTCACAGAGCCTCGCTACCACCTTTCCCTCAAGCTTTAACACCTTTGACCGCACGGAGGTTTGGAGAAAAGGTTGCAAACTCCACCAGCCCTGAGCTCCCAGGGATCCTTGCAGGCTCTAGGCTCTGGTGTTCATCTCACCAAAGGAACTAAAGGCCCCAGAGACCTGGTTTGCTGAGCCTAGCTTCTTGAACCTACCGGTGGCCACTGCAAGTAACTGTGTGTTCTGCGCGCCACCTAGTGGTGCCCAGGGCCCCAAGAGTTTCTTCTCAAACCAGATCTCCAGGCAGGGGCTCCCACTACCCTTCCTCTCAGGTTAGCTCCAGGGAGGTTTAGCTGACTTAGAGGGTCTCCAGCCCTCTTGGGTTCTGGGACACCTTAGAAATGCTCGAGGCCAGCTAGTTCCCTGTAACTCTGTGAATTTACACTGAAGCTGCCCCATCCCAGGCTCTGCCTGAGAGTCCTCTGAGTTAAAATACAGAACAATGCTTTTTGTCATTTATCAGCTCTGTGTCCTGAAAGAGCATGGGGAAGCCAGGTGGGGGAATCAGTACCTTATTTCAATATGAGAGGAACTAACAGAAGAGAGTGAATTTTAAAAAGCTATTGAGAACACATTGTATGACGACTTAGATAAAATGGACTCATTCCTTGAAAAACACAAAGACTGTAACTCACTTAATATGAACTAGAAAATTTGAATATGCTTACAACTGCTAAAGAAACTGAATTCGTAATTTGAAAAACCCCCCAAAAGAAGTCTCCAGACCCAGGTGGTTTCATTGGAATTCTACCAAATGTTTAAAGAAGAATTAACACTACCTCTATATATTCTCTATCAGAAAATACAAGAGGAAGAAACACTTCCAATTCACTGTATGACACTGTATTATCCTGATATTAAAACCAAAGACAGTACAAAAAAAGGAAACTAAAGATGAATACTCCTTGTGAATATAGACACAAAAATAATTAATGAAATATTAGCAAGTATAATTCAGCAATATATAAAAAGAATTGTACACCATAGCCAAACAGGATTTGTCCTAGGGATGCAAGGCTGATTCAATATTGAAAATCAATCAATGGAATCCACCTTGTTAATAGGTTAAAGAAGAAAAGTCACATGATCATATAAATTGGTGTGGGAAAAACACTGACAAAATTCAATGCCCATTCATGTTTTTAAAAAAAAGCTCAGAAAAATGAGAATAGAGAATTACTTTCTCAACTTAATAACGAGCACCTACAAAAACACTCTACAGCTAACATACTTAATGGTGAAAAGACTGAACGTTTTCCCTTATGATTGGGAAGAAGGCAAAGATGCCTACTTACCACTCTTATCCAACACAGTGCTTTGGCCTGAAGGAAGGCCAAAAAAAAGGTGGGAGGTGTGGAATAAAAGGCATACAGACCAGAGAAAGAGGATGTATTTACAGAAGACATGATTGTCCAGGTAGAAAATCACCAAGGAGTAGATTACCCTCAAATAAGACTACACTCAAATAAGTGGATTTACCAGACACAGGGATACAAGATACATCTATAAAAATCCATTGCATTTCTATAGACTAGCAATGAACAGATGGACATCAAAATTTTTAAAACAGTGTCATTTATAATTGTTCATTACAAAGGTGAAATACATGTAAATCTAATAAAACATGCTGAGAACTACAAAATATTTATGAGAGAAATCAAAGATCTAAACACACAAATAAATAAACCATGTTCATGGATTGGCAGGTTCAATGTAGTAAAGATGCCAATTCTTTCCAAATTGCTATACAGGTTTAACCCAATTCCTATCAAACTCTCAGCAAGATGTTTGTAGATATAGACAAGATTATTCTAAGCTTTATTTGGGAAGGCAAAGGAATGAGAATAAGTAAAATAATTTTGAAAGAGAAGAATAAATTAGGAGGAATCAGTCTATTCAATTTCCAGACTTATTATAAAGTCAAAATATTCAAGGATTTGTACTATTGGTGGAGGAATAAACATACAGACCAATGGAACAGAATAGAGAATCCAGAAATAGATCTATGCAGACATGCTCAATTGATTTTTGGCAGGTGCAAAAGTAATTCAATGGAGGAAAGGTTGCCTTTTCAATACACAGCACAGGTGCGATGGGACATCTGTAGGCAAACAAACAAAATCCTTAACCTAAACCACATAGTTTGCACAAAAATTAACTCTAAATTTGTCATGGGCTTGGATGCTGAATATAAAACTATAAAACTCTGAGAAAAAGGCAAAGGAAACAATCTACGAGATCTAGGTTCAGGCTACCTTAATCTTAAAAATACAGAACACAAACATACAATCATCTATTTCAAAGAAAGTAGGAAGCACATTCTTTTCTTCACCTTCCCAGTTGCCGCCCTTTCCTATAGAAATGATAAAATCATGTGGGAAGCTTTTTCAAGCTACCAATGCCCGAGTTCCATTCCCAGAGATGTGATTCATTTGGTCCAGGGTAGTGCCAGAGCGTCTACATTTTGGAAAGCTCCCAGGTGATTCTGACGTGCAGCCAGGTTGAGAACCACTCTGTGGAATGACGAGCTCCCACAAAACACCATCAGTATGGTGATTTTCCAAAGGTGATCCCTGATCAACCTATAGCACCAGCCTCACCTGGGTGTTTGTTAGAAATGCACATTCTCAGGCCACACTCCAGCCCTGCTGAATCAGAAACAGCCATCCGTGTTTCCACAAGCCCTCCCTCCAGGTGATTCTGATGCCCACTCAAGTTTGAGAACGTCTGCCTCAGTAGACAAATTCTGAGCCAGACAGGAGCAGCTGGTTCCCAAATAAGAAAATGCATGTGGTTAAAAAGCAGGAAGAGCACTGTTCAACCTCCCCGGTGATCAAAAGAAAAGCCACGTAAATCAGCAGGGAAATTCCACCTAACACCTGTCAAATGAGCAAATTTAGAAATAAATCAAGCAAAAGACAATACTTACTGCATGCTTCCCTCTTCACAAAACTAGGGTAACCAACCACCCAGTTTGCCTGGGACTGAGGGGCTTCCCAGTGGGGACTTTCTATGCTAAAGTCAGGACTATTTGGTGCTTCGACCCAAGACTTATCAGATTCTTACAATTATTGCTTACTCTCTATTTTCTCCCATTAGGCAGTGAGCCACAGGGGCAGAACCCTGTGTTTCTTGTATTATGTAGCCTGGTCTCTATCCTTATACATAACAGATGCTCAGTATATATTTAGAGAGGGAAGGAAGACAGCAAGGAACAGAGAGACAGAGGAAGGGAAGGGGAGAGGATGATAAACCTTTGCTGAGCAGTCAGCCCCTCCCTCAGTATTTCCATAGTACCAGACATGCCACGATTATAATTCTGACTGCACTGCATTACAGCTGCTTGCTCATGGGTGTTTCTACCTCAGTAAACCATGAGCTCCTCCCATGCATGGACCGTATCCCACCCACAGCAAAATAATCAAAGGTGTCAACGCCTAGAGGTTAGGAGGATGAGTTCTAAGCTCAGTCTTCCTGGGTTCAAATCCTCACTCTCTGTATTATCGACTGTGTGACCTCAGACAAGCTGATTCACCTTCCTCTACTTCTCTATTCATCTGAAAAATGGGTATGAAAAGAATACCATAGGACCTACCTCATGGGTTTGTTGTGAGAATTTTATGTGTCTGAATGCATGTAAACCATTTAAAATGGTGCCTGGAATACCCAGAAGGCTCAATGTTGTTGGCTATTATTATTATTATATTACAGGAAAGGGACTCACAAACCCCATTTGAGGGACTGAAGTTACCTTCTAGTGATCAGGAAGCTGCAGGTGGCTGTATTTTCTGGCTGGTGGATAAGCAGCAGTGTGACTACCTCCAAACAGTCAGGAGGAAACTTTTCAGGGATGAGAAGATGATGCAGGAAAGCTACAGGCTATCACTAGGCTTCTCTTGCCCATGTGCTCCTTCACACGTCCCCTACTCACTTCCCCATTTAGACCAGATACCTCAGTGTCCCTACACTTCCACACGCACTGTCAGTTGAGAGAGGCAAGGGCCCTCATTAGAAAGTCATATCTAGGTGAACAGATCCTTTGGTTCATTATGGAATCCCTAGGACCTGGTTTGTAGCACAAGAGTGTGCATTCGGGAACTACGTGTAAACTGACCAATTTTAATGGTTGTAAGTCCTTTTAATTCCATTTGTGTATCAGTGTTCTGAACACCCTCACCTCTGGTCCTGCCCTTGACCATGTACTTCCCAGCTGTGTCATTCCTGTTGGGTCCTGAATCAGTAAGCAGAATGGCCATAAACAAAGTGACTCCACTGGCATTTACCTGAAGGGCCTGGAAATCTAGGTCCTCACAAAAACCTGCACATGAGGGACACCTGAGTGGCTCCGTTGGTGAAGCGTCCGACTCTTGATTTCAACTCAGGTCATGATCTCAGGGCTGTGACATCGAGCCCCGCTCTGTGCTGGTGTGGCACCTGCTTAAGATTCTCTCTCTCCCTCTGCACCCCCACCCCAATTGTGCACATGGACTCTGTCTCTCTTAAAAAAATAAAACCTCCATGCAAATGTTATAGTAGCTTTATTCATAACTGTCAAAACTTGGAAGCTACCCAGATGTTCTTCAGAAGGTGAATGGATAAACAGGAGTACATCCAGACAATGGAATATTATTCAGGGCTAAGAAAGAAATGAGCTACCCAGACATGAAAAGACACAAGAAAGCCTCAAATGCAAATCACTAAGTGAAAGAAGCGCATGTGAAAAGGCTACATTCTGTATGACTCCAATTATCTAACACTCTGGAAAAGGCAAAACTACGGGGACAGTAAAAAGACGAGCCATTGTCAGGGGTTCAGGGGGACAGATAAATCAGGTGGAGCGCTGAAGACATTGAGGGCTGTGAAACGAATTCCGAAAAATAAAGTGGCCCCATCTGTGAACTTCCCGGGACTCCCCTCTCCCCAGGGGCCCACTGACTTGAGAGCTAAGTAGTGCAAACAGAGCACACCAGATTCAAGAGGCAAGAGCCTACACTGTCCTTGTCACTACCCTTTATTAGGGACCTAACATAAGCACCCCTTGTCCCAGCTCCTTGCTGGCATCCACATGTATTCTCGGCTCTGAGGCACTAAGCTTGTCTTTGTGATGGAGTTAGGCATAATGAGATCATCCATCCAGAAGAGAGGAGCTCCTAAAGCCAACAAAGGCTGGATTAGCACCTGTCTCCCTCTCCCCTGCCCCCCAGAACGGATCCTCCCTTCTGTGTATCCCCACTGAGACATGCTACCAACCACACCTTTGCAAGCTTACTTCTTTATCTGTGTCCCTTTCCTGGACAGGACCCCATTCGTCCATTGTCAGTTAGGGAGCCCCCACCTGTGAGGTCTGGCAGGCACAATGCTCCACATGGAAGGCGGGGATGGGTAAGACACAGCCATAGCTGCTGGTGAGGCTGCAGTGCAGGAACCTCATGTCCTGCTCATTTCTACTTCCTTGGCACTGAGTGCCGGGCCTCGCAAATGAAAGATGTGTTTGTTGAAGGAACGGATGAAAATCCCTGCATGACCCCACGACAGGCTACAGAAAGGGCTGCCCCTGAAATCCATCCCAAGCTCTCTGGCCATCTAGGCCTGGCACCTGGGGAGGGGCAGCAATGAAGGCAGTGTCCAAGTCACCTAAGGACAGAAGGTGTCCCTTACTGTCACAGATCAGCTGGCTAAGTGAGCCAGCTCAGTGTCCTGACAACCCAGCGCTGCCCTCGTGAGAGCACCCCAGCCCAAGGAACCATCCTCCCAGGAGAGGAAAGGTATTGACAGGGTTCTTTCTTGTCCTTTGATTTTTTTCCCCTCCCTTTAAAAAAATGAGACCATACCCAGTATGCACTATTTTGCAACTCTGGGGCAGGTCCCCCCCCCCCACTTAAAAACACATAATGTATATATACACATATATTTTTTAAGATTTATTTATTTATTTAATACAGAGATTTAGAGAGAGGGTGAGCATGGTGAGGGGCAGTGGGAGAGGGAGACAAGCAGACTCCATGGTGAGGAGCCAGATGTGGGGCTCAGTCCCAGGACCCTGAAATCACAACCTGAGCTGAAATCAAGAGTTGGTGGCTTAACCAATTGAGCCACCCAGGTGCCCTAAAATATATAATGAATATTCTTCCGTGTTACTAAATTTACAAGTCAAGTACCAATTTTAATGGTTGCACAGTATTCTGCTGCAGGAATGCATTAGCCTTTATTTATTTTTTTTCCACAGTTGGGGATATTTAGGCAATTTCCAGATTGTCATTGTGAGGAATATCCTAAATCCTTCAACCCTTAGAAGAAATTCCTAGGATAGGAATTGCTGAGTCAGAGAGTGTGTACATGTCAGCTTTGGACATTTATTGCCGAACCACCTACAGATTTCTCGCTGGGCAAGGATAAGCAGGCAGGCTGGGAGTGGGCCTGGGCAGTTTTATCCAGCTCCTCGGCCTCATCAGGATCCCCAGGGAAGAGACACATTTCAGAATTCAGAATTTTCCAGGTTCTAGACAAATACTGCAGTATGCATTGCAGGTGCTGTATTACACCTCCAGAAGGTTCTGAGGCAGACCCACAATCCAACTCCTAATTCCCATCTCCTCAGTAAAACATATGAACATTGATAGTGACAGAAAGAAAGCAAAACCACAACCAACCTCCTGGCAGCTCAGGGCAGGTTTTGCCACTCTCTATGTTTGGAGCTAGAAGTAGGTTAAAAACAAAACCCCCAAACAAAAAAACCCCACCAGACTTTCAGTGTTCAGAATTTTTGCAGTTCAGATTTGTGGAGAAGGCAATGTGGTAGTCAGCCCGCTGCTCTGCGAGTGAAACGGGCTCAGCCTGGCTCAAGGAGGTCACGCGGGGTAAGGGTTAAGTCCTCATCTGGGGAAGGAAGCCCATCTGTGTTTGGATGCTGGCTTTCCCTACCATAAGCTGGGTGACCTCGGGCCAATAGCTTGCCCCTTCTGGGCCTTATCTCTGCAGAGCTGTGGAGAAGACTACAGAACACTCAGGAGGTACCTAACCAGTGCTGAACAGGTGAGAGCCGTCGTGAATTTGCCGTGGTAAATGGCAGAGCTGGGCAGTGAAAGGCTTGCCTTTTCTTGCAATGCCAGGTGGGCCCAGGTACACACTACGTCCCCGCCAGTCTGTCCGCTCTAACTCACCTACGTGGAAGGCTCAGAGATTTGGGTAGCAGGAAGGGCCCATTGGTAGCCTCCGTGGATGTCCTCTCAGTGGCCCCAGATGGCTCCGGCCTGCCCGGGTGGCGCTGGGGTGCTCTGGGTGCGGCAGAGCCCTGGCCAGCCTCCCTTGGACCTCCACAGAGTGTGGTTGTTGCAAATGAAGGCCTGGATAGTTCGAGGCTGCAGTTCCAGGAGCGAGTCAAGCAAATACCTGGGCAGGACACCAGCAGGTCTCACAAAGAGTCTCACAAACTGTCTCCTTAAGGCTGGGCCATCCAGCGGGAAGAGGTGTGAGAATGGGCAACCGCTGGCTTTCTGCAAGTGCAGGGCCCCCCCGACAGGCTGCAGGTGGGTGCCGCGGTGGGAGGGGGCAGGAGGTGGCTGGAGTGGCTGGGGAACCAGGGGTCTGGGCTCGGCTGCGGGGACAGAGCAGACAGGAGGGAAGGGGCCAATGCATGGCTTCCTTCCACGTGTTGCAACCACACAGACCCGGAGGACAGAAAAACTGCACGCTTGGCTTGTTTACTAAAACTGGGGCGAGGGGTGGGGAGAAGAGAAGGAACAGACTTGGTAATAAAGCCTGAAAAGCACTCTGTCAAATCCCCTGTTGACGACGTTTTCCCAGTACAGATTATAGCACCTTGGTTGCTGGAGGCTCTTTGCACTGTGTTCTGAGACAAGCCTGCATTTGCCAAAAATAATTTTGCCAGGTCTGCACCAGGGGGTGGGGAGCTGGAAATTTTCAAAAGCCCCCAGTCCAATGAGGCCTTTCATAGAGCACCACATAGACCCTGGAAAATAGCAGACTGGCTCATCTGTTTAGAAATTGCTGCAGGGGTTTCTTTAAGAGACTTTAAAAATATTCCAAACGCCGCTGTGGCACATCGAGTGTTGCTTGCTTGCTCTTAGCTCACTAATTTGATACAAGAATCACTTTCTTTCTAAACGCACCTCCCCATCTTTATCTAGAGTTGCATGTTTATATTGTTTTCATCACCATATTTTAAAATTTCATCTGCAGCTTTATCTTGTAGTCTATAAACACTTTTCCATGGTTTTATGCTCTTCGTGGTAATTCTCATAACTGCATCCATTTCATTGCATTCAATACCACAGATTTCTCAACCAGAATGTAAAAAAATAGTTTTCCAATATCATAAATAATGCTACAACGAACATCTCTATGCCTATGGGATTTTTGCATACTGACTAAATTAATTTTCAGTTATCTGCTCAACACATGTTTATTGTAACCTATTATGTGAGGTCCTAGAGATAAGTAGAAAAAAAAAAAACAGACACAGTCTCTGCCCCAAAGGCTAAGTAATCTGTATTTTTAATGATCTGCAGGTCTTTCTTGAATACAATAACCCTCTGATTCAGATATTGTAGCATTCACTGCCAAGAAAGTAGATTGGGGCCTGGGATACACATTATTGGGGCTAATCACCACCACCCCTCTCTCCCCCCCCACCCCAAGCAGAGCATGTGTAGGTCACAGGGAAGGACTTGCCACAGGGGCTGGGCTGAAGACAGAGGCTCTGGCAATGCCGGAGAGAGCTGAGGCCCCACTGCAATGGCTCCAGGCCCACCCCATGACAGAGTGCCCTAGGCCTCTGCAGGCCTCTCCTTGTCCCCTCCCTACAGCTCATGCACCCAGGGACGGCCCCTGCAAAAAAGTGCTGGGATTCGGGGAGCAGGTAGGGTAGAAAGTACGCTTCCTACGGGCCGGGCTGGCTCCCAAGGGGAGACGATGCTGTGAGCATGCACAGCTCCTTCTGCCATGCTCCGGAAGCAGGTATCCCTCTCCTCTGGATGAAGCCGGGCTGCTGCTTCTCCAGGGGTTCCCCCTCTATCCCCACCCGCCACCCTGCATGGAAATGGAGGGATGGGCAGCAAAGGCAGTGATGGTGGATGACGGCACAGACAGCTGGGAGCCCTCAGCCCCAGGTTGCTTTTGATTTATTGTTGCTAAATTAATGTACTGAAGCCTTACTGTGTGTAAGGCAGGGGGCCAACCTTTTGATGCCACTGTCCTGTGGAATCATCTGGAAAGCCCTGACCGGGAGCACTTACCATCTATCTTCACACCTTCTCTAGGATCACACTAGGAAGTGGCAGCAACTGGCTGCAACCAAAATGGGTCTGATGGCAAAGCTGGGGTTCCTAGCCTCTGAACTATGCTGGCTACACTGGTCACCCCTGTCCTTCTTGCAGATGCATGGATTGCTTTCAAAATCACTGCTCACGATACCAAAGGGGAAAGAAAGAAAGAAAGAAAATGTGTTTTTTGGCACATGCAAGAATTCTTGGGTCTAGCCAAGAAAACTCCGAGTCTCCTGACGGCCAGATCTGCCACCTGCCCATGGTTCACACGTGATCACCACTCACAGTGGCAAGTGCTCAGTCCTCCTGACGAGCATGTGAGGGGGAATGATATTATCACCTTTTTTGCTAGTTGAGGAATCAAGGCCCAGAGAGGTTAAACAACATAGCAAGTGGTTCAGCTAGGATTTGAATCCAGCCCGTATGACTTCAGAAGCTGTAATTGTCACTACCTCCTCTAATTCCTTTTGGACCAAAGATGAACAAAGCAGCCAGGACAGGACACTGTGGTGATGGGTCATGGGGATTTTCCCTCGGTCCTTTTGGCATATGCACTTCTAGATTTTTCCACCAGTCTCGGGGAAATGTCCATTACTCCGTATAATGTGGGTGTGGAGCAGCAGGGAGGGGCAGGTTATGGAAGTCTCCAGTTATTTCTGAGCCAGTCGACTTTTCAGGGGCTTATTCTTGTACCAAAGTACTTAACCCTTTTTAGCCTTTTTATTGACTGTCCTTGGTTCTAAAATGTCTCGTGCATAAAACATTCCATTTCCATAATGTGGCCTTTCTTTCTCGTGAAGACTTCTCTTCCCTGCAAATATTGAGAGGGTTTTTTTTCTCTGTTGATGAGTTAACACACACCACAGCCCAGCCGGCTTTCACTGCCCCCTGTGCACCTTGAAATGTACCCAGAAGGTTTTTCACCAATTTTATTTGCAGAGAGCACTGAGAGGCCCTCATTGCACTGAGAACAAAGAGTAAACAAAACAAGGAGGGATCACAAGAGGTGAAGCTTTAAAGCAAATCCTTAGGATGCTTAATGATGACCTAACTCACAGCCAAACCTTCTCTAACAAATAAACAGGGGAATGCAGACTGCTCCGGGATGGTTAGCCTGGCTTTCCCTTTCAGCAGCTCTGATATTCTGAATCATGACTCTAGCTTGTTGTGTAGCACATTACAGAGCTCTTTCATGCCCACAGTCTTCTCTGATCCCTCTAAAACTGTAGGGGAGTGATGGAGCCCGGAGGAGGAAGACAGACATGAAACAAAGATCAGCTTCTCCCCTGCCTCTCTCCACTGCCTGGTGTTATCTCAGCCTTGTGTGGCTAATCCACCCAATAGATTGGAAAAGCTCAAAACAAAACAAAACAAACCTCACTTTCCCAGTCTCCCTTGTAGCCCAAGGTTGTCATGGGGCGTAGCTCTGGCCAGGGAGGTAAAAGCAAAAGTCTGCTGGGGATTGCTAGGATAGCTGCATAAAAGGTAAAGAGGCAGTTCCACCTCTTTTACCCTCTCTTCTTAGTGCCCTGAATATGGACTTGATGCCTGGAGCTGCAGCAGCCGTCTTGTGACCATGAGGGAAAGGACAAGAGAATTGCCAAGAAGCCAAAGCAGAACCCTGACATCACTGAGTTGCTGCTCCAATGGCTGAAAGCACCTGCCTTGGGACTTCTCCTTATGGGAGAAAAAGAAACGTCTGTTTAGGCCCCTGTTAAAGAGTGTTTGTTCCTTGCAGGCAAAAACACTTCTAAACAATGGAGTGCTACTTGGGTGCTATTATCTCCATTATTCAGGTATCGAATGAGGTCAGAGACACTGACTGTCTTGTTCAAGGTCCCATTGCCAATCAACAGAACATGCACTGAAGCATGAGCCTTGTCCTGGCCTCTCCCTGCCCTTTCACCACTGCCTCCATAGTACGGTAGTGGCAGAAATTCTACCTAGCAAAAAAACCCCACTGCCCTGAATAACTAGCACTTCCTTCAAGCCGTGAATATGTTTTCCTGAGTCAATGGTCCAAGTGTTTGTGTGCAGCAAGAGGGCTCCCTCAGTTATGGGACAGTCAGGGGACATGGACACCAGCTGAGTGTCCAGAGGGGATCTGGTGACCCTTGGCCTCCATCCACCTGTGTAAATGCTCATGGAGTCTCACCCCCCACAAGCCAACCATGCATGTTTTCTTAACAAACACCTGCTTCTGGCCTGTGCAGGGTGATTTTCTGGATGCCTACTCCCAGTCTCCCATGTCCCTACCCTCCAGTTCTCTGTGTTCAAATGCTTTTAAGTCATTTGGACTGTATTGTGTGTCATTTAACTGCAGTTGTAATTAAACAATTATTTATGTGATGATCTGCTGAAGGTCTGTTTCCCGCATTAGACTGGAAGCTCCACATGGGCAGACACCCTGCTAGCCTTATTCACAGAGATACCCCTCAAGTCTAGCACAAGACTTGGGCAAAGTAGATCCTTGATGATGTGCTTTTAATGAATAAATGAGCAGATAACTGGGTGGATTCAGCAGCTCTTTCTACCTCTTGCTAATTTGGAATCCCCCGTCTCTCCATCTAGCACAGGAGGTTTACCTGTTCTCTCGGCAACTGCCGTTTTTCCCTCCTCTTCTGATCTGGCTCTTGTTCTAGGCCTTGAAAGAAGAGAGGTGAATGATAATAATATTAATAATAATAATATCAGTTAACATTTATGAAACAGTTAGTATGGACGCTGAACACGGTGCTAAGTGCTCTCTAACCATTACCTCATCTAATCTACATGCCAAGACCCTAAGGTAAATGCTACAACATTTCCATTTTGGGGGGAAGGAAAGTGGGGCTTCTTTGAGAGGGAGAGGGAGGGAGAGGAAGAGGGAGAATGACCAGGGGGTGGGGCAAGCTTTGCACTGAGCAGGGAGCCCGATGCGGGACTTGATCCCAGGACCCTGGGATCACGACCTGAGCTGAAGGCAGATGCTTACCTGACTGAGCCCCCCAGGTGCCCTGATAAATCTTTTGAGATACAGGAAGAGCCTGTTGAAGACCAGGGTTTCCCTTTTCTTTCTTTCTTTTTTTTTAAAAGATGTTATTTATTTATTCATGAGAGATACCGAGAGAGAGGCAGAGACACAGACAAAGGGAGAAACAGGCTCTCTGCGAGGAGCCCAATGTGGGACTCGATCCCAGGACCCTGGGATCATGCCTTGAGCCGAAGGCAGATGCTCAACCGCTGAGCCACCCAGGCATCCCCAGGGTTGCCCTTTTCAATGCCCTTCTGGGTTGAAGCCCAGGGGGCTATGGGGAGAAGCTCTCTGGCTTCAGTTCCCAGTCCTCAGAACACAAGGCCATGGACAAGCTGGAAGACCACCAACCGAAGGCCGATGAGCTGCTGTTGCAAAACTCCCCATGGCCTCCCTTCCTCTGGGGGCTTCTCTTGCATATCCTGCTTCTCACGTGTCCTTCCTGGTCCCCACGCCAGCTCCAGACAAGATTTCAGGTCTTCCAGGAGCCCTGTCCACCAGAATTTACCTCAAAATTTCTCCACAGACTGTGATGTAGGGGAGACTGTGGGATGTAGGTTGCCCCATTGGTGGCCAACTGCTCCGATCAGGATCCCACATTTCAGGGGGTGGTTGGGGCCTTCCGTTGAAAGGCTATACTCTGGAGGGGCCACCACCCACTTGGGCTCCTCTTCATCACTGGTCCATAGTGGAGAATTTGCTACTTATCAATAATAGATATTAGAAATAGATTTTGGTGGTGAATATTCATGGCTAGGGAACATCACGGAAGCTAGAAATGAGCTCTCCTTGGTAAAATCTGTGGTTTTCAGATACGTGCAGTGGCTGACATACGATAGAGGCATCTCATCCATGTGTGAACAGGAAATGGAGCCCTAGGCCTCCGCTGTATGCTCCATTCCTAAAGGGCCTGTGTCCAGCCACCAGTTGAGAGGATTTGGTGACACTTGGCCTTAATGAGCCTTTTACCCAAGGTACAGGTAGAGCACCTACAAGGACTATGAATTGGGACTGAGTGAGCAGGCTGTAGGATTGCTTTGCAGCTCCTTGCTGATACATGTGAGTCCAAGTGGTAGCATTCCTACCAGGGAGCAAAGTCGGGGAGTACCACCCCTAAAAACCACCAGCCTCTGCTATCAACCAAACCTTACCAAATTGCCATTTGCCTAATGAAGTTGGCTAACATTAGTTCGCAATACATATTTCTACTACTCAACCCCATTGCTGGGTGCATGGATCCTTGTAGGGTTCTGTGAGTCGGCTTTTAAAAATTTAATTTAATTTAAATTCAATTAAATAACATATAGTGTATTATAGTTTCAGAGGTAGAGTTCAGTGATTCATCAGTTGCACAGAACACCCAGTATTCATTCTACCACCTGCCCTCTTTAATGCCCATCACCCAGTTACCCCACCCCCCAACCATCCTCCAGCCACCTTCAGTTTGTTTCCTAGAGTTAAGAGTCTCTCATGGTTTGCCTGCTTCTCCAGTTTTGCTTCATTTTCTGTGGAGTTTTTTGTGTGGAGTCTTGGAAACAGCTCTGGAAGACATTCTAAAGCAACCCTAGAGCAAGGTATTTCAACCTCAGCACTGTTGGCAATTTGGCCTGGTTCATTTTTTGTTGCAGGAACCATGAATTGCAGTCTTTTGCAACATCATGGCCTCTTCCACAAGATGCCAATAGCACTCCCACCCTACCTTCTCCTGGCCCCCTGTGTCCAGTTGTGACAACCAAAAATGCCTCCAGACACAAATGTCTGCTGGGAGTAAAATTGCCCCTAGTTAAGAACTACTTCCCCTGAACTATTGGGTTAAATTCCAATACAGTCAACACGTCCATTAATTGAAGGAAGGGCTCCCAAAGAACAGAGTCTCTGCAGAAACACACTGGCCAAAACACAGCCCCCATCTCCACTTTCTAGTGGAGACACAACCTTAAAAGTTACGGAAAAACTAGGTCTGAGGCACACTCTCATCTCTGAATCATCTTAATGTTTGGAAAAGAACGCAATCTGAATGAGAGAGGTGCCTTGGAGTGCAAGCCATCAGTGCCACATCCATTCCCAGTAGTCAATGATGTCAGAAATTCCCATTCCCCACCATCAGAGCAAATTTTCCCACACTCAGCTTGCTTTGCTTTGCATGAGCGTGACATTTGATCACTGCATAAATGCTGGAGCCATGAGCATCCCACAAGAGTTTGCTGAGAGACACCAAGAGCCTTCTGTCTGACGCTGCTACCAGGCATGAGCTGCGCGTCTTTGAAGTCACTCCTTCCCAACCTTCAGTTTGTGCTCCTGCAAAATGGGTGGATTTTAGAAGCTGCAGAATTCTTTGTAAACCTGAAAAAGACCAGGCACCATCTCCCTGGAAAATATATATGAACATAAAAGTTCCTCGCATAAAACGTCAGGGGTTTCACAGGTGTGTGTGAGGATGCAAGACCCCGGTTAGGAATATTCGGTGGGAGGCCTCTAAGCCTGCTTTCAGTTCTGACTTCCTGGAGCCTGTTCTGTTCCTGGAACAATGTTGACCACCAGTTAGGGCGGCTGGGAAGCTGAGGGCTGGGGGGAGCTTGACCAGGGGTGGATGGGAACAGCATGAGTAACAGAGTATGAGTAACAGAGTGGGGAGAGGCTTCTTACTGTTTTTCTCTGATTACATCAAAGAAAGTCTCAGATGGATGCTGTAGTCTCCTTACCCCCTCCCGCTGCCATCTAATCCTCTATGGTACAGAGGCCTGAGGCTGAGCCCCTTCAGGAGGCAATGCTATGAAATAATTAGTGGTAGAAGATCAATAATCCAACAAAACTCTACAGCAATGTGGGAATATAATCTGACCCCCTTGATATTTATAATCCTGGGGAAAATAAGGCATGAGTAAGTAGCAGAAAGCAGAAACCCACCCTGAATTATAATTACAACAAAAAGTCGTTCTATCCAGAAAACGTTGGAACTGTAAGATCATTATGCTGCACCCCTTATACACTGCTGTATGTCAATTATATTTCAATAAAATTGGGAGGAGGAAAAAAAAAAGCCTCTACATCAGGAGGTAGTTCCCTTGCAGTGTCTCACCAAAAATTACGAGGCAGAAATTTCGTTTATGCCTAAAAGTCATTCTCAAATCTTGATTCTAGTTCCAACAAGAAATTTTCCAAGTGTTTCAACATCTCCAAGTGAGGACAAATAGCAGGTGTTAACACCCCCAATATCTCCAGGAGTACCTTAACTGCCCAGGGGTCCCAGCAGCACAGTAAGGTGGGCACTTGGCTGACTCAGTCAGTGGAGCATGCAACTCTAAATCTTGGGATCATGAGTTTGAGCCCCATGTTGGGCGTGGAACCTACTTATAAAAATAGACTATTTTTTAGAGTAACTTTAGATTTATAGATAAAAGCAGAAAGTACAGATTTCCCATCTACTCCATCCCTCAGATTCTTCTATTATTAATATCCTGCAGTGGTGTGGCACATTTGTTATAATTAAGGAGCCACACTTTGCATTAGGATTCTCGCTTTGTTATCCACAGTTCTATGGGTTTTACAAAGACATGATATCATGTATCCACCATGATATGGTCATACAGAATCATATCACCGTGCTGAAGATCCTCTGTGCTCTACCTATTGACCCCTCTGTTCTTCCCTCTCTACTGCCTCCATAGTTTGCCTTTTCCAGAATGTCCGATAGTTGGAATCATACAGTATGTAGTATTTTCACACTGGCTTCTTTCACTTGGCAATATACATCTAAGGTTCCTCAGTGTGTGTGTGTGTGTGTGTGTGTGTGTGTGTGTGTGTGTTTAAGATTTTGTTTATTAAAAAAAAAAAAGAAAAAAAAAGATTTTGTTTATTCATTTGAGAGAGAGAGCACAATTGAAGAGAGGGAGAAACAGACACCCCCTGAGCAAGGAACCCTGATGTGGGGCTCAAACCCAGGTCTCTGGGATCATGACCTGA
This sequence comes from Nyctereutes procyonoides, assembly GCF_905146905.1. NCBI lineage: Eukaryota > Metazoa > Chordata > Mammalia > Carnivora > Canidae > Nyctereutes > Nyctereutes procyonoides. The sequence continues at coordinate 34,884,756 of NW_026575049.1, forward strand.
GCCAAAGGCAGGCAGACCCTTAGCCTCCCAAGCTACCCAGACGCCCCCCTCTGTGTGTTTTTGTAACGTGATTGTTCATTTCTTCCTATAGCTGAATAATACTCCATTGTGTAGATGTACCCTAGTTTATCTATTGAAAGACATTTGTTTGATTCCAATTTTTGCCAGTCATGAATAGAGCTGATACAAAAAAAAAAAAAAAGGAGGCAATGCTATGTAGTCAGAATGTAATGCCAACTCTTTTTCTTTCACTGCATTTTTTTTTCAAACCATTTATTTTTGTTTAATTCCAAAGGCAGAAAGTATAAACGGGATCACCCAGGAATCTTCACTCAAAGTGGTTTCCTGCCCCAGCCACCAGCTTTTCCTTCTCTCCTAGGTGATCCCCGAGTGCTTCTTATGTGGCCTTCTAGAAATATCTCATGCACTGCGAGTATATGCAATATGCATTTTTTGAATTTGTTTTAAAATTAATATTTATTTATGGCAAGTAAAGCTGGTTTCTGCTTATGATTTTGATGTATGGTTTTGTTTTCAAATAAACGTGTTCGGGGGGCCTGGCTGGCTCTGTCGGTAGAACATATGACTCTTGGTCTCGGGTCGTGAGTTCAAGCCCCACCATGGGTGTGGAGATTACATACATACACACATGGATGCATGCGTTCACACTTAAAGGAAGGAAGGGGTCGCTTGAGTAAAGCACAGTGTTAGGTGTATGCACAGAGACGACACAGCCCCCAGCCCTGCTCTCTGCGGGGCCAGAGCCAGGCTTCACTGCCTCTCTTGGTTGCCCACCTGTGGTGACCAGTGGCAGAGGCTGGAGGCATTTGGTTCAGACTCAGGTCGTGTCGGAGCAGCCCCCTCCCTGGCACCCTGTCCCCCAGAAAGGAAGGGGAGCCCAGGTGGAGGGCACAGGCCCCCTGTCAAAGGGATCTGGAGGTGGGATCCTGGCCTCTGGTCTCCTAGGCTCATCAGAAGCTTTCGAGCCCCTCAGTTTCTATTGTTGCCCCCACGTGGAGGAGCTTCCGTTACATCATGCCTGACGTGTATCTGCTTTCAGAAAGAACATATTGTCTGGAGACTGTCCTTCTTCCAGTGTGTGGGGGGCCTCGGTGCAGGGGCATGCACACGTGACTGCGGGAGGGCTTATGGGGCCCCACATGTGTCTCAGCAAAGGAGCAGAGAAGCTGCAGAAATGGACCAATGACTCCGAGCTCCTATCTGTGCCGCATTGGCCCAGCTGGAAGCACTTAATAGTCACGAATAGAATATTCATGCATTTTATTTGTGCACTAATGAATTTCATTATAAATACAATGAACGCTCTCATTCTTCTGACACAACACCTCATAAATCTAAGGAACAAAATTGAGAGAGAACCACTTACTGTCATTATCCATAGCTAAATTCCAATTTTGGAAGTTACACGCAGACTCTCAGGATGGACCCTTGTGACTCAGACCCTGTATCACTCTCGTGCACGTGGATTTGTTTTAGGAGCCGTGTTAGATTCCAAAGAGGTGGGATGTGTTTACCATCGCACAGAACAATTCTAGGATTAATTTCACAGGGTCAAATGAAAACATGCTCAGAAATGCCTGCCACTGTCAGAGTCACTGTGATGCCACATGAAAGTCACACAGTGACAGACCCGGTTTTCCTTTGATCACTAGATTCTTGCTCATTCATCAGTTGCAGGGATCATGAGAACTGTAGACCTGGCTGAGCCCTGGGAACCCATCCAAGTATCTTACACAGACAATTGTTCACTAGTCACAAAAACCTCCGTGTCCCGGGGGCTGCCTTCAAATAAACACGTGGACCTCTCAGCAAGCCATGAGAAGGTTAAGCGCATTCCACAGAAAAATGTGTGGGTCTTCGTACTTGGCATGCATCTATGCAAACTGGGTTTTTTCTTTTCTTTTTTAAATATTTTATTTATTTATTCATGAGAGACACACAGAGAGAGGCAGAGACACAGGCAGAAGGAGAAGCAGGCTCCCTGCAGGGAGCCCAATGCCGAACTTGATCCCAGGATCCCGGGATCACGCCCTGAGCCAAAGGCAGATGCTCAACTACTGAGCCACCTTGGGTGCCCCAAGCCTCCCTCAATTCCAACATCTTGGCCAGAATGCTACAATCCATGAGCCTACATTTGACATGTCATGATCCCTCAAAGTCCAAAGTTTACATCAGGGTTCATTCTTGGTATCGTACGTTCTATGGGTTTGGACGAATGTATAATGACATGTATCCATCATTATATCACCATACAGAATAGTTTCAGTGCCCTAAAAATCTTGCTTTTATATACTGACTTTTTTTCCCCTGATGAGCTATACACCATAAGTGTTTTCTTGGATCATTAAATATTCTCCGGAAAAAAACAATTATTTACGTGGCTGGATTAGCTGGAGAGCAGGCTAAGCTGCTACATCAGAGAGACCACTTCTCCCAGGTGCCGTATATTCAAAGAGGGATCCACATACAGGTTTCTTTCCCTCTCATCCAGCACATAGAGGTGGGCAGGGTGCTATGGGGCTGCTCACTCAGGAACCTGCTTCCTTCTATCTTGTCCTCCCTTTGTATTTCATTTGCTGAAGAGAGAAGACTATCTGCCCACAATCTGTGCTTGTGCCAACACCTAGAGATTCTTCTAAAAAAATAGGACAATAATGCCCAGCTCTCGGGGTCATCTGTGAGCTAACCGAGATGAAGGCATGACCGAGCCTCTGATGGCACCCTGCAGAGTGGGTGCATTCACAAGCGCCTCCTAATAAGGAAGGCTCAAGGGAGAGCAGAGTCGGTGATGGTAACTGCAAGCAAAGTGTTTATGAAGTGCAGCTCTTGATATCTGTGCGGGGCTGTGGGAGGGCCCCACGCCAGCCTCCCAGAGCTGCCTGACCACACCCAGTGGGAGGGTCCTGGCAGGCCTGGCCCTCAACACCTGCTGTTGGCTTTCTCTTCCCTTCCTTTGCTTAATGGTCCTGGGTATGGACCCAGGCTGAGTGCTATCAGATTCGAAAAAAGAAATTTATAATAAGGCAGTCATCAAACTCCGTGAGCCACACAGGAGGCAAGGCAATTACATCCCTAATCATTTTCCTCTCTCTTCACTTTACCATGAGAAATTCATTTCAACAACTATTAGGCTTGAATTCGCTACAGTAGGAATGCCAGGGAAGGGATGGTGGATGCACCCACAAAATTCCCTTCCCATGGGTTGTTTCTTGGTGAGACATCACACTAGAGTGATGCTACAGTGGACAAGGTTAGGCACGTTCCCTTATGGACCTGAGAACTGTCTGAGGCTGGTGCCCTGGAGCAGAATGGCCAGGTCATGAGGTACATGGTGCTGGTCTGTCTCAACTCTTACCGGCACAGCCTGAGACTCCCCTCGTTAGGCATCAATCAGCTTCTGATGTTGGCAGATCTCATGAGGATAAGGTGACCTCTCGTCATTTCGATTCACTTCTTAGTTACTCGTGAGCTTGCGTCTCTTTGGTCTTGTTAGATTCTTCATAGAATTCCCAGCTCAGCGTCCTCCGCTTGTTTTCCTCCAGGCCCCTGAAGGTTGAGCAGAACTCCTTGGTGGCATCTGGTCTAAGCCCCTTGTCAGCTTTAGATGCTGAAAGTTGTCTTTTCCCAGTGTTGCTGGGACTCTATTACCTCTTTTTCATGGTGGCCCTTTGGATCAGAACCTGTGATGCTGTCGGTCTATGGTTCACGCGTTGAGACCATGGTTTCAAAGTCCTTCCCACCTCCAGGTCACAAAGATGGTTTCCTATGTTACCATATACATTTTCTGTTTGTAGCACACACAGGCATTTCGGTCTTAATCTGTTTCAAGGCTAATTTTGTTATAGGGTTTTAGACAAGGATCCAGTTTTACAGTTATACATACAGTGATAGAGTTTTCCCAGCATCATCTGTCAAATCGTCCTTTCCTCTTGATTTGCAAGTCCTATACTTTTTTTAGCTCTGTGGACTTACTCACTCAAGTATAGTTTGTGTCCCAGTAAAAGTAACCGATTATAAGCAGGAGGCAGAAGCAGCAGCCTGCTGTTCACACAGATGGACGCCAGGGGACACACCTTCTCTTTGTGCTTTCAAGCCCTGGGAGCTTGGACAAATGTTTGGAGGTCCGACCCTGAACCTCACCTTTTTCATTAAGACAATGGGTACAATAGTCTCAAGGATTCTTACAAAGATTAATCGAACCGCTGCCTGTGAAATGCCCTGGGTGTGCAGTTCTTTTGTTTTCTTTGTCCAAAGTTTCCATCAATTCCTGCCTCTTTTTCTCATTTCATCTCCAGGCTGTTTTGAGGCCTTCGTTTTCCTATGCATTTGTTTGCAAGTCGCCCCCACATCATCCCAGACATAAGCAATGCATCCCCTTTCATGTTGAATATAATGTTTGCAAATATATAGGAACTGGATCTGATTGCATTTGATTGGCTGAGATAATATTATGTGCACGTTTAAAGATGTCTCCATTGCAATTTTTGTGTCAACATTTTTCCTTCATATTTTGAAGCATTTTTTTTAAAAGTCTGAAATGTTTTATAAATACTACCACTTAGTGGATAAAACAGCCCAGACTTCTCTACCTCTGCAAAATGAACCTTGTGGCTACCATTTGCCTTCCTGTGTAGATACCTACTCAGAACCCGGCACGGCCCCTCCTTCATGAACCCAAGCCCCACCGTCCCATCTTCCATCTGACCAAACCCACTCAGTGCTCTACCTGGGTCTCCACCTGAGGACATGCAGTATTCTTTTCTAGAGCCAATAGACAAGGACACAAGCCCTGGACCAGGCTAGCTGGGTTCAAATTCTTGTTCTGCCACTTACCAGCTTGACTTTGCGGAAGTTCGTTGACCTCCCTATGCCCATTTCCTAATTTGTAAAACAGGGCAGGAACGACAGCTACCTCATGTGCAAAGTGCCTGGGCAAGTGAATGCCAAATTCCCTTGTGCTATCAGTACAGTTCTGTTCAGAGATGCAGTCTTCTCTACTGGAAGCACTCAAGTATTTCCAAATTTGACTCACAAAAATCACCTGTAGGACTTGATAAAAATCTAGATTTTCCAGGTTGATCCCTTGAGGGATCTAATTCTGTTGGTCTAGGGTGGGGCCCTGGATTTTGTATTCAACCTCTGTTCTGTAATGTGAATCATATAGTGTTAGGCAAATTATGGAATCTCTCTGTGCCTCAGTTTCTTCTATGTAAAATGGGGATAAGGGCTATCTAGAATTAGCCCTTATTCTAGGGTAAGAATTAAAACAGTGTCTATAACACCCTGCACAATGCCTGGGGCATAGCTTTCTTTTCCATCTGTCATCTTAGCCTCTGGCATAAAAACAACAGTTCCTTGGACCAGATCATTATTCCATTTTTTGGAAAATTGTTTTTATCGGTTAAATTTTTTTGAAATAAAAACAGCTATAGGGGCACCTGGCTGGCTCAGTCAGTAGATCACGAGACTCTTGATCTTGGGGTTGTGAGTTCAAGCCCCATGTTGAACAAAACACTTACTTAAAAATTTTTTTAAAAGGCTCTAAATTTTCCTAGGACCTTAACTATACCCCATCAGTATTCTTTTCTGTTATTTTCAATTATTATAGTTTCAGTGACTTCTTTGATCCAGTTTTTAAAGACTGTTTCTCAGTTTCCAGGTGGGTAAGTTTTCTGGGTTATATTTTTGCTTCTGATACACTGCAATCAGAGATTATGGTTGTGATCGCACATCTCTGTGAAATGGACAAAGGTTTTTTTTTTTTTAAGATTTTATTTATTTATTCATAGACACACAGAGAGAGAGAGGCAGAGACACAGGCAGAGGGAGAAGCAGGCTCCATGCAGGGAGCCCGATGTGGGACTCGATCCCGGGTCTCCAGGATCACACCCCAGGCTGCAGGTGGCGCCAAACCGCTGCGCCACCGGGGCTGCCCTGTACAAAGGTTTCTTTTGTGGTTTCCAGAAATGCTTCATAGACATAAAAGAAAAACGTGTATTTTCTATTTGTAGGGGCAGAGTAATACAAGCTCATTGATTATGTCATCCAGATATTGTGTATCCTTATTATTTTGGCTTTTTTTCAGTGTTTTCTAGAGTAATTAAAATACTCACTTTTGTGATTTTCCTCCCATACTATACTGCTATTTAATATATTTTACTTTAAAAGGAAACCAATATTAGGGGCTCCTGGGTGGCCCAGTCTGTTAAGCGTCTGCCTTCAGCTCAGGTCATGACCCTGGAGTCCCCAGGGTCAAGCCCTGCATTGGGTTCCTTGCTCAGTGAGGAATCTGCTTCTCTCTGCCCCTCACCCTGCTCATGCTGTCTCTCTCATTCTCTGTCTCTCAAATAAATAAATAAACACAATCTTTAAAGCAAAATAAAAGGAAACCAATATTGTCTTTTAATTTCCACATCAACACAAGTCTAGCATAGGGCACTGAAATATTTGAGAATGATCATGTTCAGGGCTGAACTGCATCCTCCCTAAAACTCATCTTAAAGCCTCAGAATATGACTATATTGGAGATAAGATGATTACAGAGGTTAGTTAAGGTTAAAGGAGGTCACGTGGATGGGCCCTCATAAAATATGACCAATGTCCCAAAAGAGGAAATTTTGGATAATCAGAAACACCAGGGAGGCGAGCATAGAGAAAGGGCATGAAAGCGATCAGCAGGAAGGTGGCTGTCTGTGAGCCAAGGAGAGGAGCCTCAAGAAAACAAACCTGCCAGAACCTTAATCTTGGACTTCTAGCCTCCAGAACCACGAGAAAACACATTTCTATGTTTAAGCTCCCAGCCTGTTGTATTTTAATAGGCCAGCCCTAGCAAACAATATGTAATGAATGAGCTGTTCCCTTCTCCCTGGCACTTAACATCAGCTACTGTTTTATACAATTGACTTATTTATTTTTGCCTGTTTCCCTCAACTATGCTGTACAGGATTAGTAATGTTTTGCTTCCTGTTGAATTCTGCCTAGAACAGTTCCTGCTGCATAGCATTTTTGAAAATATTTATTTGAGAGAGAGAGAGTTAGCTCATGAGCAGGGGGAGGGCAAGAGGAAGAGGGAGAAGCAGGCTCCCCACTGATCATGGAGCCTGATGTGGGGCTTGATCCCAGGACTCTGAAATCATGACCTGGGCTGAAGGCAGATGAGCACACACACCTTCAGAGTTTTAGTCAGAGTTTTCTAGAGAAATTAGACCTACTGGCCATATGGATAGGAAAATATTTCTTATAAGAAATTGGCTCATGCCATTACGGAAATCAAGAAGTCCCATGATCTGCCTGGGCCAGCTGGAGAGACCTGGGGAAGCCGGGGGTGTAGTTCAGTCTGAGTCCAGAGCTCTGAGGGCCAGGGGTACCAAAGGGCAGGTGAGGACCGATGTCCCAGCTCAAGCAATCAGGTAGGATAGGCTGAATTCTCCCTTCCACTAAGGCCAAGGGCAGGAGAAGACTGATGTCCCAGCTCAAGCAATCAGGTAGGACAAACTGAATGCTCCCTTCCATTAAGGCCTTCAATGGCACCCACCCACCGAGGGCAAACAAACTGCTTTACTGAGTCCACTGATTCACTGCTAATTTCCTTCAGAAACACTCTCACACCGCACCCAGAAATAACGTTTCACCAAATATCTGGGCATCCCATGATCCAGTCGAGTTGATACAGAAACTAACCATCTTGTTTATTCACTCTCTGTATCCACTGCACCTTGGATGTAAGGAACGTTCCATAACTGTGTCTGCCTCCTCACTCATTCAGCAAACTCACCCAGGATTTTCACTCTTGCAATGACTAGGCAGACTCTTCCTCATTTTCCTGACATCCAAGAAGATACCCCCATCATGCCCGCAAGGAAGCTGACACCATGGGCTCTGATGCCCCGCTGTACTCTGCACATCCTCTGTGTGCTGGCCACCAGGCCAATGACCAACCTATTTGCTGCATATTTCCAAGTCAACACATGCTTTTGTGCCCTTCGTTCCCTTGCAATCAAGTGTGCTTACATGGCTGGTGTTCTTAGGCATGTGGAACAATCTACGGAGGAGATGGTGGCAGGAACAAAGCAGTACCATGCTGCTGTGGGAAAGCACAGAGCAGGAACACGACGGCTTCTGGTTCCAGCTCTATGTTGAGCTGTTTAACCTTGACCTTAATGTTGAGGAGGTAGCTTCACATGGAGCCCTCAGCTCCTGCACCTGTACTGGACTTGGAGCTGACCTGCCTTTCCAATCTCAAGTACTAGGAAATAGTGCCTGAGAGGCACATGGCTGTAATAAGGCAGTTCATGGTGGGGTACCACTCACAGCCATCCAGGGGATCTAGAAACACCCCAACCCCGCTCTACTCAGCATCTTGTGAGACTCCCCACATTACCCAAAGGACGGTGTATGGGGTCAGTGCTGTGGAGCATTAGCAGGAAAGGCTTTGCAGTAAAATCCCGCTTTCTTGCAGTAGAATCTCAAGTTTAAAAACAAAACAAAAAAAGGCTCTTTTCTTTTTCTAAATAAAATCCTATGAAATATTAAAAGTTGAGTGCTCTGGGCAGCCCTGGTGGTACGGCAGTTTAGCGCTGCTTGCAGCTGGGGGTGTGATCCTGGAGACCAGGGATCGAGTCCCACATCGGGCTCCCTGCATGGAGCCTGCTTCTTCCTCTGCCTGTGTCTCTTGCCTCTCTCTCACTGAATAAATAAAAGCTTTAAAAAATAAATAAAGTTGAGTGCTCTGACTTAAAGTGGGTTTAAGGGAAGAGATATGGGCTATTCATTTTATGACCTCCTTCTCTAACCCCCATTGCTGTGTCACAAATTACCCCATAATTAGGTTTATGTTCTGCTCATTCCTAGATCTCATATCAGGGATGGAATTATGGTGAGAGATGTTCAGGAAAGACCTTCCGCTGTTTGGGTACACCTCGGAAATACCGCGGGTCTGGTTCTGGGCCACTGTGATAAAGTGACTATCACAATACAGTGACAATATATGTTTGGTTTTTTTTGGTGCATGTAAGTTATGTTCACACTATACTGTAGTTTATTAAGTACACAACAGCATTACGCCAGGAAGAAAGTACATACCTAAACTTAAAAATATTTTATTGATAAAATAGCCATCATCTGAACTTTCAATGAGTTACAATCTTTTTGCTGGTGGGGGGGGGGTTGGTTCTTACCTTGATGTTGCTGGCTGCTAACTGATTGGGGCAGTAGTTGTGGAAGGTTGGGGTGGCTGTGGAGATTTCTTAAAATATTGAAGTCTGCTCTATCAATTGACTCTTGCTTTCACAAACGATTTCTCTGTAGCATGAGATGCTGTCTGGTAGCAGTGATTTTTGTTTGTTTGTTTGTTTTTTTAAGAGAAAGAGTGCATGTGTGGGGGTGAGAAGAAACAGAGAGCGAGGGAGAAAACCCCAAGCAGGCTCCACACTCAGCACAGAGCCTGACGAGGCTGTTCAATCTCATGACCTTGAGATCATGAGCTGAAACCAAGAGTTAGACATTTAATCAACTGAACCACCCAGGTGCCCATCTGGTAGCTTTTAACCCTCAGTAGAAATTCCAAAATTGGGAGTCAATCCTCTCAAACTCTAACACTGTGTTATTAACTAAGCTTATGTGTTATTCTAAATCTTTGTTTTCATTATGATCTTCTTAGCATCTTCATGGGGAGTCGATTCTCTATCAAGAAACCACTGTTTCTGGGCAGCCCGGGTGGCTCGGTGGGTTAGCACTGCCTTCAGCCCAGGGTCTGATCCTGGAGACCCGGGATCAAGTCCTGCGTCGGGCTCCCTGCCTGGAGCCCGCTTCTCCCTCTGTCTGTGTCTCTGCCTCTTTCTCTCCCTGTGTCTCTCATGAATAAATATAATCTTAAAAAAAAAGTTTCTATGTTATAGAGATGGCTTCTCTCCTTAAACCTCATGAACTAACCCCTTCTAGCTCTAAATTTTTCTTCTGCAGCTGCCTCCCCTCTGAGCCTTCATAAAATTGGGAGAGTTGAGGGCCTTGCTCTGGGTTAGCTTTGGCTTATGGGAATGTTGTGGCTGGTTTCATCTTCAATCCAGACCAAATTTTCTCCCTATCAGCAAGAAAGCTGTTCCACTTATCATTCATGTGTTCACTGGAGTAGCACTCTAAATGTCCTTCACAGACTCTTCCTTTGCATGCACAACCTGGCTGTTTGGTGCAAGATGCCTTGCTTCCAGCCTGTCTCAGCTTTTGACATGCCTTCCTCACTGAGCTTAATCATTTCTAGTTTCTGACTTAAAGTGAGAAACACATGACTCTTCTTTCACTTGAACACGTGGAGGTCACTGTCGCGTTATCAACTGGCCTCATTTCAGCACTTTAGTGTCTCATGGAAGAGATGAGGTAGAGAGACTGGGGAATGGCCAGCTGGTGGAGCATTCAGAACACACATTTATAGATTAAGTTTACGGTCTTGTGTGGGCAAGGTTCATGGTGCCCCTAACCCATCACAACAGTAACAGCAGAGATCACAGATGACAGATCACTGTAACAAATATGGTAATGAACAAGTTTGAAATATTACAAGAATTGCCAAAATGTGACACAGACACAAAGTGAGCAATTGTTATTAGACAAAGAGCACCAGTACTATGCAGGGTTGCCACAAACCTTCAATTTGTAAAAGCAGAAAACAAACAACACAGGATGTGCAAAGCACAATAAAGTGAAGCACAGTATACTATTCTCTTAGAGTGTGGTTTCCTAGCTCCCAGGGCAGGACTTCAGTGGATTCATTCTTGCTCCCTGGCGTTCTACCAACATTCAAGCTGCCCCCCACCCCTGTCCTTTTGAAGTTGTCTGAATGAGCTACTGAGTAGATACTAAGGAACTTTTGTAAACATAAATGATACAACAGATACAGAAGTCTTCCACATGGGTTAAGTAAGAAGCCTGTAAGGAGCCCTTGGATGCCTCAAGTCATGATCCCGGGGTCCTGGGATTGAGTCCCATATCACCTGGAGCTCCCTGCTCAGTGGGGAGCCTGTTTCTCCCTCTGCTTCTGCTGCTCCCCCTGCTTGTGTTCTCTTGCTCTGTCAAATAAAATCTTAAATTTTTTTTTCTAAAAAAAAAAAAAATAATAATAATCTTTAGGTGGCTCAGTCGTTAAGCATCTGAGAGCCCCATGTTAGGAAACTGCGCTCAGTGGAGTCTGCTTCTCCCTCTGCCCCAGCTCATACTCCTTCTTAAACAAATAATCTTAAAACAAAGAATCCTTTAGTTCCTACATGTCCCGTCTTGACCACCCCCTCCATTCTATCCCTTCCTAGGCAACCACCAGCCTGTACTCTACATATTCTTCTTTTTGAATTTTCATGCTTTTGCTTTCCCTTACTGTTCTACACCAATTTTCTCTCTAAACATGGGAGCTATTGCTTCGTCCTGCCTGTGTAGGCAGTAGAGTTACATTGACGTTTTCACTCAGTGCTGCTTTAGACTCATCTGTCATATTAAGTATTTTGCTGCTGTAGTCTTGTTACATGAAGATACAATTTGTGTGTCCATTCTTGTCTGATGGCTTTTGGGGCTGCTCCAAAAGTTTCCCAAAGTGACTGTACCCATTAATGTACACTCCTGCCAGCAATACATAAATGTTCCATGCTCCACATCTTGCCAACATTTGGTTACTGTCAGACATAAAATCTGCCAGGTAGCTGCAACGCAATGGTGCCTCCAAGCAGTTTAGTTTGCCTTTTTCCTCATTGCTGAGGTGGACCAGTTTTTCTGTTCCTGCCCTTTCTACTCTCATTAACATTTGCATCAAGGGTTCCTAAGATCAGAGGAAGAGATTAACAGGCAGGCTCCCTTAAAGTGGCCATCTTAGACAGGATCTGATCCAAGGTTAAGGCTCCACCAGCCAAGCCAATTACAAACTTTTTTTTTTTTTTTTTTTTTTTGTGGTGCTTCTGCAGTGCACTTGCTCTTGTGCATACAGGTGGCCTTGTGCTACAAGCTGGGGGGCAGAAAGAGGTAGAGAACACTGATTATTAAGAAGTAGAGACAGATGAGAAGACACATGTACCAGTCTCTATGCGGAGTAATTCAAAGTGCTCTAGAGAAAGCACAGAGTACCACGATGTGTATAAGGAGAATTCTTGATGGAGGCAGTCCAGAGCAGCAGGGAGGTCAGGGGAAGAGTGTGTGTGGAGCACAGAGCTGAAGTGTGACCAGACGAGCATGTGAAAGCCAAGGTCAGAGGTACAGGGCCCAGGCTTGGTGTCTGGCAGGGGGCTAAGGGCCTATTTAGAGGCCTCTGGAAGATCCTGACGGCTTGGGGCAAGGGAATCTGAGCAATAAAATCCTGGCTTTCGTGTGGAAATAAATTGGCAGTGTAAAAACCAGTCAGGAAAAGTGCTAGGACATCTCAAAGTATTAACCATGCCGATGATACTGTGCCATGTGTGTGAAAAATGGAGAGTCCCTGGAATGGCTCCAGCAACCCTGAAAGCTCCCATTTGTCACAGGTGGATGGGAGGCAGTAAGGAAAGGTGGTGAAGAGGCAGGGCCCAGTGAAGTCACAGACCTAGCTCTTGTTTCCAATACTTGCTACATCACTAACTAGCTGTGCAATCCTGAACAGGGATTCCCACCCTTGGCCAGTTTCTCCACCTATAAATGGGTGGGTACAGGAGCACTTTAGGACAGAGCTGTTTAAGGATGAAGGGTGAAGGCAGCTCATGCCTGTCAAGCCACAGCACCCAGCACAGGCTATGGTGGGTGGGTATTACACTATGACTGTTAGCACTCTGCAATCACTCAGGGTGGAACAGAAATATTCTGGAAAGGTTTTTGGTTAAGAATGAACACAAAATAGAGGAGTTTCTGCTTAGCAACTGATGCATAAGAAAATGAAGTGGAGCATGACAATTGGCATTATTGTAAATAAGAATGAATGCCTACCCCATGCCCAACATGACCAGAGGCTGGGAATGCCAATAACCTGTCGATTGCTCTCCAAGGACTGCTGGGAGGAAGGATGGAAGGCCTGCACGCTGCTCTGTGGGGCAGTGACAGATGCATAGCCAGGGATACATCAGGTGCTGGGACCAAGTATGAGCTTGAGTGGAGTGGGGGTTTGCCGCCCTAAAGATCAAGACTGAGTGGGAAAATCATAGTGAACTGGAAAATGGAATCGGAAAAGCCAACAACATGGAAACATACACCTTAGTGGCCTCAGTGGAGCTTCTTCAGCAGTGAGTCATCATCATCATCAACACAAAGCCTGAAATCTAGCCAGCACTCGTGCAAAGAATCCTGAGAACACACACAGGGTGCATATTAATACCTTTTAATGTTTCACATTTTTTTTCCCCCAGAAGGTACATAACAAAAATACATGGATTTAATATGAATCTCAGTACAGTGGGCAATTACAGAACCTAAATAAGACAAGTCTATCAAGTATAATCCTTCTTATGGGGGACAACATTCCATTCTACTAAGAAGAAAGAATCACAACATGATTAGGCACAAACATATCATACTGCCTATTGTTCTAACTTCTGAGACTGGTAGTCTTGGAGAAAAAAAAATCGACTAAAAAAAATAAATAAAGCTGAACACAGTCAACTGCCTCAGTCGTTGTCCCCTCCCCCCCCCCAAATCCCCGTTTTCCTTTTTGTGCTCTTCAGAGCCGCATGGGTGAGGGCGTGAGGCAGAGCCGTGTGGGACAGGGGTAGGCACCCTGCTGACTACATGCCAGGCAGATGCAGAAGTTCCCTGAGGTGACCAAAAAATGTACTGCCACTCAGCGTTGCTGCTGAGAACTCGAGCTGAGAGGAGGTGATGGGCTGGCAGGGGCCTGACAGCCACAGCATATGGTGCAGATCCAACTTTGAGAGACAAAGTGGCCCACACGTCATCGTGGAATAGTCAGCACATTCATGTAGGAATCTCAAACTGCAGAGCCAACCCTCTCTGTCATGCTACAAGCTGGAATGCTTTGACCACAATTCCGCCAGGATCAGTCATTCATTCAACAGAAAAAAAGTCAAAACCATTTGGTTTTTAAATGAAAATCCTTCACATCCACCTGTGTTCAAAAATAATAACTTAGGACATTAATACTTCCTTTAAACATCAATTACCATAACAGAGTTGAATCGTAAGTGTGAGGGACCTATTTTCCTATGAACACAGCTCATAGGAAGGGATAGATATGTAACACACATGAAAAGTAAGGCTGTGATAGTCTTTGTTTTTAGCTTAAAGCTCAGGTTACCCCCAAAAAGTATTACCCAAGTTAAATGTTTCTTACTGAGAAAGAGCTCACTTAGACCAACACGATACACTAAATAAAGGAAAATATTTATTGTTCTTCCCCATTTAAAGGTGCACCTCTGCCTCCACGGTGAGTCCTGGTGGGAACCCTCCTCTCTGACTAGGTCTGTGCAGTGGAGTATTACTTCAAACAAGCTGGCCAAGGAGCCACCTTCTTTCCTAAACAGCATTAAAACTAAGAACAGTAGGTGATGTAGCAAATGGGACAAATGAGGCCAGATCTTGTCACAACTGTACTTGTTCTGACACAGAACCCCTGAGGGGAGACACTGAATGATAGGTCGGTCACAAAGGACAGGACACTGGAATCCTGGCACAGTTCTGTTGTGCAGGACAAGCCTAAGCAGCCTCCAAGTGACCAAACCACGCCTCCCGTGCACAAGGCACCTTACTTGCATTCTCAAGACCTGCTTTTGAACAAAAACCAACTGCTAACATTTCTCCTCTCTAGTATCATTTACACCTTGGAGGGAAAAAAAAAGCAATCAACATTAAAAAGCTTAACAGGGAGAATAGGCAAACTCAGAAAGGAAAGATCACACTAAAACTGCTCGACAGTTGCTCCATCACTGCCCACCGCATGGCTTGAGGCCAGTGACTTCATGGACGCACCACGCCGATGCATGCCGAAGGTCAGTTCCAGTCCTTCACGGTGACCCCAGTGCGACGCTGCCTGCCTTCCATTCACCACCTCCTGCCCAGGAGATCCAAGGGGGCCTTGGGTGCTGTGCGCACAGGACGTCCAGGTGCCAAAGCCCAAGACCTTCCTAAAAACTTCCCCTTGGGTTTGGGCAAGGAAACACAGCAGTGGTTTGGAGTATTGGCAGCAGCATCCACACTGGGGCTTAACCTCAGCAGCCAGCCTGGAGGATGCTTGCCCCAGAGCGCTTGGTCACTGACAAGGTCGTGAATACCTGCGGGAAGGACAGAACAGGAGATGTTCAGACACCCCAGCCAAGAAGTCACCAGGGAGCGGTGCCAGTAACACCAAACCTACTAAGATGGACTCAGAGGACTACTTACAGTGAACAAAATGGAAAAGAAGTATGACCAAAGGTATCACAACTTTTTCAGAGGATAAAAGGGGAGATGTATTTTAAAAACAAGGTAAAAGAGGAAAAAAATTTAAGTTTTATCTAATGAAGAATTTTATTTTCATGAGAGTGATTAAAACAATTAAATGTGTCATCCCGGTTGCTGGCCAACTCTCTCAAAGAAAAGCATGGTGAACCTAAGACCCAGCGATTGCACTGTTGGGGATTTACGCCAAAGATATAGATGCAGTGAAACACCGTGACACCTGCACCCCAATGTTCATAGGAGCAATGTCCACAATAGCCAAATTGTGGAAGAAGCCTCAATGTCCTTCGACAGATGAACAGATAAAGAAGATGTCGTATATACACAATGGAATATTACTCAGCCATCAGAAAGGACCAATACCCACCATTTGCTTCGATGTGGATGGAACTGGAGGGTATTAGGCTGAGTGAAATAAGTCAATCAGAGAAGGACAATCATCATATGGTTTCATCACTCATACAGGGAATATAAGAAATAGTGAAAGGGATTATAAGGGAAAGGAGGGGAACTGGGAAAAATTAGAGAGGGTGACAAACCATGAGAGACTCCTAACTCTGAGGGAAAAAAAAAGGCTTATGGAAGGGGGGGATGGGGTAACTGGGTGACAGGCACTGATTAGGGCACTTGATGGGATGAACACTGGGTGTTAGACTATAATTTGGCAAATCGAATTTAAATTAAAAAAATTTAAAAAGAAAACCTTTAGTAACCTGGAGGGAAATAAAACATAGCAACTATAATTTTAATAAACTGTAGATTATGATGTATTTATCTTTCTTTAAAGATGTGTTTTAATGATACTATGATTAAATATGGAAATGGAAATTTTCTCCACTTTTTTCCAAATGGAAAATTTGAAGACAGAAGGGTTATGCCCTTTTTCAATCATTGTAATTTTATAAAATGTTTAGTTTCACATCAAATAAGAGAAACTTTCTAAATTATCTATGAAATAACTTTCAATTTTACTAAGAGGATAGTTAGTATGAGGAGGATCAGAAAAAAAAGAGAGGAACTAATTGGAAACTAGCAACTATTTAAAATTTCGAGAGAAATGCTGGGATTTCTATAAGAAGAAAAAATAATTTTGATTCTTGATGGAGTTATAATAATCTAAGTGTTGCTGTATGTGGCTTAGGTTCTCAATAAAATATTTGTGGAAATGAAAAAAAAAGAAATGCAAGGTGAGATATTCTGGAAATGTAGAAAGGTATACAGTATACTGTCACAAACACCCATGTGCTATTCAGTGTGTATAAATGTGGTTAGAGCCCCATGTGCGCTCCTCCCTCATCACCTCTCTCCTCTCCTCCCCGACCAGTGCTTGCCACTCCTATACATTTCTTGCATTTCTTTGGTGGGTTTCTACCAACTTTACCTCTAAATAGCAAGATGATAAATGTACTCTTCTGCCACCTGCTTCCTTGGCATCATCTTGCATTTCTGTAATTCATTCACTGATAAGGATACAAGTATCTCTAATTCTTCCACTTTTCACTGAATAGTATTCAAGTAACTACAGTACACTATATACACTGTGTACTAGAGAATCCAATTATTCAGTGAATATATTACAAATTACATACCCAGGCTCCTATAGGTGGCCCTTCCAGCAGTTACTAATATTCTATTTGCAATACGCTCTGTGACGTTCCAGTTGTCTCCTTGTACCTGCAGTTAGAGGTACAACTTCTGGGTTGGAAAGTATATGTCACTTCTACGTGACTGGATTCCCAAGGTGCCAGACCAACTGATGAGTCCACCTCAAGTCACATCCTGCAAACATCTGGTGCTTATGGACTTAGAGCCTCAACATCTTCAAGTAGCTATTTTACCGTCTACTATTCATAAAAACAGTGATTCTCAAACATTAGTGAACAAAGTCTACTCACAGATAAAAATACACAGAAATTATACTGATGTCAATATGGCAGATTTAGGGTAGGGCCCAGCAATCTCATTTTTAGCATGAGTCCCAAGTGATTGATTCTAATGCAGGTTTATCTATAGTACACTTTCTTGTGGAACATTAGCGCAGGAATTTTGGGCAAAATCCAAATTCAAGAAGTCTACTGCATGTAAACTAACCAGCACTTGCTTATCTTTGTAGTTTTACCAAATAGGAAGCCTACAGTCAAGGTTTTTAAAAACCTATACTCTACACATTTAGAAACAGAGAAACAAGGTGAGCCTTCAACAGTCCTGGCTTTCTACCTGGAAGCCTCTGTATGACCCTGGTACAGCCCAGAGACAACACAAACATCTCAGGGACTTGAGACAGAGTGGAGACTGGGGAAGCTGAGGTGGCTGGGATTTGTGGGGCCAAATTCCCAAGAGGAGGCAGCCACGTAGAGAAAGAGCTGTCCCCTCATCTCCACCTGAATACCAAGCTCTCCGCATGTGGGGGGCAGGACCCCATGAGGCCAGAGAAGAACCACCAGCAGACAACTGTATGCTGAACCAGCACCAGAATCCACTTGGGTCTGGGAGATGTTCCCGTTGTCACCAACTGGAGTCCGGAGACTTCTCTGAGGCCCTGGAGCAATCAGCAGAGACGCCAGAAAGCCACATCTAAAAATAGGGCTAAGCTAGTAATGTTACTGGCCCCAGAGTAAAAGCTATCCTAGACCACCCTAACAAAGCTCAAAAACAAGCTTACAAAGGATCAAATGATCCACAAGGACATTATCTACCACAAGAAAACTCAGTACCTTTTAAAGGAAGACAACAAAACCCAGGTACCTGGCATGGATTCAAAGAAAAAAAAAAAACCTGTCAACCCAGAATTCTATGGTCAACAAAACCTTCCTTCCATGAAGAAAGCAAAATGAAGACATTTCAGACAAACAAAAGCTAAGCGACTTGTCACTAGCAGACCTACGATACCAAAAATGGGAAAGGAAGTCCTTCCAGCTCAGGGAAATGCACCAAGAGGTAACATCTTTCCTACCATCACCGGCCTGTCGCTCGCCACCCAGGGATAGCCCACTTTTACCACCACTCCTCCTCCATGACTTCGCAAGAACAGTCTTCAGGCTGCCAGGCTGGGCTGAGGATCCCACCCCTAGCGTTCTTTCATACATCACCTGAACCCACCCACCTCTTTTTACTCTCAACTTTGCCTTTACCACTGGTTCTTCCTCCTTGGCTTTCAAATGTGTTTACACTGCATTTATCCTGAAACAATTCTCCTTCCACCTTATGATCACCTCTACCACCGATGTCGCTCATCCTCTTTACAGACAGAATCTTGGGCTCTTGGTACTTACAGTCAATTTTGATTCATTTCACTGAAAGCTGGATTCTGTCCCTGCCACCACGCCTGGGGTTCATTAGGAATGTCTGGCTGCCAAACCCAGGGGGGCACCTTGAGTTTTCTCTTCACACACCCTCTGCAGCACTCCTTGTCATCCCCCTCATCTCCCTTTTAACAACTCCTTCCTCTTCCCATGCCCATGTCCTCCCCTAGTGGCTCCTCCCACCGTGGCATGGACACATGCAGGAACACCCATCTCCCCTGGCTAATGCACTGGCTGAGCCCTTGGGGGGCTGTGCAGCCCAGCTGCCTGTCTGCTGTGGGGTGCTGCACCAATGCTGCCCCAGGCTTCGGCCCCCATTTCTCCCCCTAAGACAGCCTCACAGTACATGTCTTATTCAGTTGGCCTCTCCCTTTTAGGCAGATGAAGGCACCACTTCTCCAGCCACCATGTGTCCCTCCTGAACTGTATCTACCAGTAAGACCCAACACAACACTTCTTCCCGGATGACATTTCAAACCCATCACGTACAAGACTGAACCATCCCCCTCCCTGAATCCAGCTCCTTCAGTGAAGGCCATCACTAGGCCACATATCTGCAGTTAATGTTTCATTCTTTTGTCTCCTTCCTGCTGCTAAGCAATCAATTCTGAGGTCTTCCATAGCTTCTCTTCTGTCATATCTGATCTCTTTTTGTGTTAACACTGACACTCAGTTCGTGTCTCATCATTCTGACTGACCTACTGGGAAGTTTTTGCTAGTTTCCAATGTCTTCGTCTCACCATGAAGACTTCTGTATGGCACACATTACACACTTTTGCCCTATTAGATGTTAGGGGCCCAGGGCTTGCAGTGTAAGGAAGAGGGATGCGTCACCTCTGAAAACCAGGAGCACCAAAGTGTGCCTTCCTACATCTTGTTCCCCTCTGCATCTTAGCCAGAAATGCCCCAGGAAGGGGCTGCTTCTATGAGTCAGGGCCTAGAGTGAAGACAGAATGGAAATAGTCACATCTGGTCCATGATGACCATGGAGCACTGGCAAGGAAGAGACCTGGTTTTATAAGCAAAACAAACACCACCACCCAAACTGTCCATCTGTACTGCCCAGTCATGAAAACATAAAAGGGCATTGTGTTCAACTAATTAAACTTAGAAGCCTATTTGGATATCAAGTATACTTAAGATTTCAGTCCAAACCTTTTTGGCCACAGCACTTGGATGGAGAAAAAACACCAGTAAGTTTCTGTAGACTCCATCTGTCCTCTACACCCAGGCTGATCCCCTCCAGCCAGTAAGCATCTGGAGTAAGACTGGAGGCCATGGCTTAGTTATGAGAGTCCCCAGCAGAAGCAAGACTCATGCAGTACCCACATCTGTGCTGGCACACCAGGACACCTGGGCAAATTTTTTGGTCAGCTACCCCCTTGCTTCCTGAGGAAAAACTAGTTTCCTGGTTTTTAATATAAAGAAGAAAGAGCACAAGAAAGCAAGACTACTTTGACTTAATGTTGGTCAAAGCAATAGCAATCAGTATCAAAACTACTTTTGAGGGCAGCCTGATGGCTTAGCAATTTAGCGCCGCCTTCAGCCCAGGGTGTGATCCTGGAGACCCAGGATTGAGTCCCATGTTGGGCTCCCTTCATGGAGCCTGCTTCTCCCTCTGCCTATGTCTCTGCCTCTCTCTCTCTGTCTCTCATGAATAAATAAAATCTTTAAAAAAAAATACTTTCGAATAAAAGGAGAAAAACTTTTGTGTAAAAGAGGAACATTATTGAGAAAAGCCCTTGGTCCATTTCAGTCTTAAACTAGTGACAAAAAGCCTTTTTACTACTTACATACATATAGATAAACATATCTATAGAACTATATATATCATCAGCACCTTAAAAAATTAAGACCCAAATAATAATGAACAGTATATTAAAACATTAAAAATTTGAAGCTAGAAGAAAATATGAACAATTCATATTTTTAAAAATAGGTTAACGAAGATATGTAAAAATCCTTGAAAGTTAGTCCTTTTTTACTTGATACAGAAAAAGATTTATTTACACTGAATTTTGCAACATTTTCATTAGCACTCCCAAATTCATGCTGATGACACTGTAAGCTATGGAAACTTTTGAAAAGCAATAAAAAATTTTTTGTTTAAAAAAATGTGAAACTGAGGGATCCCTGGGTGGCGCAGCGGTTTGGCGCCTGCCTTTGGCCCAGGGCGCGATCCTGGAGACCCAGGATCGAATTCCACATCGGGCTCCCGGTGCATGGAGCCTGCTTCTCTCTCTGCCTATGTCTCTGCCTCTCTCTCTTTCTCTCTCTGTGACTATCATAAATAAATAAAAAAAAAAAATCAAAAAAAATTGTTAAAAAAATGTGACACTGAACAAGGACAGAAAGACAATACATGATAATGAAAATAGCTGTGTTAGGATGATATCATGGGCAATTTAAAGTATCATCAAATGCACTGGCCTCAATTTTTATAAAAGAAGAAAGATAAAGAGCCAAGGAATACATTACAACACATTTCAGGGTTCGCTTCAGTTTTACTTCTCAGGAATTAATTTGGAAATAGAACTGGTGGGAGATTTTTGGTAGAAAAGGAAACCTGGGTGGCTCAACTGGCTAAGTGTCCAACTCTTGATTTTGGCTCAGGTCATGATATTAGGGTTGTGACCCCAAGCCCCGAGTCCGGCTCCGCACTGGTGTGGAGCCTGCTTAAAATTCTCTCTTTTCTTCTCCCTCTGCCCCATCCTGCCCTGCTTGTACAAGCTGAAGGAAGGAAGGAAGGAAGCAAGGAAGGAAGGAAGGCCATCAAAAACCCAAAGTGCCACTGTTGATTAGTCTAAATGAAAAAAGAAATAAGGTCAATTTTTACAACATTTTTATTTGCACATAGCTGCTTTAGAATTTTCCTAAAAGCACATATTTTAAAGATGAGCATGGAGGCTACCCCTTCACACTTTCCTAGCCCAGCAAGAAGTGCACTCACGAAGGTCAAGTGCTGATATAGGCACCCCCCTCACATTCAGATCCATCACCACCTCCCAGCCTCACAAGCCCCCCTGTTCCAAGGCTGCGATGTTGACATTGATTACAACTTTTGATGTTCAGCACTAAGACTGACTTAAAAACATTTCACGGGTCTTTCCTAATGTTTTCTCCTTTTGAGCTATTATTTTTCCCCTACAAATAAACATGATTAGTTGAAATTACTCCTCCAAATGATGTGCAGTTTCCTATTCAATTACTGCTGCTCCAAAACCTGGAATAAATTATCACCACACTATCTTCACACTGAATAATGCTAATGCATTACTGATGCTCCAGCCATTAAGATTCCCCCAGTATTGATACCAAAAAAATTGCAGGCTAAAAGAGTTCTCTCCTTCTCTTAGAGCAATTCTTCAACTGAGCAATCTGTTGACTTTTCTCAGTAATTACTCCTCAGAACCAAAGGTTGGTTGCTCAAACAACAGGTTACATTCCCACAATGGTGTGAAGAGCCTTTCGTGATTCATTCCGCAAACCAGCGCCACTGGCCCTAGAGCTGTGGCTAGTTCTGGTCACTACAATAGTGTTCAGGACCAGTTTTTAACTTACTGACTTCTAATCCAGCCCATGGACTGATATTTGTGAAATCCAATAAAATGAAATTTTCAGAGGCACGTAAAATTAAAAGCCAACCTGAGATACCATCAAGTTTCTAACCTTCCCTTCTTCATTTCCATCCATATCTCAAATGCACTACTAACACACACTCTGGGGTGGCTGTGAGAGGCATGTCTCTATAGCATAAAGCTGGACATGAAAAAACTGGGTCCAGCAACTAATCCAATCACCATCCAAGCCAGACCCCCCATTTAACACAGAAAAAAAGAACCCCTAAAAACTGCCTCCAAATCAAATTTTACTTTCCCTTGATCAAGAAGCTGTAAAAAAATATTTCCATAGTTGGAGATTGGAAGAATTTGATTTTTTCAAAATCTGATTTGCCAGCAAGCAGTTCATACTGAGAGATTAAAAAAAAAAAAAATCACTCCTCTCTTGCCTGAACAGAATAATTGTAAATCCATATCTATTAAGGGGCTAAATATGTAAAATACACAAAGAATTCATACAATTCAACAGCAAAAAATCAAATCCAATTAAGAAATAGATCTGAACATTTTTCCAAAGACACCCAAAAGGCCAACAGGTACATGAAAAAATGTTCCACATCATTAATCATCAGGGAAATGTAAAGCAAAACCTACAATGAGATACCATTTCACGCCAGTTAGAATGGCTACTATCAAAAAGAAAAGAATTAAGTACTGGTGAGGATGTGGAGAAAAGGGAATCCCTGTGCACTCACTGTTGGTGGAAATGTAAGTTGGTACAACCACTATGGAAAACAATATGGAGGTGCCTCAAAAGTTTAAAATAGAACTACCAATATGACCTAGGAATTCCAATATTGGGTATGTATCCCCTCAAGAAACACAAAATACCAATCTGAAAAAGATTATCTCCACCCCAACGTTCCCTATAGCATTACTTACAATAACCAAGATATGGAAGCAACCCAAGTGTCCATCAGTAGATAAAGAAAACGTGGTGTACACACACACACACACACACACACACCCTCTGGACTATTACTCAGCCTTAAAAAAAGAATGAAATCTTGGCATTTGCAACAACATAAATGGACCTCAAGAGCATAATGCTAAGTGAAATGAGTCAGAGAAAAATATTATAGGATCTCTCTTATATGTGGATTCTGAAACAAACAAAAAAACATGATCCCAGAGAAAACAGCCTAGTGGTTACAAGAGGCAGGGGTGAGGGTGGGAAAAGTGGACCAACTGTTTTTGTTTTCTCCTTGTTTCACATGTTTTTAGTTTAAAATTTATTTAAGATTTTATTTTTAAGTAATCTCTACACTCAACGTGGGGCTCAAACTCATGACTCTAAGATCAAGAGCTGCATACTCTTCTGACTGAGCCAGCCAGGTATCCGGGACAGGACCTTTTTCAAAATACACATCCCTACCCACCCCATCCTCCAGCCCTCTTAAGAAATACTGTAAGGATGACCTTGAGTAAAGCTACATCTTCTATAATGATAGAAGAACCCAGCCTACAAACTCTCCACACAGTGTCGTCCACTAATCCTAGGACTCTGGCACCATCTCTGCTTTAGTTAAGGTGTCTGAAAAGCTGGATGCCATGGCCAGGCTGAGATTCTGCTGAGATTACAACCCAGCTCTGTGTCTCCACTACACTTATGTTACCACCAGGAAATCATTTCTATATTTTAAATTCTACGTCAAATATCATAGAAGAGGTATGCAAGTAGGGTATCACTTGTACAGTGGTGTCTCAGGAGCCAGACTGGTTGGGTTTGAAGCCTGGTTCTGCCAGTTCCATTCAACCTCCCAGTCCTCCATTTCTCCATCTGTCAAGTGGAGCTACTACCGCCCCCGGGGAATGCTTGTAAGGACTTTGCAGAGAGCAGAGTGCCTGTCACATAGAGGAAGGCCTGAAGAATGTCGGCGCTGTGGTTAGAATCACTCCCCTGGAACCTGCTTTTTTTTGCCACCACTTCCCACTTCAAGCCATAGCTGTGAATCACTCTGCTTCTTCCCTCTCCCGCTTGCAGTCAGTTGGCAAGCACCATGAAGTCACCTCCTATTTTTCTCTCAAATGTCTCAAGGTCTCCTGACGTCCATTGCCACTACCCTAGGCAGGTACCACCTCCCCATTCCCTTCTGGATGTGTCTGCTCTGGTCCAGTAGAGCAATGCCCCAATGCAGCCAGTGATTTCTCTCTACAGTGCATCTGATCACATTACCCCTGGCTCTAACCTTCTCTCAGCCAAACCTCAGTGCCCCCAGGATAAAGCCCCTGGTTTACAAGGCCATGACCTTCCTACCAGCTTCTCTAGCATCATTGTTTTTACTTCTCTATAGGCTCCTCAAGCTACAGCAGTAGAGGTCCTCCCTGTTCCTCCTTAAAGAAACATGATCTCCCCCACAGAGGCCTTGTACTTGGTATTCCCTCTGACAGGCTAACTACCAACACACTACTCATCACAGACCAGAACTACCTCCTCAACTGTCCTGCCTGGATTTCCCTACTCTGGACGCCATCAGGATTGCCCCTGATCTGGGGGCCTGTCACACTGAACTGCAATTGCTATTTCACTCAGCTGCCACTTGCTCTTTCTGAGTCTCATCTTATATCTCTGCTCTAACCCCATAAATGCCTGGCACAGTGCTACACTCATAATTGTACAACAAATGTGTTCACCGAGTGACGCAGCACCCACGTTTTCTCTCATTAATTAACCAACACCAGCTTGGGAAAAAAATTTTTTTAAAGCCCTAACAAATCAGCGACACTTTCAGCCTCCAAGCTTCAAAGTCATAAGAGAACCAACAAATGGAGAGGCACAGGAGCAAATGCTCAAAATGTGCCAAGTATACCAAAAAGAAGAGACCTTTGGCTGACCTACCCGCAGGCAGAGGCTTCGGGAAGACTCCCTGCCTCTTCAATGCCATCTCTCTGCACAGCTGGCTATCATCCTGCCAGATACCACCTCACCTGCCACTGCCGGGTCACAATACAACACGTGGATGATGGGAGTCAGTCTTTTTTTTTTTTTTTTTTTTTTTGAGTCAGTCTTTTAACCAGTCCACTGAGGGCTAAACTCAAACTCAGAGTTAAAAAGTTAAGACACTCACATACACAAGTTGAAAAGTCACCTTTTCATCCAGGACAGAGACGACTGCTGTGGTTTTTAAATATCTTGGATTGGCTTCTAAAATTTTAAATATACTCAGTGTAGTGGGTTAAGTCTCCCAGAATGACATGCTCAATACCTGTTAACGTGATCTTATTTGGATAAGGTCAGGCTGGATTGAGTGGGCCTTAATCCAGTGACTGAGGTCCCTCTAATAAGAGGAATCCAGACACAGACACACAGGAGGCAAGGCCATGCACGTGAAGACAGAGATGACAGTGATGCAGGACTCAGCCAAGGTCGACCAAGGACTGCCAGCAACCACCAAGAGCTCGAAGAGGCCAGCCAGGCAAGATTCTTCTCCAGAGCCTTGGGAGGGAGCATGCCCCTGCTGACACCTTGGTTTCAGACATCCAACCTCCAGAACTATGCGAGGATAAACTTTTTTGTCTTAGGCCACCCAATGTGTGGCACTTTGTTACATCAACTTGGTCTTTTAAAGACATATTATATACTAATATTTATCTCAATGGAAGTATTTATGAAAAAACTGAAGTTAGCTGGTTCCTTCCCCAGGCAGATAGTCTTAGTCATTACAATGAACAAAAAACATATGCTGTATATTCTTTAAGAGCTTCAATCTGGACTCTTCAATTTTGGGGTCATTTTTTTGAAGCTTAGTTTTATTTCACAAAAACAGAAGTTTTCTATGAATAATGCCCTGGTCACGAAACATGTTAATATTTTATGCTTCCATCCTAGCCAGGTGTATATTATTAACACAGAGGAGGACCCTATCCCTAATTATAGAAAAGGCAAAAGCAAAAGGACACCCAAATGTTTCCTTAGTCTTGAAGCTGACATTTCACATATTCAGCAAAGAATTCACTTGTGCAAGGGCAAAAAGAACAGACACCCATCAGTTAACCAGCTGCAGAATGAAATCAGGCATGCACCTGCAGATATACACCCTGGAAACCACTCACTCTGGTGACCAGATAACAGCTATGGTTTTCAACTCCATACCTACGCTGGTCTAATATGAGCTACCTTCTCCCAACCTTTGCCAGTCTCCAAAGTCGACACATTTTTGGTTTACAAGCCCTGCTTAGTAGTAAACATAATAACCTTCAACTCTTGCATGATCATGGGCAAGCATGAAGAAATGTTGGCACCCCAGAGGCCCAGAGTGGTCAACTTCCAGTTCTAGTGTCAGTTGCTTGATCTTTTAAAAGCAACACTTTCAAATCTCATCCTTTGATACAGAAAGCTAGAGGCAGACAACATCACTGAGCCTTGAGGTGGCTCTGGGATAACTAGGACTGCAAGCTCTTTCTGGGTATGAAGGGCACTATCATTGACTGCCAAGAAAATCATTTAGGAGACATGATAAAAAAAATTTAAGGCACATCTCTATAAATAAATCACTGCCATCATTTTACCATTAGCATGATACTCCTATCCAGTTCATGTCAGGAACAAAAGTATCTGAAAAAGGAAATTAAACTGTAAGGAGGTACAGAAGTAGCTCAACTACAACAGAAGGACACTAACTTCAGAGTCCTGGACTTGCCACTTGAAAGGCAAATGATGTCGTGCACTTTTAAACAGAGCTGTCAAAGTACAGGGGACCCACCTCTGCACAGATGGGGTGGATTCCAATGGTACTGTCCAGCTGCATTTTGGTCAGTCCACACTTGAGGGCAGCTGCAAAGCCTTGTGTAACTTCTCCAGCATTTGGACCCAGTACGTGGAAGCCCACGACACGTTCCTAAGATATAAAATAAAGTAATAGTTACGCTGATTCTTTCCCCCTTAACAACCTAGAACATGGACCCAGTCTATTCTAAAAACCCTGTTCAGAAAGACTTCTACTAACACATGCACCAAAATGTTCTGGAAAATATTTTCAACGGGCAGTTCTATCCTCATCTCCTCTATTTGGTTGTCTCAAAGCTCCAGATAAACTATGCGTGATAGCTATAACATTCAAAAACAGTCATTTCAGGGTGCCTGGCTGGCTCATTTGGTAGAATGTGTGACTCTTGATCTTGGTGTTGTGAGTCTGAGCCCCACGTTGGGTGCAGAGATTACTTAAAAAAAAATCTAGGGGTGACTGGGTGTTGCAGTCAGTTAAAGCATCTGACTCTTGGTTTTGGCTCGGTCATGACCTCAGGCTCCAAGCTTAGTGTGGAGTCCCCTTGGGTTTCTGTCACTCCCTGTGCATCTGCCCATCACTCTCTCTCTAAAATAAATAAGCCTTAAAATAAAAATAAATAAATAAAAGTAGTCATTTAAATTTAGAAAGTATTCTAAGGCCTTGAGGGCAGACAGCATAGTTAGACTTCAGACCTTTTTAATCTGAAACCATTTAGAAACCAACAGAAAAATTTTTGGCAACTCTGAAAAGTGATGTGGCAATTACTTTGAATAAACTCCAAATCCCAGACTCCGGCTACCTCTGCCAAAGGCAAAGAAATCTGATGCATTCTAATGTTCAGACTTTCATGACTGAGCTACACTATCTAGTCCAACCTCCTCAGCACAGGAAAGGCAACTGACACTGCGGGGTACACAGCCTTATCTAAGGTTAATTGCTGCCTGGAAAACAATCAGGATGGTTGTCCTGTTGCCATAGTACTATAATATATTCCACGCTGAGCTCCTCCATATTCATTCTGCCAATCAGGGGTTTAGTGTATGGATAAAGCACCAAACACACTGCACTTAAGATATATAGACTTACATTTAATGATATGGATATATCTCAAAGAAAGAGATTTTTAAAAAGTTACAAGGTTCTATTTTTAGCTGAGGATACCACTCTTAAATCACAATGCGTGTTTATGGATACGTAACAGGCAGCAAATGTAAAAACGTGAACAGGTGAGATACTCGCTTCAAAACAGTGTTGCCTCTGGAGCAAGGAGGAGTGAGTAGTACAGGATCACAGGATTGAGAAGGACTACAAACGATTACACAGGCATAGGGTAATGCTTGATAGCTTGAGATCTACATTGCCTGGGATTGAGTTCCAACTCTGCCATTAACTAGGTTAGTGACCTGAGCACAGTTACACTTAACCTCCATGTGCTCCAGTTTCATCATCAATGAAGAAGGGATAACAGGAGTACACACCTCACAGGATTGTGTAAGAATTAACTAAGTCAATACAACAGACATCCAAGAAGTACCTAGTGGTACCATAGTAAGTGCTCAATAAACATAAGCTAGTCTAAATTTCCTCTGTGATGGTTTCTCTCTTACAACAGAAAAGCTCTGAAGCAAACACACTAAATCTGGATGGTGGGTACTTTCCCTATCCTTCTGTAAATGTTAAATATTTCATCATAACATACAACAACATACAGAAAAATAGAACCCCAGCAGATAATAAACACTGAGAAAGCCAAGCATAGGTAGACACTGTAAAGTGACGGACTCAAAATGAATAAAACATACGCCCCAAAGATGGTCAAGTTCTAGAAGCATGCTTTTGCATAAGACTGCTCATGATGGCTGAGTGTCTGCCTTTGGCTCAGGGCTTGATCCTGTAGTCCTGGGATTGAGTCCCACATCAAGCTCCCTGTAGGGAGCCTGCATCTCTCTCTGCCTCTTTCATGAATAAATAAATAAAATCTTAAAAAAAAAGAGACTGCTCATGACAAAAGAACAATGACAAGTATTCATTTTTTCTAATACACTCTTTGTGAAAATAATTAAAAACAGTATCATCCTCCTTAAGGCCTCAACTATTTTAATTAAGATGGGCTCATTAATAGTGAAAACTACTCTTCATAATTTTTTAAAAATTTTTAAAATTTATTTATGATAGAGAGAGAGAGAGAGAGAGAGAGAGAGAGAGAGAGGCAGAGACACAGGCAGAGGGAGAAACAGGCTCCATGCACCGGGAGCCTGATGTGGGATTCGATCCTGGGTCTTCAGGATCGCACCTGGGCCAAAGGCAGGTGCCAAACCGCTGCGCCACCCAGGGATCCCTACTCTTCATATTTTATTTAAAAAGTGTTATTTGAACACATGACACAACAGTGGGAAAAAAAAACACAGTTAAAGAAGATTTGCTTGGTCTGAAGGAAAATGTGGAGGTTTCATTGCTACATGCAACATGCAACTGAACTACTTCTTGTTGGAGGCAGTTATCAGACTGCTAGTGACAACCTCAGACATTGTCTCCTTTTGTCTACAGCAGCATGAGAACTATTGTATACGCAAACACTTTTAGTAATAAAACATGTCTGCAAAGGAAAAACTGCATAAAATCATTCTTTATGCCAACTGTATCCTAGTATCCTCATTTATTAAATGCATCTAGATGCATCTAGGATCACCATTCCTGTAGACAGCGCAGGTTTTCCTCTACTACTACCGGAGGCAGGAGTTTCTTAGTAGGATACATGGCTTAATTTTATTCAAACCCTCCAAATAAGAAAAGTATGGATTCTTCAGCACCATTTACATTTTTACTTAGGTCTTTTTTTTCTTTTTTAAGGTAAGATCCCAACTAAGTTAAAAATACCAGTTCTCATCAGATTTAATCCGTAAGCATATGTGCAAAGATATATACATTCTGAATCACAATATAAAATGAGGACAGTAGCTAAAAAAGAAAACCAACCATGTATTCAATCATTTTGTGGGTATGGAAACAAAACTGTGAGGTGAAGGAGTTTGCCCACAGGCTTTCAGTTACCAGTTGTTACACGTAGGAGCTGGCAATGAAATCTTCAATCAGAACCCAATTAAGAGCTCCTCCTATTACACCTTTCTCATTAGTGCCAGCTGCCTAGGATACAAACATGTGTTACTCCTTTTATTTTTCATTATTTCTAGATAGTCACTGACTTCATTGCTTCCCTTTCGCAAACACAAGTGTAAACAGTTCTCAAGCTGTCTCTGTGGTCTTTGCTCGGCGAGGTCTTGTGGACCTGCGACCACGTGCGGGGCCCTGTGACAGTGACCCTGAGTAGAGATCAAGCAGTGTCACCATGGTCCTTGCCCTCAGTGTCCACATGGCTGGGAAGACCAACAATAAAACACTAAAGGAATGTGAGGTACATCATGTGATCAAAATAGAACTATATATTAAAAACTTAATTACTGAAAAAAGGATTCAATGAGGATTTCACTTACATTATCTTTGATGTTACAGATTACTTTTGCGTAACATTTGTTATTATCTCTTGAGGGAATTGTCCACTCCAATGGCCAGAAGTAACTATGATAAACCTGAGAAGATACACAATTTAGGCCCATTATCTTAAGAAGTCTGTTTGTCAAACACCAGCTGTGATTTGAAAACACTGAAGGCTCTTTTGATACTCAGACTTTCATGAAACAATAAAATTCATGGAATAAATAGGAAATTTGGTCAGAAGGTAAATGACCTTACACTTGTTGTCAGGCCCCTTTGCTATAAGCTCCTTCCCTTAATTACATCTCAACCTCAGAACAGTAAACCTTAGGTAATAATAACAACAAAAAGCAAGCAAATGAGAGAAAGAAACCAGGTGATTACTTGCTGTCTTACATTAAAAAAGAAAAGAAAAGAAAGAAAAGAAAAAAGAAAAGAAAAGAAAAGAAAGAAAAGAGGAAGGAAGGAAGGAAGGAAGGAAGGAAGGAAGGAAGAAGAAGAAAGAAAGAAAGAAAGAAAGAAAGAAAGAAAGAAAGAAAGAAAGAAAGAAAGAAAGAAAGAACCCAACACTATCTTGCATCTTGAATGACAACTTTGGGCAAAAAATAAATAAGGTGCCACAAACAATTATAGCAATTACCCAGTTCCTTGCTTAATGCTTCCAAAGAAATTTCTTCCTTTGGTATTTTTCACCAAAAGTAATGAAGAGGAGGAAGAGGGAGAGATGGAGGGAAGATGAGAGGTGGAAGGACACAGATATCTTTACTGATGCTTCATGAACTTAAACCTGGGTGACTACAGGGATTTATTTCCACCTCCAGCTGCTAGCCTCAATTGAAAACATACATGGCTGGCTACCTTTTAAAAAAATATGGATTATGTAGCCATTATAATAAGTGTTCTTTGATGTTATAATACAATGTGAATTTTTTTTAAATGTGGGTTATAAAATTGAATATATAATGTTATAGTATCACAACAATTACATAGGGAAAAGATATTAAAGAAATTATCCCAAATTGCTAAGAATTGCTATGTTACAGACATAAGTCTATGGATAATTGTTTCCTACTTCCATTTTCAAAACTGCAACCCAAATGCATTACTTTTAAATGAAAAATGCAAATTTCATAAAATGAAAGCCAAAGCCTGTCAAGAAATATGAAATATATACTAAGAACCTTAAAACATAAGACTCTTTTGATAGGACTCTATTGTCAGAAAATAACCAGAGAAATACAGTGAATTATGAAGATGTTCATTGTTCTATTTGTAAAAGTGAAAAACTATGAACAATCTAATAAAAGTATGGCTTATCAAATTATTTTAGAGCATCCAAAAAAACATAAGTCATTTTTTAAAATGCTGGGTTTAGGGTGAAATGCTCATGACCTAACATTAACTGTAAAAGAGAAAACTGCAATAACTTAATCATACTTAAATTAAGACACATGTACCTACAATTATACAATACACACAATGTATATATACAAGTATACAATAATATAAACATGTAAATAACTTGGAAAGAAACTAGAAGGAAATATGCCAAAATATTAATAACAGTTTTTGCTTCATGAATTACAATTTCCTTTTTTATATTTTCCTAATTTTTCAAAAGTCCTAGAATGAGGAGATACTATTTTTGCAATCAGAAAATGCTACTAATGTGGTACAAATAGACCAAGATATTACATACTACCACTAATGTATATAGTAAGAAAAAATTAAGAGATTTAAAATAGGTTTTTATATAATAAAATTTACTCTGATTTACAAATCTGGTCTTCTGGAAGGTTTTACTAGAAACTTTTTTCCTGAACAATTTAAAGCAGCAGTCCCTGGGGTAGCATCCTGTTCCCAAAACATCTTTCAGGTGCCTGTTCCTAGATTATAGCAAAGTTAGAAGAGGGTAATGGTACAAAAAACCCCGACTATTACTAACAGAGTCGTAGAAATGGAGTTAATTTTTAGTTTTCTTCTTTGTATTTTCCATAATTCCGACAATATTATTTTAATAATAAAAGGAACCAGTAAAAGTGGTTTCAAAAAGTAGAAGGAAGTATTCCTGAGTCAGCTGACAAGACTGAAAAACAGAAGGTAGGTCATATCCAAGTATTGTATCAACATTAAACTTCTGAAAAGTGGTGACTATAATGTAGTTAAGAAATACCCTGTTCGCAGGAAACACACACTGAAGAATTTAGTAGTAAAGGCGCATTTCATCCTCTTTCAAAAGGTACGGGGAAAAAATACAGATACAGAGAGAGAAAAGAAAATATGAAAAGTATAAAACAAATGGCAATACATGAATCTGGATTATAGGTATACAGAAAGGTCTTTGTATAATTTTTCACCTTTTCTATGTGCTTGAAATTACTTTTAATTTTGAACAAAAGAGCAGTATAACTTAACATAGGCATAAAGAATATAACTTACCTCAATATTTTCTTCCCCGAATTTCTCCACAGCTCTCTCCTCAGAAAGACCACAGGCACCATATTCCAAAGGAGTAAACACGGTTGTTGGAACATTTTCATAATCACACTGTTTCAAAATGGAAGGTTAAAGACTGGAGAAATTATAACTCTAAAAAGAATATGTCAAAAAAGTTTAAAATCAGGAGGGGAGGGCAGCCCTGGTGGTTCAGCGGTTTAGTGCCTTCAGCCCAGGGTGTGATCCTGGAGATCCAGGATCAAATCCCACGTCAGGCTACCTGCATGAAGCTTACTTCTCCTCTCTGCCTGGGTCTCTGCCTCTCTCTCTCTCTCTGTTATGAATAAACAAATTTTAAAAAATCTTAAAAAAAATCAGAAGGGGAAAGCAGACTAATAAATTTCTATGAAAAGTATGGGAAGTCACAACACCAGATATAAACCCACTTCTCTGAGAACCATTAACTCATGTGGCACTTTTAAGAGGTCTGAAGTCTGTCAAGACCAGGTATAAATAGATTCATGTGCCTTCTCCATCGATCTACTAACTGATGTTAACAACAAGGACACACTTTTTCTCCCTTTATAAAGCAGCCAAAAACAATACAAGTGTATTCAATGCTGATAGTCTCACACAGGTGACAGAAATTAATAGACTTCTTTGGAAAATCAATTAGGTAATACCTAGTAAGAGCCATAAATACATTCTTTATCTTTGTGTCAAGAACCCCACCCTTAGAAATCTTAATTTATTATATGGAAAAAGTGACAGGCATTGAGCATTGCTGCAGGGGCAATATACTGAGTGGTTATAAATAGCAAACAGGAGAGTGATTCTATAGTATATACTCTCAGTGTAGTATTATACAGCCACTAAAGTGGAAGACCACAGAAACAAAAAAAAGTTAATGATGGTATTTCCAAAGCATATTTTATGATGTTAATAGTAGAGATGACAAAAGGATTCTGAAGTCAAACAATTTTGTGAAACACTAAATAAACAGGTTTCTCTACTATGGATTTCTCAGAGCCTCCAGTATACTGATGTGAATTGTAGAAAAGATATTATGCAAATACCAAACATGTTTACAAATGATTTGGTAAAAACCTACCAAATCACATTTGTACACAGAGGTGAGCCTAAGTAACATTTTGCATTTAAAATATCAGATATTAAAAAATAAATAAAATAAAATATCAGATATTCAATTCCCCTTTAAAACAGTCTCCCTCTAGAAACAATATAATCCTTTTTCTTTAAAAAGAACATAAACTCTTAGAATTATGAATCAAAAGTATAGGTAGACATCGACAGACAGCCATAATGGTGTATCAGGGACCAGATGTCCCTTCCTGTTTTCAACAAGGAGAAAACCAGACAAACAGCAGCCACCACTTGCAGACCCTGGACAACAGGCAGTGAAGGATGTGTGATTCCGGACAGAAGGGAAACAAATGAGGTGAGCCCAGTGATTTCTCAATTACTGTCCAGAGCACTAAGGATTGGTGCAAGAAGAGGGAACACAAACAGAGCACAGCAATCTTTCTTAGTTATGGAGATAGAGACCACAGTTTAGGCTTAGGGCTGCAGGGCAGAGCACCTGAGGGTAGAGTGGGACGAACTCTTGAGATCTGCAAAGAATGGGGCTGAGAACTGATCCATAAATGTGTCATCGGTGGTCCTCAAGGGTGAGGAAAGAGCTACTGGAAAGCAGAAAGCAGCAGGCCCCCAAATGACCAGAACTCTTATAGGACTGGGAATAGCTCCTGTTTCCTCAAGCCAGAGTAGAAAGAACTCATAAGGAGGAATAGGGTAGAGTCCTCCAAAAGGCAGGAGTTAGGAGTGGAATTAAATCAGCCCTAGATAGAAGGTGGCTACTTGCAGACCCTAAAAAAAGCTTAAAAGCAAGTTACAAAAGGATAAAACTAATTCCATGTAACTTAACGGGCTGCCAGAACAAAATCCAACACTGTATAAAGGAATTCAATAAAACCCAGCACCCAACAGAGTAAAATGTACAATGTCCACATCCATCCAAAATAACGAGAAATGCAAAGGAGCAAGAACATGTGAGCCAATAACGAGAGAAAAATCAATGAATAGAAACAGACACTAAAAATGGGATGATGAAAAAAAAAATGAGATGATGGAATTATCAGAAGACATGAAATGAGCATATTATAAACATGTTCTGTATAGTCAAGTAAATAAAGACATGAACCCGTTGAGGAGAGAAAACAAAAACATTTATTTTTTAAAAGATTTTATGTATTTATTCATGAGAGACAGTCACACAGTGGCAGAGACACAGGCAGAGGGAGAAGCAGGCTCCTCACAGGGAGCCCAATGCAGGACTCAATCCCAAGACCCCAGGGTCACAACCTGAGCCAGAGGCAGAAACTCACCACTGAGTCACCCAGGTGCCTTGAGAACATCTTAGGTAAATAAAACTTGTAGAGATGAAAAAACTATTTGAAGTGCAAACTACACAATCTGGAATTAATAGCCTAAGACAGTGCAGAAGATAGTCAACTTGAAGACATCACAACAGGTCCTTGAAAAAAACACAGGACAGAAACAGAGGGGGAAGAATATGAAAAGAGCATTAGACACTCAGGATAACACTGAGTGAACCAACATTCATTAACTGGAGGCTGAGGGGGAAAAAGGGAAGGGGGAAGACAGAAAAAAAAAAACGAATGGCTAAAAACTTTCCAAATCTGATGAAAAGGAGAAACAGAAGTCCAAGAATCTTGACAAACCATAAGCAGAATAATAATAATAAAAAGCATGCCAAGGCACACAGTAATTTAGCAGTAATTGCTAAAACACTGTGATAAAAGGCAATCTTATGAAGAACAAAGATAAAAATGACAGCATACTTGTGTTCAGAATCTTTGTGATCAAGATAATAGGCAAATCACTAAAATATTTAAAGAAACACAGTAAATCTAGGACTCTATATTCAGCAAAAATACCTTCCCAAAAATTGGAGGCAAAATGAATCTAAAAAAACAAACAACAAAGAGTAGAAAAGGAATCCACCAAGAGCAGACACACACTAAATAACTATTAAAGGAAATTCTTTAAGCAGAAAACAGTGTATCAAATGGAAATCAGTATCTACATAAAAGACAGGTTTGTCAAAAAAAAAAAAGAAGAAAAAAAAAAAAAGACAGGTTTGTCCCCGGTTCCAAAATGCAGGTTCCTATGGACTTAAAGTGGACTGTGTGGCCTAGCCTGGAAAATGTAACCCTTGTTTCTATCACTTCCATTTGGAGAACACACTTCGCAGTTTTCACAACATCAGCTTAATGCACTTTTAGAATGCACATTCTGAAGTTGAAGATATGTGTCCTGCAGTTTCTCTATGGTTTTCACATAAAATACATGCACATACACACACACACACATATATACATACACATATACACATTTTAAGTAGGCTTTACACTCAATATGAGACTTGAACTCACAACTCTGAGATCAAGAATTGGACACGCTACAGACTGAGCCAGCCAGGCACCCCTAAAATATTTTATATATACTATAATACTCAGTTAACAAAAAGTACCTCCTTAATAATAAAGATGCTAGTGTTTACTCTTTGTAAAAACGAAGTATTTCAAGTGTTTGAGAGCAACTTTTTTTTTCATTCCTTCATTTTGTTTCCAAAAGAATGGAATAGTTTAATGGCAAATATTTTTAAGTTTTGAAAGTTTAAGTATTTTTTTTTAAAGATTTAATTTATTTATTCATGAGAATACACAGAGAGGAGAGAGAGGAGAGAGGCAGAGACACAGGGAGAGGGAGAAGCAGGCTCCATGCAGGGAGCCTGACATGGGATTCGATCCTGGGTCTCCAAGGATCGCCCTGGGCCGTTGGTGGCTCTAAACCGCTGAGCCACCAGGGCTGCCCGAAAGTTTAATTATTAAGTGCTAAAAAGGGTCATACAAATTTTCCCTATATATTTTCTGCTTCATTTTATTTAGGAAAATTATATTTGTTACAGAAATTTTTGCAAATTGGTAGATTCTTTAAGTATGGAGATATCTTTCCTATTCCACCCCCTATTTTCCTATAATCTATATGTCTTAGATCTTCTTTCTTAGGCAATAAATCGTTGTGATTAAGAGAGTAGTACCTACAATCAGAAATGGACTTCATTTTTATGCCTTGGCTGCCTCCTAGCCTCCTGACCTCACGCAGTTACCTAATTTCCCTGTACTTTGTCATCAATCTCCACAACTGCCCTGAGGCTGAATGAGATAAGGTGTACAAAGCCCCTTAGCGCAATGTCAAGCATGGCACAAGCACTCACATGTAGCATTATCTCTTTTTCCTCCCAACACTCTTGTGAAGCAATAAGGAATAGATGATAGCAATTTTGGAGGAAGGCACCAACACCCACGATTCAATTTGAGCTCCCTTAAAATCCCATAATGGATTGAAACACAGCTAGGTGTTGATGTTAAACTAAACTTTTCAATAGAGCTGCTCCCTTAGAAGGAAGGAAGTCATGGATCCTCTCACCTTCTTAGATAATATGTGATAATGCTCTCATTAACATATGTTGGGCAAAATGAAAGGGAACAAAATTATGCAGTTGCTTTAAAAGTGTGTGATTTCCCCAAATACATTTAACCTAGATATCTACTGGCATTTTGACTTTATTTATTATATTGAAGGACAGACCAGGGAGACTTCAAACTCAGAGATCAGAGCGCATCTGCATCTGTTTATTTTCTTGTTCAGTAAAGTATTTGTCTTATTATTATGGTTAGACTAAAAATAAGGAAAAAAAGATAAAACAGAATAAAAAAGAGTCCTTTAATTTCAACCTACATTAAACTCTAATGTTGCTAAAAGCTTAAGGCACTTTAAGAAAATTGGCTCTACCTAGGAGAGAATAGAATACAGTACCATGCCAACACATGGAAGGTCACATAAAAGTAGGTGCAAAGAAAGGTTTTTTAAGAATTAAAGTTTTTTTTAAGAATTTTGTGCTACTGGGGATCCCTGGGTGGCGCAGCGGTTTGGTGCCTGCCTTTGGCCCAGGGCGCGATCCTGGAGACCCGGGATCGAGTCCCACGTCGGGCTCCCGGTGCATGGAGCCTGCTTCTCCCTCTGCCTGTGTCTCTGCCTCTCTCTCTCTCTGTGACTATAATTAATTAATAAATAAATAAATAAATAAATAAATAAATAAATAAATAAATAAATAAATAGAATTTTGTGCTACTTAATTTCAAATTTGTTTAGGAGCAAATTTTTGCACATGTCTTCTTTGGTTATTGTTGGTATACAAAAATACCTCCATTTTAGGAAAACACAAAGATATAAGGTCAGGAACAAATTCAATGCATCTCAAGCTGTATTTCCAGGTCCCCTTTTCTTGGTTTACCAGATACTCAATAACTGCAACAATACAAGACATAACTCATTCCAGTAAGTAGTTAAATTTATCCCAAATAGTAATAAGAATCAGCTACTATGCCCTGGATGTTCAGACAATCTGGAATTCAAATCCTTTTTAGTCTAAATCCTATTAATTTCAAGATAGAAGATCTTATTATGCCACTATCCAAACTAATCCCAGGTACATTCGAAATGCCTGTCATAAATTTTACTAGCTGTATTCTTTGAAGTTTCCATTACTATAACCAACCCAGATCAACCCATGGTGATTTATGTGCCAGGAAAATGAGTAATGACTAAGTTCTTTACAATCAATGTTCCTAGAATCCTTTCAAATAATCAATTAGGGAGGAAATGCTGATGATGGGGAAGGCTATGAATGTATGAGTGCAGGGAATAATATATGGGAAATCCTGGTACCT
Source organism: Nyctereutes procyonoides (assembly GCF_905146905.1). Taxonomy (NCBI): domain Eukaryota; kingdom Metazoa; phylum Chordata; class Mammalia; order Carnivora; family Canidae; genus Nyctereutes; species Nyctereutes procyonoides. The sequence continues at coordinate 34,923,578 of NW_026575049.1, forward strand.
TCCTTTCAATTTTGCTGTGAACCTGTAACTGCTGTAAAATTTGTCTTAAAAAATTACAGTACATTTATAATATTTGCCATCTAGTCCTATGAAACATACCTAAAAGTTTCAATTTCATACACTGACTTAAAAAAAACTGAAAACATTAATATAACACATTAAACATTCCAAGAGCAGAAGACATATTTTTAGAAAGGACAAGGTAATAAAAGCCTAAGTATCTGTTTAAGCAGCTCTGTACAATGACATTATTACCTACATCCTCAAATCCTTTTATAGCCTAGATGGGTGCCATAGAAAGATTCAGAAAATTATACTAAAATGGGTAATAATGAAATTAATGTAAAATGCAACTATTAGGCATCTATGAAACATAATAGAGCTGAAACTTGATTAATCAAGCTCATTTTATTCCTAGTGTGATTCCAAGAATGACAATTTTCCTAATAAAGTAAAAAAAGAACAGTAGTCTTAACAAAGTCTTGTTTTGAATACAGTTAATAAAGCACATCTAAGATGCTGTCAGCAGATAGCTAAATTATTCAAGACCTGGAAAACTTGGGACATCTGGGTGGCTCAGTGGTTGAGCATCTGCCTAGGGCTCAGGTTGTGATCCCAGAGTCCCGGGATCAAGTCCTGCATTGGGCTCTCCAAGGAACCTGCTTCTTCCTCTGCCTATGTCTCTGCCTCTGCCTCTCTCTGGGTTTCTCATGAATAAATAAAATCTTTAAAAAAAAAAAAAAGACCTGGAAAACTTCACAGCTATCCCTAATTAGAGAACTGGGAGCATTATTAAAAACAGTCTCAATAGGCGGGGTGCCTGAGTGGCTCAGTAGGTTAAGTGTCCGACTCTTGGTTTTGGCTCAGATAGTGATCTCATGGATCATAGAACTGAGCCCTTGTACAGGACTCCACACTCAACAGAGTTGGCTTGGGATTCTCTCTTCCCCTCTCTAATAAATACATAAATATTAAAAAAACAAAAACAAAAAACAGTATCAATAGGTGTCAGCTACAACTCACCTTCACATTGGAGCCAGCATAAAGCCTCTGAGCCAACAATCTTCCTGCCTGGATTGCTACTGGGGTGAGCTCCAGCTTCCCCTCCAATATATCACCAATGGCATAGATGTAAGGCACATTGGTCTGCTCTTCATCTGTGACAGGTATTTTTCCAGTCCTGAAAATTCATTCAGTTAAAATTATTAATTACCACTATTAAGTAAAACAAAATCTCCTTTCTCCCAAAGAAGCCCAAAACTGTGATTCTAGCTAAGGCCAATATTCTAATGCATTAACTTAAAAATACATACGTCAGGGGCAACTGGATTGCTCAGTTAAGCATCTGACTCTTGATTTCAGCTCAAGTCATGATCTCAGGGTTGTGGGATCAAGCCCTGTATCAGGCTCTGCACTGAATGTGGAGCCTGCTAAAGATTCTCTCTTGCCCTCTGCTTCTCCCCCATGCCCCAAGCACTCTTCTTCTCTTAAAAAAAAAAAATAAATAAAAATAAAAAAATAAAATAAAAATTTTTTTAAAATTCTTAAAAAGCTTAGAGACAATTCTGGAATAAGAAAAGCGTAAGAAACTCTGGGGGGTTTCAACAGTGGTTAAAAACATGCAGGTGGATACTAGGGGTGCCTGGCTAGCTTGGTGGGAGGAATGTGCAATTCTTGATCTCAGGGTTCTGAGTGTGAGCCCCACGTTGGGTGTAGAGATTACCTAACTAAATAAAACAAACAAAAAAAGAATATAAAGATTCTAAACTGTAATAATCAGGTCTGTTAGTTATCACCTCTATGATGCTGGGAAGGCTATTTAATGTCACTAAGCTTCATTCTCCCAGGGGAAAATGGGAACCACGTATTGGGAATGGGAACCATAATACTGGGAATACCAGTAAGAAGGAAAAGGATACCATCTTCTACTTTAAGTGGCAGTGAGGATTGAATGAAAATGTGTACAAAATATTTAGCACAAAAGGCCATGGCTCGTAGTAAGTGCAGAGTAAGTGTTAGCTGTTAACATAACACAAAATCTTAGCCTTGGACCCACTGGAAACAGGCTAGCAGGTTTATTAAGCTGATGGAACATTTGGTCTGCTAAACCTTACTGATGACCTCCTTAACAACTGTCTCTTCATTCACCCTAGTAAAAAATGAATAAAACAAAAATCCTCACAATCAGAGCAGGGAAGTCTCTTCTCTAGAAGATAAGATTATTCCAGTAAAAGGGAAAGTAACCTGCATTTTTAGTTTCCCAGACATGTGGCATTCACAGTGCTTGTTTTTACTTGGTTTAAGGAAGGGGATATTGGAAAACAGCCTCAGGCAGCAGATAAGCAGATACCACGCAGGTCAGTTATCTCAACTAGTGCTACAGTCCAGAACGTTTTAACTTTTAACCTTGAAAAGTTTTTGATACTTGTAGCTGTCACTAGAAATACAGTGACCACTCATCATCCTAAATTTATATATTTAATGAGGCTCAAAGCACACACCTGCAATTAACTGTGGGGTTAGATTCTTTTTCTGTACCCTAAACATTAAAGAAACAAAATGCAAGCTGTTCTATCTTCCATTTAGATTCTGAAAAGGGGAAAGAAGTAAAAACAGAAAATACTACTGTGAATAGCACTGAGAGTTTTCTCCAATATAATGACAACTAACTAAAAATCTAAAACTTCACTATTAATCAGTATTATAAAATAACTGGAACACTAATTCAGTAAGACATAATAAATTTTTTTCTTACTTTTCATTTATTTTTACTCCCACGGTTTCTAAGCCAATTTTTCTTGTGCAAGCATCTCTTCCTATTGCCAGCAATACCTGAAAAATTATTAATATATCAGTGACTGTTACCAAAAGGTTGCATATAAGTTACTTAATCATTAAGCCAATCTCATTGCATTTTCCAGACCTGGAAAGAAATACTTCACTAAGAAAATACTGCAAGAGTTTAAACAAATTAAAATCTTAAAAAAATATATATATAGCCATTGAATAGGATACAGTAGAAATCCTTATCCATTTATTAAGAAAAAGAAAGTTAACAATTCCTTTATAAATCTAGCCAAGTTTAGGGACAAAGAAAGCATAGCCTATGACTGAACTACTTTTTTTTTAAGTAGTGAGCTAGAGAAATTAAAATTTTTAAGGACAGAGAAGTTCTAGCTCATTTTAAAAGTTGGATGTCCTTTTCAGCTCTTTGACAAATGATGTTTTAAAGTTAGATTAAAGAAAATCTGAAGCCATCCCTATACTAAAACAAATTGTAATACCACAAGCAATAACAATGTCTTAGAATGGGAATATAATCAAGGGTTTTGGAAATAGCAAGCAGCCATTGTATATACCCAGCAAATAACCAATAAGCACATTATCTGCTTTCTAATGAATAATGACCTGGGTCCTCTCCTTACCGTATTATACTCTCCTTCAATGGTTTCGCTACTACTGGTGGACTGAGCTACCACCCTGAGTCGGCCTGGTGTCCCTGCTTCAATTTGTTCAACCTATAAAAGTAATAAAGTTTCACTTACTCCACAATAAGGACATGTACCAAGCCTTTTCTATCAGGTCAACCCAAAGTTAAAACACAAAATCTGGCTCGAAAGGTCTTTCATGTCTCATCTCCCTCACCTTAACATCATGAGGATAATAAGAGATTTTTCTATTTTATCCCCTTCTTTCTATTGTTTGTTTGCTAGAGGGGCTTTCTTTCAAATAGTTCCCAAACAGAGTAAAATTCAAAGAGAAAATTGGGAGAGAAAAAAGAGACCCTGGTAACTCAGTAAAATGTTATGTGCACATATTTATTTTACTAGGGGATAGTCCACAAGATTCTCAAGGTGCTCACAACTCTCTAAATGTTAAAACATTATAAAGGAATGGTCAATTAATCTTCAACAGAGAAGGAAAGAATATGCAATGGAAAAAAGACAGTCTCTTCAACAAATGGTTTGAGGAAAACTAGACAGTTTCATGCAAAAAAGAAAAAGAAAAGAAAGAAAAGAAAAGAAAAGAAAAGAAAAGAAAAGAAAAGAAAAGAAAAGAAAACTTGCCCACTTCCTTACACCACACACAAAAATAAACTCAAAATGGATTAAGGACCTAAATGTTGAGACCTGAAACCATAAAAATCCTAGAAGACAACACAGGCAATAACTTCTCTGACATTGGCCTTAGCAACAATTTTCTAGATAGGTCTCCTCAGGCAAGGGGAAAAAAAAAAAGCAAAAATGAACTATTGGGATTACATCAAAATAAAAAGCTCTTGCAAAGCGAAGGAAACAATCAACAAAAGTATAAGAGAATACTTTCTACTTCTGTAGAATGAGAGATGAGATTTGCAAATGACATATCTGATAAAGGGTTAACATCCAAAACATATAAAGAATTTATATAAAAAAATTTATACAACTCAACACCAAAAAACCAAATAATCCAATTAAAAAGTGGGCACCTGAGTGGCTCAGTTAGCTAAGCATCTGACTTCTGATCTCAAACCAGATCTTGATCTCAGAGTCATGAATTTAAGCCCAACGGAGCTTAAAAAAAAAAGGGGGGGGGGGGAGAAGACATAAACAGAAAGGCATCTCCAAAGGCATCCAGAGAGCCAACAGACACATGAAAAGATTGTCAACAATATTCATCATCAGGAAAATGCATTATCAAAACCACAATGAGGAGGAGGCGCGCCCAGGTGGTTCAGTCAGTTAAGCATCTGCCTTTATTTACACTGCTGGGGATTTACCCCAAAGATACTGATGCAGTGAAACACTGGGACACCTGCATCCTGATGTTTCTAGCAGCAATGTCCACAATAGCCAAAATGTGGAAGGAGCCTCAGTGTCCATTGAAAGATGAATGGATAAAGAAGATGTGGTATATGTATAAAATGGAATATTACTCAGCCATTAGAAACAGCAAATATCCACAATTTGCTTCGACATGGATGGAACTGGAGGGTATTATGCTGAGTGAAATAAGTCAATTGGAGAAGGACAAACATTACATGGTCTCGTTCATTTGGGGAATATAAAAAATAGTGAAAGGGAATAAAGGGGAAAGGAGAGAAAATGAGTGGGAAATATCAGAGAGGGAGACAGAACATGAGAGACTCCTAACTCTGGGAAATGAACAAGGGGTGGTGGAAAGGGAGGTGGGCAGGGGGTGGGGGGTGACTGGGTGACGGGCACTGAGGGGGGGACTTGATGGGATGAGCACTGGGTGTTATGGTATATGTTGGCAAATTGAACTCCAGTTAAAAATAAATAAATAAATTACTTTAACAAACATGAAAAAAAAAATTCATCTGCCCTTTAGCTCAGGTTATGATGCCTGGGTCCTGGGACTGAACCCCTCATCAAGTTGCCTGCTCCACGGGGAGTCTGCTTTTCCCTCTCTCTCTGCTCCTTAACGCCCACTCATTTTCTCTCTAAAATAAATAAAATTTTTTAAAAAACACAATGAGGTATCACTTCACATCTGTCAGACAGCTAAAATAAAAAACACAAAAAATAGCAAGTATTGGCATGGATGTGGAGAAACAGGAACGCTTGCACACTGTTGGTGGGAATGCAAACTGGCATAGCCACTGTGGAAGACAATATGGAGGTTCCTTAAAAAATAGGGATGCCTGGGAGACTCAGTGGTTGAGTGTATGCTTTTGGCTCAGGGTGTGATCCCGGGGTCCCACATCGGGTTCCCTGCACTGACCCTGCTTCTCCCTCTGCCTATGTCTCTGCCTGTCTCTCTGTGACTCGCATGAACAAATAATATCTTAATTTTTTAATTATTATTTTTAACATATTTTTTATTGAAGTTCGATTTGCCAACATATAGTTTTTAACACCTAGTGCTCATCCTGTCAAGTGTCCCCCTCAACGCCCATCACCTAGTCACCCTAAATAAAATCTTTTAAAAAATTTAGAAATACAAGGGTATCTGGATGACTCAGTCAGGCATCCACCCCTTGGTTTCAGCTCAGGTCATGATCTCAAAGTCCTGGGATCAAGCTTCACAGTGGGCTCTGTACTCTGTGCAAATCTGCTTAACCCTCTCCATCCCTCTCTGCCACTCCCTCCATTCATGCGTACACACTCTCTCTAGAATAAATAAAATCTTTTCTTTTTTTTAATTAAAAATAGGGCAGCTGGGTGGCTCAGCAGATTAGTGCCGCCTTCAGGCCAGGGCATGATCCTGGAGACCCAGGATCGAGTCCCACATTGGGCTCCCTGCATGGAGCCTGCTTCTCCCTCTGCCTGTGTCTCTGCCTAGACTCTCTCTGTGTGTCTCTCGTGAATAAATAAATAAAATCTTTAAAAAAAAATAAAAATTTAAAAAAATTTAAAAATTAAAAATAGAACTACCATATGATCCAGCAATTGCACTATCAGGTATTTACCCAAAAGATATAAAAACATTAATTTGAAAGGATAAATGTACTGTTATGTTCACTGCAGTATTATCTACAATAGCCAAATTACAGAAGCAGCCCAAGCATCCATCAATAGATGAATAAAGATGTGGTTTATACAAACAATGGGATATTAGCCATAAAAAAGGATGAAATCTTGCCATTTGCAACAACATGGATGGAACTAGAGAGTATAATGCTAAGCAAAATAAGTCAGAGAAAGACAAAAAAACCTATGATTTCATTCACATGTGGAGTTAAAGAAAGAAAACAAATGAACAACAAAAGAGACAAATCAAAACAACCAACTCTTATTAGAGAATAGATGGTTCCCAGAGGGCAGGCTGGGGCGGGGGGATGAGTGAAATAGGTGATAGGGATTAAGGAGGGCACTTATCATGATGAGCACTAACATGTTGCTGAATGACTATATTGCACACTTGAAACTAATATAACACTGCATGTTAACTACACTGGAATTAAAAAAAAAGACATTATAGGAATAGGTTACTCTTCTATCAGGCAACATGTACATCCAGCTGTTGTTTTCTAATCACAGTCCTAGTGCAAACATAGGATATCTACCTCCACTCCTTAAAAAAACTCTAGTAATTATAAAGTAAAGGGATGTCCAAAGAGAAGCATTAAAAAAAAAAAAAAAGGGAACCCAAGGTAAGAAAGTTGAGAGGACAGTATTATTATTAATTATTAATCTGCAGACAAGAACAAAGCTGTTGGGGTGCCTGGGTGGCTCAGGGGTTGAGCATCTGCCTTAGGCTCAGGTCATGATCCCGGGGTTCTGGGATCAAGCCCCACACTGGGATCCCTGCTCAGTGGGAAGCCTGCTTCTCCCCCTCCCTTTGCCTGTCCCCCAGCTTGTGCTGCCAAATAAATAAAATATCACAGGTGAGGCTAACGGTTTATAATGAAAGACAGCTCCCATCACCCACCCCAATGCTTTCTCTCCTGCCTTTTAAACCTAAGTATAGAAACAATAAACCTACCAGCAACTCCACTTACTTTTATTGGTACAAACTGTCTTATAAACTTGACACCATGTTCTTCCATATGTTCACCAATTTTGTTGGCCATGTCCTGGTCAAATCCTCTAAGGAGAATGGATCGTACCATAACAGTAACATCTAAACCAATGCCAGCAAGAAATCCAGCACATTCCAGGGCAACATAGGATGCTCCAACCACCAGGGTCTTACCCGGGCAATAAGGTAAGGAAAAAAGATCATCACTGAAAGGAAATTAAAAAAAAAAAAAAAAAAGAAAAGAAAAGAAAGGAAAAAAAGAAATTGAAAATGGTCGTATGTGAATAATGACTAAATGAAAGTAAAATTTTTGGTTTCTTAAGGATGATACACTTTTAATATTAAAAACATTCAATTAGCTACACACATAATACATAGAAAGTGTTTGCAAGGCCTCAGACACTGTCCCTTTCTTGCCACTCAGTTGCTTTGGGAGTAGCTCAAGCTGCTCACGGCCAAACAGCTCACCGCCCGATTTCTGACGTTAGTCCCAGCTCGTGGTCAAACAAAATAATCCTGAACGGTCTGGAATAACTGTCCACTAATGTGTTTAATATCGTATTTTCGCAAATCAAACCCCCATCCCTCATCTCATCACTTAGCTCTCTCTGAGGTAAAAATCTGTATTACTTTTTATTTAGAACACCAATTATCAAGAGTGGGGAGAAGAGTTGGAGAAAACTTGCAACATAACTGTTTTGTAAAATAAAAACCAGCTCTAAAAGGTAAAACCCAACAAAATCTTTTAGTCAAGAATATACAGGACATGAGAGAGATCACAAAGGCATTGTTGGGAAATTATTTTTTAAAATATGAGAAGGGAAGCTATCCGAGACAACAAAGAGAACTGTTACCATCTGAACTGCCCCTATATGAAGCACAAAGGAAAAAAAAATCATATCCTTGCCCCGAAAAAGGGCCCGAAAGTAAATAATTTACAACATAATCCGAAACTCCTTGGGCAAAAAACACCCAAGAGGACGTATTTATCAACAACCTGTCATAATTTCGTCATAATGTAAAATTCCTGATTGAATTCCAAATGTGAATTGCTATGTCACCATACGATCACCTGATGGGCAAAAATAAATCACACAGCCAAACCTTGCCTGACTCACTTATTTCAGATGGCCAGCCTACAGTGACATTATAACCTTGCAAACAGCATGAGGAGGGACGAGGGTTTAATAAATCTACATGGCCTGCCATCCTGTCATTGTTTTAGTGTCCCCATGAATATTCTTCTGGTTTTATGTTTTATACATTTATAACACACACTCACACATATATACATTTCAAACATAAATCTATATGTCAGCAGTGATGTTAACCAGGTAGTAAAAAGACCAATGTTTACGGCTTTGAATTCTTTCAATGTTCTCTTGCATAAAATGATTTTTCCCGTGCTTTTTTCCCAACTCCCTGTCCCTTTTGGGCAAAAAATGTGGCAAAATACTTTGAAGTTCTAGGAAATGGACTGAATGGGTTTGAAGAAAAAGCCAAATAAATAAATAAATAAATAAATAAATAAATAAATAAAATAAAATAAAATAAAATAAAATAAAATAAAATAAATAAATAAAATAAATAAAATAAAATAAAATAAAATAAAAAATAATAAAATAATAATAAAAAAAAACCCTGAAAAGCATAAATCTAAAATGAGTTTCTCTTTTCCCCCGCAAGGTCCCTTACCTGCTGATGCAGTACTCTCTGTCACCGGGGATTCCCAAGTAACGTGGCCTCTCACCAGTAGCAATGAGAAATCTCTCTGCTGAATAAATTTTTTCTTTGCCTTTGTTATTTGTTGCCTGCAAAGAAACCAATGTCAACTTTTAATAAGTTGCAGACTTATTATTCATTCATTATTCATTAGAATTGCAGACTTTATAATTAACAAAGGCCATTCACCACATTATCCAATTTGATCGTCACAAAAATCTGGTAATACCCAATAAGATGTTAAGGCTCTGAGTAATTAATACATTTGTTTAAAATCATAAATCTAACAAGCAGCAACACTCAAATCCAGGCCATCTGGCCCCAAATCCAGGACTCTTACACTACCACCCCACAAAAGAAAGCCCTGTAAGATGTGACTGCAAAATCACCAAACTGGACAATTTGGGTCACCATGGCTTTTATTTTATTAAGATAATCACTTTCTTTTTCCTCCCCTACCCCCAAGCAAAGTTTAAAACAAACAAAAGCTACTCAGGGTGTCACACAATTACCTTAATCCTATGAGGACCCACAAACTGTCCATATGCATTCTCATAGGTCACCTTTTTCTCCCGCAGAGCTACCCGGTAGCCCCAGTTCAGAGAGCCAATGTGGTTCTGTACAGCTTCTGTCATTTTATCCCAGTCATGTTTAACTGCACAAGAAGATAAGACAAAATGCTTTTAGCTTTTCAACTGCCTGGCAAAGATCATTTCTCAGCAACTATTCACATGGAATATGAAGAGCAGAGCTTTTAGTCTAAAAGAGCAGGGTCCTTCATTTCAAACACATCAACAACTTTTTCATGCTCAAATATTCTTTCTTTTTTAGAAGACCACCATACAATTAAGTCATGCAAGGCCTCCTGGCAATTCTTAAAACTAAGATAACCAGGCATAAACTTTTTAAAAAATGAACAGGATTTATTTTGATTGTAAATACTGATTGTTGGGGTAATGAGGTGTGGTAAAGCCTAGGATTCTGTAGTTTTAACAATCCCCAAAGGATCCTGATGTAGCCAGGTTTGGAGTTACTAAGCTTGTAACAGAGTCTAGACCAGAGACCAGCAAACAAAGGCCAAGTATGGCCCCACAGCCAAACATAGCCCATCACATTTTTTTTTTTAAAGATTGTATTCATTTATTTGACAGAGAGAGAGCACAAGCAGGGGGAGTGGCAGACTCCCCACTGAGTAAGGAGCCCAATGTGGGACTTGATCCCAGGACTTTGGGATCATGATCTGAGCTGAAGGTAGACGCTTAACTGATTGAATCACCTAGGCGTCCCCAACACCTTTTTTTTTAAGATTATTTATTTATTTATTCAGACACACACACACACACACACACACACACACACACACACAGGTGCAGAGACACAGGCAGAGGGAGAAGCAGGCACCATGCAGGAAGCCTGACCTGGGACTCGATCCAGGGTCTCCAGGATCACGCCCTAGGCTCCAGGCGGCGCTAAACTGCTGCGCCGCCACCGAGGCTGCCCACCATCACCTTTTTTTTTAAATCAAGCGTATACACTTATGATCATTTATTTACATATTATCTAGGGCTTCTGTTGTGCCACTGGGCCACACCATTAAGTTTGACAACAGTAATCAGACTAACTGAACTTTGTGGAATCTTTAACATCTTCAGGGCAATCCTGCCTGTGGTCTAGGTCATTATTTCTCCAGGCAGGCATTATTGGCATGTTGGACTGGATACCTTCTAATTGGAAGGAACTATATATAGTGAAGGATATTTAGCATCACTGGCCCTTGGGTCATTCCCAAACCACTGTAATAGCCAACCACATCACCAGTAAAATGCTTAGGGTTTACTTAACATATTCTAGTAAAAGGATGCCTAGGAAGCTCAAAGGTCTGACTTTGGCTCAGGTCATGATCGTGGGGTCCTGGGATTGAGCTCCATGCTCAGTGGGGAATCTGCTTCTCCTTCTCCCTCTCCCTTTCTGCCCCTTCCCCTGTGCACATGTACAAGTGCTCTCTCAAATAAATAAAATCCTAAATATTCTAGTAAAAAAAAAACGGGGGTATATGAAATGAGATTGGCAAAATGTTGGTAATTTTTATAGCTAGATGATTGGCACAGGGGTTGAGTTACACTCATTATTCTGTTCATTCCTTGGGGACAAAGCAGGAGTGAATCTTGCCCCTTTTTCTAGTGTTGCTAGATGAAGGCCAGATGGGCAGGTTGGCAGGGCTCCCTCAGTGTCCCCCAGTCCTGCCTCCCAGCACCTCACCCTCTCAGCATTGCAACCACAGTGGCTTCTGTAGCCGCTGTTTGTTTTCACTGATCTCAAGTCTAACATTCTATGATTATGTGAATTCAGTATTGACAGTTTGCTCTTTCAGGTCCCACAGACCAATTTTTGTGTTGTTATTCCCAGTTCCAGAGGCTGGCCTTTGGGTTGTATAGACTTGATTCACCACTTCCTCCATGGCTAAGCTGCTCATTAATCCTGAATCTAAGATTCAGACTCCTCATTTTCATGACAGATCTTTTGAGTATAAGTTATTTTTTTAAAAGATTTTATTTTTATTTATGAGAGAGAGAGAGAGACAGAGAGAGAGAGAGAGAGAGAGAGAAGCAGAGACGAGAGACGTAGGCAGAGAGAAAAGCAGGCTCCACGCAGGGAGCCCGATGCAGGATTTAAACCTGGGACTCCAGGATCACAGCCTGGGCCAAAGGCAGGTGCTCAACCGCTGAGCCACCCAGGCATCCCTCATTGATAAGTTATTAATGGATGAATGATTGATTTTTTTATCCACTGAAATTTAATACATTAGTGCCTGACTCAAAGGATTCATTTTTTTTTTTAATGCTTTATTTATTTTAAAGGGAGAGAGAGCGAGGATATGTGTGCGTGTACACGCAGGGAGGGGCAGAGGGAGAGGGATTTAAATACAGGGCATGGCTTTCATCAAACCCTTTGGGATTGGTGCTGCCAGCAAATAAAAGAGGAGAGTATAAAAATAGAAAATTATAATTTGTAATGTTTAAATCTGGAAAGGAGGAAGAAGCACAAGATTAAAACTGTTAATTTAGTTGAATAAATAATTTCTTTAAAGACAAACAACTTTGATTTGGCCAAGTTTTAAAATCCCATTAAAATTCAGGGAGATTTTACTGGTTTTAAGGTATAGATCTGGATTTATGCTGGTAGTGGCTCTTTATCACTCCAGTAACTATGTTAGTTCTTTATTATACAATTCAGAAATAAATTCAACATAAATAAGCATAGCTAATGTTTATTGTTACATGACAGATACAGAAATATTCATCTGCTGGAAAGATCTGTCGATTCACTAAATATTTTACCACCCACCTGATTACTGAATTTATTAGCTTAAAGCTAACATCAATTAGTACAACATACCAATTTGACTATTAGATCCTTACATGAAAGAATAAAAATTGTGTGACTGAGTTATATAGCTCCCTGGCCCTGTTACTTACCTAGATTTAAGGGACAGACACATTCACTGTAAATGCCAGTATGTGGAAATTACAAAGCTGTGTAAATCAAAATTTGCTTGGAACAATCTTACTTTTTCCAACAGATTCCAGACTTTTTCAGATTAATATTCTTGTTACATGTCCTTTTTAAGAGCGTAACTAACTAGTTCAAATATACAACTTCCTGGAGTACCTGTAAATGTTGTTGTACACATTAAAGAACTAAGTGCTTGGCAGAGTCTACCCAATTTATTCAAACCATGAATGGAAGAATTAAAGGCAACAAGTCCAGAGGCAAGGATAAAAACTGTATGTTGAGTGGCAGCTATTTTAACCACACTACTATACTTAATCCTCATCACAAGCAGTGAATGGCAAAGTCAGAAGTTGTGCCAAGGGCTATCTCATTTTAATATCAGGAGGGCTGGGGTGAAGGAAGCTCTTAACTCAAGGGACCCAGAATACCAGCAAAGACTGTGTGTTGCCACTTAACTCCTGTTACCAATTCTACCTCTGGGCCTCCTGGGTACATGGTCTGCACTTCGATGATAGTGGTACATCAGTGATTATGGAATCTGTGTACCTATACAATTGCTGTTACTCATCTCTGTATCTCTCCAGGACAGACTCAAATGCAAACAGTGGGCACTCAATAGCAATATTATTTAACTTTACCACTTTAAAATGTCTATTGAGAAGTCTAATAATTAACTGAAGGGAGACCTCTTGTTCACAGAGGTACATTAAAAGCAGGCTTCCAGGAGGGGAAAGAGTGTATCTAATGGCAGACTCAGTGGGGAGACATTCAGACATGAGAGTAACAATAATTTGGGGAGGGGCACAGAGATGGGATTAGGGACGGATTATCGGTAGATTATGTGTTAAATTCACATTCCATAGGTCAAAAGACTCACTGTGACTGTCCTGTTTGTTGGCAAGAGAAAAGGCATGGCACCTCAGAAACAAGTAATGAAACTCTCAGTACCAGCCTAAGGCCCAAAGGTCATAGACAGAGAATAGCCTTGTAAGGATCTGAGGAAAGAAAGATGACCCCAACACAAAAACATTTTTTGAGTAACTGATTTTCTAAGATTCCAAACTTGGATAAAAAAGTACTGTTGATTTTAAACAGGAAGTAAAAGCATCAAACGAAGGAAGCATAGCTAATGTGAGTAGGAGCAAAATTTTTCAAAGCATTTATTTATTATGCCTTTTTAAAACAATATTTAATAAACTTAATTAAAATTCAGAAAAAGCTACAAAATAATTTACCCTAGCAAATGTCCCATACCCTATAAGATCTCATAACTGTATCAGATACAGTTGGAGTTTCTCTCTTCAAGGACATGGTGACCTATGTCATTAATTATGAAGCTATGCCAGCCTCATTTTTTTCTTCAACCAGATAATACAATCTACTTTCCAAAGGCAACAATTCCTCTTCAACTTTCCTGGGGTCACTAGGGTACTTTAAATATTTTATCCAACAAAGACTATCTCTTTCTCAACAAATAAATAGCACCCCCACCCCCAAATTATCAGCTTATGAGACTGATTTCTTTGGAGAGAAAAATGAAACCATTTCCAAGGAAAGCAAATGTAATTTATACTCTTTATGAAACCCTAAGAAAGAATTTATTTGAGAAGCACCTGGCTAGCTCAGTCAGTAGAGTGTGACCCTTGATCTTGTGGTCATGAGTCTGATCTCCACTCTGGGCACAGAGATTACTTTAAAAAAATAATAATAAAAAGAATTTATCTAAAAAATTCTGGTTTTCTATTACAGAAAGGCACTCTAAGTACAGTATCTGTCCTTACCATACCAGCTATGCAGCTACCTGACACAGGATAATCACAGTAATTTTAGACATAAAAAACGTCAACAATAAAAACTTCCCAGTCATTTTCTAGTCCCACAGAAATGGATGGTGCATTAGTGCAGGATCACAGCTCAAACCCATCAAAAGCACAAACGGAAAAGCAGCTTTTCCTGCCGTACCCGTCTCCTCGGTGCTCCAACCATAGTTCCGAGAGTCCTGTAGGGCTTGTCCTAACAGAGCTGCTTGGTGCATCAGTTTTTTAGGTATGCAACCCACATTTACACATGTTCCTCCGAGACCTGCAACAACATTGAGAAATCAGTTTATATCCAGCTTCACAATCCTCGAGAGAAAAAGGTCAATAATTATTATTATGCTAGGAAAGATCATCATTTATTTGCTTAATGTAGCCAATACTATCTACACAAGTTTATTCCTACGACTCATGGTATTTCTAAGCTCAGAAAGCCTTATATATCAAACATAGTGATACATCCTAAAACGAAAGAAAAATGAGATCTCCCCAATTTCCACAGACTTCAAAGATTCAAAATTAACTGCTGATTAAGATGCCACAAATTGACATTTTACTTTGTCCACAACCCTAACTCGGCACCACATCTGTGACTAGAACTAAATGGTAAAGGGGTTGTTAAGCTGGCCACGGATGGACTAGAAGTACATACAAAATCTGGTGTATATGAGCATTTTTTAAAAAAATTTTTGTTTATTTATTTATGATAGTCACAGAGAGAGAGAGAGAGAGAGAGAGGCAGAGACACAGGTAGAGGGAGAAACAGGCTCCATGCACCGGGAGCCCGATGTGGGATTTGATCCCGGGTCTCCAGGATCACGCCCCGGGCCAAAGGCAGGCACCAAACCGCTGCGCTACCCAGGGATCCCGATATATGAGCATTTTTTAAAGAAGGATTCATGACCGAAACAAAACAAAGAAACAAAAAGAAATTTAGCATCTCTGAGCTTAAAGAACATGGCAACAGACTGTCTCCATTAGAACAAAATGTAGACAGGCAGGGAGGGAAGACAAAATGGCATAAGTGTACAGGACAGCAGTGGACTTCACAGCTCAGGAAACATAAGCCCTTTGAAGAGAATGCTTCCAGACTGCCACTATGGAGTGGAAGCTCCACAGCCCAGAACACAGCTATGTCCGGCACAAGAATAGTGCCTGACACAAAACTCACACCTAATAGGTACTTGCTGAATGGATTAATCGGAAATTCAGACACTCTCTTATCCAGAGTTCCTGTTTCTTGTCTCCTAATTAGAACAGCTAAGTCATCTTGTTAAGATTTACATTATCACATCAATCCCCGTCTCAAAGGCTTCCTACTATGCTCCAGTTAGATCCAATTTCTCGTCTTGACCTACCAGGACTTGTATACCCTGACACTTGCCTTCCTCTCCAATCTTACCTCCAGCTCGTACCACTCAAGCTACAACCATGAAGGACTCCTACTTGTCTCAGGGCCTTTTTATATTCTATTCTCAAGAAAAACTGAGAAAAGTTCCCTGAAAGGTTTTTCCTCAGTTTTTGGCATAGTTCGTTCACTCTTAATTCTTTTGGCCTATCTAAAGGCCACCTCTTCAGAGGTCTTCTCTGATAATCTTCTCAAAGTTAAACTCTTTCCTCTACCCAGGTCCTCCCTATTCCACCATATAATTTTTTCTAGTACAACTTATCATAATTCATAAAGTTCTTGCTTGTCTCCTCACTAGCATGTAAACTTCACAAAGGCACGAACTTCATGTCCACTAAGTCCACTGCTATAATCTCCAGTGGTTCATAATAAGTGTTTAATTAATACTTATAGGATAAATGAACACAGAATATTTAATTCACCAAGACTGGGAAGCAGCACGGGCTATCCATTAAGATACCTGAATCCAGTTCCTGTTGAATGTAGGAACTGGTTTTAAAATGGAAATCCACAGATAAATGTTTAAATTTTCAGTTAATAAGCCACTAATTTTTAAATTTTTAATTGGGTTTTAGGAGCCATTTAAACCAATTTTGGAATTTGGAAGAGCCAGGGAAAAACCTGCTCTTCCAAATTCACCTCTAAAATATTTTAAAGCTTACCCCATCTAGTTCCACGAGGGGTTGGAGTGACAAAATCCAGGACCATTATCTTCTTATTATATCTGGCTGCCTCCTAGAAAATAAAAGTATTAAAATAAACTGGAAAGGTGAATATGACAGACTAGAAATGGGTTATTAAAACTCCACACTCTTCTTATTAAGCTATAGTACCTAAGGCATAACCAGTTATTACTACCTGGGAATTTCATATACAAAATGATTAGTGTGACTCCAAGATAAAAATTAAGGAACATTCAGACAGTCATAAAGGTAGTTTAAAGAATATGCAGAGACAGCTATAAAACTGTCCGCTGTAAACACTAGAATCTTACAGAATTTCACTCAAACAAAAGCATGTTAAGCAATAATCTGAAAAACCTGTGGTCATTTTTAAGCAAACAAGTGAGTATTCAGTAAAAAAGATTTATGACAGTCTACAGCTCTTGATTCAACCTGTATCGTACAAGTATTTTTTAAAGTACTTCTAAGTTTTATCTAATTCAGTATCCGGCAGAATATTGGAAATATTTTTCTTCTAAATTTGTCAGATTTCCTAAAATTTCACATGAGGAGCCAATGATAAAGTTAATGGTTATCTAGAAGGTTTCCAAATCAATTTTAGGGGAGTGATCACAACAGTCAGAAGGTCATTTTGCAAAGTATCCTTTATACTTCTCAGAGAATAAGCTTTGTGTACTGGCAACTAGAACTCCAAAGGTTACTTGAAAAGGTTGAGTCTGGTGTCCTTTAAAACCACCAGAACTGGAGTAAAATACATCCAGCATTATTCCTGTATCATTTACAGCAAAGTATTGCTTGATGCCAGACACTGGCCTGATCTTTATCTGGGCAGCTTCATTTGAATCTACCTTTCTTTTTTTTTTTTTTTTAAAGATTTTATTTATTTATTCATGATAGACATGGGGCGGGGGGGTGGGTGGGTGGGTGTGGCGGTGGCAGAGACACAGGCAGAGGGAGAAGCAGGCTCCACGCAGGAAGCCTGATGTGGGACTCAATCCTGGGACTCCAGGATCACGCCCTGAGCCAATGGCAGGCACTAAACTGCTGAGCCACCCAGGGATCCCCTGAATTTACCTTTCCTGATCCACTAGCTACATGTTAGGGGAATATAACCATCTCATTTTTTAAAAGTACTGTTGGGGAAGGATGACAGGTCCCAAGCTCTTCACACATGGAAAATGTATTTCAATTTAGGGCCAGGAGCCCTAATTTTTTTTAGTTTTTAAGTAATCTCTCTTAAGGTTACTCCTTAACCTCTCTTATATATACACATCTTCTACCCTCTTACCCCCAGGCCAGAGTTGGTAGTTATTTCTTAGTTCTCTTCACATACAAAGGAAGCAAACATTTTTAATGATTAAGTTTAAGAATTCGAATTGCTCTCCACTTTTCTCTTGGGGTAGAGGGCTTGTGAATATTGAAAATCACTGAAGTGAAAAGTTCATATTAATATTTATTAAAAAAGAAAGATTTTTAATTTCAAGCCATTTCTAGACAACACCTTGATTATCTTTGAAAAATCAGTCAAAATGAACGAAAACATGTCCCAAAATATTGGGGCTGGTTCTGTTATATAGAAGTACTTTCATAAAGAAGATCCAGTTCAACCTGGAAAAATGATTTATAAAATAGTTCCTTTATACACATGTGCTGCCCAAGTTAATGTGCAAAATGTCACAAGAATGGCTAAAAGAAATTCCAGTGAGAACCAGATTCCAGTAAGAACCAGAAGTCTGTTAGGAATAGGACTATTCTACCCATCCCCCAGATAACATGGAACTTGCCTTAGCAGCTGCCAGTCCTCCTGAGCCCCCTCCAATGATGATGAGGTCATAGTCATAGGCCTCAGGAAGATCCTCAGAGCCATTCATGTTTAGTAGGTTTTGAAGTCTGCCCTCTTGATAAGCCTAAAGAAAAACAATGGAAGGGGAAATACTTTAACTTAAAAGCAGCAATATCTGAAAAGTTTTGTGAGAAAACCTTTCTTTAAAGAAAAACAAAAGGAATTTTCAAAGGAAAAATAGTAATTATATTATAGCACACAAAACAGAAAATGTGCAACCCCTTTCTGAAGTGGTGATCAGTGATTTGCTTTTGTTAGGGCTGTTCAAATTCCTTTTTATAGCACAGATAGCTAACTTTGAAATGTTCATATAGTACTTCTACGTAAGTTAGGCCTTCACATTCCAACAAGATCAACTTAGTCTTTTTTATTTTTTTTTTTAATTTTTTTCAACTTAGTCTTAAATTAAGTAAATTTTTCCTAGAATTATTATACTAGGTTTCAAATTAGGTTTTTAAAACACTCATCTTATATGTTTTTAGTAAAATCATCAATACCAGTCAGCAGCATCTTTATTTTCTATCATCAAAGGTACCACAATGAATGGGCTAAGGTCTCAGGTTAAGATAGAGGACTGGTAAATAGCAACGGAAACAGATCAGCCAAATACTTTCCTACATTGTTTAGGTAAAAATTCAGAACAAAATCATTAATTGACATTTAACTGCATGAATAGTTAAATGTAAAAGTCCCTAATTTTCCAAGGCATTTTAAATACGCAAAGGAAAAAAAAAAGGAAGGAGGATGGAAGAGGCTAAATAAACAAACACGTCCCTGTAAAGCTTCTCTCTCTCTCTCTTTTTTTTTTAAAGAACAGATTTTATTTTATTTTTAGTTTTTTAAGTAATCTCTCCCATCCAACATGGGGTTTGAACTCATGACCCCCCCTGAGCCAGCCAGGCTCCCCTAAAGCTTACTTCTTTAATCCACCTATGCACAAGGCCTCTGGTATTTTATTTAAAATTTAGTTTCCATGTACCTGACACATAACAAGGCATATAAATGTTATGTACTTTTAATTTAAAAAACCATTTTATTCCTAGCTTTTATATACATTTCGTATTAGTTTGGAAGACTGTTTTGATGATATATTTAATTAGCTTTTATTAAAACAAAAATCTGTGCTAAGATGAGATAATGGTTAGAAATGTTAATAGGCATGAAAAATTTTTATAAAAATCAAGTTTTAATCTCAATAATAAAAAAAAAAAAAAAAAAACTTACCAACCCAGACTGCACATTTTTCTCCTGCCTACCATCAGCTGCAGGGGGTGAAAGGCAGGGTTTAGGGTCAGAAGAGCAGGATGCTTGGGATGTGGAAGGGGGTACAGTGGAGGAAGGTGGAGGAGGCCCGGCACTGTGGCTGCCCCTTGGCAATGTGGCAGGTGCACCTGGTGGCTTGGGCACTGAAGGGAGAACACGTGGAAACCAGCAACAATGGGGAGAAGAGTGCATCACCCTGACCATCTGTACAAAAGGTCTAACGTGAGAGGCTGGTAAACACAGCCAGTATTCATCAACTGGCATTACGGCAGAGGCTTCTCCTCCAATACAAGGCACTGCGGGAGGAGGGAAACAATTTGGTAATAATAGCCATTTAGATTAAAGGATCAATATAAGCTTCAGATAGCAAGCATTACTCTCTTGTTGGTCTCAAAGAGCACAGGTTGACTGGCTGACTTGCTGGCTTAGAGGAATTAATAAATGCAGCTAGATGTTCTTCTGGAAAAACAAAGTATAACCATTCTAAATTTCAGCCTCAATTTTATCTGCAAGTACATGACACAGACAGTGCCAGAACAGTCATTGGCTGTCTAAATGGCAATTACCCATTTCATAACCACTTCCTCCCAACATATCCACTAGAACAAAGGAAAGAAAATGCACTGTCATACTGAAAAACCACTTACTCCCTCCACCAGAGCGTAATCTGTTCTGCACTGAAATTCTGGATCACACCTGATTCTTATGGTTCAAGTTGGAAGTCAAATTATATTAACTAGTATACAGATTTTACAAAGAAAGCTGCGTGAGCTTGAACACTTCACTCTGTACAAGTAAAATGAGTAAGACACAGGCACCTAAAGCATTCCACTGACCCCAGAACATGGTGCTTTAAAATTTTAATCCAACTTAAAACTGAAATTGGTGTCAATAAGGTCCAAATTAAGTGGTTTCCCACCTGAAATATAAATACGATAGACAGTAGAAGGAGCACACTGATGGCTATAGAGAGGATGAGAAAAATACCCCCCCCCATTCTCCAATTATGAGTGCTAGAAATAGTGGCCACTGACCATAGTAACTGATAAAGAACAGTTCTCAAACTTTTTAGTCTCAGGATCCTTAAATTACAACCTTAAATTAGTTAGGACTCCAAAGAGCTTTGGTTAGTGTGAGACTTATTTATCAATTTTAGTAGATTAAAAATTAAAACTAAGAAAATATTAAAATATCTTAAAATATTAAATATCAGGATGCCTGAGTGGCTCAGTGGTTGAGCATCTGCCTTTGGCTCAGCGTATGATCCCGAAGTCCTGGGATTGAGTCCCACATTGGGCTCCCCAGGGGGAGCCTGCTTCTCCCTCCACCTATGTCTCTGTCCCTCTCTCTGTATCTCTCATGAATAAATAAATAAAATCTTAAATAAATATTAAATACCTTAAGTACTACTGTTAAACATACCTTATTAATAATCTTTTGATTAGTGAGAAGGGTGGCATTATTTTATACCTTTGTAACTCTTTTTAATGTCTATCTTAATAAAAGACAGTTCATATCCTTTCTGCAGTCAATCCATTACAGCATTACTTGTCTGGAAAATTCCAGAAAATTGAGAAAGGATTATAACACAAAAGCATCTTAGTATTACGGAAATAATTCTGACTTTCAAGGCCTTCCTCTTCGGGCCTCAGGAGGCCACCAGAGAAATTCAGACCACACTTTGAGATCCACTGCTTTAGGTCTTAAGTGTAATTATACAACACCTTACACCAGGAGGTGTCTGTCTGCCTTAGTTACTGGATATCCTTCCATTTCTTCCATCTGTCTCTCAGGAAAGCTTCTGCCCGTCCATCCCACTTCTAAGTGAAACACTGCTCCAGACTCACCTCTGAAAAGGCACAACATATAGAAAGTAATTCAAGTGTGCCAGATTTCTTTAAAATTAGAATAATCTTTATCCCCCTTCCCCCCAAACAGGACTCATAGCCACTGGGCACAGATGTGTACTAGTTTTACCATTATACACTAGCTCTGGTGTTGGACTCACCTGGGTTAAAATACTTGCTCTACTACTTTCTAAGCTCAGTGAAATAAGCTAATCACTTAATTCTTAAGAGTCTGTTTTCTCATTTTGTAAAATGAAGTTAACACACCCCTGTACTTCACCAACCTGCAGGCTTTAAGTAAAATAATGCATATCGGCAGAATGGCTAGTAGGAAAAATCTCTTTAGGTTACTAACTCTCCCCTTCCTAAACAAAAGGAAATCTGTGTGGTCAAAAAGCTCCTGGAGTGTTTAAAAGATGTCCCTTGCACCGCACCTCACCTCTTCCCATCAATTCCTGATAAGAGTACAAGAACAGCACATAAACCTCGACGCTAAATTATTTTTATTCAATGTACACAAACACACTATTCTTTCTAAAGCAATCCTTTAGGGGCTGAAGGGAAGGGTTCTTTTACCAACATTCTAAGACTCCAACAAAATGCCCGTTTCTTCCATTAGATCTCCCCTAAAGTTCTCTTATTGTTTCTTGTCACTCCATTAACATAGCATATCCTCACATGAAGCAGCAGAGGGAGACTTCACTACAGTAGTAAATGTGAAGACAGATTTAAGAAGTTGCACTGGCAGCTTTGAAAATGGAGGAAGAGATGGGGAATCAAGGAATACAGGTAGCCATCAAAACCTGAAAGAGGAAAGAAAACAGATTCTCCCTCCAGAGCCTCAGCAGAAGCAGCCCTGCTGACATCTTCATTTTAGCCCAGAGAAACAGATTTAACTTTCAACCACTAGAACTATAAGATAATAAATTTCTGTTGTTTTAAGCCAGTAAACATTTGGTAAATTCTTACAGCAGCAATAGGACACCAATACACACTCAGTGAAATATAAAGTGCGTAAGAGATGGTCCACCATGTTTCCCCCAGTGCCTAGAGCAGTGTTAGAGCAGTGTCTGGTACAGAGAGCACTCAAACAACTGAGTAAGTTAGCAAGTGCCAATTTCAATAGCTTGGTAATGGACTCCTCAAAACAAAGGCAAATGCATGATGAAGTCCTATCCTGACGTAGAGTGAATGAACCATAACAGAGATGTCACCACTGAAGGAGATGGCAACGCAGAATTTCTGACCGTGAGATTGAGGCACTAACATGCATGATCACAACAGGCCAGACACAGTCCTAGATGCTTTATATATATTATCCCATTTAATCCTCACAACAGTCATCCAAGCAAACATCATTCCCATCTCCTAAGTGACAATATAGAGATCCTTGGGGATGAACTTGCCATGAATCAAAAACTGAACCCAAGAGTAAGTGATTACAAACTCTTGCTTTTCTCACTATACCATGCCCAGTAACTCATATTTCAAAGAACAGTTGACCCTTGAACATCAAGGGTTTGAAATGCAGTCCGCTTATACAGATTGTTTTCAATATAGTATTTTAAGTGTATTTTCTCTTGTCAGTTTTTAAAAATTTCATTGATTTGAGAGAGGGCACACATGTGAAAGAGAGAAGGGGGAGGTGCAGAGGGGGAGGGAAAGGGTGAAGGAATGAAGAGAATTTTGAGTAGTCAGCACTGGGCACAAGCTTGACATAGGGCTTGATCCCACAACCCTGAGATCATGACCTGAGCTGAAATGAAGAGTCAGACACTTAATGACTGAGCCACCCAAAGCACCCCATTCCTTATAATCTTTTTTCTCTAGCTTCCTTTATTGTAAGAATACAGTACATAATACATTTAACATGTTTTAACTAACTCTTTATGCTAATGGTAAGGCTTCTGGTCAACAGTAAGCTATTAAGTTTAGGGGGAGTCAAAAGTTATACCTAAATTTTTAACTGTGCAGGGGGGATGGTGTCCCTAACTCCCTCATTGTTCAAGAGTTACTATACTTGTCACAGAGATTTTCTAACTTTATACTTAAACATCATAGACATATTATGTAAACATAATAGAGATATCATTCCCACTTAGCAAGTCAAAAACCTAAGGTTTACATGTTCAATAATTTGTCCAAAGCCTCTAACTAGAATGGTTAGTCAGGATTTGATGCCAGGTGCTTTTTTTTTTTTTAATTTTTTTTATTGGAGTTCAACTTGCCAACATATAGCATAACACCCAATGCTCATCCCGCCAAGTGCCCCCCTCAGTGCCCATCACCCAGTCACCCCAACCCCCACCCACCTCCCCTTCCACTACCCTTTGTTCATTTCCCAGAGTTAGGTGTCTCTCATATTTTGTCACCCTCACTGATATTTTCACTCATTTTCTCTCCTTTCCCTTTATTCCCTTTCACTAATTTTTATATTCCCCAAATGAATGAGACCATAAAATGTCCTTTTCCGATTGACTATTTCACTCAGCATAATACTCTCCATCCAGGTCCCTCCACAATGAAGCAAATGGTGGGTATTCGTCATTTCTAATGGCTGAGTAATATTCCATTGTATACATATACCACATCTTCATTATCCATTCATCTTTCAATGGACACCGAGATGCCAGGTGCTTTAATCAGAAAAGTGATCGTTACACAATAAAGTTCTAATTAAAATTTTTTTCCATAGGGACACCTGGGTGGCTCAGTGGTTCAGCGTCTGCCTTTGGCTCAGGGCATGATCCCAGAGTCCCATGATCAAGTGCATGGAGCCTGCTTCTCCCTTTCCCTATGTCTCTGCCTCTATGTCTCTCATGAATAAATACATTTTTTTCCCATAATATTCTCCTAAAATTCAACTGAGTTTATTGAACCTGTGAAATTTAAGCCACTCTAATTATATTACTGGGAAAATACCAGATCTGCAGTTGGGCTCATACCTATCTCCATAATTATCTATTTGTCTATTCTTTTTTTTCTTCCAAGTAAGCAGTCACTTTAATTTCAAAGAGATGAGGCAACTGAGGTGTCACAATAACCAGCAGAAATACAAACAAGGGGTCACACCATGATTTGTATGTTAAAAGCTGTAACTTTAGAGAAGGCCCCCAAAATTACCTTCCCCCTAAACCTGTACATCTTCTATTGTTTTAGTCAAGTCTCCAATACTCCCTGTAAAGAATGATACAGGGCACCTAACAGAACCACCTGGGGATGAGTAAAAAAGGGAGGCAGGATCTTCTTGCTACCAAGAATGTCAAATCTCTGGAAAACCCAAGAAATGTGGTTGGGAGAGACAAGCTAAAGTGAGGATCAGCGAGAGTAAATGGTATTTCCCTGACTGCTAAATAAATCTAAGAGTGGTAGACACCAGAAGGGTTAGCATTCCTTCAAGACATGAAAAAGGGGAAGGGATGGCTACATTAGAAAACTGAGCAAGTTTCAAGAGAAATCTGGCTTTTGGCTAAAAACAACTATTACTGAAGAATCTTCCCCACACATACATTAAGATCGCTCCTGTCAATCCTGATGTCATTTATTCAGTCTTTGGACTTCCCTTCCCTGTACCACACTAGACTTAGGAAAATTTATTGTTACTTCTATGGAAAACAGATACTTCTCCATTTGCCAAATCATGCCTAAGGGCAAAATTCACTACCAAAGATTAAGCTCCCTTATGGATCAAGAAAGCAGCCTACAGGGCACCTGCCTGGCCAGTCAGTGGAGCATGTGACTCTTGATCTCTGGGTCCTGAGTTGAAGCCCCACATAGGGCATGGAGCCTATGAAAAAGAACAAGAAGAAAAGAAGAAGGAAAGGAAGAAAAGCAGCTTATTTAGGCATGCTCTGTACCTTCAAAGTTATTTTCTTAAAAACTTAAATTTTTGGTATAACCTCAAAATAAAATTGTAATTTATAACCTTAAAACAACTGCAAGCAACAAAAAGAAAAAAAAAAAAGCTTTCATGGTTAAATAAAAGAACATTTGGGGAAGTCAATTACACATTTCATTTTTTTTAAAAGATTTATTTATTCATGAGAGAGAGAGAGAGAGAGAGAGAAAAGAGAGGCAGAGACACACGCACAGGGAGAAGCAGGCTCAATGGCGGGAGCCTGATGCGGGACTCGATCCTCGGACTCCAGGATCATGCCCCGGGCCAAAGGCAGACACTAAACACCTGAGCCACCCAGGGATCCCCAATTACACATGTCAGTATAAAGAGAGATTGTTTCCAGGCATTTAAAGCCCAAATAAGAAACAAAATTGAACTGGGAATTTTCAAGGCTGTAACATAATGAAACACCACTGATTCTGAAGGTCACTCTGTGCACTAGCAGAAATTACCAAGGGTTTGGAAATTAGAGACTAGAGAAGAAATTAACCAAGTAGATAAAGCCTCTAACTGGTTTGTGTTTGAAAAAAAAAATACCTTCTACCTCTGAGGATACTAATAACAAGGTAATTCAATTTTTGCTCAGTTTAACATTCAAATGGAACACCAAATCTCCTGATTCTCTGGTGCCATTATTTCTTGTAATTCCATGTATTTGGCCTCTGTATTCCCCTGCCTAGAATACCTTTCCTATCTTTGACTAATCGCTGCTCACCTTTCAGCACACACTTAATTGATGCCTCACCTGACAAAGGTAGAATGACTCTACAGTAGATAAGTCTCATCACAGGAAAATTCTTTAGAATATAGATATCCACTCATTAATCATACTGAATCCTCCTTGCAATGAAGCTTGGCATCTAGATTTTTTTTTCTGCAGCATTAACATTGCTTATTCACTGCCCTAAGGATAAAGTCTTCCTTGAACTTTTTTTTTTTTTTTTTTTTTTACAGCTTCCCCTAACCTTGTCAGGAACCCCATATGGGATTCTTTTTGTTCCCTCTAACAGAGGAAGCAAGGCAGTATCATAGAGCATCATAAAATTGATATTTTTGGTAAATTATCAAATGCCTTTTAACTTATGAAATTCAGAACTGATTTTTATTGATAAAGACTTAAAGGGCATTCAAAAAATCTTGCAAACATGCACGTGAATATTTTTTAACAGAAGATCACGACAACCTTATAAAGTACCAAAAAAAATACACTGCACAGTAAAACAATTTCTGGTGTTTCTGAAAACACTTTTTCATTCTACAGGAAATACAGTATGTGCTTCTGCTTGGATTTTACTCTCCATTTTGAGATATATTAGGAAAGTCAGATAATGCAGCCTATACTAAGAACAAAAATCCCTAGTATGAGTTTGTGATCATAGCCTCTGAAATTTCAAAAGTTGCCACAATATTTTTCCAGTCCTGTAAACTTAAAGATATAACTCCTTGTTTCCTGCCATGAGAACTGGGATCATTTCCCTCATCCACTTGGTTAATATTAATCGGCTCTAATATTGGCAGCCTGTCTTGGTCAAGCCTTATTCTCGCAAAACCATCCCTTATAATGAAAGAAACATAAAATATATTCTCCACAGTACGAGAAAAAGAGTTTGGATCAATCACAAACTCAAAATAGGACACAGGAGTATCAGGATACTTTCGAAAGTACGTTTGCAACAATCCCAAGATTCTCTCTACTTCTTTTTCCGTTGCTTCTTGATTGTTACTCAGGTCCAACTTCCTCAGCTTTGTAGGCATATCCCCACTTTCTTCTACTTTGTGAGCTTTTTTGTGGTGTTCAAGTCGGGGCTTTGGTGCAGAAGGTTTGGACTTGAATGAACCGAAAATAAAGTGAAATGTTTCAGCTTGCAATATCCAGGATGTTGCTTCCTTCTGTACTGTCTCCCAGAAGGAAAGAGCTATATTATCATCACAGCCACTCAGTTCACCAGGTTCATCATCTTCCATCCAGTTCAGACCCACAAATATAAACAGAAAGTCACAAAACGCTACTTGATTAAAAAAGCTCATATCAGAGTTTAGTTGCTTTGCTTTTTCTTTACCCAAATCAGAAGCCAAAACAAGAAACTGGGCATCGAGAGCTGCTTCCCGTGTTCGGCTCACTCCATCAAACAGGACATTGGCTTCTTCAAGAGCCTCGGTTAATGAGTCGCTGGCAGTGTTCACGATGTCATCACGGTTCTGCTGGACGTTATAGATGAGCTGCCGGTACTGCCTGCGGATCTTCCGGCATTTGTCCTCGTCATCCGCAAGCTCCAGGAGGCTGGGGTCTACGTCGGCCTCCCCACAGCTGAGGTCGTCAGAGCAGCCATCAGCCACCTCCACTTTCATGGGCTCCTCCTCGTCGTCCGCCTGTTTCACCGAGTACACAGAGTACGCAGTGGCCGCGAGGGTCCCCGCTGGCGCCTCTCCTTCCTCTACGGCTCCCGCGCGGGAGCCTGTTTCATCAGACATTTCGGGGCCGGCGCACTCACGGACACTCAGCTAACGGCCCTCGCGACGTTTCCGACAGGAGCGGAAATTGAGGGGGGTCGGGGGGGAGCAGAGGATGCCCGCCCATGCGCACTGGCCAGGCCCCGCGCCCCGCCCCCCGCCCGCCCCGCCTCTCGGCGGCCCGGAGCCGCGGAGCGCGGAGCGCGGAGCCCAGACCCCTCGGCGTTTCCGACCAGCCGCGGCAGCAGGGGCAGGCAGGCAGGCAGCGTAGAACGCAGAACGCGAGCAATAATGGGCCCCCCTCCACAGGCGAACACCACCCGCTCAAACGACAGCTTTATTTTAGCGATTACCGACAGTGTCCTCTAGCTTTCAAAGAAATACCTGAAGATCTTACGACATTTTAAAATTGAGGGGGAGGGGGAGGGACTAAAGGTCCTGCGCTTTGAGACACTTGCTGTCACATAACTGCAGTTAGGTCAACCTATGGTTTTCGTTTTTACTCTGATTAAATGGTAGAGTCTGGAGTTTTCTTTTTTGTGTGTTTTTATTTTTTATTTTTTTGATTTTTATTTATGATAGTCACAGAGAGAGAAAGAGAGAGAGAGAGAGAGAGAGAGAGAGAGAGAGAGAGAGAGGCAGGCAGAGACATAGGCAGAGGGAGAAGCAGGCTCCATGCACCGGGAGCCTGACGTGGGATTCGATCCCGGGTCTCCAGGATCACGCCCTGGGCCAAAGGCAGGCGCCAAACCGCCGCGCCACCCAGGGATCCCTTTTGTGTGTTTCTAAAAACTAAATCTGGCTTTGCTGTCAACTGCCCATAATGCTAAGCATAGTGAGTTGCAGAACGTCCACTACAAACAGGCCGAATTCTCAGAGTTCATTTGCAAGGTTTGGAATTTATTCATTATACAAATGCATATCGGGTTAATTACCTTACACTGGCCCTCAGAAGCCAGACCCCTTTCATCCAATAGAGGAGGCAGTTGCCAGCAAGTGAGTGGCTGAGCTGACGCAGGGGCAAAAGGTGGGGGAATGTCAGGCATTACCCAAGTGACCTTTGGGTCTCCACCACCCAAGGGTGGAAGAATAAAGTGGGTACAGTCTCTGCAAAGAGTGGTTTATTTGGAAGCTTACCAAAAGCTAAAAGCCACAGACTGTGGAGAGAAAGCTAAGCCCTGAAAGGTGAGCAAAGCTATTAAGATTTTATTTATTTATTTATTTATTTATTTTAATAAATTAATTTTTATTGGTGTTCAATTTACCAAAATACAGAATAACACCCAGTGCTCATCCCGTCAAGTGTCCCCCTCAGTGCCCGTCACCCAGTCACCTATTAAGATTTTAAACACAATCTGGGGCAGTGCCGGTAGCTCAGCGGTTTAGCGCCGCCTTCGGTCCAGAGCGTGATCCTGGAGACCAGGATCGAGTCCCACACGTCAGGCTCCCTGCATGGAGCCTGCTTCCCCTCTGCCTGTGTCTCTGCCTCTCTCTCTCTCTCTCTTTGTCTCTCATGAATAAAAATAAATAAAATCTTAAAAAAAAAATCTGATGTAAGGGTATGAAAGTGAATGCTGCAAATCAAGTGACTACTTTGGAAAATTCACCCACTAGTTCACTGGGAATTCACATACAGTTGGGAGAAAGGGTTTAGCTCAATGGTTTCATAAGCAGCAAAGTATATGTAACAATAAGGAATATATTTTGTTGGCCCCGGGGAAAAAAAAGGAATATATTTTGTTGTTAAAGAGAACAAAATAAAGTGCACTCTTAGCCCACAGGATCAAAAGCTTTTCACTTCAACAGGTGCCCCTTTAATGGGGGCTGGGGGGGATGCTGAACACCATACTGCACCTGTCAACTCTGGTTTCAGGGTACTAGGAAGTAAACTAGCCCTACCTTCCTTCCTATGCATCTAGACTAGTTCATTTTTCCTTGTTTTTGGCAGAAAGTTTCTTGTAAATGCATTAGCACAACCTAGTATTAAATTTCTCTGACCTATTTATATCACTCTTCATCCACCACAATTTTCTCTTTTTTTTAAGATTATTTATTTTATTTGAGAGAGAGAGGAGGCGGAGGAGCAATGGGAGAGGGACATGCGGACTCCACACTAAGCCTCACACAGGGCTCTATCACACACCCCTGAGATCACAACCTGAGCCAAGACCAAGAGTTTGGAAGCTCAACTAAGCCACCAAAACACACCACCACCACCACACACAGTTTTTTTAAAGTAGAGGTATAATTCAGAGGGAAAAATATACATTTTTCAAAAACACCAGGCATTATGGCTATTCATGCATAAATATTATCCTGCTGTATTAGACCGAACTACTCTAAAGCAAGAATCTGGTTTTAAATCTTCCAAGCAAAGCTGTTTTCACATGAACATAACTGAATATGCACATTGGAATGTATAAATGAATGTAGATAAGAAAACACTGTTCCAGCACCTACTGCCAAGTTATTTGGCAGAAAAGATTAATTTCACAGATTAGTGGGAAAAAATAGATCCAACACACTGAAAATAAAAGTTGACTGCTTTTCAGAAAGTCAACCTTTACTCTTCTCTGAAATAATGGAAAAGCAAGAGAAAAACAAAGGTTAGCCTTAGTATCATCAAAGGGCCATATTTTCCTCCCCAAGTCTGGCCAATTACAAACTATTTAAATGTTTTAAATCTTAGATGAAGAGACATAGTTAATTACAAGTTCCAAAATGAAAAATATTTTCTTTTAGTTAACCATATTCTTGGGAGTTCTTTTATCTTCTTCACATTCAGTAAAAGCAATTTATAAAAGAACTCCAAAAGACAAGCCAACCTTCCCACCCTAAGGTGTCTATTTTCTCCTGTCTCACCAGAGGGAAAACAGGCAGACAACAATTTGCTCTACACAGAGGCTTTCATCTAAGAATTTCAAAATGGTTTAGAAAAATAATTCTCCCACCCTACTTATAAAGTATTACTTGTACCATTTACAGGGATTTCTCAGGAGATAACAGCCCACACAACTTGCTCAGAGCAACAGAACACATCAAGACAAGCATCATATTATTAAGCAGTGATTTCCAATGCTGAATTCATTCATTAGATGCTAGTTAGATCTCAATCCCTAAGGACCTTAGTAACATGTAACATATCATCATCCTCAGAAAGTCATATTTGCATTATATATATTCAGCCTTTTTAACTCTGCCTTCAAAGTTTAAATGTCGCTACAAACCGCAAATCTCAAGGCTAATGATTTTCCTTAGTCATTTAAAAAAAATGGGATTTCTATACTTGCAAATGCTAAAATCACTATATAGTGATTTTCTACCCTAAAGTCCGATTACTCATGATAATTATATAAAAGCAGCTTAAGCTTAAAAAGAAGAAACAGCAATAAATTGTTATGCTGGTAAACTTCTTTATGGATTGTAAAAGAAAGCAAACATGCACTAGCACTACAAAGAAATCACTAAAGTCTACTTTCCTCATTCAGGAAGGCTGGTTCAGGTCACCATGACACAGGGCTTGGGCTTCAAGATAATTCGGCTCTTCCCCTTCCCCCTTTTCCTCTTTCAAAAGGAGTTGCTGCCAAGTGCTCAATATGGCCCAACATCTCCTTTCTTCTCTTCAGTTTTTTCTATTTTCCAGTCCCCCTTTACTACAAGTTCAGAATCATTCATTTCCAGCTCTTAGGCTCTCTCCCACAACACCAGGGCTCAACACAAACATGATGGGGTGGATGTCACAGATTCCAGACCTCTCTATAGCCAAATTAAAAAAGAACTCACACAGGGTCAGTGGGGTTTTTACTGCAGGATTAATATCGATAATGGACCCAGAGACTTCTGGGCCAAAGCCAGGGACCAATCAGGTTTGAGTCCCACACTACAGCAGATATGCTTAGCCTATTAGCTACTTCCCTGAACTTTCCTGTTCTTTCTTTCACAGCTGTTTCTCTTCTCTCATCCTGCCAGGGTATCTACTTTATACTTAGCAGAGAAGAGTCTTACTGACAAAAGCACTAGTTTGATTTGTGAGAGTAGCAGGATTATTAGGTATATTTTCTCTTTCATCTTAAGGTTATGCTTTTGCTTTGGTTGGTATTTTTGTATTTAAGGTAAGCTTTGCCACGATCAAGGCAGATACATATTTTTTAAATAACCATGGACAGTGGAAGAAGGCAAACCCAGGTTCCAATCTTGACCTATTATTAGTTACTAGGTTTCTCTTAGGTAGGTGGCTTAAATGCTCAGCTTCCAGGTTTCTCATCTGAAATACTACTAGTTACACACCATAAAGCTACTGTTAAGTACTAAATGAGAATTATGGGACAGATCTGATCATACTTTCAACTCTGAGTAGGCACTTAGTAAGCCTTAAATTATCCCAAAGGTACTAAATGTTTATTAGTAAACATTAGGAACTAAACAGAAAAAAAGTATACAAACCAGTAGCCTCACTCCTAAATGCTGTTTTAGGAACAGGAAAATATTTTAAAGGTTAAATCCATAAGCAGGAATACAGGAATATGTCCCGCTATAACTAATGCCAGTGAAAAGAAAATTACCATATAATGCAATTTAAAAACCTACTAAGGTGGTTTCAACTAATGGAAGTGCACATCATACTTTGAAGAGGTAAACACAAACAAACAAAAAAAACAAAAAACCAACCCAGTACTAGATAGATAATCTGAACCAGGTCTATTAAGAGTCTGAGATTATATGCAAAATTCTTATGTACACTTTTCTCATGAGTGGTTCCTTGGATTTTAGCAGATTCTTAAAAAAACAAAACAAAACAAAACAAAAAACAAAACCAAACACATACAGTACCCAAGAGAGGCTTCAAATAACTGTTCTATTCAAGTAATATGGCTTTACTGTTAGTGAAGTAAAAGATAAAATGACAGTCAAGTGCCACAGAATAATGCGGATCCAAGCATTTAAATACTTAAGAGTACATAAAACCTCCACCCTTACTCTGTGGTCAAAGTCATACACTTCACTGTCACCAGAAAACCCAGTCCTGACTGACTTACGAGGCCTCAAGAACAAACATAAACAAGGGTGTGAGTTGAGAATAGAACCTTTCAGGTTATGAGAGCAATTACCAACTCTCTTAGGACACACCTCAGAAGTCAGCAATGACCAGGAGCATTATTTTGATAGACTACAGGCAGGAAAGTACTGGGTATTAAAGAAGGCAGCCTTGAAGGAACTCACTCTGGAAGCCTGGGCTCAAATCAAGACTAGTGCTTTATTAATTTCCATTTATTTTCTTCACAGTCTGAATTTCCTCCTTTGTAAAAATGAGTCTATTGGACATCTTCTCTGCCACACAGAGTGGTTGTCACTCTTTATTAAAAAAAATTATAAAGAAACATTCTTTGACAAATTTATCTTAAAATATATACATTTGCCCTACAGATTTGTGTTACAGAGAGCAAAGACAGTGCCTAGCCCAAAGTTGAGAACACAAGTATTCAATAAATAGTAGCTAAATAAATGTAATGTGATTTCCTTCTAAACTGACCTGGACACACCTGCATAACACAATGAAGGCAGAAAATGCTGCTGTCATACAGCTCTTTAAAATTCTAAACTGTCTATACACACTGCCTAGAATCTCTCCAGAATATCTTAGGGGTTGGTCTCAGTTAGATACAGACATCTTCTCAATATTAGATACCCTGTAGCTAAATATCTCACTTGAAGTGAGTCTCCTCTGGCCCTACCACCATCCATTCATTCAATAAATACTTACTGAATGCACACTAGGTGTTAAAACCACATATACACACGATACCAAAAATAATAATAATTTTTGTCCTAAAGGAACACACAATTTGGTAGGCACAGAGGAATGCAGTTCCACTCAGCAAGCATTTAATGAATGAAAGCCATCTGCCAGAGCTACGCCAGAAATACCAAGATTTGCATGGGCTCAGGCCTGAATGATGAGCACACAATCACACTGGGGAGATCAGGCATGTATCCTAGTAGCTGTAAAATGAAGTCAAGTGCCAGCAGGTATGAGTACAACACAGTGAATTTCAGACAGGCCTAGATTCCATTCCTGCTTCTGCCATGTAACTTGCTGTCTCATCTATAAAACTAGATAATAACCCCTTCTGCACAGGACTACTGTGAGAATTTAATCACCTAGGCATTATATAGCATGGAGAGCCTAATGTATAGTAGATACTCAAATGAATGGTAGTTACTATTATTAATGGGCATGCTTGTTTAAATATTTGCTGAACTGTAATATAGACCTGGGATCCTAGGCACAAAGAATATGACTTTCCACTTTTGATATGTAAGTCAAAAAAATTATAATTGGCAGGACTCCCCCTTTTCCAGAGATAAGAGGTCGCGGCAAAGATTGGGCAAATCTGGCCTTGTACTCTAACACAGGCAATTGGGAAGGTGGGTCTGAGCAGGAAGATAAATCAGAAACCGGAATAAAGAACTGAACAAAAGAGGGAAATTTTAGGGACTCTAGCTGTGACGGCAATCCCACTTCCGGTAGGTAAGGGAGCAGAGCAGGAGATAACCAGAAAAGCAGGCAGGGTCAGACCCTGGAGAATATAGAATACCTAGCTGAGGGAGGGTGCCCTGTACCCTGCATGCATACCCAAGGGCAGGGAAGGAGCAATCAGGAGATGCCTCCAACAGCAGACGGGAAGGAGAGAATATTAAAAGTAGAAAGCCTAATAGAGAGACTGCTGAAGCGCTTTAGGCAAGAGGAAATGAGGATGTGTGAAGAGCTTGGGCAAAAGTTAATAGAGGCAGTGGGCACGTATGAGAGAAAAAAGTCAGGCCTCACCCAGTGAACAGACAGGAGAGGCCAAAGGTGACCTAAAGCCAGGACCAGCAGAACACTGACACTACTGTGAAAGAACAGATGAAGAACAAGGAGGCTTGTGCTGTCACTTTGTTCGAGGGGGAGGAAGAGGCGTGGAGTCTCAACACAAATTCACAACTTCTAAAAACTTCTTTACACAAATCAGCCCCAGGGAAATTTGTCTGCAGTCCTAACAATCCAGGCCTCTTCTTCTTCTTCTTTTTTTTTTTTTTATATTTATTTATTTATTCCTGATAGAGAGAGAGAAAGAGAGGCAGAGACACAGGCAGAGGGAGAAGCAGGCTCGGGAGCCCGACGTGGTACTCAATCCCGGGATCCCAGGATTCCAGGATCACGCCCTGGGCCAAAGGCAGGCACTAAACCACTGAGCCACCCAGGGATCCCCCAATCCAGGCCTCTTCTAAATCTTATTAGTCCTCGCCCCTTACCTTTTTATTTAGGTCAGTCAGAGTCCGTTCACTTCCCTCATCTTCAAAGGAGTCCTTCCCATTTCCTCTCAGGCCTCAACCTTCTCTCAGTCAAAACAGGTACACCACTAATCTCTCCAAAAGGATTATGTCCCAGGAAGGAATCAAAAGAAACATAGTTTTCTGCCAATTTTGGTAGAGTATTAAGAAAGGAAGGGGATGGTTGGAGAGTTATTAAATTACCACTCATTTCCTGATGTCTATTCAGTTAAAGAATCTGGTTCCTGTAACTTTAGAAGTCAGGCTTGAAAGGAGACCTGGCTTTGTTGTAGTGTCTACATGCACAGCCTAGACCAGGGGGGCAGGAGCCTCAATGCAACAGCATCATACTGGAGCTCCGCCCACAACTGTCTCCATAATTCACCTGGAGGCCAATCAGGCAGGCACTGCTTTATATCTGGCATCTCTCCTCTTATTGCCTTGAAGAAATTAAGTACTCTGGTGCCAGTTTTAGTCTATTATCTCAAACTACTAGTCTTCATTATGTCATCCTGTCCTCAGTGTGCCAATAAACATATTTCATACACTTCTCTTTCTTCTCAATTTCCCTCCCCATCCTAATTATTTTTTTTAAAGATTTATTTATCTATTCATGATAGACACACACAGAGAGAGAGAGAGAGAGAGAGAGAGAGAGAGGCAGGCAGAGACAGAGGAGGAGGGAGAAGCAGGCGTCAGCCATGCCGGGAGCCTGACATGGGACTCCATCCCGGGAGACCAGGATCGCGCCCGGGGCCGAAGGCAAGCGCTAAACCGCTGAGCCACCCAAGGATCCCCCCATCCTAATTATTTAGCAACCAATCTTGACCAAACCACCTCATACAGTAGTCTCAAATGTAATATTTATATCTTAAGGATTACTTGAGTGGGGAAAAAAAAAAAAAGAACTTGAGTGGACTTGCTTAAAGTAAGTTAAAAGGCAGCTCCTAGTCCCTTCCAGAGGGTTTCCTTAAGACCTCAGGTAAAGCCCAGGCATGCAGGTTTAATAAGCACTGCGGGGGATTCTGTGCAGGTGGCCCATATACTAGTCTTCTGAAATATAGTTCCTTAAAACAAGGTAGGTTTTGCTGTGGCTGCTGCTGCTACTGTGTTTACTGAGGGGAAAGGGAGATAAAGGAAGAAATGAGAAAGGAAAAAGCAGACATTTTAAAGAGCTCCCTCTCCCCTATTTAGGTTGTAATTAAGGTATAAAATCTTCATTTTTTTTAAAGTGTGGACTTTAGGACTGTAACACTAATCCTATAAACACTTAATTCCCCACTAAATAAATGCCTTTCTCCACTCAAACCCAACGTTCCCTAAAGATTTTCAGAAGCCTCCATTTAGCCCCAAATGTGGGCAACAGTTGGCTGGAAATTCAAACATTTCAAACTAGTAGTCCTTACTTTGTTGTGTCTCTTCTTCCATTTCTTAGTACTCATTAGAAACCAATGTTAAATGATATAAAGGAGAGTGACAAGCTTACTTAAAAATGATGTGCTAAATGACTTTATTTTAATTAAGACTTGGGTGGTGTACTTCTCAATCTTGACATTGTATCTCACTAAATGTCTGAAATTAACTACAATCGTATGGATTGAAAACATCAATCATACTAATAAAAGTGGATTCAAAGCTTATAAAAACTGATTCTTTTCATTCCCACTGATGCTAAAACCAGAACTATTTGTAGAATTTAAATAAAGGTCAAGTGCACGTATAACTTTTTAAGTGGAAATTTATGACACAGGTGGAGAAAACAGATCAGACATAAAGTAATATTAATAAGCCTTTGTTTCATCTTACTTGAAACTCAAGCTAAAAGCCTTTTTATCCTTTAATTTTTAATTTTCCATTAATTTGCTCTGTGGGACACCTGGGTGGCTCAGTGGTTAACTGTCTGCCTTTGGCTCAGGGTGTGATCCTGGAGTCCCGAGGACTGAGTTCCACATCGGGTTCCCTGCATGGAGCCTGCTTCTCCCTCTGCCTGTGTGTCTGCCTTACTTTCATGAATAAATAAATAAATAATCTTAAAAAAAAATTGTTATTTGTCTTTGAAGTCTATCTCCATTTCCTATTCCATTACCCATTCTTTAAAAATGGTAAATAAGAATCTTTTAGGAGAAAAGGTAGTAAATAAAAATGCAAATTGTGAATATTCTTCCTAAACATGCACATATCTAGACTTTTACATTTAACGGAGGCCTCAGGTTTACCTCTAAGAAGGTAATGCTCAAGTATGAGTTCCATTTCTTAAAAATTACACAAACAAGAACAAAATGATAATCAGTAAAAAAAAAAAAATAGAGCAAAAAAGCATCAAGGTGATGAGATTATGATGCTTTTTAACCTGCTAACCAACCACACTTGATGGAGAACAACATCCCCCTTGGGTATCCTCTCAATCCTGCAGCTGTCTCCAAGCACTCTGCCGGTACCAGGGCCATGACTCATCCACCCCACGGTGCCTGGTCCTACCGGAGGAGTGCCACCACGCTTGCCACCAGCCAAAGAAAGGACTTCTCCCTTCCCAACTGTTAACTCCGGGCTAGAAAAGAGATAACTGGGGATCCCTGGGTGGCGCAGCGGTTTGGCGCCTGCCTCTGGCCCAGGGCGCGATCCTGGAGACCCGGGATCGAATCCCACGTCAGGCTCCCGGTGCATGGAGCCTGCTTCTCCCTCTCCCTCTGCCTATGTCTCTGCCTCTCTCTCTCTCTCTGTGTGTGGGACTGTCATAAATAAATAAAAAAGTCAAAAAAAAAAAAAAAAAAGGAGAGATAACTGAAGGGAAATAAACTCACTGGAGAAACTTGCAGGTTGCTCTCCCCAGGGCCCTGGGGCATCTGGGTTTCCCTCCCAGAGAATTAAAGAGAAAGATGATAGGGGATGGACAAAGATAGGCATTTCCTGATCCCCTTTTCTCAGTTCTTAAAACGACTCACTTTCAGCAGTTCACACGGCCGCTAAATATCTTTTAAAGTTTTTAGACTGGCTAGAAGGGGCAAAAGGAAGGCAGAAGAGAAAACAAATTTTCCGAACACGTGTCTTAAAAGACAAGAAGTTGCGTATTTCCTTCCAAGCCTCTCCGGCTCTGAATTTACCCGCCGACCCATCGAGCCCCCCCGACGCGCCAGCTGGCCGCTGGGTGCGTCTCGGAGGTTTTCAGGGACCCACGCGGTGCGGGGCTGTTCGCATCCCCGCCGGCCCCGAGGGGGGCCGCGAGCTCGGCGGCCAGAGCTCACCGCCCGAGCAGGCGAGTAAACAACACGAATGCCCCTCGCCTACCTTCAGGGTTGGACCATGGCCGCCTACGTTCCGCCGCTTCACGAACACCACGGGCACGTCGGTCTCCGAGGTCAGCTCCCAGAGCGCTAGTTCCAGGCCCCGGGCGTCCTCTGCGACACAAGAGCAGACGCGGACCCGGGTCAGCCCCGCCGGCCCGGCGGCGGCGGGAAGCGCGCGGCGGGGGCGGGGCTTGGGCGCCGGCAGCAGCGCAGCCCGGGGCTGCCCCCCGCTGCCCCCCGCCACGCCCTCTCCGCCCCGACCGCCGAGGTCCGCCCGCGGGGCCGGGGCCGGGGCCGGGGCCGGGGCAGGCGCTCCGAACCCCGAACCCCGAATCCCGAATCCCGGTAGGTCCCAGAGCGCACGCCGCGGCACCTCCGCTCTGTCAACCGCCTCCCTCCCCTCTGTAATGCGCCTCTGAACTCTACTTCTGCCCAGAGTACAGAGCCGACTTCTCCGGTTTCTTTCAGATTCGAGACCACGAGGCAGGACTAGGAACACGCTGCCCTGTCAGAGCGCTTCAGTCCGGGACCTGGCAGCCGCACGGCAACGCCTCGCCTGACAAACCGGGAGCTAATGGCCCAATTTTACGAACGGGTGAACTCCGGTGAGGGTGTGAGTCAGCGCCCGAATTAAAAATAGACTCCAGTTACGCTCACCTCAGCGGAAACCGCACCGACACCCCCAAGTGCGGCGGGCTGACGGCGGGCTGACGACAATAATGGCAGCCGGCCCTCCCCTGGGGACACGCATCTCCGCCGCGGTCCCCCAAGGACGTCCACGCAGGCAGAGTCAGGCGCGGAGCAGCTCACGCGCCCGAGCCCAAGAGGCAGGGGAGTCCGCCGCAGGGTAGGGTTCGACCCCAGGGGGCCGGCGCGCCCCCTTCGCCGCCACCCTGTCCTGCCGACGACCGACCCACGCGCCGGGTCCCCCTCGCAGCCGTCGGGTTCGGTCTGGGGCAAGTCACGTGATTCCAAGCCTCGGTTTCCCCGCAGGTAAACCGGGAGGTGCAGACGATTTGCCAACTCGGGATTTCCGGGGAAATCTTAAAGAGGCCTCTGTGGATCCTTCTACTCCCTTCGCGCTGTCGAGGGTCGGCCCGGTCGCGCGGCGCACTGGCACCCACGGCCCCCACGGCCCCATACTCGCGCAGTAGGAACCGCTACAAACCCCTTTCTTCCCGTCGCTGCTCGGCGGCTCTACGGGCAGCTGGCGGAAGGAGCCGCCAGGCCGACCGGGGGCAGTGCGGCCTCCCCCCGCCCCGGGCAGGCTCCCGCCGCCCCCGCGCGGCCACGAAGGCGGCCACGCGGCTCACCGCCCGAGGAAAGCTTCGCCCCTGCTCGGACACACACACCTCAAGACGTCGCCCCTTTCCCGGACCCAACCCCCACCCCCGGCCTCAGGGCCCAGGGCCCCGCCGCTCCGCCCGGCTCCCGCGAACCCACCGCTGGCGTGAACCCGAGCGCCCGGCCCCCAGGCTCTCCTCGCGGGCGGCTCCCCGGCTTCGGCTCCGGGCCCGGCGGACTGTGGCTCGGCGAGGCGGAGACGGCGGGCTCCCCGCGGCCGCGAGAAACCACGCCCTGCTCGGAGCGGGCGGGGCCTCCGGAGTCAGAATGACAAAGCAGAAATCCACTCCCGTGCCGCTCTGCGGACCCAGCCGACGGGCTCTGCGGGCTGGGACCTCCTAATTGGGCGACTCCACCTGCTCTTCCTGCTCACAGCGCCCCCAACCCGACAAAGGAGCGAAAACAACGTGAGGAATGTTTGGAACCGGAACCCGGAGGAGAGTGGTTAAAGCACCACACAAACCCGGCTCTGCCCTAAGGCAGTGACTCCGGAACTTTGCTGCCCAATGCAATCGCGAGAGGATCTTTAAAAATACCGACGCCTCGTCCCCACACCCAGACACTCCGAGGTCATGGGTGGTGGGTGCGACCCAGGTATCTGAGGGTTTTGTTTGGTTTTTTGGTTTTGTTTTGTTGTCGTTTTTTAACTCCCGGGGTGATTCTCGTGAACAGCAAAGTTTGGGACCCAATGCCCTAAGGTAACAGATTAGTCAGTCTGGCAGTTCCCCAAAGGAAGTTATCTGTCAGGCTTTTAGAAGAAACATCTAAGTCATGCCGAGTAATCCTGAAAAGTGACAAATTCCCACCAACACTTAACTTCCCCTTCTAGCCTTCCTCTTTAACCCACTCAGGTTTTGATTTGTTCTGTTTGTTTTCGGGAAAACAATACGTAAAATCGACTCGAGCCATGCCAAACCACCCGCAGCTGCCCTGGTGGGCCGTGCTCTCTCATACTTCCTGCTTAGTCATATTCTTACTCAGCACCTTGCTTCAGTAGGTAGCTAGGAATATTTGATGAATAAATAAATGCGTGAACGAATGTCTCTCCCCCTTCTTTGGATACTGACAAACTGAAGCGCACTGGAGTGAAAGGACTTGATTTCTTAAGGCTAGGAGAAGACACGCCTTCTCTGAAGTGGCAGGCAACCACAATTTGCTCCTGTGAGTGCATTCCCAGGCACAAGTTGGAGGTTTGGTATACAGCCTCTCAGCGTCTGCACATTTGTGCACGTGTGCAAACACACACACGGCGTATATAAATGGGCACTCTCCCTGCATGGTGGTTGCTCACCTAAGTGCATGCCTCACCTGTTCTGGGGTCCTTTGAACAGAGAATGGGTCTAGCACAGGTGTTTGGGAAACAATGTGATGTAAGGAGCAAAGGATGAATAATGAGAAGGCAAGAAACCCAGGACTCCAAAGTAGAAAACATTTCCTCCTGGCTGCTGTGCCCAGCTCTGTTAACCGTTTTATATACCTTAGCTCATTTAATCTACACAATAATGATCCATGAATCAGGGTCATAAACTTCTCCCTAAAATGCATATAAACTACAGCTTCTTACAAAGGTATGTCTCAAGATAGAGAGGAACTGTAAAATTATTTAACTTGAAATAATGTACTGAAAGCATGTGATAAAGATTGATTTCTATGAAACTCATATCAGGTCAGAGCTGCTATAGTTCATATCTCCTAACAGCATATCAAAAAAGCATTTTAACTTCACACTGTTATTAAGTGAGAAAATTATAGCACAAATACCTACAATAGCTCCATGTAGCTTTTTTTAAGTTAGAAAAAAAATCACCATTTTTTAAAACCTTCACTTTCAAACCTTTTTTTGTGCAGTGAAGGGCCCCGATGCCTCACCCTTGTCACAAAACACGGAGAACTCCTTAGTTATACTTAGTTTCTGGGTAGTGGAAGAAGTGCTTCATCATCTCCCACCATTTCTCATCATGCAGCACTTTGTTCTAGACATAACTCTTTCATCTCTTGACTGAGCTCTTGTTATTCCCACGGCCTAAAATAATCTCCCTCACTAAGGCCTACTCCTTCAAAGCTCATCTGAAATGTGACCTCTTCTGGGAGGGCTTCCCAGATTCCCACTCAGTGTTGATAGCTCCTTCCCTATCCTGGGATCCCAAATACCCAAAAGTAATTGTAAATCATGTAAATCCAAGAGGGCTTTGGGAAGGCAAACCCTTGTTTAATTTACCCTGTCTTCCCAGAACCTGCTATACATAGTAACTTACTCAGGAAAGGCTGGAAAAGACCCTCTATGTTGCTGAGCTGTCCCATAAACACAGTATAAACAGATCTATGCAGGGTCCTTATTGCATTAAACTGCTGTTCTTCCTATAATAAGTTTCCCTCTCACACACATATACCACCCTGAGCTAAAACAATGTTTCTGACACTCAAATCTTCTCTGTTCAAAACTTGTCACTCTCTGGGGCACCTGGGTGGCTCAGTGGTTGAGAGTCTGCCTTTGCCTTAGGTTGTGATCCCAGGGTCCAGGACCCCAGGGATTAAGTCCTGCATCAGGCTCCTGGTAGGGAGCCTGCTTCTCCCTCTGCCTATGTCTCTGCTCTCTCTCTCTCTCTCTCTCTCTCATGAATAAATAAAATCTTAAAAACAAACAAAAACAAACAAAAAAAAAAACTTGTCACTCTCTAGAACCCTCAAAACAAATTCCAAGCTCCTCAATTGTACTGACTTGGCAAGGCCCACCCTTGTTAAACCTTGCTGTCCATATATTCTGTACCCTACTTATACAGCAAAAGATTGCTGGAGAAAACACAGAAATTAAAAGTGATTTCACTTCAGAGTCAAGAGTGCAAATGTCAGCAAGTCTCCAAAGCTGCCCAGCAGTGCTTTGCATCTGTGATATGTTTTCCTAGTTTCCAAAGTAAATATTTCATACTTACTCCTTTTTTTTCTCAAACCTCTAATACACCTACTCTTTGCCATTAACTCATAATCTGCTAATTTAAGAAAATAGAATCAATCAGACAGAACTCCCTCCCATTTTCCTCTGAATCACCACGCTGCCATATTCTCTACCTTTGCCCCTGTTTTATTTTTATTTTATTTTTTTTTAAAAGGTTTTTTATTTATTTATTTACGATAGTCACAGAGAGAGAGAGAGAGGCAGAGACACAGGCAGAGGGAGAAGCAGGCTCCATGCACCGGGAGCCCGATGTGGGATTCGATCCCGGGCCTCCAGGATCGCGCCCTGGGCCAAAGGCAGGCACCAAACCGCTGCGCCACCCAGGGATCCCTTTGCCCCTGTTTTAATGAAGGCCAACTTCTCCACTTGTGTACAGATTCTCATCTTGTCTTGCCTTCTCGATCTTTAATAATTTCACTACTGAAATTAGCCTCTCTCTGGCATCATCAGATTCTTGTTCTCTGCCTGATCATTCTATCATCAAATATACTGTAGTTTTTCCATTAAAAAAAAAAAAGCCTCCTGTGATCCCATGTTTACTATCCCATAGTTACTATCCCATTTCATTGTTCCCCTTCCCTGGGTGGGGGAGAGGGGGAATACTGTCTTGAAAGAATCCTTTCTACCCTGAAGAAGAAGAAAGTAGAATATGGAAGTCAGGAAAGATTGAAGAATATGGCACTTGAGTAGAGACCTAATGAAAAGAGGGAACAAGACTTTTTAAGAGGGGAGAAATCTTTCTAAGCAGAGGAAATACGAAGAACTAAAGTCCTAAGCTGGGAGCCTGCTTGACTTGTCCAAAGATCTGCAAGGGAAGCAGTGTGAACAAGGAAAAAAGTGGTAGATAATGAAGCCAGAGGAGTAACCAGGGGTCAGAACCCAAAGGCCGTAGGACTTTGGATTTCATTCTAGTGTGATAAACCAAAGCATCACAAGAGAGGACAAGGAAATCACCTAGTTTGTGTCTTAAAAGGATTGCTCTGCTGTGTGGAGAATAGACTAAGGTGGAATGATGGAGCACAGACTAGCTAGGAAGTTGCTGTGGTAGTCCAAGCTAAAGATGATGAAGGCTTGGATTAGGGGGTGGGAAGAGATATTTGAAGGTAAAGCTCATACATTTTGCAGATGGGTGAAATGAAGGACATAAATGAAGGAGAAGACTGCAGTTTTAGACTTGGCAACTGAGTAAATGGGGGCACTCTTTAAAGACAAGTGGAAATACTCCAGGAAGAGAGGAAAGATGGA
Source organism: Nyctereutes procyonoides (assembly GCF_905146905.1). Lineage (NCBI taxonomy): Eukaryota > Metazoa > Chordata > Mammalia > Carnivora > Canidae > Nyctereutes > Nyctereutes procyonoides. The sequence continues at coordinate 34,967,624 of NW_026575049.1, forward strand.
GTGGGACAGATGGAATGCAATAGTTTGGGACAAATCCACAGTGTGGTTTGAGAGGCCTGTTGTTATCCAAATAGAGATGCTGAGTAGGCAGCTGGTATGCAAATCTGGAGTTCAGGGAGGAAGTTAGAGCTAGAAATAAGAATCTGGGAGTCAAATATAAAAGATGTTTAATGCCATGTATATTAGTCAGGGTTCTCCAGAGAAACAGACCTGATAGGGTGCAGAAATAGAGAGAGAAACAAATCAGCTCTCAGGAGGGCAGTGCAGGTGGCTCAGCAGTTTAGTGCCGCCTTCAGCCCAGGGTGTGATCCTAGAGACCGGGGATCAAGCCCCACATCGGGCTCCCTGCATGGAGCTTGCTTCTCTCTCTGCCTGTGTCTCTGTCTCTCATGAATAAATAAAATCTTTAAAAAAATTGGCTTTCAGGATTGTGAGGGTTGGCAAGTCCAAAACCTATAGGACAGGCCAGCAGGCTGGAAATGCACCATTCTTCATGTTGCAGTCTTGAGTCTCAAGGCAATCTCAATTCCTTCCTCTTCAGAAGACCTCAATCTTTTCTCTTAAGGCCTTCAACTGATTGAATGAAGCCCACTGGCCTTACAGAAAGTAACCTGCTTCATTCAAAGTCTACTGTCTTCAGTATTAATCACATCAAAGAATACCTTCACACAGCAACATTTACCCTGGTGTTTGGCCAAACAACATGCCACATAAAGTAACCATCACACATGGGACTAGATGAAATGACCCAGGGAATTAATTAATATAGCTAAAGAAATGAAGATGGTACAGGACTGAGCCCTAGCACAGTGCAAAGGAGGATGAGGGTCCAGCAAAGGAGCCTGAAAAGAAACTGGAGGGAGGTGGGAGGAAAACCAAGAGAATGTAGTATCTCAGAAGCTAGGGAAGAAGTGCTCTCCAGGGAGGAAGACCAACTATGCCACGTACTGCTGAGAAATACACCAAGATAAAAACTGAGTCTTGGGCATCATTGCTGATTTTTATGAAAACGAGGGAGGAAAGAAAGCCTGATTGAGGAGGTTCAACAAGAAACAGAAAAAAGGACATGGAGGTAGTGAGTATAGCTATAAAAACAGAAACGTGGGAAAGTAGATGAAGAGGGATAAAGGACCAAGGAAGGTGTTTTGTTTAGTTTTGTCTAAGAAGGAAATTATTAGAACATGTATTTATGTTGGAAAAAAAAAAAGCAATCTAGCTGAGGGAGAGTTGGCAATTTTCAAAGAGGAAAGCAATGAGAGGAGGTCGTTACAAAGTCCTCTGAACAGGCATCTACGATGCAGCATAGACTTAGTCAAACCCAGGCTCTATCTGTGATTAGACTGTCCAGATACTCAGCCTCTAGCTCCCTCATCACCTTTCTCCAAGACCTTCTGTGGTCTTTCTACCTCTCTATCTCACCCAAACCTGCCCTCTATCTCTATACCCCAGCCTTTAGCCTTTAATTACCTAACCCTGGGGCTTTGCTAACTGCCAGTGGTTCAGCAAATCTGAGTTCAAGCAAGTCTTCCTTGAGGAAGCCATCAACATGGGTCACCTCCCCCGATGAAATGCTCCTGTGTTATCATGTATTCTTTCTTTTTGCTGCTTATCACAATTGCAGCTATATTTTTACTGATGATGATTATTTGATCAATGTCAGCCTCCCTCTAGGACAGCACAGTTAACAGAATTTTCTATGATGGAAATGTTCTGTATCAGCACTGTCCAACCAGCACTGTCACTGTCCCACTAACCACATGTGGCTGTTGAGCACTTAAAATATGACTAGTGCAATTGCACATCTGAAGCTTTTATTTTATTTAAGCATAATTTGCTTAAATGTAGGTTGTCCCATGTAGGCAGGATCCAGGGTTATTTATGCTCACCACAGTGTTCTCAGTACTTAAAACAGCACACATAGCAATTGCTCAATAAATATTTCTTGAAAAACTCAATCTGTAAAATGGGGAGAATACTAGTTAATTTGTGGATTCCATCTTTTCCATAGAGGAGAGGATAAAAGACTTTTATATGGCAACTCCTGTAGGTTCTCAGTCCTCCTACAAAGATGAATTTGCCCTTTAAGTTAGAACTTGATCTATCCCAGAGGGTAGCAGGGATAATAAAGGAGAACTTACTGAGTGGTCTGAATGAAATAGCATCTGTAATATGCCTAAGAGTGTGCCTGGAACATAGTAGGTGCTTAAAATGTGGAGGTCATCCATCAACTTCAAATAGAGAAAGCAAATAATGGTATGGGAAGATTGGGAAAGGCCTCAAAAAGCAGATGATACCGAACCATATCTTGAGGAATAATAAAGGTAGAAGTAATAGGAGTGGGAGAAATGCCTGAGAATATTTTAGTGCTTGAATGTTTCAAGAAATATTTATTGAGCAATTGCAATGTGTGCTGTGTGGGCACTGTTTTAAGTACTGAGAACACTGTAATGAGCATAAATAACCCTGGATCCTGCCTACATGGGGCAAACTACATTTAAGCAAATTAAACCTGAGGTATAGAAGGGGTAATTGTTTTGCCCACAGCCACCTAAATAACAATCAGCAGAGCTGAGACTGATCTTCAATCCTTGGGAATCACCACGATGCTGTTCTATCTCTTGAACAGAATGTTTTCTAGGTAGAGAGAGCAATGCATACAAAGACACAGCCATAGGAAAGAAATGGTGTATCCTATAGGAGACGCAGAAGCATAAGAGGAGATGAAACTACATGTTGGGTTCACTTTGGGGTTCACAAGACAGCTAAGTATCTGGATCTTTTCTCTACATTCTCAGTTAACCCTCAAAAATCATCTAACTGTTACACCATATTAAAAACTAGAAACTGAGATTTCAGGAAGTTTAAGAATCTTGCCAAAGATCACAAAACAGGTATGTTGGAGTTAGGATATAAATCCAGGTGTGCCTAATCTCCAAATTCATTGTTTGTATTACAATTCAACAATATATAGTGAGGTAGGAGCCCAAAACAGGCAAAAGCAACATGCTGTAGGGACAAAAACAAAACAAAGAAACAAACCATTAACTTTCTGGGGTACCTGGGTGGCTCAGTCAGTTAAATGTCTGCCTTCAGCTCAGGTCATGATCCCAGAGTCCTGGGATCCAGTCCCATGTCAGGCTCCCTGCTCAAAGGGGAGTCTGCTTCTCACTCTCCTCCCTGCTCAAGCTCTCTCACTATCTCTCTCTCTCTCAAGTAAATAAATCCAAAAAAAAAAAAAAAAAAAAAGAATTAACTTCCTGACAAAAATCAGGGCAGACTTCATCCATGAAGCATGATGAAAACTTCAAAATCCTGAAAACTTCAAAACTTCAAAAAAAGTTCAAAATCCTGCTTGGGGGGGGGGGGGAACCATGATCTCTGTGATGCCTTCTCTGATCAAACACAGAAGTAGTCCTTTTATTTCTTATATCGATCTACATTAAAACTGTTTACATGTCTGCCATGCTCAGAATGGTCACTTAGTGAGTACTTCTGTGCCAGGAGCTTTGCATGTTCTCATTAATCATTGCAATAACCCTTTGGGATGTGTATTACCATTTCTATTTGCAGATGGGAAAAGCAAGTTTAAGTGACTGGCCCAAGCAAGTTCTGGCACCTAGTGCAGAATTTATGTCTCCTACTCTATTCTCTCTGCTAAGGTATTTTTTACCTGAGGGGTTGGTCTTTGTAGCCCCAGTACCTGGCACAGTGCCTTTCCCATAGTAGCTTGCACTTGAGATTTGAATTCAACTGTCAGTACAGCAGGCTTTCAAATGTTAATGAAGTAGAGAAGAGAGTTCAAAGAGTTCTGGTAAACCAGCTTGGGGGTGGGGGCTGAATTTGTAGCATTTGCCAATTTTTGTGGTATAAATACTCCCACTTTGGCTGATTTCTAGCTATCAACCTGCTTACAGAATTCCTCCACGTTTAACAATGGCTGTCTCAAACTGATAGGAGCAGTTCCAGCACAACCTCTAAGGCCTCAAGGTTATCAGGTACAAGCTTCTTCCCTTCCTACATCTCCTCTTCACTGCAGTTCTCTATTCTTAGACGTGACTGCAATCTCAGAAGGCTAAGGATTGTTCTACTTCTACCTTTACCAGAACCCCACAACCTATCCCAATTCCAGGCGGTGTTAGGGAACCCCACATCCCTTAAACATCCTCTCCCTCTCTTCTATCCAGGACCATTCAAGCCCTCCTGCCTTCAAACACATCCATGTCTCCTCTTTTGTAAATATCTCACTGACCCCACAGCCTTATTCAGCTTTCTACAGGCAGTATGGCCCAATAGTCAGCACACTTCTTCTGAAGTCACGTAAACCTGGCTTTTCTGCCCACAAGATGCATGCCCTTAGGCAAGTTCTGTTCCCTCTCTGTTTACTCATCTGTAAGATGGTGATAAATACAGCACCTACACTTCATGGTGTGGCAGTGGGAATCAGATGTAAAGGGCTCAGAATGTGGTAGGTATTCAATATCTGTGTTATTATCATCATTATGTCTTTATGCATGGTGTAAATCTAGGAAGAACACAGAGTGGTTAAGAGTTTGGATTTCCTCCTTTAACAAATTATTCATAGTAACCATCAACAATGTGTTGCACTAGACGATATTCAAAACTTAATTCAAGGGGGCAACCTATTCATCTTTCTTTTAATTAGCAGTCTATGACTAAGCACACCATTTTCCACGGCTATCTATCCGTATTACTCAGAACTTGTTCTTTACCTGCCAGAAGAAAAATGTAATTTCCTTAAACAACTTGCTAAAAGAAATGCAAAGGACATGAGGAACTTCTAAAAGAAACAGTATAGGGATCCCTGGGTGGCGCAGCGGTTTGGCGCCTGCCTTTGGCTCAGGGCGCGATCCTGGACACCCGGGATCGAGTCCCAAGTCGGGCTCCCGGTGCATGGAGCCTGTGTTTCTGCCTCTCTCTCTCTCTCTCTCTCTCTCTCTCTGACTCTCGTAAATAAATAAAAATTAAAAAAAAAACTAAAAGAATCAGTATATGCATCTCATATTGAGTGTTCATACACACAAAATGTACACACATTAGAGCATGCAGAAATAGTCCCCTTCTGCACTCCATTTGTTTTAGGTCTCTTGGTGTCTCATCTCAATTCTAGAAGAAAGAAAATGTTTTTAATGCAGAAAACTACCAGCCAGCAGAACCTAAGGAGACACAGGCTCTCTTGAAGTCAACTCTCAGATGTCTTGTCTGAAAAAACTGGAGATCAGCCACCTTTATCACTAGGGGTTGTATAAGTATTAATTAACAGTGGTAAACAGCTTTTAGATCCTACAGATGAAAGAAGAGCCATACAGTTTATTACCATTGTTAACCTCTAAATTCTTAAGCCCTATTAGGTAGTTGATATTGAGAAGAACATTTGCCTCTAATTTTTCCCAGAGCCCAAATTCCAGAATCTCCAGACAGTTGATGACCACAAGTCATTGGTGGAGGGTTAGTGTCACCTCATGAAGTGGCCTTGGATCTCCCTGGATGGTAACTATCATCCAGACACTGATTTGAACAGAGTGATCTATGTCTCATTTATAACCATAGATGTAGTAAGACTAACTTTTCCACTGTAAAGACAAATGAGAACATTATATAGTTCTCTACTAAAATATTTCTGAACTTCTTTATCTACAGATTTACAGTATCTATAATAATCTTCAATATTCTCAGAAACTTTTTTGAGGCCATGTTGTAATGGACAAAGCTGGACTACCTCCTACTCCTCTTGATAAGTCCTGGTCAATGTTCAACATTAAGTGAGATTACCAGGCCTCTAGTTCAGTCCTTTTTCAGTCACTGGCCTTTCTAAGACCGCAAAATATTTCCCACCTCACTACCATCATATAATGACCATAGCAGGGTGCCTCTATACTTGTGATTTAAATAGGAGATAAATGTATGGTTTATATGGAAATTATTATACTAATCTTCAGGTGAACCGACCTCAGCTATTCTGCAGGCAAAACCAAGATGAACTAGCATCACTAACTGGACTCTTGATTTTTAACTGTGTACTTGACTCCCCAAATAAAGGTTTCATTTCCCCGTCTCCTTTCACCATATATATGGCTAAGTGACTAAATTCTGGTCAGTAAGACATAAGCACTCTATCAAGTGCAACTTTCAGGAAATGTTCTTAAATAGTAAAGGCAAGTCCTCCTTCAGCTCTTCTTTCAACTGATGGCTGTAGTTTGAATCCCCATTTTGGGACATTAGATGGAAGACAAATGCTGAGGAGTATGGGCCATGAATACAGGAGGACTCAATATTGGATCCAGTGCTGTGGAGTATCACACCAGTCCTGGACAGACTACTCTATTTAGACTTCTTTTAGGTGAGAGAAAACTAAGCTTATATCTAGTATAAGCCATTGTTATTTTGGGTTTGTTGTCACATGAGACCAAACTAAAAACTAACTAAAACACTTATATTACACTATAGGAAACACATTTGCATTATAGGATGTTTAAAAATATATATAAATAAAGCAAAGGAAGAAAAGAGACATCATTCAGAATTTTACCCTCTGGATGCAATCAAGATCTAAGTCTCCTGGGGGACCCCTGGGTGGCTCAGCGGTTTGGCGTCTGCCTTTGGCCCAGGGTGTGATCCTGGAGTCCTGGGATCGAGTCCCACATTGGGCTCCCTGTGTGGGGCCTGCTTCTCCCTCTGCCTGTGTCTCTGCCTCTCTCTGTGTGTGTCTCTCATGAATAAATAAATAAAATATTAAAAAAAAAGATCTAAGTCTCCTGCTTCACTCACAGACTTTCCCTGAGTGCTCTTCTTCATTCACTTCACCTACAAATTAAACCCTCTCAAATCTGTATCTCCCGCTCATGTAGACCTATAAACCAACCAGCCTATATATCCACATTGGATAATCATTATATGTCCAAAACCAAATTCATCATCTTCCTTAGTCTAAATCCCATCTCCTCTCTCAATGAATACCACCACAATCCTCCATTCTTTGTAGCAGAAATCAAAGCAGCATGTTTGGCTTCTTTCTGTACTTCATCCTACACTACTTTGTGACTGTCTGTCTCCCTTATTAAAACTTTTTCCTCAAAACAAAAAAAAAAAAAAACAAAAAAAAACCTTTTCCCTGGGGTGCCTGGGTAGCTCAGTGGGTTAAGCATCCAACCCTTGATTTTGGCTCAGGTCATAATGGCAGAGACTTGGTCCAGTCTGCTTGAGATTCTCTCTTCCTCCCTCTCCCTCTGCCCCTTTGCCCCCCCTCTAATGAATAAATAAATAAGATCTTAAAAAACAAACTTTTCCCTGACAAAGAAACACATCATTTCACCTGTATTTCCTCAGTTTCTATTGCACTAGCAAAACAGATGCACAAATAGCTGAGTGATTATTCATATTTAGTGTATCTTTCTAGTCCTTTTCCTATACTTTTAAAAACAAGATGGGACTATTTTATAAAAGCTATTTTAAACTCTGCTTTTCTTCCACTAAGTATTATAGTATAGAAAATTTCCCCATGCTATTAAAAACTTTTTTTTTCTTATGAATATAGTATTTGTCTTCCCTCTGTCAAACCCTGAGCCAACCACTCTCCCCAGGCTGCCTGGGGAGGCATAGGAAAAGGAACATACAGAGCAGACAAGACAGGGGAGAAAGACCTATGAAAGGTGGAGAGGACACCTTCACATGGTGCAAAGGATGAAAAAGGCCACCATCAGGCCAAAGAGGCCCATGGCATCCAAGAGGGCAAAGCCCAGAATGGCGTAGAAGAAGAGCTGTTGCTTCAGAGAGGGATTCCTGACATAACCAATGATAAGGCTCCCAAACACAGTCCCAATTCCAGCCCCAGAGCCTGCCACCCCTACAGTGGCAGCCCCAGCCCCAGTGAACTTGGGGCTGCTATGTCAATGTCCCTTGAAATGGCGCTGGTTCGGAAGCTGCAACTAGAAATATGTGAGGTCAGGGGATGTGGGGCGGCCCAGCTGCTGAGGCTCTTATCTGTCAGTGTCTCCGGTGGTTTTAGCACCACTGCAGACAGTCATCAGCTCAACAGCTGAGAGGTGCTCCGGACCAAGAAGGCAGTGGAGACAAACTTTGCACAGGCGTACATTTTCAGGGGATGAGGGGATGTAGAAGGAGAGCTGCTCCCAGGGCAGAGATGACAGGGAGCTTTGTGAATCTTTTTTAATGGCTGCATAATATTACATGAGTTAGCATCTACTACTAAGGACTGAGTGTGTGTCAGTGCTAGGTGTTCTTATATACATCTTCATTAGATCCCCTACTTGACAGATGAGGAAACAAGGGCTCAGAGAAGCAAAGAGCCCTCTTTGCACCTGTGGTGCCTGTGGCCTGTTACTAATAACCCACAACATATAGAGCCCACAAAGGGCAGAACTCTTATCATTTATGTGTAAGAGCAGGCCCTCCAACATTTGTTCAAAGAATGAAAAGAATCAACAATTTACTAGAATGTATGTCTGGCTTTATCGTGCTTCATAAAAAGCTTAATCTAACTTTTTCTTACCTAAGTACATTGGGAAGAGGACAGTAATTGAACACTATGTTAGATGTGTTATATACATTATTCTGTTTATTTTTTATTTTTCTAAATTTATTTTTATTTAAGTATAATTAGCATACACTTATGTTAGCTTCAAGTGTACAATATAATTTTTTCAACAATTTTATACATTACTCAGTATAGTTTTAATCCCCTTTATCTATTTCACCCATCTCCCCCACGCGCTTCCCCCTTTTCTGGCAACTACTAGTTTGTTCTCTGTACTTAAGGGACAAACATTATCTCCTATTAATCCTTACAACTCAAACAGAGGAACAACATTATTCCATCTGGCATGGATTTGAACCTAGGTCTGTGTGATAGGAAAATGTATTTTTTACTTCTTACTTAAAAGAAATCCTTTCATAAGATGTGTGAGTTGTTTTCTTAAATATATAATCAGCTCTCCCACCCACCTCATATTCATTCTAAAACAGAAATGGACTTGAATAGAGGTGTATGTATATGGATTCCTATGTGAAGGCTACATGACCACTGGTCTCTGTCCTCTCTGTGCTCTTTATCTAAGAGCAAAGCATACACAAGCGGTGCAATCAGTGCAGTGGTTACTTCCACAAACTGCATGGAAACAGGTATAAAAAGCAATCGGGGGGGTGGAGGGGTGTGTGTGGAAGTTAGTGAGGAGCACCAGGACCTGCACAATCATCAGCAGAGGTTAGAACAGAGTTCAGCAGTAAGTCTGGTTTTATGACCTTGAGCAAGTTGTCTGACCTCTTTGTACCTTCATTTCCTCATCTGTGAAATGGAGATAATAGAAATATCGGCTTCACAGAACTGTGTAGTTAAACTAGTTAACATTGGCCATGGCAGTAGCTCCTAGATATTGCTATAAAAGGGTTTCCTGGTATCATTTCTGTTACATGAGGAGCATGAACACATAATTCACATAATAAAGGACAATAAATGAAATACAATGCAGATAAAGTGCTACAACATATAGAAAAAACTGCCTCATTAATAGTCAAAGAAATACAAATAAAAAATGACACATTTTTTATCTCTCAAATTGGCAAACAATCATTTTTTTAAAAACCTCTTATCATTTCTAATACTCACTAAATACAGGGAAAACTCATTGAATCTGTGGAGTTTAACAATTAATCCACATCATTTAAAAGGCTCTAGAAATTTAGAAATGTTAATACTCTGATCCAGGTATTGATTCTAGTAATCTATCCTATGAAAAGAATTCTAAATACAACAAAAAATTTAGTACAAAGAAAAATATTTCTAACCTATTATCCCATAATAGCAAAAACACCAGCAATAGACTATTTGTCCAACCAAAGTGGAATAGCTAAATAAAAATATTATATGGACTATTATTTTATAGCAACTGGGAAGATTACTAAAAACTTTTTTTTTTAAGATTTATTTATTTATTCATTCAGAGAGAGAGGAAGAGACACAGGCAGAGGGAGAAGCGGGCTCCATGTAGGAAGCCCAATGCGGGACTCGATCTAGGGTCTCCAGGATCATGCCCTGGGCTACAGGCGGTGCTAAACCCCTGCGCCACCGGGGCTGCCCACTAAAAACTTTTAATAACATGCAAAAACATCTTAACATAACAGAACAGAACGCAGAATACATAAAAGGCATACAAAAATATTTATAGTGGTTCTCCTGGATGCAATTATATGTGGTTTTTGTGTTTTATTATACTGCATTCTACAAAATTTCTAAAATGAACCTTTTTATGGGCAAAATCAAAATGTCTAAAGAACATTTTGAGGGACGCCTGGGTGACTCAGCGGTTGAGCATCTGCCTTTGGCTCAGGGCATGATCTCAGGGTCCTGGGATCAAGTCCCACATCGGGCTCACTGCATGGAGCCTGCTTCTCCCTCTGCCTGTGTTTCTGCCTCTGTGTGTGTGTGTGTGTGTGTGTGTGTGTGTGTGTGTGTCTCATGAATAAATAAAATCTTTAAAAAAAGAAAGAACATTTTGAGTTTCATTCGTTGAAATAAGCAGAACAATCTCCTACGGACCCCCACTTCCTCTACCGTCAAGCCTCTTGATTTCTCCACTTTCATCTCTTATTATTCTCTCTGCCAGGTACTCCTCACTAGATTCACTCTAAATGAATAAAGCAGGATGCTTTCTAATTTGTTTTGTTTACAACTACAAATTCCTTACTTGCCACATTTTTTCTATCAGGAAAACACTTGTGCAACATGCTCTTACAAGTACTCTGTGATCCTGCAGCCTCTCCAGGTACCAGATCACACTGAAATTAGAAGGGAGGCAGATGCAAGCCAATAGGATAATCTTAAAGAATGAGACTGTGCCTTATTCATCTTTTTTCTCCTGCAGTGGCTGGCACAGAAATCAGTACCCAAGCACATCTGTTGAATGAATAAGCATTGGTACCTAAGTGGTAAGGTCTGAGCTGGGCTAGGGTACCTCTGCATGTAAGGGGTTTTTATTTGTTTAAAGAAAGCAATTCCTGGGGATCCGTGGGTGGCTCAGTGGTTTAGCGCCTGCCTTCCGCCCAGGGTATGATCCTGGAGTCCCGAGACTGAGTCCCACATTGGGCTCCCTACATGGAGCCTGCTTCTCCCTCTGCCTCTCTCTCTCTGTCTCTCATCCATAAATAAATAAAATCTTAAAAAAAAAGAAAAAAGAAAGAAAGAAAGAAAGAAAGAGAAAGAAAGAAAGAAAGAAGAAAGAAAGAAAGAAAGAAAGAAAGAAAGAAAGAAAGAAAGCAAGCAAGCAATCCCTGAAGAGGCAGCTGGGGAACCAGACAAGCCTGGGCTTGACATAGCAACACTGAGCGTTACTAAAATGCTGAGTATCTGCTTCCTTGCTTGTAAAGCAGAATTAAATCCAGCAGCCACACAAGGTCAGTGTGAGGATTAAGCAAGAGAGATGTGAAACACAGACATGAGGGAAAAAAAAGCTCATCAATATAACTCAAATATGTGTTAAGTCAAGGTTGGTTCCTTTCCCTCTGGGTAAGGGCATTAAAGCTATGCCCTCCATAAGCAGCCGGGGTAAGGATGATACCCATCAGAACCCCCAAGCCAGTGAGTGACCTATGGCATCCAGACATACATCCTGGCAAACTATCACATGAGTCCTCTCAAACCTTACATCTGTTTCCCATATCAACAGCTGAAGAGCCGCAGCAGCTTCCAGACCAGATTAAAATGACTACACTGATGTTGTCTGTTCCTCGGATCGAAGCCACTGGGCAGATACCCAAGTCCAAGAGAGAGGTTTCACAGACCAACAAGCCCTGTGAATGACAGCTCATCCACAGGGATAGCTAAGGTGCAGCTATCACAGTGGTAGGTTGCATAACCTCCGGTCACAATAAGTCACTGTCCCATCCAGGAACACCCATCATAGTATCAATGCCATGAACATCATACATCATATATAAGGCAGATAGGGTGAGTCATGACAGCCTCTGAGGATGTAATCAGAGGAAACTGAGGGGAGGGACCAGGAATTACCCATGGGTTCACTAGCAAGCCATACATCCTCTATATTAATACTTTTCTACATTTTGTTTCTTCATCATAAGAAGGTGCTATCACACCTACCTCACTGATAGTATTTTGAAGATTAAGTAGGAAGATATGCATAAGCCCCTGGCACAGGGAGGAAAAACATTTATGCCCATTACCGCTGCCCATACACAGATGCTAATGCCATGCCTTCCAGGTGCTGAGTTCTCTCCAGTACCAATCTTGGTAGATCTGAGTTGATCTTGATGGTTCTCAAATACTAATCTTAATTTATATAGACTTGTCCAAAATATAGCCCAAAATAAGGAAGAAGAAACTGTCAGGGTGGGAGGGGAGGTTCCTGGCAACAGAGCTTCCCTTCTTGATTTTCCTTAAGAGATCATACTACTGCCACCAGTAACTCTGTGCGCAGCACTCCATTACCAGCCCCATCAAATAGCACACTGCACTGGCTGCCACAGACATTCAACTCTAAAAGAAGAGGAGGGGGGGTTTTGTGAGGGGCGGGGGAATGCAAGTCAAACTTGACAAGAGCACAGTTCCCTACTATATTTCCAGTGCTTAGTACAGAGCCTGGCATGCAGCAAATACTCAACATGCTGGGTGAAAAAATGCACCCACTTCATTCTATAGCAAACACCCCTGCCTACCAAATGACCCTCTGGCTCTTTGAGACTCTACTGTGATCCAACAGCTGAGGAGATTAGGTAGCCAAGACTGGTGAGAAAATAATGCCTGGGCAGTGTTCTTCATAGAGCCAAGCTAAAACAGATAAGAAACTGTTCATTCACAAAACCAGCACTTAGAGACCACAGCAGCAATTCCAGCTTTGTAATTACAAGCTGCTTGCCAACACAAACCTGATCACGTATCTCTCCTGTGTGGCTGGTTCTGAGGCTCAGCACATGTTGTACAGTGTTCCTCCTGTGCTGGAGACAAGTAAATCACGCAGAATCCAAAGTTCTTAATTGTTTGTTTGTTTTTTTAAAAGTTTATTTTTTTTAAATTTAAGCAATTTCTACACCCAACATTGGGCTTGAACTCACAACCTCCAGATAGTCTCATGCTCTTCCAACTGAGCCAGCCAGATGCCTCCCATGTTGTTAGATTAATACACACTCTTCCTACTTGCCTTAGAACTCAAGATGTCAAATTTTTGGTGTCAGTAACCCTTTATACTCTTAAATAATTATTGAGGACTTCAAAGAATTTTTGTTTATATGGGTTATAGCTATTAAAACTTACCACATTAAAAATTAAAACCAAGACATTTTTAAAATATTTATTTATTCTTTTAAAATTGGTAAACCCATTACATGTTAACGTAAATAACATCCTTTAATTAAAAATGACTGTATTTTTCCAAAAAAATAATGAAAAGTTGGCATTATTTGATATTTTTGCAATTTTTTGTCTGCTTGGTTTAATACTAGACAGATTCTCATATCTGCTTCTGTATTCAATATATTGTAATATATGTTTGTAATATATGAAAAAAAACCCACTCTCACAAAGACAAGTAGTTGGAAAAAAGAGAAATATTCAGTAGATTTTTCAGATAATTGCAGATATTCCTTGATACTGCACCAAAACTTTGAATAGCTCTTTTACCCATGAACAACTCTGTTAAGATCATACATTGATCATTCATAAAATATTCATTCACTAAATACTGAAAAGCTATTGAGCTCACATGCCAGGGACAGCTTCCAAATTTCTTATTTTCACCTGAAAGCTTAAATTTTATCATGGACAACAAATATTGTCAGTAGTTTACCTTTAGGTGACAGACTCGTTTTGTTCATTTGAAGGGAAATGTCTATCAAATACCCAGCTCTGAATAATCTGTATCATTTGAATAATTTGACTGCTGGTCATTCTTTCAAGTATATATGGTTTTTCATGAGAAAAGCAGCTAGTTCACTTTGCAATGCAAACTGTTAATTGTACAAGTGCTTTTCTTTGAGACAACCATTGTGCTTCATGCAACAAAAACACTTTATGCATTTTTACCCACAACTGCTTTTTTTTTTAAGATTTTATTTATTTATTCATGAGAGACACAGAGAGAGAAAGAGGCAGAGATATACGCAGAGGGAGAAGCAGACTCCTCACAGGGAGCCCAATGTGGGACTCGATCCCAGGACTTCTGGATCATGCCCTGAGCCAAAGGCAGATGCTCAACCACTGAGCCACCCAGGTGCCTCACCACAACTGCTTTTGCACCATCAATGAAAATATCAAGACGGGGCAGTCCGGGTGGCTCAGCAGTTTAGCGCTGCCTTCGGCCCAGGGCCTGATCCTGGAGATCCGGGATCAAGTCCCACGTCGGGCTCCCTGCATGGAGCCTGCTTCTCCCTCTGCCTGTGTCTCTGCCTCTCTCTCTCATTAATAAATAAATCTTAAAAAAATATATCAAGACAGTAAAACAGTAAACATCTTAAACATTATTAGAAAACAGTTTTGAGCTTAAGGATCCCTCCAAAATCACAGGTACCCCAGGGGTGTGCAGACATTTTGAGAACTGCTACCTTACTCTATAAATCCTGATCTGAAAAAAATAAAAATAAAAAAATAAAAAATAAATAAATCCTGATCTGTTCCTACAAACTGCCTGGCATGGGAAGGAAGAGAGCTTATTCTGTGTGATGAAGCAGCAAGTGAGGACACAGAGAATCATCAGCTCTTTCATCGAGCAAGAGACTCCCATCTTTCAATTACAGAGGCTGGTTCAGGTCAAACCTATTGCAGCTCATGTCCTTCAGGTTTTCTGAGGTAGGACTTTACCAAGGGGTGAGTGGGAGCTCCCAACTGTGATCTGTAGATCCACTGCCACATCCACAATAAAGGGAAAGAACTGCCTGTCTGATTAGTGTTGCCAGAATTAAAATGTCTGAATAGTTGGCACTTGCCTTTACTGATCTCCCATCTACCTTTGGCATTTCTGTCATACTCTTTGTCTCTTTCTGTGTTAGGGAATCTGTCTTTAGAAGCATCAAATAGGAGCGCCTGGGTGTCTCAGTCAGGTAAGCATCTGCCTTCAGCTCAGGTCATGGTTCCCCCGGTCCTGGGATGGAGCCCTGCATCTGGCTCCCTGTTCAGCAGGGAGTCTGCTTCTCTCTCTTTCTCTGCCCACCGCCCCACCCCCGCTCATGCTCTCACTCACTCTCTCTCAAATAAATAAATAAAATCTTTTAAAAAATTCTTTAGAATAATAATTTTCTGTCCTACAACTACCTCCTTCCTCTTGACCCTAGAAATTAGCTTTCTACCCCAATTATCACATCTCTATAGTTGAGTCTCTTTTCTTTTATTTTCAAATACTATTTGGTATGACTTATTGGAAAGGTGGCAAATTTGCAAAAATAATAGTTACCATGAAACCAGAAAATACTGTATCTGTAACTAGACTCAGGATTAATAGGAAGAATGATTTCAACATGAAGCTCATATCAAGTCTATAAACAAGGTAAAGACGAAAAGCAAATACAGTTAGTCCCTTGGAATGGCCTGGCTAAATGATCAAAAAAAAAAAAGATCTACTGGAAAGAGCTCCCTAAACCATAAAAACTTCAAAGGAGAAAAATAAAAACCAGACAAACTAGATTAAATAAACTGCACAGTCACCGGATGTATTTTACATATTCAGTAGAATCTTACCTGCTTGATCAAGTT
This sequence comes from Nyctereutes procyonoides, assembly GCF_905146905.1. Lineage (NCBI taxonomy): Eukaryota > Metazoa > Chordata > Mammalia > Carnivora > Canidae > Nyctereutes > Nyctereutes procyonoides. Next base: position 34,983,354 of record NW_026575049.1, read on the forward strand.
CGAGCAAAAAATAAGGAACACTCATCGACTCAAATAACTTCTTTACCTGAAAAAACAAGGGGGAGAATTGTTTTTCAAGAGTCTTCTCTCCAGCTTTTTACTTTCCTCTTTAATCAGGCTTCTCTTTTGCAAACTTACCAGCCCGTTTTTATAGAACCCACAAGATTCTCCCTGTTGTTGACAGTAATGATACTTAATGGCTATTTGAAGTATGTTGATTCTACTCTATGTTCAGTGATTCACCTCAGATAGCTTCATAAAATACATTTTACATGTTTAGTGACTCCATCTACCCCACTATAAAATGGGTTTAGTACTAACCATGTTTAAAAAGGCACTGTCATATTTAATATTTCCAAAACATATGTGGAAACTCTAAGAAAAAAAACACATCCTGCAATAGTCAAAGTATTTTTTATTTTTTGGCCAAGTAAACCTCAACCAACACATCAATTACAGAAGTCATATGCTCAATATTACACAAACTATAATGGTAAAAAAAAATTACTGGAAAGATAAAGAGTTACTTTTGCCAAATTTGTGCCATTAAATAACAAATTACTGATAAAATGGACTGTAAAATGACATTTATAAATAAGACACAATAGCTTGTCATTAATGCTTCAGGAAAATTTAGAACTACATTTCCTCCAGCTTCTACAATAAAATGAAAAAGGTTCATAGAAATTACCAATCTAGAGAATGTATTCCTGTCCCATTCTAATGTAACTATTGAAACAGAAGGTTGAAAGAAATTTTCAATTTTATAGAACCAAAGACTATATTTTGATAAAAATGGAAGAATAAGCTCATTTCACACAGTCTCAGGGCCCTCCTCTTAGCACTCCTCTGAGCAGCTTCTGTGCCCCAGTAGGAATTCAGTTCCCCCTGGCAACATACAGTTAAAAAGATAAGAATCATTTGGAAGAGTGATAAGGTGAGTAAAGAGGGACTTTAAGGAAAGGGCAAGGAAAGCTACAGCTGAGAGACCATCTGGACAAAAGTTAATTCCTATTCCAATGCTCATTTTCTAAGACTAAAAATAAACAAGGACAAACACATACAAAATTATGGGCTCTTAAGGCTTCCTTAGCCACTTAACTTTAGAAATAAACCATTTGCAGTTTGTTATAAAAACAAACAATTTTCCAGATATAGAGAGTAATCCTAAAAACAGCTCCTAAAAATATCAACATGTGACAATATATGAAATGTAGAAAATATAAGCTCTAGATTCCAGAGTACACATGACCCTACTTCAAGAAACTCTTTGGTAGGTTATTGTAACTCTGATGAGGCTGGGTGGCTCAGAGCTTGAGCATCTGCCTTCAGCTCAGGTTGTGATCCCGGGGTCCTGGGGTCGAGTCCTATATTGGGATCCCCACAAGGAGCCTGCCTTTCCCTCTGCCTCTCTCTGTGTCTCTCACAAATAAATAAGTAAAATCTTAAAAACAAACAAACAAACAAACAGAAACCTCTGATGAAACTTTCTCCTTGATCCACAGTACAACATTAAAGATCTGTATTGAATATCATTAGCACCGGTTTCCAGAATACTCTAATTGGTAGAAGTAAAGGATGGTCAACTTTGCCTATAAAATATACACACTATGGAGAAATGGCAGTGGATCTGGGTGTCAGGCAATTGATAAGTTATATGAGACTTCATTTGCTAATTCCAACTTAATACATCTAATTTCCCATTGAAATATCCGTAAGAAATAAATATCACATTTCTGAAGAGATAGGAAGTTATCTTTGCACTTTAAAACCCAGCCATCTAAAAAAAAATAAAAATAAAAATAAAACCCAGCCATCACAGCAGGATGAAAGCAAAGCACACACCGTAATGTGTTATGCAATAAGTGGGAAACTAACTTATGTAGAAGTTCATTTCTTTGCGGGCATTTCTCAATTTGAATTAATGCAAATTACTTACTCATCTCAGAGAGAAATATATATTCATTAGACTAAGTGCAGATATAAAACTGAAGTTTCTCCATTCTGATTTACTCACAACTGTTAGACAATCAAATCAAAACTGAAGGAAATAAAAAAAAACTGAAGGAAATAACCTGGGGAAATGCTATTTCAAGGTAACTTTTAAAAATAATAAAATAGAAAATTAAAATTAAAATAAAAAAACCATGAACAGCCAAGTATAGAAGTTGTACCCTCAAGAAAATCACTATTTTTACCAGAAGAGACACCTAAGCATCCTTCACAAAGGCAATGAAGATTAATTTCCATATTAATTGGCACAAATCTGAGAATAGCTTATATATTACGTATTCAGAAAAGCTAAGGAACTGGTATTTGTCAAGGTAAAACTAGGGGATATTTGTCCAAAAGACCTGGTATACCTAGGAATTATTCAGATAATGACATTAAATAAAGTTGCCAGAATTAGCCTGCATTTTAACACAATAAATATGCAAGATCTACCACAAATTTTATAGGAAATGTTCACCATTCCTAGAGCATATTTAATTGAGGAAAAAAAGGTTTTGTCTTTTCAGAGTCAGGGAGGAGACTTCGGATATGAATTCAGGGAAAAGAGTGTAGAAATAAGAATAATTATAGGTCAAAGAGATGGGCGATTGTAGGGAACATGCAATGAAACTGCCTATCGCTACTAGCAATCCTGGCCAGGCTAGCCCAGTTCTTTGCTGCAGGACTAGAGCAGGGTGAAAAATGCAATTTTCCAATTTTTTAGTAGTGTTTTAAAATACAACTAGAGTGACCAAACATTGCCTTGCACATAGTAAACACTCAATGGTGGCTTCTAATACAAGTGTAGTACTGTAGGCTTCCAAATAGATCTAAAATGACTGGTCCTCATAAGGAAGCTGTGCATAAACAAGAATAGCAGATAAGGTGGTATTGTCAGATTTACTGTTGAGGAAGTTGATTTACAGAATGAGAACTGAGCCCTTTCAAATCCAGGTGTTCTTCCATTACACCACCAGGTGCATAGAGTTTTGAAGGGAGTTGTTAGTTTAGGAAAAATAGCCACTTTTTAATAGGAGTAGCTATAGTAGGAATAGAATCAGGTATTTGTTGATTTCCACCTACCTGAGGCTCAATATTGATGAAAGAAGATCTCATCCAAGGTTGGAAGTCATGTTAGGAAAACAGGAAGGGCAAGTAGTTCTTTTATTAAAAACAAAACAAAACAAAACAAAACAAAAAAAAAACATTATGTAGGGGCACCTGGGTAGCTCAGTTGGTTAAGCACCTGTCTTAGGCTCAGGTCATGATCCCAGAGTCCTGAAATCAAGCCCCACATCAGGGCTCCCTGCTCAGCGGGGAGCCTGCTTCTTCCTCTCCCTCTGCCTTCCTCTCTCCCTGCTTGTACTCTCTCCTTTTCTCTGTCAAATAAATAAATAAAATATTTTTAAAAATAAAAAAACATTATGTAGCATTTACTATGTGCCAGGCATGTTCTGTGGCTTCTATAAATATTAGCTAATTTGATCCTCACGACAAACTTATGAGATAGGTGTATTATTACCCATATATTACAGATGAGGAACCTGATGCACAATAGATAAAAACCTTAACCAAGATCATATGGCTAATAAGTCACAGAGGCAAGATTCAAACTCCGACTTCAGAGTTCAGGCACCTGACCATTATTTGGAAACAGAAAAGATTAGACAACTCCATAATTTCAGAACCAACAGGAATCTCAATAGTCAACTAGTCCAAGCCTTTCATTTTACAGATTGCACAAACAAGGGAGAAGAGCCTCAAAAGAAGTTCCCAGAGGACGGGAATTATGCAGGGGATTTCTGATACCCAGCCCTCTTCCAAATTCTCTAATGTTTACTGCCTATGCTAATGATTTAGAATTTAATGGTTTACCTTAGGTCATTTTTCTTTTCTTTTCAAAATTTTATTTATTTATTTGAGAGAGGAGACAGAGAGCATGAGCAGGGGAGGGGCAGGGCAGAGGGAGAGGGAGAAACAGACTTTCCACTGAGCATGGAGCCCAAAAGCAGGGCTCCATCCCAGGACCCTGAGATCATGACCTCAGCCAAAATCAAGAGTTGGTGCTCAACCGATTGAGCCACCCAGGTGCTCCAGATCATTTTTCTTTTTAAGGCCAACGTCTGCCTTCTTAGTTTGATTAAACCTTCTGGGGATGGAACTTGTGTCTCCTATCTCTTTACAACCCTGTTCCCAACATGATGGACTACACGAAAGGTTCCACGATGATGTTAATAGAGGTGAAGCCCCAGGTGACACTGAGGCAGACTATGTTGGGATGAGAAACAAACATGAAAGGTTTTGCCTACTTTCAATATTTCCACTGCTTGCCCACTTTCCCTTTTTTTTATTTACAACAAGAGAAAGCACGCGCGCCGCGCACGCACACACACACACGCCAGGAGTCCAAGAAACCTGTCCCTGTGTAAGGCTTCCAGAATATAAAGCCTTCTGAGTTCAGTCTCCTTGAGAGCTGGAAAGTAAATCAAGAGATAAACAGAGAAAATTGAACTTAATAAATTACAGGTGAACCCTGACAGAAGGTCAGCTATGTTCACTTAAGAATCCACTGTGTCAAGTCCTGGAGCTACCCTGAGTATAATCTAACACTAAGCTTCAGTGACATTTAAACATCCTCAACCTTCCCATAAAGCACCTGATCAGATTTGTCTATTAATTCTCGACATCATTCTGTGGTTAAATCAAGGGGGACTAAACCAACCCCCTCCATGGCTGTGATCATTGACCTTTTCTCTAAGAACCAAGTAGGAAGCACAGTTTATTCTTTGGGAAGTCATTTTCCCCATGATGAGCATGAAGAGATACTTAACCAAATTTAGGAATATCTTAAGTAACAGCTCCTAGGAAATATTCTCTGTAGAAGCGCCTAAAAGAGCAGCCAATCACCTGGTTTGGGAGTTCCCACCCCGACTTTGCCTGACCCTTGATTACCTCAAAGTATCTAGTATTTTGGAAAGCTCAGGAGATCACTCAAGCAACCATTTGTTCTCAAAGCATCACCTCCAAGGTTTCTGAAGCAACTTACAACCACGCAAACCCCTTCCTCAGGTGAAATCCAATGACTCACAGCCGAGCTCAGAAGTCTGTCAAATTTCTCTAAGGCAACAGTTTACCGCGGCTCCTAGAGGCTGAAGGCTTACCTCAGCACAGCGCTTGCATGCGGACTTGCTGACAATGACTACAGGGTGGCTATCTATATAGGCCCTGAGCCGGGCTCTGGGGTCCAAGAGGCTCGTGCTGGTGGACCCTGAGGGTCTGCTCACACCAATGGCTGGGTTTTCTGGCAAAGGCTGACAAGGGAAATGGTCCTTAGCTAGAAGAAATGGAAGCAAAGATGGTAATTATCAGAAAGGAAAACATGATGATGCATTTCCTAATATTAGTTTACTCGACAAGCCTCACAATTTTAGCTCCAACCACCAAAATAAGGAGTCTGAGGAAGGACTCTAAGGTGGATTACACATTAAATTCTGTCATCTGACCGGAGACTCCTGGCAACTCACTGGATATTTCCAATGTGTTTTTGTTACATTCGAGATTAGTTGGGGGCTGATCAAAAAAAAAAAAAAAAAAAAAAAAAAAAGGAAGAGACTGAAACTTCCTGAGGCAGGAAACTAAGTGAGAGGTCTGGACATTGAGGGCCACATATGACCTCACCCCCACCCTGCCCATGGTATAAATGCAGAGGGGCCAAAGTTCAGAGACTACATCCCCTTCTCACACAACCCTGCTCAGAGCACTGGAACGGGCAACTCAAATCAAGGCTCATTCCTTTCCCTCTATAACTTCTGGACAAGCAGAAACAGGATCTTCAGGCCACAGGCACAGCAAGATTTTAAAAAAATGACTTCAGATTCTGTTTTCCTCCCCAGGATTCTGTGGCAGCCCAAACTGGCACCTTAGCACACATGACCCAACTCAGTGGTATGTTACCCCACATGACACCACTATCATCTCAGGCATCATAGCCAGACAAAAACCACGGAGAGATTGCTACCTCGGGCTTGTAAATATTTTAAACTAGCTATCTTCTCCAGGGCCACAAGCAAGGCAAGCTTGATCCTACCCTTATTACCTACTCCACAAGTTGTTTCCTCTCATTTTTGCTTGTCTAAGAACTACCCATTCTTCTTCAACCTCCTCATCATCTTCATAGTTGATATTAATGTTTACCCAGAACTAGACAGGGAGTATCCGATATTTGCATGCATCATCTCATTTAATCTTTAAAAGGATATCATAATGTAAACACCATCATCCCTATTTATGCAAATAAGGAAACAGATTCAGAGAGGTTAAGCAACTTCCCCACAGTAAGTGACAGAACTGAGATTCAAAGTACATCTTAATTCTCTGGAACCCATACTTCAAAAAACCCAGCTTTATTGCTATATAATTTATATACCATAGAATTCACCAATGGAAAGTATATAATTCAATGGTTTTTTTTTTTTTAGTTCAAGTTGGGCAACTATCATCACAATCAAAATTAGAACATTTTCGGGATCCCTGGGTGGCGCAGCGGTTTGGCGCCTGCCTTTGGCCCAGGGCGCGATCCTGGAGACCCGGGATCGAATCCCACGTCAGGCTCCCGGTGCATGGAGCCTGCTTCTCCCTCTGCCTATGTCTCTGCCTCTCTCTCTCTCTCTCTGTGACTATCATAAATAAATAAATAAAATTAAAAAAAAAAAGATTTAAAAAAAAAATTAGAACATTTTCATCACCTCAAAAAAGAAGCCCTGTAGCCATTAGAAGCTGCTCTCCATTTCCCCCACCCAGCCCTTCTCCTTATTCCCCTCGGCAACAACTACTCTATGGAATTATATAATATGTAGTATTTGTAATTTATTGTTATATTTTTTAAGGTTCATCTATGCTGTAGCATGTGTCAGTGCTTTCTTTTTTATTCTCAAATAATATTCCATTGTAGGAATATACATTTTTTAATCTATTCATCAGTTGATGGGCATTTAGGTTGTGTCCACTTTTTGGCTGTTATGGACAGAGCTGCTATGACCATTTGTGCACAGGTTTTGAATACCTGTCTTCAGTTTGTTTTTTTTTTTTTTTTTTTTTTTTTTTAGTAAATGCCTAGGAGTATGAATCTTAGGAGGAACCATCAAACTGTTCTCCAAAGCAGTAACACCATTTTACATTCCCATCAGTGATGGATGAGGGCCCCAATTTCTCCACAACTTTGCTAATACTTACTATTTACTTTTTGATTTGAGCCATCCTAGTGGATGTGGAGTGGTGTCTCATTGTAGTTTCATGTGTATTTCTCTGAGGGCTAATAATGCTGAGCAACTTTTCAGGTGCTTATTGATTATATATCTATATCTATAGAAGATATAGATATATTTCTTCTTTGGAGAAATGTCTGTTCAGATCCTCTTCCCGCTTTCTAATTGGGCTATTTGTCTTTTTATTGCTAAATTGTAAAAGTTTTTTTTTTTTTTTTTTAAGTAGACTCCACACCCAATGTAGGGCTTGAACTCATGACCCTGAGATCAAGAGTCACCTGCTATACTGTTGAGGCAGCCAAACACCCCTAAGTTACAAGAGTTCCTCATATAGTCTGGGTATAAATCCCTTATCTATATGACCTGTGAAATTTTTCTCCTATTCTATAGGGGTTTTTTTCCCCCCTTTAATTGATGGTGTCCTGTGAAGCCCGGACATTTTTAACTCAGTAAATCTAACTTATCTATTTTGTTTTCTTGTGCTTTTGATGCTGTATCTAAGAAATTGTTGTCTAATCAAAAATCACAAAGATTCACTCCTATAATTTTCTTCCAGGAGTTAAAGTTTTATCTCTTACATTTAGTTCTATGATCCATTTTGAGTTAATCTTTGTGTAGGGTATAAGGAAGGGGTCCAACTTCGTTCTTTTGCATGTAGATATCCAGTTGTCCCAGCACCATTTGTTAAAAACATTATTCTTTCCCCACTGAAATGTCTTAGGAACTCTGTCAAAAATAAATTGACCATGAATATAAGAGTAGAACCCTTGCCTTTAACTAGTGTGCCATACTGACACAGCACTCAGACCAATATTTGCACAAAGTATTAACAAAATCTGCTAATCCCAAGAATGCTAACGATGGTTATCTCTACTAAGCTTGACTTTTTTTTTTTTTTAGATTTTATTTATTTATGAGAGACAGAGAGAGAAAGAGAGACAGGCAGAGGGAGAAGCAGGCTCCAGGGAGCCGATGTGGGACTCAATCCCGTCCGGGATCACGCCCTGGACTGAAGGTGACGTTAAACAACTAAGCCACAGGGGCTGCCCCCTAAGCTTGACTTTCATTTTTCATCATATAATCTTTTGTATTATGTGTTTTTAAACCATAAGTATTATTTTTATAAAAAGTTTTTTAAGTGCTAGTTAATTTTAAATTTTTAAAAAATCATCCCTATTATACGTGGTCAAGACAGGGTCAAAAACTAAGTGACTGTATTTTTATATGCCATTCAAATATTACTAACTGAAATAAGATAAAGTAAAAAGGGATATAGAAATCTCTAAATCTGAGACATGGGTGCTTTTTTTTTAAGATTTTATTTATTTATTTTTGAGAGACACACAGAGAGGCAGAGACACAGGCAGAGGGAGAAGCAGACTCCCTGCGGGGAGCCTGATGTGGGACTCGATCACAGGACCCCAGGATCACGACTTGAGCTGAAGGCAGACACTCAACCGCTGAGCCACCCAGGTGTCTCATAGGCATGGGTGCTTCTTTTTTTTTTTTTCATATTCAATGAATTGTAGACTTTTTTTCAGTTTATTAAGAAAAACTAGAATTGACATGTCTGTCAAATTCTTATCACATCTACATTTTTGTATTCAGAATATCTCAGACTTCACCCAATAGATAATACCACTGTATTATTCAGGACTCACCCCACTGCAAGTGACAGAAACCAAATTCAAATTAGCTGAAGCACTACTGGTGGCTCTAGAAACTACTGGTGGCTCTAGAAAAAAGCATAAAGGACTCAAGACTTCATGACTGCAGAATTAGATCTAATCAGGCAGAAATTAAAAATCAATGGAATGAGATGCAATCCAAACTAGAGGTCCTAAAAACGAGGTTTAAAGACGTAGAAGAACAAGTGAGTGACAGAAGAAAAGTTGATGGCAAAGAGGGAAACTGAGGAAAAAAGAGACAAACAAAAGATCATGAGGATAGATTAAGGGAAATAAGTGACAGCCTGAGGAAGAAAAATCTATGTTTAATTGGGGTTCCTGAGGGCGCCAAAAGGGACAGAGGTCCAGAATATGTATTTGAACAAATCATAGCTGAAAACTTTCCTAATCTGGGAAGGGAAACAGGCGTTCAGATCCAAGAAATAGAGAGATTCCCCCCCCCCTAAAATCAATAAAAACTGTTCAACACCTCGACATTTAATAGTGAAGCTTGCAAATTCCAAAGATAAAGAGAAGATCCTTAAAGCAGCAAGAGACAAGAAATCCCTAACTTATATGGGAAGAAATATAATATTAACAGAAGACCTCTCCACAGAGACCTGGCAGGCCAGAAAGGGCTGGAGGATATATTCAGGGTCCTAAATGAGAAAAATATGCAGCCAAGAATACTTTATCCAGCAAGGCTCTCATTCAGAATAGAAGGAGAGATAAAGAGCTTCCAAGACAGGCAGGAACTGAAAGAATATGTGACCACCAAACCAGCTCTGCAAGAAATATTAAGGGGACTCTTAAAATTCCCCTTTAAGAAGAAGTCCAAGGGTACAAACCACAAAAACAGGGACTGAATAGGTATCACGATGACACTAAACTCATATCTTTCAATAGTAACTCTGAACGTGAATGGGCTTAACGACCCCATCAAAAGGCACAGGTTTTCAGACTGGATAAAAAAGGAGGACCCATCTATTTGCTGTCTACAAGAGACTCATTTTAGACATAAGGACACCCACAGCCTGAAAATAAAAGGTTGGAGAACCATTTACCAAATGATCCTCAAAAGAAAGCAGGGTAGCCATCCTTATATTAGATAAACTAAAGTTTATCCCGAAGACTGTAGTGAGAGATGAAGAGGGACACTATATCATACTTAAAGGATCTATCCAACAAGAGGACTTAACAATCATCAATATATATGCCCTGAATGTGGGAGCTGCCAAATATATCCAATCAATTAATAACCAGAGTTAAGACATACTTAGATAATAATACACTTATACTTGGTGATTTCAATGTAGCGCTTTCTACACTCAATAGGTATTCTAAGCACAACATCTCCAAAGAAACAGGAGCTTTATTTTTTATTTTTTTTAATTTATTTATGATAGTCACACAGAGAGAGAGAGAGAGAGAGGCAGAGACATAGGCAGAGGGAGAGGCAGGCTCCATGCACCGGGAGCCCGACATGGGACTCGATCCTGGGTCTCCAGGATCTCGCCCTGGGCCAAAGGCAGGCGCTAAACCACTGCGCCACCCAGGGATCCCGAAACAGGAGCTTTAAATGATACACGGGACCAGATGGATTTCACAGATATCTACAGAACTTTACATCCAAACGCAACTGAATACACATTCTTTTCAGTGCACATGGAACTTTCTCCAGAATAGACCACATACTGGGTCACAAATCAGGTCTTAACCGATACCAAAAGATTGGGATCGTCCCCTGCATATTCTCAGACTACAGTGCCCTGAAATTAGAGCTAAATCACAAGAAGTTTGGAAGGATTTCAAACATGTGGTGGTTAAGGACCATCCTGCTAAAAGATGAAAGGGTCAACCAGGAAATTAAGGAAGAATTAAAAAGATTCATGGAAACTAATGAGAATGAAGATACAACCATTCAAAATCTTTGGGATGCAGCAAAAGCAGTCCTGAGGGGGAAATACATCACAATACAAGCATCCATCCAAAAATCGGAAAGAACTCAAATACAAAAGCTAACCTTGCACCTAAAGGAGCTGGAGAAAAAACAGCAAATAGATCCTACACCCAGCAGAAGAAGAGAGTTAATAAAGATTTGAGCAGAACTCAATGAAATAGAGACCAGAAGAACTGTGGAACAGGTCAACAAAACCAGGAGTTGGTTCTTTGAAAGATTTAATAAGATAGATAAACCATTACCCAGCCTTATTAAAAAGAAGAGAGAAAAGACTCAATTAAATCATGAATGAGAAAGGAGAGATCACCACCAACACCAAGGAAATACAAACAATTTTAAAAACATATTATGGGGATCCCCGGGGGGGGGGGCGCAGCGGTTTGGCGCCTGCTTTTGGCCCAGGGCGCAATCCTGGAGACCCGGGATCGAGTCCCACGTCGGGATCCTAGTGCATGGAGCCTGCCTATGTCCCTCTGCCTGTGTCTCTGCCTCTCTCTCTCTCTGTGTGTGTGACTATCATAAAAAAAAATTTAAAAATATATTATGAGTAGCTATATGCCAATAAATCAGGCAATTTAGAAGAAATGGAAGCATTTCTGGAAAATCACAAACTACCAAAACTGGAGCAGGAAGAAATAGAAAACCTGAACAGGACAATAACCAGGGAGGAAATTGAAGAAGTCATCAAAAACCTCCCAAGACACAAAAGTCCAGGGCCAGATGGCTTCCCAGGGGAATTCTATCAAACGTTTAAAGAAGAAACCATACCTATTCTACTAAAGCTGTTTGGAAAGATAGAAAGAGATGGAATACTTTCAAACTCGTTCTATGAGGCCAGCATCACCTTAATTCCAAACCAGACAAAGACCCCACCAAAAGGGAGAATTCTAGACCAATATCCCTGATGAACATGGATGCAAAAATTCTCAACAAGACACTAGCCAATAGGATACAACAATACATTAGGAAGATTATTCACCATGACCAAGTGGGATTTATCCCCGGGATGCAAGGCTGGTTTAACACTCATAAAGCAATTAATGTGATTGATCATAACAGCGAGAGAAAAAACAAGAACCATATGATCCTCTCAATAGATGCAGAGAAAGCATTTGACAAAATACAGCATCCATTCCTGATCAAAATTCTTCAGAGTATAGGGATAGAGGGAACATTCCTCAGCATCTTAAAAGCCATCTACGAAAAGCCCACAGCAAATATCATCCTCAGTGGGGAAACACTGGCAGCCTTTCCCCTAAGATCAGGAACACGACAGGGATGTCCACTCTCACAACTGCTATTCAACATAGTACTAGAAGTCCTAGCCTCAGCAATCAGACACAAAAGAAATAAAAGGCATTCAAATTGGCAAAGAAGAAGTCAAATTCTCCCTCTTCGCCGATGACATGATACTCTACATAGAAAACCCAAAGACTCCACCCCAAGATTGCTAGAACTCATACAGCAATTCAGCAGTGTGGCAGGATACAAAATCAATGCCCAGAAGTCAGTGGCATTTCTATACACTAACAATGAGACTGAATAAAGAGAAATTCAGGAGTCAATCCCATTGACAATGGCACCCAAAAGCCTAAGATACCTAGGAATAAACCTAACCAAAGAGGTAAAGGATCTATACCCTAAAAACTACAGAACACATCTGAAAGAAATTGAGGAAGACACAAAGAAATGGAAAAATATTCCATGCTCACAGATTGGCAGAATTAATATTGTGAAAATGTCAATGCTACCCAGGGCAATTTACACATTCAATGCAATCCCTATCAAAATACCATGGACTTTCTTCAGAGAGTTGGAACAAATTATCTTAAGATTTGTATGGAATCAGAAAAGACCCCGAATAGCCAGGGGAATATTAAAAAAGAAAACCATCACAATGCCAGATTTCAGGTTATACTACAAAGCTGTGGTCATCAAGATAGTGTGGTACTGGCACAAAAACAGACACATAGATCAATGGAACAGAATAGAGAATCCAGAAGTGGACCCTCAACTTTATGGTCAACTAATATTCGATAAAGGAGGAAAGACTATCCACTGGAAGAAAGACAGTCTCTTCAAGAAATGGTGCTGGCGGAGGGGGACACTTGACGGGATGAGCACTGGGTGTTATTCTGTATGTTGGTAAATTGAACACCAATAAAAATTAATTTATAAAAAAAAAAAAAAAAAAAAAAAAAGAAATGGTGCTGGGAAAATTGGACATCCACATGCAGAAGAATGAAACTAGACCACTCTCTTGCACCATACACAAAGATAAACTCAAAATGGATGAAAGATCTAAATGTGAGACAAGATTCCATCAAAATTCTAGAGGAGAACACAGGCAACACCCTTTTTGAACTCGGCCACAGCAACCTCTTGCAAGATACATCCACGATGGCAAAAGAAACAAAAGCAAAAATGAACTATTGGGACTTCATCAAGATAAGAAGCTTTGCACAGCAAAAGAAACAGTCAACAAAACTAAAAGACAACCTACAGAATGGGAGAAGATATTCGCAAATAATGTATCAGATAAAGGGCTAGTTTCCAAGATCTATAAAGAACTTATTACACTCAACAGCAGGCAGCCCCGGTGGCGCAGCGGTTTAGTGCCGCCTGCAGCCCAGGGCATGATCCTGGAGTCCTGGGATCGAGTCCCATGTCAGGCTCTCTGCATGGGGCCTGCTTCTCCATCTGCCTGTGTCTCTGCCTCTCTCTCTCTCCAATAAAAAAGTAAATTAATTAAAAAAAAAACAAATTGGCTGAAGCAGTGAAGGAGATTATTGGTTTGTCTAAAGAAAACCATAAAGAAAAACCAAAATCTAGGCCAATTAATTATAGGGTCCCAAAAGCACAATGGGGCTTGGTATTTGCTGCAGAATATTCCAGACCAGACCTGACCTTTCTTATCTGCTGTCCATAAGCTTCACCAATGCCTTCCAGACTCACCAATGACACTTCAAAAATTTTTAATTAAACCCTGGTTTTCATATTCTCTTTTTCCATGTTGCTTATTTGAGAAGGGCAGCACCGAAATGAGGATTCTTAGTGGTAAAATCTCATGGAAAGAGAATCAGAATGTCAACGTGGGAAAAACACTGGGGGTCAGTATTTATTCTACTGATGAGGAAACTGATCTCCAGACAGCTAATTAATTGGTGTCAGACTTAGGGCTGTCACACAAAGCCTCTTGATTCCATTATGCCTTCCTGACTCCTCTGACTTCATGGGATGACTGACTCTAAAGGAAGGTGACAATTCCTTACATAACATCTATGATAAGGTCACCACCCACCTATAAAGCTCAGATATTTGCCAATACATGAAACACAGAAATCAAGGCCATCGCAGGGGAAGGGGTACCTTCTATAATCAAAAAGAGCTGTAATTGGGGCACCTGGGTGGCTCAGATGGTTAAGTGTCTGCCTTTGGTTCAGATCATGATCTCAGGGTCCTGGGATCGAGCCCCATCTGTGTTGGGCTCCCTGCTCAGCAGGAATCTTCTTCTTCCTCTCCCTGCCTCCTCATGCTCTCTCTCTGTCTGACTCAAATGAATAAACAAAATCTTTAAAAAAATAAGAGAGCTACAATCTTACTGTGGAGAGACTGTTCACCCCAAATAAACATAAAATAAACAAATGAATAGCTAGATAAGAGCCCAATTAATCAAAATCATTAGAATTTTTCCTTAAACTCTACCTCTAACAAAAAAGGCAAATTTTATTTTTAATTGTTCTCATTTTGAAATAAAATATGAAGCAGCATTCAAAGAAATAAGTAAATATGGCAAGAACAGCATAGAACCATGTATAATACATGAATTTCTTTATTTTGTCCCAACTCTTCTTAGATCAGTTCCCAATATTTGGATCAATGAAATACCTACTGTCCACTTGTAAAAAGCTCAAAACAAGGGATCCCTGGGTGGCGCAGCGGTTTGGCGCCTGCCTTTGGCCCAGGGCGCGATCCTGGAGACCCGGGATCGAATCCCACGTCGGGCTCCCGGTGCTTGGAGCCTGCTTCTCCCTCTGCCTGTGTCTCTGCCTCTCTCTCTCTCTCTCTGTGTGTGTGACTATCATAAAAAAAAAAACCTCAAAACAAAAGTTAATAATTAAAGTGCCCCATACTTAACATTCACAAAAATTATGTACATCAATGAAAGAGATTGGATAATCTAGAGACAGACAAATATAGAATAATTTATGATAAAAAGACATCACAAAGCAATAAAAAGTGTATTTTCCCCCTGGGTACTTTTATTTTTTTTAAATTTAAATTCAATTAATTAACATATGATGTATTATTGGTTACAGAGGTAGAGGTCAGTGATTCATCAGTCTTACATGATACCCAGTGCTCATTATATCATGTGCCCTCCTTAATGTCCATCACCCAGTTACCCCATTCCCCTGCTCCAGAAACCCTCAGTTTGTTTCCTATGATTAAGAATCTCTTATGGTTTGTCTCCCTCTCTGATTTCATCTTATTTCATTTTTCTTCTCTTCCCCTATAATCCTGTTTTGTTTATTAAATTCCACACAAGTGAGGTCATATGATAATTGTCTTTCTCTGACTTATTATGCTTAGCATAATACCCTCTACTTCCATCAATGTCGTTGCAAATGCCAAGATTTCCTTTTTTGATGTCTGAGTAGTATTCTATTGTGTGTATATACACATACCACATCTTCTTTATCCAGTCATCTGTCAATGGACTCTTTCCATAGTTTGACTGCTGTGGACATTGCTACTACAAACATTGAGGTGAGGTGTCCCATCATTTCACTACATTTGTATCTTTGGGGTAAATCCCTAGTAGTGTAATTGCTGGGTCGTAGGGTAGCTCTATTTTCGACTTTTTGAGGAACCTCCCACTGTTTTCCAGGGTGGCCATACCAGCTTGCATTTCCACCAACAGTGTAAGAGGATTCCCCTTTCTCTGCATCCTTGCTAACATCTGTTATTTCCTGACTTGTCTATTTTAGCCATTCTGAATGGTGTGAGGTGGTATCTCATTGTGGTTTTGATTTGTACTTCCCTGATGTCAAGTGACATTGAGCATTTTTTCATGTGTCTGTTGGCCATTTGTATGTCTTCTTTGGAGAAATGTCTGTTCATGTCTTCTGCCCATTTCTTGACAGGATTATTTGTTCTTTGGGTGTTGAGTTTGATTAGTTCTTTATAGATTTTGGATACTAGCTAGCCCTTTATCTGATAAGACATTTACAAATATCTTCTCCCATTCTATCAGTTGTCTTTTGGTTTTACTGACTGTTTCCTTTGCTGTGCAAAAGCTTTTAATCTTGCTGATGTTGCAATAGTTCTTTTTTGCCTTTCTTTCCCTTGTGCCTGTGGAGATGTGTCTAGCAAGAAGTTGCTGTGTCTGAGATCATAGAGGTTCCTATCTGCATTCTCCTCTAGGATTTTGATGGATTCCTGTCTCACATTTAGATCTTTCATCCATTTCAAGTCTATTTTTGTGTATGGCATAAGGGATTGGTCCAGTTTCATTCTTCTGTACTTGACCGTCCAATTTTCCCAATACCATTTGTTGAAGAGACTATCTTTTTTTCCATCGGATATACTTTCCTGCTTTGTCAAAGATTAGTTGACCATAGAGTTGAGGGTCCATTTCTGGGTTCCCTCTTCTGTTCCAATGATCTGTGTCTGTTTGTGCTACAGTATCATACTGTCTTGATGATCACAGCTTTGTAATACAGCTTGAAGTCTGGGATTGTGATGCCATCAGTTTGGTTTTCAACATTCCTTTGGCTATTTAGGGTCCTTCCTGGTTCTATACAAATTTTAAGATTATTTGTTCTGGCTCTGTGAAAAAAGTTGATGGTATTTTGATAGGAATTTCACTGAATGCCTAGATTGCTCTAGGTAACATAGACATTTTAACAATATTTGTTCTTCCAATCCATGAGCATGGAATGTTTTTCCATTTCTTTGTGTCTTCCTTGATTTCTTTCATGAGTATTCTATAATTTTCTGAATACAGAGCTTTTGCCTCTTTGGTTAGGTTTATTCCTAGATATCTTATAGGTTTGGTGTAATTGTAAATGGGATCAACTCCTTTATTTTTCTTTCTTCTGTTTCATTGTTAGTGTATAGAAATGCCACTGATTTCTGTGCATTGATTTTGTATCCTGCCACTTTGCTGAATTCCTGTATGAGTTCTAGCAATTTTGGGGGTGGAGTATTTTGGGTTTTTCACATACAGTATTATGTCATCTGCAAAGAGTGAGAGTTTGACTTCTGTGCCAATCTGGATGCTTTTCATTTCATTTTGTTGTCTGAGAAAAAAAAAATTTTTTTTAAATACTATGGTGATGGTACACCTGGGTGGCTCAGTCTGTTAACTAATTTTGGCTCAGGTCATGATCTCATGGTCATGAGGTCAAGCCCTATGTTGAGCTTTGCACTAGATGTGAAGCCTACTTGGGATTTTCTCTCTTCCTCTCCCCCAGCGCCCCTCCCTCTCTAAAAAAATGTTTAAAAATTAAAAAAATTTAAAATAATATCGTAATTATGGCTCCATAATTTGGAAACAAGTTTTTTCACTTGTCTCTTACTATATAACAAACAAAGAGAACTCAAGCAAATTGGTGAATAAACAGCAGGATCACAAATGATAAAGCGAATAAAGAACAAGAACAACTAATTCATTAGAAAATAAAGAACCTAGAATAAAATGTCTATTTCACTTTTCTTTCAAAATCAGAATTGAAGATTAAAGCAATGAAGTATAGTTTCATATTTATATACACATATATATGTAAAAGATTTTATTGATTTATTCATGAGATACCGAGAGAGGCAGAGACACAGGCAGAGGGAGAAGCAGGCCCCCTGTGGGGAGCCTGATGTGGGGCTCGATCCCAGGACTCTGGGATCATGCCCTGAGCTGAAGGCAGATGCTCAACCATTGAGCCACCCAGGTGTCCCCATTTTTTATGTATTAAAAATGGAAACTCTCAGTGCTGGTAAATGTACACTAATGGGAGTCCATGAACATAAGGGAGTATCTAGTATAAGCTGTTACTATTCTTTTGGAAAACCATTTGATAGTGTGGATCAAAAACCATTGAAATAGCCATCCTCTTCTTTTCCTTTTTTTTTTTTTTAAGATTTTATTTATTTATTCATGAGAGACACACAGAGAGAGGCAGAGACACAAGCCAGAGGGAGGAGAAGCAGACTCCATGCAGGGAGTCTGATGTGGGACTCGATCCCAGGACCCCAGGATCATGACCTGAGCTGAAGGCAGACGCTCAACCACTGAGCCACACAGTCACCCAACAGCCATCCTTTTCAACCAAGGATTCTTATAGGAATTTATCTTAAGAACAACAAAAAAATTAAACTAATGAAAACATTATATTCATAAAATGACCCTCACTTTCTAGTCTTCTCATAGGAAAAGCTTTTAGTAATTTTTATGTATATAATTAGCATCATCTGGTTAATGGGAAAATTTCCAAATCTCTTTTCAATATGAGTTCTATAGCCTTAGGAATAATCATGTTAACTTCCTGTGAAATCCAAGGGAGCAAAACAGACCACTGACCTATCAACATTTTCCACTCCCTACCTCCTGAACATGTGTATCACCTAAGGACAGGGACAAAATCATATCTTGTTTCAGCCACCTTTCTCTCTCCAAAGGCTAAATTGCAAACAGCTTCTATTCCTCCTCTCCAGCCTCCTTCACACCTTTCTATTCCCATCCTCAATCCATTCTTTTTATCTATATGTTACCAACACAGCATCATTGGTTATAGTAAAAAAAAAAAAACTGGAAAACAACATATGTCCAACATTAGGAGAATGGCTAAATTATAGTACCTCTCTTTTTCTTCAATAATTTTAATGGTTCTATACTTATGCAAGATTCAAAACAATATGGAAATGGCTTAACGTATTGTTAATTGCAAAGAAACAGAATACCAAATCCTATGTACCATAGTTTTACAATTACATGAAAATTTGCATATAGGAATCATAAAAAGGGATATGCAATATGGTTATAGAAGTTATATTGGCAAGATAGAATTATGCATGACTTTTCCTTTTTTGTATTTCTCAAACTTAAAAATGATTTTCTTTTTGCAAGACACAATAATTGGCCACAATTTGCAATATATGATACTTAATTAGAGGCTCTAACTCACAACCCCAAGATCAAGAATTGCATGCACCATGGACTGAGCCAGCCAGGTGCCCCACAACTGAGTAAATTTTAATATGAACTTACATAGGATGATATTATTGTGTTAAGTCCACTGACTTTATATGGAAGAGTACTTGTTCTTAGGAGACACATGCTGAAATACTTAAGGCTAAAAGTTGTGATGTCTGTAATTTATTTCAAATGGTTCAAGATAAAAGAGTAGAGGGGGATTGATTGGGAGAAAAAAGAGGATGTAAGGAAGGAAAATAAAACAAATGTAGCAAAATGTGAATCTTTAGAAGAGAATTTGGGTATCCATTATACTAGTCTTTCAACCTTTCTGTTGACTGGGGAAATTGCTAGAATTATTGGGATAATAGCCTTCAAAGCCCATAATACTATATTCCTGTTCAGAGTTGCGGGAAAAGTCTGGCTCATTCGTCTTCATTCCATTACCTTCAGTCATGTCTCTGCAGATGGCTGGTTTGAGTTTGAAAAACTCCGGAAGTTGTAAGTCAGCCCACTTTGGGTATATCAATTTGTAACTAATAAGGAATCCCTGGGACTTATTTCTTGATTTCCTTTGTTTAGGCAACATAAACATCTCTTAGACCAGTGGCCCTCAAAATGTGGTAGGCATACCTCTGGAATCCCTGAGGTCAAAACTGTTTTCATAATAATAAGATGCATTTGCCTTTTTCACTGTTGGCATTCTTAATAATGTCGAAGAGTAAAAGAGTATTAAGACCAAAAGTTTGACAAACTTTTGACAACGACCAATCTTGATGTTTTGAAAGATTTGAAAGAAAGAAAACATGAAAGGTAGAAATTCCACAGGAGCTAATTTTATCTAGGCCTGAAAAAAATTTTTTTTAAAAATTTATTTATTTATTTATGATAGACATAGAGAGAGGCAGAGACACAGGAGGAGGGAGAAGCAGGCTCCATGCCGGGAGCCCGACACAGGACACAATACCGGGACTCCAGGATCGTGTCCTGGGTCAAAAGCAGGTGCTAAACTGCTGAGCCACCCAGGGATCCCATGAAAAAAAAAATTCTTAAAGCTAAATAAAGCGAACACAACTTGGCTTCTCTCCCCAAAGTCCCCAACACTAATTAGAATGGGGCAGTCCTTCAGTCTAGGCTCCTCTTAAAAAACAAAAAAATTGTTTTTGTCACTGTTGTTAGTTCTAATTCCATGCCACTTAAAACAAAATGGAGGAGGAGATGGTGGAGGAGGAGGGGAGGAAAGTAAAGGAGGAGAACAAGAGGAAGAAGAGGAAGGAGGGGGTAAAGTGACTTTACCAACTGTAGAACAAACAGATTCAATGTTCCCCTCCTTCCTTGATCCTTACACGTTGCATGAGGCTCTCAAGGCCTGCATGTCTATGCTGTAGTCACCAGGACAAAAAAAAAAAAAAAACCAGCAGCAGATTATTGGAGTTGACAGCTTGGACTTCTGAGAGCACGGGGTCAAGGCTGTCAAGAGATGAGAGGAGTAGCTTGTAAATTTCAGAGCAGGGGACTCAAGGGGGGAAAGCAAAGCAGAGCCCAGCAAAAGGAAGCAAAATGGCAGAGTTAAATACAAACTAAAACTGCCACTTGTTAGAACTTGAATTTCTGCCATTAATAAGCCACATGATCACTTCAAATGTGATGATAAAAATTTTATAGCACTCCACTCTGCCCGCTGTCATCACTTCCTGGTTCATAGGTTTGTCACATTCATGTGTTTACTCTGTTGCCTATGGTTAAAAGCACCTAGACTATAAGACATCAGAAGAAATCAAGGATTTCCGCAAATCCTATAGCTCTAAAACCTTTTATTTGGCTCAAGGATTTTGCAAACATGCCACTGCTCTCATATTTCTTTTAATAAATTAACATTTGTAATGGTATTTTTTTTCAACCCAGAATATTATTACACTTGGATCTAACAAGACTCCATGAAATAACAAGATATTCCATAAAAATCCTAAGAGTGGGGAAGCTATCATGGGGAAGTATGACATGATCTATATGGTGAGAAGACAAGATAATTATGCACGCTTTTTAAAGGCTGCAGGGTATGAGACATGCTAGAAAAATAAAACATAAGAACATAAGAAGGAAGACTAAAGACTCCTTAATGTGACATGATGATGACTTCTCTAGCACTGAATAAATGCATCTTAGTCTTTAGTACTATTTATTTGCCAAATTAAAACAAAACACCTAGGATGTTTTTTTAAGCCTCAAAGGGATTTTTAATTCTTACAAAGAACTTGCCATGTTAAGTACTTAGTATGTTTCAGAAGAGCTGCTACAAACAGGCCTACAACGTCCTGATTATAGCTCTTCTTTATCTCAGAGGAGTCTCATTAGAGGGTTAAAATTAAACCTGGGTTATGCTGAGGGTCCTACCTCTTAGGGATTTCCCACTTGCCTCACCCCACAGTTGTATACTATTATGATGATATGCCATGTCCAGGATTAGATAGTTATATGAGACTGAGAAGATACATTTGAAAGGAAATAGCCCTTCCCCAAAGGACTGGATTATGGAATGATCTATGATGGAAGAAAATATGCCAGAAGCTCAAATGAGTTGCCACTAGAAACTGACTCTTCTTGTGGGGGTGGGCAGGGGTGGGCAGAAAGTTATTCTTATTTACTGGATCACTCAGCCCAAAGATTATCAGGTCAGGGTTAGGGTCTACTACTGAATGATCAAATGGAAGAAGAAGAAAATCCAACTTCCTTTCACCTCGCTGTTAAATTTTATATTGATGCTATTAATAAAAACATCATTTTAAAGGAAATACTATAGAAGTTTTTTAAAATTGGAAGTGTGAAAACAAAAGATATTACATGAAAGAATAAAATCTTTTTATTTTCTATTGGTGTTCAATTTGCTAACATATAGAATAACACTCAGTGCTCATCCCATCAAGTGCCCCCCTCAGTGCCCCTCACCCAGTCACCCCCACCCCCCACCCACCTCCCTTTCTACCACCCCTTGTTCGTTTCCCAGAGTTAGGAGTCTCTCATGTTCTGTCTCCCATCCGTGAAAGAATAAAATTGAGAAGCTTTCCTTAGTATGTCCTTTAAAAATGACTTTCAATGACTTGAGAGATAGATCTGGCTTAATAATGCCTTCTGGACTTCAGTTTTTTCTTTTTTTTTTAATTTTTATTTATTTATGACAGTCACACACACACACACACAGAGAGAGAGAGAGAGAGAGAGAGAGAGAGAGGCAGAGACACAGGCAGAGGGAGAAGCAGGCTCCATGCACTGGGAGCCCGATGTGGGATTCGATCCCGGGTCTCCAGGATCGCGCCCTGGGCCAAAGGCAGGCGCTAAACCGCTGTGCCACCCAGGGATCCCTGGACTTCAGTTTTTTCATCTGTGATATGAGTTGGTCTAGATATTTCTGCAAATGTGCCCTTTGTGAACATAAAGCAAATACATGGCAGAAAATGTAAATGCTATCTTTGTATAACATACTTACTATTAAACCTGAATAATAGTCATTAAACTACAAAAAGAATCTGTGGAAAATGACACAACTGATTCCTCACACACGTACGTATATGCACACACACACACAGACACACTCCTACTACATACCACTTAAGAGCTAGCTAAAAAGATCTCACCTATACTACACCATTAATTCTCATAATTTCAATAAACATGCTTCAAACATTTATACAGAAAATATTCTGTATTTTTCATATTCTTTATGTGACCTAATGAGTGTTAAGAATAGCCAATGAGGGGTGCTTGCGTGGCTTCGTTGGTTAAATATCTGCCTTCGGCTCAGGTCATGATCCCAGGGTGTTTATCCTGGGGAGACAAGACTGGTCCAATATTCAAACTCAATCAATATAATCTACCATAGGGATCCTTGGGTGGCTCAGCGGTTTAGCACCGGCCTTTGGCCCAGGGCGTGATCCTGGAGTCCCGGGATCGAGTCCCACGTCAGGCTCCTGGCATGTAGCCTGCTTCTCCCTCTGTCTGTGTCTCTGCCTCTCTCTCTCTTTATGTCTATCATGAATAAATAAATAAAATCTTTAATATATATATATATATATATATAATCTACCATATTAATGGTCTAAAAGAAAAACCCGTATCAGTTATATGCCAATGTACTAGATGCCCTGTAACTACCCAAACTGACTCAAGAAGAAATGCAAATCTAAACAGACCTATAACTAGTGGAGAATTGAATCACCAAGAAAACTTCCCACAAAGAAAAGCCCAGACTCAGATGTCTTCATTAGTGAACTCTAACAAACATCCAAAGCAGAATTAACACCAATTCTTCACAAACTATTCCAAAAAACAGAAAAGGAAAGAACATTTCCCAACTCATTTTATGATTACCACTATTACCTTGAAAACTAGACAAGAACATTACAAGAAAAGAAAAACACAGAACAATATTCCCTATAGACACAAAAATCCTCCACAAAATATTAGCAAAGCAAATCCAGCAACATAATCGAAATAATTATGTATCAATCATCAAGTGGAATTTATCCCAGGATTAACTTTGCATAGGTTGATTTAACATATGAAAAAATCAATTGAGGAAAGCCTGGGTGGCTCAGTGGTTGAGCATCTGCCTTCTGCTCAGGGCGTGATCCCAGGGTCCGAGGATCAGGTCCCACATCGGGCTTCCCATAGGGAGTCTGCTTCTCCCTCTGCTTGTGTCTCTGCCTCTTTCTGTCTTTCATGAATAAACAAATAAAATCTTTTAAAAAATTAATTGATGTAATCTTTTTTAAACAGAATAAAAAACAAGGGACCCCTGGGTGGCTCAGTGGTTGAGCATCTGCCTTTAGTTCAGGGCATGATCCTAGAGTCCTGGGATCGAGTCCCACATTGGGCTTCCTGCATGCAGCCTGCTTCTCCCTCTGTCTGTGTCTCTGCCTCTCCGTGTTTCTCATGAATAAATAAAATATTTTTTTAGAAAGAATAAAAAATAAAAAACAAAAACTACATGATCATCTCAATAGATGCAGAAAAAACATTTGACAAAATTAATAACCACCTTTCATGATAAAAAAAATACTCAACAAACCAGGAATAGAAGGAAACTCTCAATTTGATAAAGGCCATCTGCAAAAAACAAAGGCTAACATCATGCTTAATGGTGAAAGAATGCTTGCCCTCTAAGATCAGGAACAAGATAAAGATGTCTGGTCTTACCATTTCCATTCAACACTGTATTGACAGTTATTGCCAGGGCAATTAGGCAAAGAAATAAAAGGTATCCAAGTTGAAAAGTATGAATAAGACTACTTGTATTCACAGATAACACGATCTTCTCTGTAGAAAATCCTCAGGAAAATACATATACACACACCTGTTAGAATGAATAAGCAAGTTCAGCAAGGTTGTAAGATATGAGATTATATTCCTATATATGAATCTGAAAATGAAATTAGGCAAGCATTCCCCCCCCCATTTACAATAACCTCAAAAAGAATAAAATACTTGGGAAAAAGTTTAACAAGAGTGCAATGATTCAATTTCTATGAAATGTCTAGAATAGGCAAATCTATAGAGATAGGTAGATTGGTGGCTGACAGGCTGGCAGGGGTGGGGGTGGGTGGGTGGAGGCTAGTATTTATGGATACAATGTTTCTTTTAGGGGTAGTGAAAATTACATGGTTGTACCTGAACTATGCATTTTTATTTTATTTATTTATTTTTTAAATTTATTCATAAGAGACAGAGAGAGAGAGGCAGAGACACAGGCAGAGGGAGAAGCAGGCTCCATGCAGGGAGCCTGACACGGGACTCGAGCCTGAGGTCTCCAGGATCACACCCTGGGCCGAAGGCAGCGCTAAACCACTGAGCCACCAGGGCTCCCCAACTATGCATTTTTAAATGGTGATTTTTTTTTTTTATGGTATGTTAGTTATGTCTCAACTTTTAAAAACCCTTATATAAATATTTATAGCAGCTCTATTTATAATCCAAAAAAGTGGAAATAATCCAAATATTCTTTTTTTTAAATTTTTATTTATTTATGATAGTCACACAGAGAAAGAGAGAGAGAGGCAGAGACATAGGCAGAGGGAGAAGCAGGCTCCATGCACCGGGAGCCTGATGTGGGATTTGATCCCGGATCTCCAGGATCGCGCCCTGGGCCAAAGGCAGGCGCTAAACTGCTGTGCCACCCAGGGATCCCTCCAAATATTCTTCAATGAATGAAAGGTAAATAAATTATGGCACATTCATGCAATGTAATAAATGCAATGAAATGGAATAAACTATAGTTACACACAACAAATTGGATAAATTTCTAAGGCATTATACTGTGCGGAAAAAAAATCTCAAAAAGTTATATATTGTGTAATTCTATTTATATGACATTCCTGAAAATGCAAAACTATACAGAGAACAGATAGTGGTTCCCAGAAGTTAGAAGTGGGGGTTGGTTGTGTCCACAAAAGGACAGCATAAGAGAGTTTTTTCAGGATTATGGAACTGTTAATATATGCTGATTATGTACACATGTGTTAAAACTATCAATTTTACTTGTATCATAAAAATTTAAAAAATAAAATTTAACAAGGTATCTCAAAAGATACACTCATTTCCTATGCAGTTGTTATAAAATAAAAAAACAAGACTGCAATAGAGATCTTATATGAACAAGAGGGACATGAATTTAAGGATCAGCCCTCTCAGAGAATGGGTTCTTTTTTTTTTTTTGTAATAATAAATTTATTTTTTATTGGTGTTCAATTTGCCAACATACAGAATAGCACCCAGTGCTCATCCCGTCAAGTGCCCCCCTCAGTGCCCATCACCCATTCACCCCCACCCCCCGCCCTCCTCCCCTTCCACCCCCCCTAGTTCGTTTCCCAGAGTTAGGAGTCTTCTATGTTCTGTCTCCCTTTCTGATATTTCCTACCCATTTCTTCTCCCTTCCCCTCTATTCCCTTTCACTATTATTTATATTCCCCAAATGAATGAGACTATATAATGTTTGTCCTTCTCCGATTGACTTATTTCACTCAGCATAATACCCTCCAGTTCCATGCACGTCGAAGGAAGTGGTGGGTATTTGCCATTTGTTTCTAATGGCTGAGTAATATTCCATTGTATACATAAACCACATCTTCTTTATCCTCAGAGAATGGGTTCTAAAAATATACTTGAATTTATGCATATTCCTCTACTGAAATCTTAAAAAATACAATTAAGATATTATTTGGATCTTAGCATATTTATTACTTTAAAGCAAGCTCCTTCCTGCTATGTCAGAAGTTACTGACATACCCACATAAAATGAAGTAAATGAGTTAAAATCCTAGTTGTTCAGGCATGCATTCCAGCAGCCAAGATGGGAAAAAGGATATGTCTTAGATAATACATGCGAAATTCCTTTGTATATTGTGGGATCCTATAAAATGCTAGGTATTTTTATTTGGAATTAATACATTTCCACTTAAAAAAAATACATTTCCTATGCATCTGGTGACTTGATTAACTTTTCTGGGAGACAGATCTACAGAATATTGGAGCTGGAAAGGTCTTTTTGTCTTAAGATTTTATTTATTAGTGAGAGACACAGAGAGAGAGAGAGGCAGAGACATAGGCAGAGGGAGAAGCAGGCTCCCTACAGGGACCCCAAAGTGGGACTCCATCTGGGGACTCTAGGATCATGCCTTGGGCCAAAGGCAGGAGCTTAACCACTGAGCTACCCTGGTGTTCCAAGAGCTGGAAAGGACTTAACATTTATCCATTCACCTTATTTTGCAAGGAAACCAAGGCGCAAAAGTGCTATGGAAATTGTCTAAGATTATATAGCTAGTTGTTGGTACAACAAGAATTAGAGGTTTGTTTTCCATTGTCTCTCAAGTGACTTGTGGAGCATAATCTAAATGAACAGCTACATCATCACTGTCATGACGGTGACTATATCAGGGACCTAACTTGGAAGCTAAGTTTATTTATTTATTTATTTATTTATTTATTTATTTATTTATTTATTTAAATATTTTATTTATTTATGCATGAGAGACACACAGAGAGAGGCAGAGACACAGGCAGAGGGAGAAGCAGGCTCCATGCAGGAAGCCCGATGTGGGATTCGATCCCAGGATCCCAGGATCACACCCTGAGCTGAAGGCAGACACTCAAACACTGAGCCACTCAGGTGCTCTGCTAAGTTGTTTTATATCAAGTTCTTCATATCGGTTCAAGGTTATATTCCAGGGACACAATTGGTCTTGTGGACATGAAGTGATAAAGGGATCTACTCTGCTTAGTAGGCAGATCAGTGAGCCCATTGCATTCAGCATTCACCACCTAAACTGGGTATTGAGGGCTATTCAGGATTTCTATGACTGATTTTTATTCTACTTGTCCCTAAATATAAGGTTAAACTACATAAACATGCTCCTTTCCCCATTATTTCCAGGTACTGGCAATCCTCCAAAAAGTTTTATTTTAATTCTAGGGCTGGTTCTCATAATAACACAATGCTTTACTTTCAAGGAGGGATCCAGATTGCCATTAGATTAGAAATGGCTAATCAGGGATCCCTGGGTGGCGCAGCGGTTTGGCGCCTGCCTTTGGCCCAGGGCGCGATCCTGGAGACCCGGGATCGAGTCCCACGTCGGGCTCCCGGTGCATGGAGCCTGCTTCTCCCTCTGCCTGTGTCTCTGCCTCTCTCTCTCTCTCTCTCTCTCTCTCTGACTATCATAAATAAATAAAAATTTAAAAAAAAGAAATGGCTAATCAGTCTATTATGGGAAGGAGTATGGCGCAGTACTTAAGAGCATTAGTTCCTAGGTGAGAATCCTGGCTCCAGTCTTTACCAGTTACATGCCCTTTCCTCTTCTGCACCTCATTTGCCTACAATGCCTAATGTCTATAAGATGGTTAGCTTAAGTGTTGAATGAGGAAATGTAGCCTAATTTACAAGAATTATCTTCCCTTTCAAAAAAATTATTACTGGAAACTACAACATTCCATATGGTATATTGGAAAATTGACAAAGACAATTTTTGAGATGAGATGTCCCATTTGTAGGATTCCAAAGAGGTGGGGAAAGAGAAGTAGATAAGAGGTTTCCAAAAGGAAAAAAAAGATGGTCCTCCATTGACTTTCACCAGGATAGAAAAATCAGACAGGAGGGGTGCCTGGGTGGCTCAGTTGGTTAAGTGTCCCACTCTTGTTTTTGGTTCAGGTTATGATTTCAGGGTCATGAGACATGCCCTGTCTCAGGCTCCATGCTCAGTCTGGATCCTGCTTAAGATTCTCTCTGTCTCCCTCTCCCTTTGCCCCTCTTATGCTTGTGTGGGTGCATGGATTTTCTCTCTCTATCTCTCTCAAAAAACAATAAAGTAAAAGAAAAATCAGAGAGACAGAAAAAACTTGACTCACTTGATTCAATTATTTTTGAGCATCTACTATGTGCCATGATACATCATCTCAAAAAGGAAATTCAACTCTGAGCAAGACATCCTTGCCCTGGGAAGTCAGCCTAGTAGAGCGCACTGCACAATGCACTATATGTCCTGTAACAGAAAATGGAAAAGGCCATAGTTTTCCACAAGGCACAACACTAACTCTACTTGGGGAATCTCAACACTGTCACTTGGAATGGGTCTTTATGGGTAAGGAGAGCTTGCTCAGCAAAGAGAAGAAGGAGAATATTCTAGGCAGACAACCAAATGTTCAAGAACAGATGAATGAAGGAGCTTGGCAAGATCAGGGAACAGGAAGAAAAAATGTGTCAAATGCAAGAGAAGGGCTTAGAAAGAGACCTAACCCTGTCAAAAGGTCCTTTGTTCTTAAAAGAAACTTCACTAGGAGCTCCAGGATTGGTCCAATGTAGTGAGAATGATTACTAATCAGTACCTATGCAAAAAGAAAAGATCCAACACACAATTCTCTTTAAAATCTACCTCCTCCTGGGGTGCCTGGGTGGCCCAGTTAATTAAGTGTTGGACTCTTGCTTTTGGCTCAGGTCATGATCTCATAGGTTATGGGATCAAGCCCTGCATCAGACTTGATGCTTAAGATTCTCTCTCCCTCCTTTCTTTCCCCTCCCACTGCTCATGCACTTTCTCTAAAAAAATTAAGTAAAATAAATCTTAAAAAAAAAAAAAATCTACCCCTCCCCTTCTCACACTACTCTGCCCACACCCAGAGCCAAAGACATTGACTTGGCTTTTTGTTGGGTTGTTTTAATAAATACAATTAGCATGCTTTAGCAAGTCATTCCTGCTGTTGTGCCCCCAAACCAGTTGCCAAACACACACTGGCCCATGCTTTTTCCTCCCTCCTTGCCAATCTCTACCCGCAGCTGCCTCTTTGTAATACCATCGAGCTGTTACTGCTATTCCCTGCACTTGACTGAGGAGTTTAACTTCCTTTTCATTTCACTTTGGTTTGGACACCCTCTCTTGCCCAGCCAGATCAGCCCCACCAAATCCTGAGGATATTACCAGTCTAGCAAATCAAATCACATCCAGAGAGATACCATGGAATCCTACTGCAAATAGGTACAAGGAAACCTTGCCTCCTGGCTCTCCCAGCATAAAGACTGTTTAGCCCAGTATTAACATTTCTGACAAAACCTGATGGGGGTGGAAAGCAGCTTACCAAGCTACCCCCCTCACTTCTTTGACCTCACTGCCTACATAAAAGAAAAAAACAACAACAACAACAAAGAACTAGCCGTTGCTCAAATATGTACAATTACTTCCATAAACCTAAAACAGTATGTACAATTACTTCCATAAACCTAAAACAGTACAGTACATGACTGTACTGTATCCACTTCCAATTAAATCTTTGTTATAAAGTATTCAACGAAACAATCATTAACTGGATATAGAGGGGCACAAGTCTTTAATATGGTCACAGAGGTTTAAACCTTATGTAGGCTGTGGCACATACCTAAAAAAGTAGTCGAATTTGGGCAGCACATTGGGGATGGAGGAATAACCAGCTTCAAATGCCACTAAGTAAGTGAGCAATTACTCCATGGTAACCATAACTCTGGTATAATATCCATGATCTTAAAAAAAAGCATCCAAAACTTGAAAATAAAGGAAGAGGATGACGATGCCATTTCAATGTCATACTGGGGCATTGTTTGTTTAACAAGCCCAATAAAGGATCATTCAATCCTTGAAGAGAATGTGCTTGTTCTTGACTTTGTTATTTACTAGTTCATTAGTGTCCAGACACTGAAGTTTTGTCATTGTTTTAAGATGTTGCTGTTAAATAATCTCTACACCCAATGTGGGCCTGAACTCATGACCCCAAGATCAAGAGTCTCACACTCTACCTACTGAGCCAGCCAGGCACCCCTGGGACTCTGAAGTTTTATTTTAACTTATACACGTCTATCCAGTAATACCAAAGGTTACAGTTTTATTGCCCTGTAGGACATTAACCAGTTCTGTAACTACTAGCAAAATTCAATTCAGTAATACTTTGACTGATTCTCTATTCCTTGGATTCTCCCTCAAAACAGCAGCTTTACCACCTACTGATTACTTCATACATTCAGTTTAATAAACTTTTATACATGTTCATCTCATTTTTACAAGAATCATGTTTTTAACTTTTTGAAAATCATACTTTAGTCACTACATTGTTCATTCAGTTGTTCCTCTGTGTTGCGTTGCTATCTATGAAAACAATGTAGATTTTCTGCCTTGTCTACTTTTCCTACACCTTCAAAAGGCACCATCTTTTTTTCCTTAATGTGTGCCAGCTGGACATATTCACAGGCCATAATTACCTGCAATTGTATCTTGTTTGGCCCTCAGTGTTTTGTTTTATTTAACTGAATTATCACTGACATTTACAAACTGGAAGAAGTCACAAGCCAATAAACATGGATTTCTAGTTTCTCTTGAAGAAGATCAGAAGTATCTAGCAACACTGGAGTCTTCTTCCCACCCAACAAAGAAGAGCTGAGCCCCTTTTAGCGCATGTTGTCCCCTGTTCATCCCAGTCTCCACCGTTGTCTATTGTTACCTGCCTGTCTTCGCAGTTAATTCAAATTTTCAATCCCTCAACTGTGGCCTGTCCATTCTTCCCATAACAAGCTGATTCTCAGTCTGTCCCACCTCCCACTACCTGCTTAGCTCAATTCTTCATTCAATAGACACTGACATCTGAAGAGTGTCTGTGTGTGTATACATATCCTATACACACATACATTCAATTATGGCAAAAAAAAATAACTAAAATATTGATCGAAAGTTGGTAGCACATTTTTAAGGCATTCTTGACACACCTAATGGTTGAAAGCTGAAAACCTTTGCACTGTCATTTAAACCAACAAGTAATAAATTGTTTTACAACACCAAATAGGGATTCATGATAGTGATTTACAGCTGTACACATGTAAGACTAGCAAAGCTCTGAGCTTAAGAACAGGATATAAGGAACATTCATGAAATGCTCAATGATGTATGAAGGTTAAAAAAGAACCAACCTTACACACTAATCTCTCCTTTCAAGGGCTTAATCCAATTGTAAATCCAAAATATACTTTTAAAAAGGACACATTTAAAAGCCTTAAATACTCGGAAAACATTAATACAAAGAGGTGAACATTCAAGTGTAAAGATTCAAACAATGGCTAAAGACTTTTTTTTAAATTATCTGGCTATTGTGGGCTAAGAGCAAGTTTTCCCTTGAATTATCCAGCAAATTATGCAATATTAACTTTTGACTGCAGATTCCTAGCATATCACTCAGGATGATCTTAATTTCTATACCACAGCTTTCAATTTCTTATTACATCCTCCACCCAAGCCTCAACCCCACTGCTAAGGACAGGAGCCTCTCCCCAGTAAAAGGTGGGTTCACTCTGGCTCAAACACCTCCCTCCTGTGTTCTCAGACCTTGGTTCAAACAGAATCACCTGAAGCACCAAACATGACAATTCCTAGCCCAATACCATGAGACTTGATTTAGTAGGATGAAGCCAGGAAAACAAACTTCTAACTTACATATAACCCACCCTCTGTGTAATTAATTCTCTTGCAGGTGGTCTTAGGAGAGGAGACACACTGGCAAACACTGTGTCCTTGCCTCACTGGAGAAGCTGGTTGTAGAAACCAAAATGGAGTCACTCATGTAAAGCAGGGGCCTGTGTCAAGTGATGACACAAGTACTTGAGATACTGCAGCTACAAGATATCGCTGAGACCAGCAGCAGCTGACACCCAGAACTGATAATAAGCTGAAGTGGAGGAGGTCTGCAAGGGCCCAAGACTGATTAAATCTCTCTGAAAAGGGAGGATTTTTGCAGCAAACTATCCTTAGACATGACCCCTTTATGTCTGGCCTCTTTAAAAAGGCAGCTGCCACCAAAGGCTTTTCCTGATTGATCTCTGAACAGAGGTGAGATCCTTCATTGCTCGTACATCATAAGCAGTTAAGTGCTGAGAGCTGACCGGGACCAGACTCTACCGTGGGCTCACAGGCTAAATTCACACTTAGTTTGTTAACTTCTACCCACTGTTATCTTGTTTACCGTGTGACTTATGTTCTGCTTTGTGTGCCAGGTAAGAAGCCAAGTTAATGATATCGTGACATGTCTTTCAATTTGGAATCCTGAACCTGCTTCCATAATTACATTAATCCTGCTTTATGACCGAATAAAGCTGACATTATGGAAAGATAAAACTCACGTGTGCGCCTTCAGAGCATGCTCAAGACACAGGTCAATGTTAGTAACATCGGCTTTCAGAAAGTTTCTCACAAAAAGTTGTCCTTTGCTGAATGGAGTATATGGACACATTTACTGAGTCCTAACCATGTGTAAGGCAGTGTGTCAAGGACTGTGGCCGACAAAATAATGAACAAAACAAATTCCTAACCCTTACAAATCCAGCGGGGGGGAAAAATAAGTATTTATCAGTTAATTAAAATAGAATGGAATATGTGTCATGGCAGGAGTCCAAATTAAACTCTAAGCACTCAGAAGTGAACTCCCTCTACCATTCTTCCCCAGCATCTCAACGATCTATCTTTATGATTACACATGATGATACAGCATTTTCCAAACCCTTGCTCTCCACTGGACTGCATGTTCCAGGGCTGAGGTCATGCCTTGTTCATTCCTGAGTTGTTAATGCCTGGTAAATAATAAATGCTAGGAAGAAGAGTCATTTAATCAACACACGCTTCATCATTACAACTTGCCCCAGATTGTGAGAAACTTCACAGTAATTTCTGGCTGCTCATTTAGGAAAGTCAGTTCCTTGAAACCTAGCCATGTAATTTCACATTTGGGGGTAACACGTGGTCTGGCATATCACTAAATTTGGTGTGCAGATTATTAGTGGCACTCAGGGAAGACAGCTTCTAGAATGTTTATAGGTGACATATGGAAAACATTTTAAATTTCAATAGGAGGCATATATAGGCGTGCATAGAAAATATCTAAAACAAAGCAGTGCTTTCATAGATTAGTGCTTAAAACAATTTATTTCAAAAAGTAAATGTAGAACGGGTGAAACTACTATGCTATTAGGAATCATAGTGGTTGCCCTTGGTATGAGAGTAAGAGGCACAAGGTGGGTTTCTGGGGGACAGGAAATGTTTCTTTAGCTGGGTGCTAGCTGCTCTTTTCTGTAATGTACAGTATATTTCGATCCAAAAGTATTTTTTTTAAAGATTTTATTTATTCATTCATGAGAGAGAGAGAGAGAGAGAGAGGCAGAGACACAGGCAGAGGGAGAAGCAGGCTCCATGCACCGGGAGCCCGACGTGGGATTCGATCCCGGTCTCCAGGATCGCGCCCTGGGCCAAAGGCAGGCGCTAAACCGCTGCGCCACCCAGGGATCCCCAAAAGTATTTTTTTTAAGGGGATGTAGTTAAATAATAAATGATAGCACATGGACACTAGAAAAATCCTGAAAACTGGGAAAGGAAAGGTTAATTTGGGACACACCTACTCAAATTCCATTGTGAAGAAGAAACTCAAGTGATTACCACAAATCAGCTGCTTGATCTTGAGTAGGAGCTGCCTCTCTCCCATTCTCCCTTTTCCCAGCTCAAGTCCTAAATTCCAGCAGGATAAGCACCTTCAGTGTCTCCACAGTGGCTTTTATCAGCGGCTTCCCACTCAGACGCCGGTGCCAAATCCTAACTCTTCCAAGAGATTTGCCTTCCCCACTTGGCTGTTTTTTTTTTTTTTTTTTTTTAACCATTTCTCTAAGCCCTTCGCCATATGCTGCCTTGTAACTAAATCATAAGCCACAGGAAGACAGGTCCTACGGTATTTAACAATTCCATCTTTGGGGCAAGCGACTTTTTTACGTCTCGCTTTTAACACCTGTAAATCTGGGAGTTGCCCAGGTCAGTACGAGGATTTTGATGGAGTCTGGAGTCAAACATTGCACCTATCCCAGCGCTACCGCTTACTACTGGGGAACTTTGGGCACGTTTCATCATCCTTTTGTGCTTTAGCCTCTTCAACTATGAAATCAGGGTCATGATAAACCGATCCTTTAGTGCTGTTGGTAAAGTGAAACAAGATCATCCACGTGGGGGGCTTGAAGCCGTGCTCAGTAACTGTTAGCCATCGTTACCATCATCTGCCAAGAGGAGGAAAGCCCAGCGCCTTTCCCCTGCCAGAGTCCTGGAGACTGGGCTATCGCGGTCAGAAACATGCCTAAGACTCAAGGGCTGGAGAAGACGGGGGAGGGCAGGCGGATGCCGGATGCGAGAGGTTCTCAAAGGAAAAGGGCGCCTGGGTGGCTCAGCTGTTGAGCGTCTGCCTTTGGCTCAGGTCAGGGGCCTGGGATCGAGCCTGCTGCTCCCTCTGCCTGGTCTCTGCCTGGGTCCCTCTGACTATGTACATCTTTAAAAAAGAAAAAAAGATTCTCCAAGGCGGAGGGTGTGTGCGGCCAAAGGGGTGCACGAGTCCCCCCCCCCCCCGCCCCAAGAGCCACCAATTCAGGATCTCCGGTTAAAACGGCCCTTAGGTTCCTTAGATTTTGGCTCTGTACCCCCGGCCCGCCACTCCTTGAGAGGTAGAGGTGGAGGTGAATTCCCCTAATTCCCCTTTGAAACACGGTGCTTGGAACAAGGGGGCACCCAAAAGCACCCCAACAACCGCCTCCGGCCTCGCTCGCTGGGAAGCCGTCTCGGGGCAGGTCCTGCGGGCGCCGACCTGGGGAGGCCGCCCGGAGGGCGCTCCCCGGCCCCGCACGCCCCAGGCTTGGCCCGCCCCGCGCCCTGAGGCCGCACCTCCGCCCACGCTCGTACCTGACGATTGGCTGCCCCGGCCCCGGCGGCCGTTGGCTTCCGGCTGGGGCGGGGCGCCCGCCCCCACCTTGCTCTTCTCGCATCCCATAGCCCGCGGAGGCCTCTGGGAGCTCGCGGCGGACGGCCCTGGGCGGAGGCCTCTGGGAGCTCGCGGCGGACGGCCCCTGGGCGGAGGCCTCTGGGAGCTCGCGGCGGACGGCCCCTGGGCGGAGGCCGCGCGCCCCCTGCCGGCGGTGGGCGGCGGGGAGGGGCGGGGAGAGGCGGGGAGGGGCGGGGCGCGGGAGGTCACGCCCTGATGTCCCGCCTCCTCTCTTTCAAGCAGGTGAATTTTTTTTTCATATTAAAATATTCTCACTAGGGGCCCCTGGGTGGCTCAGTTGATGAAGCGTCTGCCTGCGGCTCAGGTCCTGATCTTGGGGTCCTGGGATCGAGCCCCTCATTGGGCTCCCTGCTCAGTGGGGAGCCTGCCTCTCCCTATCCCTTTGTCCCTCCCACCCCGGCTCCTGTTTGCTTGCGCGCTCTCTCTCTCAAATAAACAGACAAACAAACTTTTTTTAAAAAACGTCCTCTCAATGAATGAATGAATGAATAAATAAATAATCTTTTTTAAAAAACGTCCTCTCAAAAGAGCTACTGTACTAGGCTTACCTAGTCCTCTACTGATGGACATTTAATTCATTTCCTATTTTAAAATATAATGAATAAGATGACAGTGGATATCTTTGTTTTTAGAGCTTTAAGGCTCTCTCTTGCTTTCCGGAATGGTGGTACCCACTTGTACTCCCAGTGGTAAGGAATGAGAGCTCCATACTACCCAAGAATGATTTTTAACACCAAAACCACATGGTGCCACATCAGGTGGGGTCATTGTTCTCAGGGCAGTGCTTAGTTTTTCCTTCTTTCAATGAATTACCATATGTGAAGCATCCAGCCCATATCTGGCTTCGTTCTAGGGCTACAGGGTGTCTAAAACATGTTTCCTGTTCTTGAGGAACTTCCATCCCAGCTGAGATTTAGTGAACACGTTTGGTCACTAAATGTGTGGCAGTGGTGCAGGCTCTTTGTTTGCATCTGGATTTGTGTGCAACCTTATTTCCTGCTTTTCTTGGGAGCAATCCAGAGTCAAAATGCTCTTGGAAAATGTTGGGTGTTTATTTGCTTAAATACAGAAAGCAAAGGCTGAACCAAAACCTTTTAAAAACACACTACACAAAGCCAAAGTGGAGCTGGAAAACCTCATCCAGTTGTTTGCGATCTGTTATGATGGTCAGTAATATAATCAAGCTGGGAACTTTGAAAGGCAAAGAAAAGTTCCCTCCCTTGGTGAGCCAGCTCATAGTTCCTTTGTGCAGTTGGGATGATTATTTCAGAGATTGAAAAAAAAAAAAAAAACCAAACATGCTATTCAACTTATGCTAAAATTACTACATATTTTGTCAACAAAATTCTAATTGTGGTTGTCTTTTCTTTTTCCCTATTTAAAGCACACATTGAACTAAAATGATGGCTTTTCCAAAAATTTTTAAAAATATCTATGCAACAGAAGCTGACAGTCACATGCTTGCCTGGGTCATCTTACCACATGTCAACAATTTGTTGGATGCTAAGATGAGCCTGGCACCCTCACCTTATGTTACCTATACAAGAGCCCTGTGTGGTAGGGACAACCATTATTCCTATTTTATTTTATTTTATTTTATTTTTCTTTTTTTAAAAACACATCTTAGGCACACTGTCACCTGCCTAGCTGCCTAGACAAAGAATTTCTGGTGAAGGTCAACCGTTGCTATTGCCATCCTGGACTGAAGTGACTGTTGGGGCTTTAGTTCTTTCATGCTGCCTTTATTTATTTATTTTAAAATATTTTATTTATCTATTCATGAGAGACACACACAGAGAGAGGCAGAGAAACAGGCAGAGGGAGAAGCAGGCTCCATGCAGGGAGCCCGACGTGGGACTCGAGCCCGGGACTCCAGGATCACACCCTGGGCCAAAGGCGGCGCTAAACCGCTGAGCCACCCAGGCTGCCCTATTCCTATTTTATAGTGAGAATCCTGAGGCTTGTGGATTAATTGCCCAGATTCACAAAGCCTGATATACAAATCCAGTTCTCCTTACTTTAGGGCCTCTGCTCTTAACTACTAACTTATATAATCATTGTGATATTGCAATCCCCAATCTCTATACATGGAAGGACTCTTCTTTGGGAAATGTTTTGAGTGTTGATTTAATTATATAAGATCTGTTTAAAGTGCATCAAAAGAGAGGGCATCTCTTTTCACTCAATAACAGTCGATGTTTAGTCCTTGGTTTATGTGACCCATCCATCCCATGTGACCCCCGTTTGTCATTCTCTCCTCCTTGCAACAGTTGGCTTCTAGAATACCACACTCTTCCCTTCCTCTGAGCTTGCTGGATGCCCCTCTGGGTCTCCTTTGCTGGTTGCCTCCCATTTTCCATAGCACTTAGTATTTAAGTGCCCAGGGCTCAGTCCTTAAACTTTCTCTGCCCTTCTCCACCATTCTCAATCTGCATTTGCTCCCTTGGTGACTTCACCCAGTCTCAAAGCTTTCTGGGCCATCTGCCAAATTCACATTTCCTGTCCTGTCATCTGCACCTAAGTGTCTAAGAAACCTCTCATACCTAAAGTGTCCAAACAGATTGTCCCCTCCCCAAACCTGTATGTCCGCCATCCAATAAAAAGGCAACTCTGTTCTTTCAGGTACAAATTGGTGATCTTGGAGCAGTATTCATTCATTCCTGCAGAAAATACTTATGGAGCCCCTGTTGTGTGCAGGGCATCACTTGCAGACCACCAGATAGTAACTTATGGATGCCCACCCTCACTGCTACCATACTTATAATTATCGTTCTGGGATGATTAATGTCAAAGCTGCTGTCAGGTCAAAGTCAGAACATCTCATTTACCTTAAACCATCATTACACCTCAGAGGGCTACTCCATAAATGGAGCTTATGAACAAAGTCTTAAAGTCCCAACAATTAGGGTTCAACAATTATTTCTTTAATTTAATCTCTGAGTGTTGACAATCTGGGTACAGTACATTCTTTATCCAGAAGAGGAATTTCTCTTTCCATGTAACTCTGTGTGCCTGGCTTGGACCGTCCTGCCCCTGCCTATTTCTGGTCCCATGGTCAGAGGGCACCCCTAGCCCACCAGGTTCTACTTATTCTACCTGCTAAACCCCTGAATCCACCTGCTCCTCCCAGCCCTACCTGGGGAGATACCTGTGGTGCCTTGGTCTCCTGCTCCTTTCCCTACACCATGGTGATGTGTTAAGGGCAGGTCTGTGACTAATTCACTTCTGTGTCCTCAGCACATGGCTCAGTATCTAAGAGAATCACTGTGAAAATATTATACAACATCCACCATCAATTATGCATTGAAAAGCCTAACATTGGTCATCAATTACACATTGAAAAAACTTCCAGGTTTTTTAGTTTTCCAGTTGTTTGGATTTGCTGTGAAATTTACATTTTAAAGCAATTTTCCTAGATATAATTTCTCTGCTATTAGCACTTTCTGCTTGAGTAACATGCCAACTCCACCGTCCATTTTAAAGTGATCATATATATAAAAAAAGTGTTTATATATAACCTTGCATGCAGCTTTCAAACAGCCTCTCACATAAAGGAGTTAGAGGCTATCTCAACAGTAGTTGTGGAGGTGCAATGGAAATGTGCTGTATTTAATTCTGAGAAGCAAGCTTTCCTTGAAGGAAACGTTCAACTGCCCTTAACATATGGAAGTTAGATCTTTTTTTTTTTTTTGAAGGGGGGTGGGTATTTTTTTTAAAAAGATTTTATTTATTTATTCATGAGAGATACAGAGAGACAGAGGCAGAGACATAGGCAGAGGGAGAAGCAGGCTCCCCACAAGGAGCCTGATGCGGGACTTGACCCCAGATCCCGGGATCATGCCCTGAGCCAAAGGCAGATGCTCAACTGATGAGCCACCCAGGTGTCCCTGGAAGTTAGATCCTATCTTAACAGTAGGTGTGGTGGTGCAGTGGAAATGTGACATACTTAACTTTGAGAAACAACCTTTCATTAAATGCAGCTTTCAACTAGCCTCTAACCACAAGGGCGTTAGAATGTATATTGATAGTAGATGTGCTAAATGTGCTAAACCTAAATGTGCTGTACTTAAGTCTGAGAAACAAAAGTTCCTTGATTGGGGTTTTCAACTAGCATAAGGGAGTTAGAACCCATTCTAACAGAAGGTGTTGAGGCGTAATGGAAATGTACTGTACTTAACTCTCAGAAACAAGAGTTCCTTAAATGCAGCTTTAAACTAGCCTCTTACAGAATGGAGTTAGAACCTCTCTCAAAGTAGGTGTGGAGGTGCAATTGAAATGCGCTGTACTTAATTCTGAGAAGCAAGTGTTCCTTTAGTGAAACTTTAAACTGGCCTCTAACATATGGGAGTTAGATCCTATCTCAACAGTTGGTGTGGAGGTGCAATGGTAAAGTGATACACTAAACTCTGAGAAGCAAGCATTCCTTGACTGCAGCATTCAAATAGCCTCTGACATAAGGGAGTTAGGAAACTGGAGAGATGGTGGAAGAGTAGAGGCCCTCAACTCATCTGGTCCCACAAACTTACCTAGATAACTTTCAAAACACCCTGAACACCTACGAATTTGACCTGACATGTAAAGAGAGAACAGCTAGAATGCTACAGAGAGAAAAGTTTTCACTTCCAATAAAGTAGGAAGGCAAAAAAATAAAAATAAATCAAGTGGGGGAGGGGAACCATGACTAGCAGTACTAAAGCAGAGCTGAGAAAGCCTCCGCGGCAGGAAAGCCCAGGCCCGGACAAGAAGGAACTTCAAAAATCTGCACCTCAGTTTGCCCTGATGCAAAAGTGCTTAGCAGGGAAATCGGGCAGAATCGCAGGAGGGGCAGTGAAGCCTCAAGATTCCCAGAGTCACTATAAGAGGAGGGGCGCCTCGGGGAAAGCATACTGCAAACCATGGGTTGACCTTGGTAAAGGGCTGGAGCACCGCAAGGGCATCTGGGAGATGCCAGTTAATCAGGGGGCCAGCTCTGGAGCACCCTTTACCCTAGAGGTTGGCAACAGACAGAGGCAGCTGTCTGTTGGGCGAGGCGGCCCTTGGGAGCATGGGTCCAGGGGCACAGGGCCCTGGATCTGAGGGTGCAGAAGGGGACAAAGCCAGCTATCCCCCATTCTCCCTGGGACAGGGGGAAGTGGGGAGAGCACAGGACAGTGAGAACT
Source organism: Nyctereutes procyonoides (assembly GCF_905146905.1). NCBI lineage: Eukaryota > Metazoa > Chordata > Mammalia > Carnivora > Canidae > Nyctereutes > Nyctereutes procyonoides. Next base: position 35,023,940 of record NW_026575049.1, read on the forward strand.
CTCCTGCTGCTGGACACCCCTGAAGCTGTGCAGATTAGTGCACCTGCATCTGCCCCAAGGAGCATCTAGGCCAGTGTGGACTGGGAGACTGCAGTTAGTCGCCCGGGGGGAGCTTGACTACAGAGCTGGAAACCTGGCCGCCACCATTTTTTTCTCTTCTTTTCACCTTGCACTTGGGAGAGTTGGGGCCTCTAGGGAACAAAGGTCTCACAGGATAAACAGCTCACACTGAGCTCTGCACCTGGCAAGGGGTGGAACATTTCCAACCAGGCACACACACCTGAGAACCAGCACAGAAGACCCCCTCCCCAGAAGACCAGCTGGAAGAACAAGGGAAGAGCAAGTTTACTGAACAAGCAGCACTGGAAAGCTCCAGGACTGAGGGAGAATAGTTTATAAAATTAGATGGTCCTTTTTTTTTTTTTGTTACATTTATTTTATTTTCTTTACATTTGTTTTATTTAAGTTCGATTTGCCAACATATAGTATAACTCCCAATGGTCATTCCCTCAGTGCCTGTCACCAAGTTATCCCATCCCCCCACCCACCTTCCCTTCCACAAGTCTTTGTTTCCCAGAGTTGGGAGTCTCTCATGATTTGTCTCCCTCTCTAATTTTTCCCACACAGTTCCCTTCCTCTCCCTTATAATCCCCTTCACTATTTCTTATATTCCAAGTATGAGTGAAACCATATGATGATTGTCCTTCTCCAATTGACTGATTTCACTCAGCATAATACCCTCCAGTTCCATCCACATCAAAGCAAATGGTGGGTATTCATCCTTTCTGATGGCTGAGTAATATTCCATTGTATATATGGACACATCTTCTTTATCCATTCATCTGTTAATGGATATCGAAGCTCTTTCCACAGTTTGGCTCTTGTGTGCACTGCTGCTATGAACATTGGGGTGCAGGTGTCCTGGTGTTTCACTGCATCTATATCTTTGGGTAAATACCCAGTAGTGCAATTGCTGAGTCATAGGGTAGCTCTATTTTTAACTCTTTGAGGAATCTCCACACGGGTTTCCAGAGTAGCTGCACCAGTTTGCATTCCTACCAACAGTGCAAGAGGGTTCCCCTTTCTTCACATCCTCTCCAACATTTGTTGTTTCCTGTCTTGTTAATTTTTGCCATTCTCACTGGTGTGAGGTGGTATCTCATTGTGGTTTATTTAGATTTGTATTTCCCTGATGGCAAGTGATACAGAACATTTTCTTAGGCTTGTTGGCCACATGTATGTCTTCTTTGGTGAAATTTGGTTACATTAGAAGTGAAAACTTTTCTCTCTGTAGCATTCCAGCTGTTCTCTCTTTAAATCTCAGGTCAAATTCGTAGGTGTTGAGGATGTTTTGAAAATTATCTAGGTAAGTTTGTAGGACCAGATGAGTTGAGGACCCCTACTCTTCTGTCATCTTGCCCCTTACCCCACAAGTTTTTTTTTTTTAAGATTTTGTTTATTCAAGAGAGACACAGAGAGAGGCAGAGATATATGCAGAGAGAGAAGGCGGCTCCCCACAGGGAGCCCAATGTGGCACTGGATCCACAAATTGGTATCATGTCCTGGGCAAGGCAGACACTCAATCACTGAGCCACCCAGGCATCCTGACAACAGTTTCTTGAATGCAACTTTCCACTAGCCTCTTCCATAAGGGAGGTAGACCCTATGTCAACAGGAATCTGTATGGGGAGTGGAAAGGTGGTCTGGTTCACACTGAGAACCAAGCTTTTCATGAAAGCACCTTTCAACAAGCCCTCTCAACTGAGGGAGGTTAGCAGCGAGCTCCAGCATTGGTGGAGGAAGGGCAGTGGAGAGGCCGGTACTTTTCACTGAGAAAGCAACATTCCTGGCCTTCACCTTGCACCGGGTCTATCATTGGAGAGAGTTAGCACCTCTCTCCACAGTTGTGAAAGTGAAATGATAATGCAATATACTGAACAATGAGAAACAAGTGTTCCTTGAATGACACTTTCAGCTAGCGTCTCCCATGTAGGAGGTGGGCCTACATGGGAGGCTCAACATTAGGCTGGAAACACAATGGAACTCACTCTCCTGAACTCTGGGCACAAGGTTCTTTCCACTGGCTCTAAATGAAGGGCTTTAGAACCCAGCTCCTCAGTAAGTTTGGAGGGGTCCCGTAAGGCCACCTTCCACCTCTATATCCCCTATCCACCTCTAGGGGATATAGGCCTTCACGGAATGCACCTTCTGACTAGCTTCTCACATCAGAGAGCTGGGACATCTGTCTCAGCAGTGGTGGTGGTGCAAAGGGAAAGCAGGCTACCTTTCTCCAAGGACAAAGCTTTCCCTGACTAAGCTTACCTGTAGGCCTCTCCCAGAGGCCTGTGAGACCCTGCTTCCCCAGCAGCTGTGGGGGCACAATGGAAAGGAGCTGGCCTTAGTTCTAAGGCTCAGGCCTTCCGTGAAGGTTAGTTTCTCAATGAAGGGAGTTCAAACCTGTCTCCCCACAAGGTGTCGAGGGGCAGTGAAAAAATGCTGGAGGGCCTCTGGGACACCATAGTTCCTTGAATGCAGCTTTCTACTGGCCTTTTCTCTAAGGAAAGTAGAACTTATCACCCCAGCAGATAGGCATGGGCAGTGGAAGGACTGTCGGCTTCAGTCCGAGCACCAAGCCCTCCCTGAGGGAACTTTTCAATGAGCCCTCACAGCTGAGGGAGGTTAACACCAGCTCCACCCTTTGAGGTGGAGGGGCAGTAGAGAGGTCTGGTACTTTTCACTGAGAGAGCAGCTTTCCTGGTCTTCACCACTGGGCCTATCACTGAGGTGAGTTAGCACACCATCTCCACAGCTGTGGAAGTGAAAAGACCATGCAACCTACTGAAACTATCAGTAGCCCCTCCCTAGTGGGAGGTATGTCCTGGCTCCATCTTAGGCTGGAGACCCAATGGCACTCTCTGTTCCGAACCCTGGGCTCAAGGGTCCCATGAGGGCAGCTTTCCACTCACTTCTTCAGGAAGGGCTTCAGAAGCCAGCTCCTCAGGAAGTTTGGAGGGGCCTCGGAAGGCCGGTCCACCTCTTGGGGACCTAGGGCTTCCTGGAGTACCCTTTGTGACTAGCTTCTCACCTCAGGGAGTTGGAACATGTGTCTCAGCAGTGGTGGAGGCACCAAGGGAAAGCAGGCTACTTTCCTCTGAGGGCAAAGCTCTCCCTAACTAAACTCACCACTAGGCCTCTCTCAGAGGCCTGTGAGACCCTGCCTACCCAGCAGCTGTGGGGGTGCAATGGAAATGAGCTGGGCTGAGTTCTGAGGCTCAAGCATTCCCAGAAGGCTAGCTTCTCAAAGAAGGGAGTTCAAACCAGTCTCCCCTGAATGTTTGGTGGGGCGGTCCAAAAGCATTGGGGGGGCTTCTGGGACACCACATTTCCTTGAGTGCAGCTCTCCACTGGCTCCTTCCTTGAGGTAAGTCAAACCCCTCATCCCAGCAGACAAGCCTGGGCAGTGGAAAGGCTGTGGGCTTCATTCAGAGAACCAAGGCCTCCCTGAGGGAAACTTTCAAGGAGCTTTCACAGCTGACGGAGGTTAGCAGGTACCTCCAGCCTTGGTGGTGGAGGGGAAGTGGAGAGGCTAGGAACTTTTCACTGAGAAAGCAGCTTTCATGCCTTCAGCTTACAAGGAGTCTGTCACCAGGGTGACTTAGCACACCCTCTTCACAGTTGGTGTGGAGGTAGAAAGACCATGTGACATATAAATGCTGAGGAAATAGCATTCCTTGAATGAAACTTTCAGCTAGCTCCTCCCAGGTGGGAGGTATCCCTTGGCTCCACCTTAGGCTGGAGACCCAGTGGCACTCTGTCCTGAACCCTGGGCCCAAGGGTCCTGTGAGGGCAGCCTTCCACTGGCTGCCCTTCCTTGAGAAGCCAGCTCTTCGGGAAGTTTGGAGGGGCCTTGGAAGGCACTGTGCACCTGTAGGGGACCTAAGGTTGTGACTTAGGTTCTCACCTCAGGGAGTTGGAGCATGGGTCTCAGTAGTGGTGGAGGCACCAAGGGAAAGCAGGCTACTTTCCTCTGAGAATAAAGCTCTCCCTAACCTCACCACTAGACCTCTCTCAGAGGCCTGTGAGACCCTGCCTATTCAGTAGCTGTGAAGACACAATGGAAACGAGCAGGACTAAGTTCTGAGGCCCAGGATTTCCCAGAAGTCTAGCTTCTCAATGAAGGGACTTTAATCCCCTCTCCCCACAAGGTTTGGGGGGCAGTCCAAAAGCACTGGAGGGCCTTTGTAACACCATAGTTCCTTGAGTGCAGCTCTCCATTGGTCCCTTCCGTGAGGAAAGTAGAAACTCAGCAGATAAGCCTGGGCAGCTTCTTGAATGAAGCTATGGGCTTCAAAGAACCAAGGCACCCTCACAGCTGACGGAGGTTAGCAGGTACCTCCAACCTTGGTGGTGGAGGGGAAGTGGAGAGCCTAGGAACTTTTTTCTTTTTTTTAATAATTATTTTTTATTGGTGTTCAATTTGCCAACATACAGAATAACACCCAGTGCTCATCCAGTCAAGTGCCCCCCTCAGTGCCTGTCACCCATTCACCCCCACCCCCCTCCCCTTCCACCACCCCTAGTTCATTTCCCAGAGTTAGGAGTCTTTATGTTCTGTCTCCCTTTCTGATATTTCCCACACATTTCTTCTCCCTTCCCTTATATTCCCTTTCACTATTCATATTCCCCAAATGAATGAGAACATACACTGTTTGTCCTTCTCCGATTGACTTATTTCACTCAGCATAATACCCTCCAGTTCCATCCACATTGAAGCAAATGTGGGTATTTGTCATTTCTAATGGCTGAGTAATATTCCATTGTATACATAGGCCACATCTTCTTTATCCATTCATCTTTCGAAGGACACCGAGGCTGCCTAGGAACTTTTCACTGAGAAAGCAGCTTTCATGCCTTCAGCTTACAATGAGTCTGTCATTGGGTGACTTAGTTCACCCTCTCCACAGTTGATGTGGAGGTGAAGAGACCATGTGACAGACTAAACGCTGAGGAAATAGCGTTTCTTGAATGAAACTTTTAGCTAGCCCCTCCCAGGTGGGAGGTATGCCCTGGCTCCACCTTAGGCTGGAGACCCAATGGCTCAAGGATCCCATGAGGGCAACTTTCCACTCACTTCTTCAGAAAAGGCTTGAGGAGCCAGCTCCTCAGGAAGTTTGGAGGGGCCTGGAAGGTGCTATCCACCTCTAGGTGACATAGGTGTTGCTGGAGTGCACTGTGTGACTAGCATTGCACCTCAGGGAGGTAGAACATGGGTCGAGGCAGTGGTGGCAACACCAAGGGAAAGTAGGCTATTTTTCTCTGAAGACAAAGTTTCTACCTGACTAAGCTCACCACTGTACCCCTCTCCGAGACCTTTGAGACCCTGCCTACCCAGCATCTGTAGGGCCGTAATGGAAATGAGGAGGCCTGAGTTCTGAGGCTCAGGCCTTCTCAGAAGGCTAACTACTCAATGAAGGGAATTTAAGCCTGTCTCTCCAGAAAGTTTGGAGGGGTGGTCCAAAACTGCTGTAGGGCATCTGGGACATTACAGTTTGAGTGTAGCTCTTCACAGGTGCCTTCCATGAGGAAAGTTGAATCTCTCAGCCCAGCAGACAAGTCTGGGCAGTGGCAAAGCTGTGGGATTCTGTCTGAGAACCAAGCCCTCCCTTATGGAACCTTTAAATGAGCCCTCACAGCTGAGGGAGTTTAGCAGCTAGCTCCAGGCATGATGTTGGAGAGACAGTGGAGAGTCCAGGTACTTTTCACTCAGAAAGTAGCTTTCTGGGCCTTCAGTTTACAAGAAGTCTGTCACCGGGGTGAGTTAGCACATCCTCTCCACAATTGTTGTGGAGGTGAAAAGACCATGCAACCTCCTGAACTTTCAGCTAGCCCTTACCAGTTGGGAGGTAGACCCTGACCCCACCTTAGGCTAGAGAGCAAATGGAACTCACTGTCGTGAAACCCTGGGCCCAAGGGTCCTGTGAGGGCAGCTTTCCAGGCCTCTCCAGGAAGAGCTTGAGAAGCCAGCTCCTCAGGAATTTTGGAGGGGTCCTGGAAGGCACTGTCCACCTCTAGGGCACCTAGGCCTTCCTGTAGTACCCACTGGTGGCTAGCTTCTCACCTTAGGGAGTGTGAACAGGTGTCTCAGCAGTGATGGGGGAGCACAAGGAAAGCAGGCTACTGTCCTCTGAGGACAGAGCTCCCCCTGACTAAGCTCATGCATAGGCCTCCCTCTCCCAAAGGCCTGTGAGACTCTGCCTCCCCAGCAGCTGTGGGGCGCATTGGAAATGAGCTGGCCTGAGTTCTGAGGCTCAGGCCTTCCTAATGTAAGCTATGTCCAGAGTAGGTGTGGAGACCAAATGGAAAGGTCCTGCACTCAAATCTCAGAAAGAAGCATTCATTGAACACAGCTTTCAGCTAGCCTCTCACCTATGGGAGTTAGAAACTAACACCACTGTAGGTGAGGAGGTACCATGAAAATGCACTGAACTCTGAGATACAAGCTTTCATGCCATGCACATTACTACTAGCCTCTCACCTAAGGGAGGTAAAAGCTATCTCCACAGGAGTGGAGGGGCCATGGAAATGCTATGTAATGAGCATTTATGTAGTAAACTGTGAGCAACCAACGTTACTTGGTGCAGCTTTCCACTACCGTCTCACCTACTGGCATTAGAACCTATATCAAAAACACCTGTGGAGGCTCGAGTGAAATGTGGGCTACTGAACTCTGAGAAAAAAAAAAAGTGTTCCTTGGAGGCAGCTTCTGAGAAGCCTCTAACATAAGGGAGTAAGAAGATACGTCCACAGGAAGTATGGAGGCCCAATGGAAAAGTCCTGTGCTCAACTCTGAGAAAAAAGCATCCTTGAATGCAGCTTTCAACTAGCCTCTCACCTATGGGAATTAGAAGCTAGCTCCACTCAGGTAAGGAGGTGCCATAGAAAGGCACTGTACTGAACAATGAGGTACAAGCATTCCTGCCCTGAAGCTTTCCACTAGCCTCTCACCTATGGGAGGTAAAAGCTATCTCCACAGGAGTGGAAGGGCCATGGAAATGGTATGTAGTGAAGTGTGAACAACCAGCATTCCTGGAGAGCAGCTTTCCACTCACCTCTCACCTACCTGCATTACAAGCTCTATCAAAAGCACCTGTGGAGACTCGAGTGAAATGTGGGCTACTGAACTCTGAGAAAAAAATTGTTCCTTACAGGCAGCTTCTGAAAAGCCTCTCAAAGAAACAAAAGGCATTCAAATTGGCAGAGAAGAAGTCAAACTCTCCCTCTTCGCCGATGACATGATACTCTACATAGAAAACCCAAAAGCCTCCACCCCAAGATTGCTAGAACTCATACAGCAATTCAGCAGTGTGGCAGGATACAAAATCAATGCCCAGAAGTCAGTGGCATTTCTATACACTAACAATGAGACTGAAGAAAGAGAAATTCAGGAGTCAATCCCATTTACAATTGCACCCAAAAGCATAAGATACCTAGGAATAAACCTAACCAAAGAGGTAAAGGGTCTATACTCTAAAAACTACAGAACACTTCTGAAAGAAATTGAGGAAGACACAAAAAAATGGAAAACTATTCCATGCTCATGGATTGGCAGAATGTGAAAATGTCAATGTTACCCAGGGCAATTTACACATTTAATGCAATCCCTATCAAAATGCCATGAACTTTCTTCAGAAAGTTGGAACAAATAAACTTAAGATTTGTATGGAATCAGAAAAGACCCCGAATAGCCAGGGGAATATTAAAAAAGAAAACCATAGCTGGGGGCATCACAATGCCAGATTTCAGGTTGTACTACAAAGCTGTGGTCATCAAGACAGTGTGGTACTGGCACCAAAAACAGGCACACAGATCAATGGAACAGAATAGAGAATCCAGAAGTGGACCCTCAACTCTCTGGTCAACTAATATTCGACAAAGCAGGAAAGACTATCCACTGGAACAAAGACAGTCTCTTCAATAAATGGTGCTGGGAAAATTGGACATCCACATGCAGAAGAATGAAACTAGACCACTCTCTTGCACCATACACAAAGATAAAATGGATGAAAGATCTAAATGTGAGACAAGATTCCATCAAAATCCTAGAGGAGAACACAGGCAACACCGTTTTTGAACTTGGCCACAGCAACTTCTTACAAGATACATCTATGAAGGCAAAAAAAAAAAAAGCAAAAATGAATTATTGGGACTTAAGATAAAAAGCTTCTACACAGCAAAAGAAACAGTCAACAAAATTAAAAGACAACCTACAAAATGGGAGAAGATATTTGCAAATGATGTATCAGATAAAGGGCTAGTATCCAAGATCTATAAAGAACTTATTAAGCTCAACAGCAAAGAAACAAACAATCCAATAATGAAATGGGCAAAAGACATGAAGAGAAATCTCACAGAGGAAGACATAGACATGGCCAACATGCACATGAGAAAATGCTCCACATCACTTGCCATCAGGGAAATACAAAAATCAAAACCACAATGAGATACCACCTCACACCAGTGAGAATGGGGAAAATTAACAAGACAGGAAACAACACATGTTGGAGAGGATGTGGAGAAAGGGGAACCCTCTTGCACTATTGGTGGGAATGTGAACTGGTGCAGCCACCCTGGAAAACTGTGTGGAGGTTCCTCAAAGAGTTAAAAATAGACCTGCCCTACGACCCAGCAATTGCACTGCTGAGGATTTACCCCAAAGATACAGATGCATTGAAAATCCGAGACACCTGCACCCCAATGTTTATAGCCTCAATGTCCACAATAGCTAAACTATGGAAGGAGCCTCGGTGTCCATCAAAAGATGAATGGATAAAGAAGATGTGGTCTATGTATACAATGGAATATTACTCAGCCACTAGAAATGATAAATACCCACCATTTGCTTTGACGTGAATGGAACTGGAGAGTATTATGCTGAGTGGAGTAAGTCAATCAGAGAAGGACAATCATTATATGGTTTCACTCATACAGGGAGTATAAAGAATAGTGAAAGAGATCATAGGGGAAAGGAGAGAAATGAGTGGGAAAAACTAGAGAGGGTGACAAAACATAAGAAGTCCTAACTCTAGGAAATGAACAAGGGGTAGTGGAAGGGGTGGTGGGCAAGGGGATGTGGTGACTGGGTGACGGACACTGAGGGGTGCACTTGACTGGATGAGCACTGGGTGTTATACTATATGTTTGAAAATAGAACTGCAATAAAATATATATATTTAAAAATTATTAATCCATGTATTTTTAATATACCTGTCTTCCTATGCACATTGAATTCCAGTAGTATCTGTGCAATGATATTCTTCCCAAAAGGTTACTGTATCACATAGCTCATTTTTACAGATTGTATTTTTTTAAAGATTTATTTATTTATTTATTCAGAGAGAGAGAGAGAGAGAAGCAGAGACACAGGCAAAGGAAGAAGCAGGCTCCATGCAGGGAGCCTGATGTGGGACCCGATCCCAGGTCTCCAGGATCACACCTTGGGCTGCAGGTAGCGCTAAACTGCTGCGCCACGGGTCTGCCCTACAGATTGTATTTTTGTGGCATATATAAACATGTCACACAGATTATGCTAGATAAAACCTATTTCACACTAGGTATATATTGTTTTTATTAATGTTGACTAATTTCAGAAACATTAGGGTATATATGGTCAAATGCAAAATATCAAAACCCACAGCCAAGTCATAGATTACTTCCATCATATCCTAAATCTCTTACCTCCAGCAAGTGGTCCTCAGTGATCTGCTAAAACTGGAAAATTTGGAATTACCATAATCTCACTCCATATTCAACTCACTGACACTGACTGACATGTGTCTTATGCTGCCTACCTATGTGTCTCAGGACTCCCTTAGCCCTCTACTTGAGGTAGAGGTAATCACAGGTAAGACTGGAGATGACACCAATAGACCAAGAGGTAAGAGGAGGCTTATTACCTACATAATGAGGCTCTGAGATCAGGATAAGCCTCCAGAGATGATCCAAACATGGATAGGAAATGAATAAATGTAAAGGAAACTGACCAGATTTCTTTCTTATTATTGTTATGGTTACAGGTGTGGCTGGGGGAATGGTTTATACATGCCAGCAAGGGGTTGGTTGCATGGTGCCAAAGCAGGGAGAACTTTGGATTTCTTATCGCTTTGCCCAGAGTTGAGGCACAAGGGGAAGAATAAGGAGGAAAGCCTAAAAGCTGACAGCCAACATAAAAGGAAAAAAAATAGAGTCAGCCTTATTATTACAACTACCCGCCCATCAGAATAGCTACAATTTTATAAGTGACAACACCAAGTGTTGGCAAAGATATGGAAAATTTACCACTTGTATACATCCAGTTGTAATGTAAAATTTTACAATCACTCCTGGAAAAGAGTTTAGCAGTTTCTTCAAAAAATATTTTGCAAACAAATACCACATAATTTAGCAGTAGCACTTTTGGAAATGTATCTCAGAGAAATAAAAAATTATTTTCAAAAAAGTATTTTCACATAAGAAGTATGCTACCATAGATAACATTATCTACAATAGCTAAATTATGGAAACACTCTAGTATCTATCAACTGCTGAGTGCATATGGAAGAGTGGTATACATTGTATATATATTTATAATATTTCTTTGTGCCTGACTTTCATGCCTTCAGAAATATGTAAATATGTGATAATTTAAGCTCTTTTTAAAGTCAGATATAGTTTAAACTATCACAATTTTCTCTTAAATGTGCTCTTATCTAATGGTTCATGTACATCTTTATGGAACACATAAATTTAAGATGGCACTCATGACTTTTATCATATATTGTTACGCATATGATAATGTGGTAAAAGTTAAATTATTCAGCTGGGCTTAATCCAAACACATGAGACCTTTAAAAACAGAGTTTCTCCAGGTGGTAGTAGAAGGTGGATGTCAGTGGGATTTAAACTGCAAGGACTCAGCACACTGCTTTGAAGATGGAAGGGCCATGTAGAAAGAATGTGGGTGGCAAGAATGTTGATAGTATCTATGAGCAAAGCATGCTCCCATCTGACAGCAAAGGACCTATGGCCACAAGGAACTGGATTCCGGCAACACACTGAATGAGCTTAGAAGTACATTCTTCTCTAATCCTCTAGCTATAAGCCTACTCAGGCTGACATCCTGACTGCAGCCTTGTAAGACAGTAAGCAGAGTTCTATTGAGCTCACTTGGACTTCTCATCTACAGAACCGTAGACTTCTCATCTACATGAACCATTAGATAAGAGCACATTTAAGAGCTAATAAATGAGTATTGTTAGAATCTGCTAAGTTTTGGTAATACACCCAGATTTGTTTAGGAAAAAAAGGAAGATATGATACATATGAATTGCTCTGCCATAAAAAAGAACAAAATCTTACCATTTGCAAGTACATAGATGGAGCTAGAGAGTATTATGCTAAATGAAATAAGTCAATCATAGAAAGACAAATACCATATGATTTCACTCCTAAGTAGAATTTAAACAAAACAAATGAGCAAAGAGAAAAAGAGAGGCAAACCAAGACAAAGACTCTTAACTAGAGAGAGCAAACTGATGACTACCAGAGCGTAGGTGGGTTTGGGGATGGGTGAAATAAATGATGGGGATTACAGAGGGCACTTGTTGTAATGAGCATGGAGTGTTGAATGGAATTGTTGAATAATTACATTATACATCTGAATCTGATATTAGACTGTGTGTTAACTGGAATTTAAATGAAAATTTAGGAGGAGGGGCAAGATGGCGGAAGAGTAGGGTCCCCAAGTCCCCTGTCCCCACATAAATTACCTAGATAACCTTCAAATTATCCTGAAAATCTACGAATTCGGCCTGAGATTTAAAGAGAGAACAGCTGGAATGCTACAGTGAGAAGAGTTCACGCTTCTATCAAGGTAGGAAGACGGGGAAAAAAGAAATAAGGAAACAAAAGGCCTCCGAGGGGGAGGGGCCCCGCGAGGAGCCGGGCTAAGGCCGGGGCAGGTGTCCCCAGGACAGGAAAGCTCCCTCCTAGAGAAGCAGGAGCTTCACCAATCTTCCCGGGCAGAAAGGGGCCCGCAGGGAGTTAGAGCAGGGCCCAGGAGGGCGGGGATGCCCTCGGGCTCCCTGGGACACTAACAGACACCTGCGCCCCGGGAGAGTGCGCCGAGCTCCCTAAGGGCTGCAGTGTGCACGGCTGGACCCGGAGCAGCTCGGAGGGGCTCGGGAAGAGGAAGAGGCTCCTTGCGGATGGGGCTGCGCAGCTCTGGGAGCAGCTCAGAGGGGCTCAGGCGGCGGCTCCCCGGAGGGGGCTGTGCCACCAGGAGCGCAGGCCCGGGAGCACAGGGCGCCGGGACACAGCCTAGGATCTGGCCTCCCCCTGGGACAGGCAGAGGCTGGGAGGGCCCAGGACAGCAAGGACGCTCCTGCCCTGAGCTGAGCAGATCAGCGGCCCCACCCCCGGAGCCTCCAGGCACTGCAGACAGAGAGCTCTGGAGCTACTGCGGGAGCTGACTCCAGGGCTCCAGAGCTGGCCGCCCCCACTGCAGTTGTTCCTCCTGGGGCCTCACGGGGTGAACAACCCCCACTGAGCCCTGCACCAGGCAGGGGGCAGAGCAGCTCCCCCAAGTGTTAACACCTGAAAATCAGCACAACAGGCTCCTCCCCCAGAAGACCAACTAGACGGACAAATTCCAGGGGAAGTCAAGGGACTTAAAGTATACAGAAACAGAAGATACTCCCCCGTGTTTTTTTTTTTTTTTCTTTTTGATTTGTTTGCTTCCCCCATCCCCTTTTTTTCCTTTCTTTCTTTTTCTTTCTCTTTTTCTTTCTTTTTTTTTCTTTTTTTTCCTTCCTTTTTTCTTTTTCTCTTTTCTTTCCTTCTTTCTCTCCTCTCTTTTTCTCCTTTTCCCAATACAACTTGTTTTTGGCCACTCTGCACTGAACAAAATAACTAGAAGGAAAACCTCACCTCAAAAGAAAGAATCAGAAACATTCCTCTCTCCAACAGAGTTACAAAATCTGGATTACAATTCAATGTCAGAAAGCCAATTCAGAAGCACTATTATACAGCTACTGGTGGCTCTAGAAAAAAGCATAAAGGACTCAAGAGACTTCATGACTGCAGAATTTAGATCCAATCAGGCAGAAATTAAAAATCAATTGAATGAGATTCAATCCAAACTAGAAGTCCTAACGACGAGGGTTAACGAGGTGGAAGAACGAGTGAGTGACATAGAAGACAAGTTGATGGCAAAGAGGAAAACTGAGGAAAAAAGAGACAGACATTTAAAAGACCATGAAGATAGATTAAGGGAAATAAACGACAGCCTGAGGAAGAAAAACCTACGTTTAATTGGGGTTCCCGAGGGCGCCGAAAGGGCCAGAGGGCCAGAATATATATTTGAACAAATCCTAGCTGAAAACTTTCCTAATCTGGGAAGGGAAACAGGCATTCAGATCCAGGAAATAGAGAGATCCCCCCCTAAAATCAATAAAAACCGTTCAACACCTCGACATTTAATAGTTAAGCTTGCAAATTCCAAAGATAAAGAGATGATCCTTAAAGCAGCAAGAGACAAGAAATCCCCGACTTTCATGGGGAGGAGTATTAGGGTAACAGTAGACCTCTCCACAGAGACGTGGCAGGCCAGAAAGGGCTGGCAGGATATATTCAGGGTCCTAAATGAGAAGAACATGCAACCAAGAATACTTTATCCAGCAAGGCTCTCATTCAAAATGGAAGGAGAGATAAAGAGCTTCCAATACAGGCAGGAACTGAAAGAATATGTGACCTCCAAACCAGCTCTGCAAGAAATTTTAAGGGGGACTCTTAAAAGTCCCCTTTAAGAAGAAGTTCAGTGGAACAATCCACAAAAACAAGGACTGAATAGATATCATGATGACACTAAACTCATATCTGTCAATAGTAACTCTGAACGTGAACGGGCTTAATGACCCCATCAAAAGGCGCAGGGTTTCAGACTGGATAAAAAAGCAGGACCCATCTATTTGCTGTCTACAAGAGACTCATTTTAGACAGAAGGACACCTACAACCTGAAAATAAAAGGTTGGAGAACCATTTACCATTCAAATGGTTCTCAAAAGAAAGCAGGGGTAGCCATCCTTATATCAGATAAACTAAAATTTACCCCGAAGACCGTAGTGAGAGATGAAGAGGGACACTATCTCATACTTAAAGGATCTATCCAACAAGAGGACTTAACAATCCTCAATATATATACCCCAAATGTGGGAGCTGCCAAATATATCAATCAATTAATAACCAAAGTGAAGAATACACTTATATTGGTGACTTCAAACTAGCTCTTTCTATACTCAATAGGTCTTCTAACCACAACATTTCCAAAGAAACGAGAGCTTTAAATGATACACTGGACCAGATGGATTTCACAGATATCTACAGAACTTTACATCCAAACTCAACTGAATACACATTCTTCTCAAGTGCACATGGAACTTTCCCAGAATAGACCACATACTGGGTCACAAATTGGGTCTGAACCAATACCAAAAGATTGGGATCGTCCCCTGCATATTCTCAGACCATAACACCTTGAAATTAGAACTAAATCACAACAAGAAGTTTGGAAGGACCTCAAACACGTGGAGGTTAAGGACCATCCTGCTAAAAGATGAAAGGGTCGACCAGGAAATTAAGAAAGAATTAAAAAGATTCATGGAAACTAATGAGAATGAAGATACAACCGTTCAAAATCTTTGGGATGCAGCAAAAGCAGTCCTAAGAGGGAAATACATCGCAATACAAGCATCCATTCAAAAACTGGAAAGCACTCAAATACAAAGGCCAACCTTATACATAAAGGAGCTAGAGAAAAAACAGCAAATAGATCCTACACCCAGCAGAAGAAGAGAGTTAATAAAGATTCGAGCAGAACTCAACGAAATCGAGACCAGAAGAACTGTGGAACAGATCAACAGAACCAGGAGTTGGTTCTTTGAAAGAATTAATAAGATAAATAAGCCATTAGCCAACCTTATTAAAAAGAAGAGAGAGAAGACTCAAATTAATAAAATCATGAATGAGAAAGGAGAGATCACTACCAACACCAAGGAAATACAAACGATTTTAAAAACATTATGAACAGCTATATGCCAATAAATTAGGCAATCTAGAAGAAATGGATGCATTCCTGGAAAGCCACAAACTACCAAAACTGGAGCAGGAAGAAATAGAAAACCTGAACAGGCCAATAACCAGGGAGGAAATTGAAGAAGTCATCAAAAACCTCCCAAGACACAAGAGTCCAGGGCCAGATGGCTTCCCAGGGGAATTCTATCAAACGTTTAAAGAAGAAATCATACCTATTCTACTAAAGCTGTTTGGAAAGATAGAAAGAGATGGAGTACTTCCAAATTCGTTCTATGAGGCCAGCATCACCTTAATTCCAAAACCAGACAAAGACTCCACCAAAAAGGAGAATTACAGACCAATATTCCTGATGAACATGGATGCAAAAATTCTCAACAAGATACTAGCCAATAGGATCCAACAACACATTAAGAGAATTATTCACCATGACCAAGTAGGATTTATCCCCGGGACACAGGCTGGTTCAACACTCGTAAAACAATCAATGTGATTCATCATATCAGCAAGAGAAAAACCAAGAACCATATGATCCTCTCATTAGATCCAGAGAAAGCATTTGACAAAATACAGCATCCATTCCTGATCAGAACTCTTCAGAGTGTAGGAATAGAGGGAACATTCCTCAACTTCTTAAAAGCCATCTACGAAAAGCCCACAGCAAATATCATTCTCAATGGGGAAGCACTGGGAGCCTTTCCCCTAAGATCAGGAACATGACAGGGATGTCCACTCTCACCACTGCTATTCAACATAGTACTGGAAGTCCTAGCCCCAGCAATCAGACAACAAAAAGACATTAAAGGCATTCAAATTGGCAAAGAAGAAGTCAAACTCTCCCTCTTCGCCGATGACATGATACTCTACATAGAAAACCCAAAAGCCTCCACCCCAAGATTGCTAGAACTCATACAGCAATTTGGTAGCGTGGCAGGATACAAAATCAATGCCCAGAAATCAATGGCATTTCTATACACTAACAATGAGACTGAAGAAAGAGAAATTCAGGAGTCAATCCCATTTACAATGGCACCCAAAAGCATAAGATACCTAGGAATAAACCTAACCAAAGAGGTAAAGGATCTATACCCTAAAAAGGATAGAAAATCGTTGATAGAAAATTATAGAAAATCAATTTCTGAAAGAAATTGAGGAAGACACAAAGAGATGGAAAAATATTCCATGCTCATGGATTGGCAGAATTAATATTGTGAAAATGTCAATGTTACCCAGGGCAATTTACACGTTTAATGCAATCCCTATCAAAATACCATGGACTTTCTTCACAGAGTTAAAACAAATTATTTTAAGATTTGTGTGGAATCAGAAAAGACCCCGAATAGCCAGGGAATTTTAAAAAAGAAAACCATATCTGGGGGCATCACAATGCCAGATTTCAGGTTGTACTACAAAGCTGTGGTCATCAAGACAGTGTGGTACTGGCACAAAAACAGACACATAGATCAATGGAACAGAATAGAGAACCCAGAAGTGGACCCTGAACTTTATGGTCAACTAATATTCGACAAAGGAGGAAAGACTATCCACTGGAAGAAAGACAGTCTCTTCAATAAATGGTGCTGGGAAAATTGGACATCCACATGCAGAAGAATGAAACTAGACCACTCTCTTGCACCATACACAAAGATAAACTCAAAATGGATGAAAGATCTAAATGTGAGACAAGATTCCATCAAAATCCTAGAGGAGAACACAGGCAACACCCTTTTTGAACTCGGCCACAGTAACTTCTTGCAAGATACATCCACAAAGCAAAAGAAACAAAAGCAAAAATGAACTATTGGGACTTCATCAAGTTAAGAAGCTTTTGCACAGCAAAGGATACAGTCAACAAAACTAAAAGACAACCTACAGAATGGGAGAAGATATTTGCAAATGACATATCAGATAAAGGGCTAGTTTCCAAGATCTATAAAGAACTTATTAAACTCAACAGCAAAGAAACAAACAATCCAATCATGAAATGGGCAAAAGACATGAAGAGAAATCTCACAGAGGAAGACATAGACATGGCCAACATGCACATGAGAAAATGCTCTGCATCACTTGCCATCAGGGAAATACAAATCAAAACCACAATGAGATACCACCTCACACCAGTGAGAATGGGGAAAATTAACAAGGCAGGAAACAACAAATGTTGGAGAGGATGCGGAGAAAAGGGAACCCTCTTACACTGTTGGTGGGAATGTGAACTGGTGCAGCCACTCTGGAAAACTGTGTGGAGGTTCCTCAAAGAGTTAAAAATAGACCTGCCCTACGACCCAGCAATTGCACTGTTAGGGATTTACCCCAAAGATTCAGATGCAATGAAACGCCGGGACACCTGCACCCCGATGTTTCTAGCAGCCATGTCCACAATAGCCAAACTGTGGAAGGAGCCTCGGTGTCCATCGAAAGATGAATGGATAAAGAAGATGTGGTTTATGTATACAATGGAATATTACTCAGCCATTAGAAACGACAAATACCCACCATTTGCTTCAACGTGGATGGAACTGGAGGTATTATGCTGAGTGAAGTAAGTCAATCGGAGAAGGACAAACAGTGTATGTTCTCATTCATTTGGGGAATATGAATAATAGTGTAAGGGAATATAAGGGAAGGGAGAAGAAATGTGTGGGAAATATCAGAAAGGGAGACAGAACATAAAGACTTCTAACTCTGGGAAATGAACTAGGGGTGGTGGAAGGGGAGGAGGGCGGGGGTGGGGGTGAATGGGTGACGGCACTGAGGGGGACACTTGACGGGATGAGCACTGGGTGTTATTCTGTATGTTGGTAAATTGAACACCAATAAAAAATAAATTTATTAAAAAAATAAATGAAAGTTTAAAAAACTAGACAGCAAAAGAAAACTAAAGGTATCGGCGGCTCCGCGGAGGGGGCTGCGGGGCGGGAGCGCGAATCCCACAGCGCAGGCCCCGGAGCACAGGGCGCCGGGACACAGCCCAGGATCCGGCCTCCCCCGGGACAGGCAGAGGCCGGGAGGGCCCGAGACAGCGAGGACGCTCCTGCCCCGAGCTGAGCAGATCAGCGGCCCCGCCCCGGAGCCTCCAGGCCCTGCGGACGGAGAACCGAGAGCCCCGAGCCCCGTAGTTCCTGCGGAGGCTGAATCCAGGCTTCCAGAGTTGCCGTAGCAACTGCTGCTGTTCCTCCTGGGGCCTGGCGGGGTAAACAACCCCCGCTGAGCCCGGCAGCAGGCAGGGGCAGAGCAGCTCCCCCAAGTGCTAACACCTGAAAATCAGCACAGCAGGCCCCTCCCCCAGAAGACCAGCTGGACGGACCAGTGATACTCCCCCGTGTTCCAATACAACTTGTTTTTGGCCACTCTGCACTGAGCAAAATGACTAGAAGGAAAACCTCACTTCAAAAGAAAGAATCAGAAACAGCCCTCTCTCCCACAGAGTTACAAAATCTGGATTACACTTCAATGTCAGAAAGCCAATTCAGAAGCACTATTCTACAGCTACTGGTGGCTCTAGAAAAAAGCATTAAGGCCTCACGAGACTTCATGACTGCAGAATTTAGATCCAATCAGGCAGAAATTAAAAATCAACTGAATGAGATGCAATCCAAACTAGAAGTCCTAACGACGAGGGTTAACGAGGTGGAAGAACGAGTGAGTGACATAGAAGACAAGTTAATGGCAAAGAGGGAAACTGAGGAAAAAAGAGATAAACAATTAAAGAACCACGAAGACAGATTAAGGCAAATAAATGACACTCTAAGGAAGAAAAACCTACGTTTAATTGGGGTTCCCGAGGGCGCCGAAAGGGACAGAGGGCCAGAATATGTATTTGAACAAATCCTAGCTGAAAACTTTCCCAATCTGGGAAGGGAAACAGGCATTCAGATCCAGGAAATAGAGAGATCCCCCCCTAAAATCAATAAAAACCGTTCAACACCTCGACATCTAATAGTGAAGCTTGCAAATTCCAAAGATAAAGAGAAGATCCTTAAAGCAGCAAGAGACAAGAAGTCCCTGACTTTCATGGGGAGGAATATTAGGGTAACAGCAGACCTCTCCACAGAGACCTGGCAGGCCAGAAAGGGCTGGCAGGATATATTCAGGGTCCTAAATGAGAAGAACATGCAACCAAGAATACTTTATCCAGCAAGGCTCTCATTCAAAATGGAAGGAGAGATAAAGAGCTTCCAAGACAGGCAGGAACTGAAAGAATATGTGACCTCCAAACCAGCTCTGCAAGAAATTTTAAGGGGGACTCTTAAAACTCCCCTTTAAGAAGAAGGTCAGTGGAACAATCCACAAAAACAAGGACTAAATAGATATCATGATGACACTAAACTCATATCTGTCAATAGTAACTCTGAACGTGAATGGGCTTAATGACCCCATCAAAAGGCGCAGAGTACCATGGACTTTCTTCAGAGACTTAGAACAAATTATTTTAAGATTCGTGTGGAATCAGAAAAGACCCCAAACAGCCAGGGGAATTTTAAAAAAAGAAAACCATATCTGGGGGCATCACAATGCCAGATTTCAGGTTGTACTACAAAGCTGTGTTCATCAAGACAGTGTGGTACTGGCACAAAAACAGACATATAGATCAATGGAACAGAACAGAGAACCCAGAAGTGGACCCTGAACTTTATGCTCAACTAATATACGATAAAGGAGGAAAGACGATCCACTAGAAGAAAGACAGTCTCTTCAATAAATGGTGCTGGGAAAATTGGACATCCACATGCAGAAGAATGAAACTGGACCACTCTCTTGCACCATACACAAAGATAAACTCAAAATAGATGAAAGATCTAAATGTGAGACAAGATTCCATCAAAATCCCAGAGAAGAACTCAGGCAACACCCTTTTTGAACTTGGCCACAGTAACCGGAGAAGGACAAACAGTGTATGTTCTCATTCATATCTATTACATGAACACAGACACAAATATCTCAAGCTAAATATTAGCAAACTGAATCCAGCAATACATGATAAACATAGGGGAAACTGTCATGATGAGGTTGGGTTCGCTCCTAAAAAATATGAAAAGATGTTCAACGTCATTATGCAATGCAAATAAATAAGAACCACAATGAGATGCGACTCCACACTCACTAGGAGTATCATAATCATCAAGAAGGAAAATAACGACAAGTATGTGGGGAAGTTGGAACTCTCAATATTGCTGGTTGGAATATAAAGTGGTCAGCCACTGTGGAAAAGTTTAGTGGTTCCTCCACAAGTTAAACATTACTATATGTTCCAACAATTGTTCTCCTAGGCATATACTTGAGTAGAAATAAGAGTTCAGACAAAGACTTGTACACAAACGATGACAGCATATGGTTGCAATAGCTACAAGATGGAAACAACCTAAATGCCCCAAAATAGAAAAATGGATAAGCAAAATGTGCACACTCATGTGATGGAATATTATTCAGCTATAAAAAGGAATGAAGTGCTGATACACACTGCAACATAGGTAAGCTTTGCAAGCATCATGCTGAGCAAAAGAAGTCAAAAAGCATCCATATGTGTGATTCTATTTACATGAAATATAAATGTGTATATAAATATAAATACTCAGAATAGGTAGATCCACAGTGATGAAGAGCAGAGGAGTGTTGCCAGAGGCTGGATGAGGAGGGAATGAGGATGAACCATCTACATGGCATGAGGTTTTCATATGGAATAATGAAAATGTTCCAAAACTAGATAGTGGTGATGGTCACCTGATATTGTGAATGTACATAATGCCACTGAATTGTAGACCTTAAAATGGTCAAAAAGGCAAATTTTATGTGTATTTTGTCACAGTAAAAAATATGAAGAAAATATAGAATTTAGCTCAAAGATGGGACATATTATCATTCTTCAGAGTATTTCTCCACTTGTAATAGAAATCACAATATATATGAATTAAATATATTATATGTAATATATAATAGATATTAATATATATTATATAGATATTAATATATATTATATAAAATATGTAATAGAATTATATATTTAATGTGATTTAAAAAATAACTCCTAGAAATTAAATACCAATGAAAATGTTACTTAGGAGTAAAGATACACTGAAGATATTTTCAGAGACATATATGCACATACATGCACACAAGCACACACACCAAAGCTACTGCAGTCAATACAAAAGGAAATTCTAAACAATGTTTTTCAGGAAGGAGACAAGTTACCCCTGAAGGGCAGGGGTAATCCTAAGTTGGATTCCTATGAAGCAGCCCCTACAGCACAGTCACCAAAACCCTTCCACAAGTAAACTACAGAACCAGAGAATATCATGGTGAACTCTATTAAACAAAGTAAAGTAATTCCACACTTACATTTTGGCAAATAGTAAAAATTGCAAGCATTCCACAACTCATTTTATTACACTAGTAAAACTTTAAAATAAAACCAAGAAAGGAAAATACTAAGACACATCAATATCATTCATGAAGATCTAATCCAGACAAAATCACTTAATTCAACAGTACACAAAATGATAGTTTCCATGTATGAGTTAGGTTTACCCCCAAGAAAACAAAATTACCTTACTGTTAAAAAGAAGTTAGTCAACTAATCTTTGACAAAGCAGGAAAGAATATCTAATGGAAAAAAGATAGTCTCTTCAATAAATGGTGTTGGGAAAATTGAATAGCTACATGCAGAAGAATGAAACTGGACCATTCTCTTACACCATACACAAAGATAAACTCAAAATGGATGAAAGACCTAAATGTGAGACAAGAATCCATCAAAATCCTAGAGGAGAACACAGGCAACACCCTTTTTTACCTTGGCCACAACCACTTCCTGTAAGACACATCTCTAAAAGCAAGGGAAACAAGCAAAAATGAACTACTCTTGGGACTTCAAGATAAAAAGCTTCTGCACAGCAAAGGAAACAGAAAAACTAAAAGGCAACATACAGAATGGAAGAAGATATTTGCAAATGACATATCAGATAAAGGGTGGGTATCCAAGATCTATAAAGAACTTATCATACTCAACAGCCAAAAAACAAAAAAATCTAATCAATAATGGGCAGAAGATATGAACAAACATTTCTCCAAAGAAAACCAACAAATGGCCAATAGACACATGAAAAAAAAAAGCTCCATATCACTTATCATCAGGGAAATACAAATCGAAACCACAATGAGATACCACCTCACACTAGTGAGAATGGCTAAAATTAACAAGATAGGAAACAACAAATTTTGGTGAGGATGTGGAGAAAGGGGAACTCTCTTACACTGTTGGTGTGAATGAAAGGTGGTGCAGCCACTCTGGAAAACTGTGTGGAGGTTCCTCAAGAAGTTAAAAATAGAGCTACCCTCTGACCCAGCAATTGCACTACTGTGTATTTACCTCAAAGATACTGATGTAGTGAAACACCAGGATACCTGCACCCCAATAGTCACAACAGCCAAACTGTGGAAAGAGCCATGATGTCCTTTGACAGATGAATGGATAAAGAAGATTATTCAGCTATCAAAAGAATGAAATCTTACCATTTGCAATGACATGGATAGAACTAGACTTATGCTAAGTGGAATAAGTCAGTCAGAGAAAGACAAATACCATATGATTTCACTCATATGTGGAACTAAAGAAAAAAATAGATAAATATCGGTGAATGGTAGGAAAAATAAATAAGATGAAAATGGGGCGGGGGGAAGAGACCCATAATCATAGGAAACAAACTTAGGGTTGATGATTGGGAGAGGATTGGGAGGATGGGGTAACTGGGTGATGGGCATAAAGGAGAGCACATGATGTAATGAGCATTGGGTATTATATCCAACTGATGAATCACTGAATTCTACCTCTGAAACTAATACACTATATGTTAATTAATTGGATTTAAATTAAAATTAAAAAAAATTTTAAAAGATCCATTGACCATATCAGAATGCATTTCCTTCTGGGCTCTCTATTCTGCTCCATCAGCTTATGTCAGAATCACACTATTGTGGGGTTGGTTTTTTTAAGTAGACCCCATGCCTAGTCCATAGCCCAGCACAGGACCTGAACTCATGACCCTAAGATCAAGACCTGAGGTGAGATCAAGAGTCAAACACTTACCAACTGA
Source organism: Nyctereutes procyonoides (assembly GCF_905146905.1). Lineage (NCBI taxonomy): Eukaryota > Metazoa > Chordata > Mammalia > Carnivora > Canidae > Nyctereutes > Nyctereutes procyonoides. The sequence continues at coordinate 35,047,157 of NW_026575049.1, forward strand.
GCCAGACAGGTGTCCTAGAACCACACTGTTTTAATTCTGTGGCTCTGTAACATAGTTTGAAATAAGAAAGTGCTGCATCCAGCTCTGTTCTGCTTCTTCAATATTGTTTTTGCTGTCCAGGGTCATTTATGGGGGTGTATGAATGTTAGGGTTGCTTTTTCTATTTCTAAAAACTGCCATCATTATTTTGATAGGAATTACATTGAAACTGAAGGTCACTTCAAGTACTATGGACATTTTAACAATATGAAGGCTCCCACCACATGAGCCCAGAATGTCTTCCCAAAGTCTTCTAGTTTTCAGTGTACAAGTCTTTCACTTCCTTGGTTCAGTCTAATTATTTTGTTCTTTTTGATGCTACTGAGAATGGAGTCATTTTCTTAATTTTCTTTCTGAGTGTTCATGGTTGGTACACAGAAAAGCTACTGATATTCAAATGTTGATTTTGTGTCCCACAACTTTACTGAATTCACTTATTAGTTCTAACAGTTTTTGGTGGAGTCTCTTGGGTTTCCTGTTTATAGTACCATGTCTTCAGCAAATAGCCCAAGGGAAGCAGGGAACAGCTCCCACTCACCTGTGACCTGTCACTGTGTGAGCACCTACCGTTTAAAGACTGGGTAATTGGGGAGAGTGGGACAGTTCGATTATGGCAGAGCCAGGGTATGGAGCATGAGTGCCTCCAAATGCCTGCGGACACGTAGTGAGCATGGCACCACAGTTCCACTCACAATGGGGTCCCACATCATCACTGTAGATTGATGGAGGTCCAGTCATCACTTAGCCCTTCACCCTGAAGGGCAAGTATCCCAGGGGAGGGTCCTGTCACCATGTAAGGTGGGAAGGGGATGCTGGCACCCTCCCACATCCTTAGCTCCCATCATCAGGCCCTCCAGGCCTCTTGTCTTTCTAGGTAGACTGGGTGTCGCAAATGTCCTCCCATCCCAAGGGTTCATAGCATGGGTTTTTCACTTAAGAACATTTGAGGTGTTCCTGGGCGGTTCAGTCCGTTAAATGTCAACTCTTGATTTTGGCTCAGGTCATGATCGTCAGGTTGTGGTATCAAGCCTCATGTGGGGCTCGGGCTCCGGCTGGGTGAGGAGTCTGCTTCCGATTCTTCCTCTCCCTCTGCCCCTCCCTCCTGCTAGCATCGGAATGCTCTCTCAAATAAATATTTTAAAAATTAACATTTAAAACATTTGAGAAATCTTTATCACTTCTACAGTGCTTCATATTTGTAATGGCTGCGTAAATGCCTTTCACGGACCCATCGTGATTTGTATCAGAAGCCCCTATTCTTTAATATTTATTGAAGTATAGTATAGCCACAGTCCAGCTGATGAGACCCAAGTGGGTATTGTTCCTAGAACAGATAAAGCCCAGGTGGGGATCATAGTCCTCAGGAGCACCAGATTTCCAGGTGGGTGTTTTAGCCAGCAAGTAGAGGTGAGACCCAATCAGGGATCCTAATCTCAGCCAAGCAGATAGAGCCTAGGCAGAAATGAAAATAAGAGGAGCAGAGCTTCAGAAAAAGACTGGAGGTATCAGAGCCAGGTGAGGCCCAGGTAGGGATCACAGCTAAGGATGAGCCAGATCAGCCAAGACAAGGATCATAGTCATCAGGAACAAGTGAGACCCTGGGGATGGTCCTGGACATCAGTATCAAGTGAGAGTCCATCCAGAATCATAGTCATTGGTAGCCGAAGAGCCCAGATGGGGACCATAGTCACCAGGTCCAGGTGAGGCCCAGGCAGTGATCATAGTCACCAGGTCCAGGTGAGGCCCAGGTAGGGATTATCACTGGTAGGAGCAGGTGAGGCTGTCAGGCTGCTCCCACTGGGAAGAGAGGCCCTTCCTCTCATGCCCAGCCAATCTCAGGGGGTCCTGGGTTCCCTCAGGATTCAGGGGAGGGATGAGCCATTCTGCTCCCTCCTTTCCCCGTGTCCCTGGCTCTGATCGGTCCCCATCACGGGGCCCTCTCTGTTTCAGGCACACTAAGCAGGGTCTCCACGGGACCCTTGGGATGATGCTGACCTGTCACTGTGGAAGGTCACGGACCATCAGGGCTTTCTCCAGTGAGCCCCTGGACACACCTTCATCCATCTCAGGGGTGGTTTGCATTTGCAGGAACACCTCTCTGGAAGCTGACCCATCCCCCCAGGTCAGGACCTCATCCCCTGGAGCCCACTTAGGGCCATATCTGCACTGGGATAGAGCTGATGAGACCCAGGAGGCAAAACGGGGAAGTGGGCAGAAAGGGAGCCGGGCCTGGGAGTAGGCTTCCGGGCACTCAGAGGAATGGCCTCCACGCCTGCTTCGGGGAGGGCCTGGTGTCTGTCTCCTGCATCGGGGTGGGGTGAAGGGGGTGTCCAGTCCCTTCAGCAAGTGCTCTAGAGGGTGAAGGGCTCTGGGACAGTGGTGTGCTTTCTGTAGGAGGATGGTCTGGTCTGGGGTGAGTCGGGAGGAGTGCTACTCACTCACACCCCCCAGGCCAGGGCCTCCACAGTCCCAAAGGCTTCTGCAGGGCTGCAGGTAGATGCCAGGGACAAGGCAAGTTCAAGGAGAGAGGGTGGGCACAGTGGGAGGGGCTGACCAGCTTGGGCAGGAGGAGGGAAGAGGAGGAGGAGGCTGACCTGGGGCAGGAAAGAGGGAAGGGGGACAGCCCAGTGGCCTTGGTCAGAGGGGAGGAGGCTGCTGGGTCGACAGCCCCACAAGAACCTCACGGAGGCTGGAGATTCCATGTGGGGCCAAAAGGACTGCTTCCAGCCCTCTCAGCCCTGCTCCCTGCCCAGTGGCTGCTTGGATGGGCCAGGGGTGGGTCGTGCTCAGGGACTGTGATGAGACAAGAGGTAAAATGGGCCAAAGTGGCAGAGATGATAGCAAGAGGAGACACAGCCAGGGGGCAGCAGGGGGCATGGCCAGGATGTGGGGGGAGGCCGACTGGACACCGGGCAGTCAGGCCCTGGGAACGTGGGGAGACCTCAGTCGGACAGTCACAGGGGCACTCGGGGCACGCTGACAGGTCTCAGGCTGGTCCATCCCAGGACAGTGGCAGGTCACCTCCCAGGGGTGCCGAGGGTCCCCTGTCCAGCCCACCACCAGCAATAACCCTTCTCAGACACCCCAGAATGTTGCTCCTATCTGACCACAGGCAGCTGGCAGCCCCTGCCCTCCCTGGGGGAGAGCCCTCCCCTCCCGAGGCCCCTGGGCCCAGATGTAGGGCCTGGGCCTCAGGGTTTTGCGTCTCTTGCCTTCCAGGGAGAAGGAGCTGCCTGGCCCCAGCCCCCTTGAGGCCAAGGTGAGAGCCTGTCCTGGGCACCAGACAGGATGTGGACAATGGGCTTGGGGCCAGGTGTCTGCAGACCCTGTCCCCCAGGATGTCCCCCGGGGTGTCTCCTCAAACCACCTGTCCCAGCACTGCACGGGCTGCTGGGAATGTGCCACAGACCTGGAGCCGCGGTCAGCAGGAGAGGCCCTGTACCTTCCTGGCTCCTCTGAGTCCCTGCAGGGGCAACTGGACATGGCACCAAGTGCCCACCTCCCATGGCTGGAGGCTCATCTGCTGCCCCCACTTGTCCTTTACCAGAAACATCGCCAGGAGACCTGGTGAGCTGACAAGTGGCTAACAATGCTCAGAAAATGGGGCCACTACCATCAGAGCGTGCCCCCGAGGGCACCCTGTCCTGACTGAGCTGGGGGGCCACCCACAGTCTCCTCCTGCCCCATCCCCAGGAGAGTCCCCTGCCTGGGGAGAGTCTGCTGCTGGAGCTGAAGCCTCCCCAGGCCCAAGGATGGCAATGGGGGAGCGTCAGGTGAGAGCCACGGTCCCCTGCTCCTTGTGGGGGACGGGGCCCAGCTCTAGGGATGCCCAGCCTCTCTAGAGACACTGTAGAACCGAAGCTGGAATCTCTAGATGCCTCCTGCTCCCTGGGCTCCATGGTGCTGCCCTGGGCTTGTCTCATCAGCACTGCCTTCTTTCCTGCAGCTGTGTCGCCGGGTCTATAAGGGGGTCCCTCCCCAGGTGTGGGGACAGGTGTGGTTGTGTTTGCTGGACAGGTAAGGCCCTTCCACTCCTGGCAGACACATGGCCCCTAATGGAGGCCGGGGCAGGAGCTGAGGGAAACCTGGGAGGAGGGGGTGAGGTCACCTGCCTGGAGACCTGGGGCAGCCCCAGCATTTCCTGGTGCCTCTCAGACCCAAGGACCCTGCCCATCTCCCTGCTGTCCCCACCTCAGTCCCACTGTCCCTGGAGCAGGGTAGGCCTGGGGTCCAGAGAGGGACAGGGCTGCGGGACTCTGAGCTCCTCCTGGGCAGGGTTAGTGTTGGGGTGATGGGAGCTGGCCCCCTGGACAGGCCTGGAGCCGCAGCAGCCCAGCCCTGGAGTCCCAAGTGGGGCCAAGCAGGTGGGATGGGGCCAGGTTCCTGCTGGATGAAGCAGAATGAGCTTTCAGGTGGGGATGGGAAGAGGAGGACAGTTGGCCCGTGCCACACCTCACTCAGGAGGGCATCAGGAGCAGAGGCCCCCCAACTCTCCTTGTCTCCCCAGGTGCCCTGAGAGCAGCCGGTGCCCTGGGAGCAGGTTTCAGGGAGGTTTCTCCTTGAGGGCAAGCTCAAGGTCTAGCCTGGGGCTCAGTCCTGGACAGGCCCTGTGCTGGGGGAGGGGAGGAGCCTTGGGCTGAGCCCTGGGAGTCCCCTCCCTACCCGAGGTTGACCCCCTGTGTCCCCTCCCTGCCCATGACAGCTGAGCACAAGCCCTCACACAGGCCCCATGGGCATAGTGGGCACTTGTGCCATCTCTGGCTTCACAGGAGAAGGAAGGAGGTTTCTGCAGGACTCACTCACATGGTAGCCAGCAGTGCTCCCTGCTTAGGATGGCAGTTGGTGAGAGTTCGGGTTCTGTGTCCCCGATGCCAGCTCCTCCTCCCGGGTGCTCCCCACAGGAAATGAAGGAGGAGGCCCAGGTCTCCTATGACATCAAACAAATCGACCTGGATGTTTTTTATTTTTATTAAAGATTTTATTTTTTATTTATTCATGAGAGACATAGAGAGAGGGAGAGAAGCAGAGACACAGGCAGAGGGAGAAGCAGGCCCCATGCAGGGAGCCGGACATGGAACTCGATCCTGGGTCTCCAGGATCACGCCCGGGGCTGCAGGTGGCGCTAAACCGCTGCACCACTGGGGCTGCCCTCGACCTGGATGTTAACAGAACCTTCCACTACCACATCATGTTCTGGGACCACAGGGTTCTGGGGGCCCCAGGGGAGCCCCAAGGGGCTTCTGGGTAGCGAACATGGGGTCTCTGAGGCCAAGGGGAATTACAGCAGCAAACAAAATACTGCTGCATGGTAAAGTGCTCGGATGACCCATGTGCCCCCTACCCTCTGGGGTCTCCGCAATGGGGAGGCCACCAGGACAGGGCCTCCAGGTGTCACTGTATGAGCTGAACCCCAAGGTGGTGTGCGGCTGCCCCATGAAGATCAGGGGCCGTGGAGGGGCAGTAAGGGGACATGGGGGCCAGGCAGCACAGCTGCGGCTGGACCAGGACACACATGGACCGAATGAGGTTTGGACAGGTCAAAGTGACAGCAATCCTCAGTGTTTTAATGTATTTCTGAATTTTTGCATTTTATTTTAGACAATTTGTACTGTTTGTAAATATACATAGTATGATGAACCCCCACACACCGCCCTGGGTCCAGCCAGGGTCCTGCACTGACTGCACGGGACCCAAAAAGCAAGTGTGTCACAGAGCAAACCCCAGACCTGGGGTGGGCTTTACTTGTGGACATCTCCGTATGCATCTTACAGAATGGGGATGCCCTGTGTCTGCATGCTCCCCACAGCATAATCCCCCACACCATCCCCTGCACCACCACCCCACCCCCGCACCATCCCCCCCACCATCCCCTCACAGCATCCCCTCCACAGCACCCCCCCACCCCGCACACCATCACCGTCCACACCATTGCCCCGCACATCATCCCCTGCACACCACCCCCCACACCATTGCTCTCTACACCATCCCCCATACCATCGCTCTGCATATCATCCCCCCACACCGTCACCCCCACACTATCCCCCTGCACACCATTGCCCCCACACCATTGCCCTGCACACCATCCTCCCGCACACCATTCCCCCACACCATCGCCCCCCACAACATCACCCCCACCCAATGCCCCCACACTATCACCGACACCATGGTCTGCCACACTGTCGTCCCCCCGCACCATTGCCCCCCTGCATCATTGTCACCCTGCACCATCGCCCCCCACACCATCCCCCACAGCGTCACCTCCCATACCATCCCCAACACCATCGCCCCCACACCATTGCCCCCTTGCAAGGATGTGGTGCAGCTGCTTAGTGTGGGGTATGTTTGCACCTCCTCCACCACGTTAGCGTTCTCTGGATGGTCTGTTCCCATCAGAAGCCTGGGTGTCCTGTAGAGTCCCAGGGGCCACACGGGAGGGAGGGGAGGAAGTGTGCCCCAGACAGGTGAGTCCAGGTGGATGGAATAGAGGATAGAGCTCTATCTGTGCGCAGCGTGGGGTGGCTGGCGGTGTGTATCAGAGCCCGAGACCCACAGAGGCTGACCTGGAGGGGCACCAGGGACAGGGCTGAGGAGCCACCAGGCAGGGGTGCACTGGGGCTTCCTGGGGGGCCGCTTGGACCATCTCAACCATGAGGGGTCGATGCTCCTCCATGCAAGGAACCTGGTGAACCCTGTGTCACCCTTGGCTCTCAGAGTACAGCGGCGTCAGGCTGACCTGTGACCAGGTCCAGAGTGAGCCAGCCTCTAGCAGCCCTGGCACGAGGGCAGTGGGAGCTGGGGGTGCAGACTCAGGCAGCAGTGTGGGAAGGCAGGCGGGTGGCTTCTGGGAAAGCTGAGCGGGGCTTTACCACAGTACACCCCAAAGTGCTCATAGAGAGTGGACCAGTTGGTTCAAATCCTTGTATCCAAGTCAAACCTACACGAACGTTTCCTGCTTTCTTCACAATGGCTCAAACCTGGAAGCACCCAAGATGTTCTTGGATGAGCAAGCACGGGAATCCCTAACACACAATCTAGTTCAGGGACACAAGGAAGGCACTGTGGATGCGCTCAGTGCCATGGATGCACCCACTGCGTTTGCTCAGGGCAGGAAGCTAGATGGGGGCTGGTGGTGTTCCCAGGACATATAGGGAACAAGTCAGAGCAGGGAGACGAGAGTCGTCAGAGCAGGGTCAAGGGGAGCGCCTGACTTCCAGGGGGGCATTCAAGGTGGGGGGCTGCTCCAGGGCTGGAAGGGGAGCTGGTGACTCTGGGAGAGCCCAGGAGCTGCACACCCCACAGCAGGAGCGCTCATGGAGGCACACGGAAAACACCAGAATGCAAATAAACCCCCAGCATGCTGTATGTGTGAGGTCCCTGCCTATCACCGTGTGCAGGCCTGACCCCAGAGAATCGTCCCCCACTGAGGTGCCCTGAAGAGTGCAGAGCCTGCCTGGCTGGTGTCCACACCTTGCCAGGCTTGCTGGGCAGGGGGCCGGACTGAGCAGACCACCCTGCTGTCCCCCCTCCTAGCCAGCAAGCCCTGTTCCACATGCTGTCGGCCTATTCCATGTACAACACCATGAATGTCCCTGCCCCCGGGCCTCCTGCCCTGCAGGTGTCCTTGTCCGGAGTATTAGTGACCAACAGGTTACATAGTTAGGGCCCCAGCTCCCACTGTCCCAAGATGCAAGGGAGGGTCTGTCTCCTTCAGGACTTGGGCAGGGGGCTGGGGTGCAGACCTTCCTGTGTGCACTGAGTGCTGGGGCTGCCTGGGGCTCTCATGTGCACCGTTGCTGTCCTAAAACTCAGGTAGGTGCTGCCATCTGGGCTTCATCTGGCTGTGGGCTGGCAGGGTGGCCTGGGTGGGGAAAGCAGGCTGCCAGACGGGAGGCTGAAGGAGCAGTGGGAGTGCAAGACTGTTTTGCAGATGGTGGGGAGCCATGGCCACCCATTGGCTCAAGGACCCCAAGGGCCACCTGGGGATGCGGTGCCCTTGCTGGTGTGGAGGCAGGCTGGGTGGGGGTCCCCGCCTGCCCCATGGCTGGAGCAGCCCTGCAGGCAGGCTGGCTGTGGCAGGTGGGAGTCCCAGCCTGAGTTGAGACCCCCAGGGGCCCTGCTCAGGCTGCTCCTCTCACCCCGCTGTCCCCTAGACCCCCTTCTTGCTCACCCTGAAGCTCTGGGACTCGTACATCCTGGACAGGGAGCGTGTGCTCACAGCCATGGCTTACAGGATCCTCAAGGTGCACAGGAGTAAGTGAGCCTCTGGGAACCTAGGTGTGCCCGAGGAGGGGGACAGGGACGTTGACCTACTACTCTGAGTACCCATCGCGCTGGCCACGCACTGCCCACGGCACTCCTGGGCACAGCTGGACCCCCAGCCGCTGCCCCTGGGGGGCACCCTGGAGCCACAGGGTGGGGCCCCTCTGGGTCTGACTCACCCACTGCCCAGAGCACTCCTGAAGCTGCCCCTGGAAGGTCTTTGGGAGTTTCTGCAGGACTCGCTGGCCCAGCCCTGGGCCCTGGAGGATGAGGTGGTGTTCAGACGCCCTCGGGCAGCTCCGAAGGATGATGTATGACCTCCCCCACCACCCCAGGTGGGCTCAGGACCCTATCCCCTCCCGATTCAGCCTCCTGGGGCTGCCCACAGTGGAAAGAGCCCCCAGGGCCTTCCTCCTCATCTCTGGGCCTCTCCTCTTCTGCTCCAACCTCGGGGATGCCAGGCCAGGGCTAGGCGTGCGGGCGCTTACTGCAGAGGCTGGGCACCAGCAGTGTGGAGAGCTGCGGACAGGGTCAGACTGGGGTGGGGGGGCACGCAGGATCTGTGAGGACCCCTGGGGCCCCCCTACTGGGGACACACAGCCTGCTGGTGATGCTAACTCAGTTGGCCTTTTTCCAGAGGAACCTGAAGAGTTCCCCATGAGGCCCCTGGGCCTGGAGTGAGCGTCCCCAGTGCCAGGGCCTCTCCTCCCTTCTCCTACTGTTGACGTGCTGCCCAGAGTAGACGAGCAGGCCTCCCCAGGCCCAGCCACCCAGCCTGAGATGCCTGGACTCCCCTCCCGGCCAGGCCATCCTAAAGGCCGAGGAGCCACTGCAGGAAGGAAGCTACCCAGAGCCCATGGCTGCATACCTGTGTCCAGGAACACTGGGGGCTCTGCTTCTGGCCAGGCTGCCCCCAGCCCAGGACCCCTCACTGGCCAGGCTGCCCCCACAGTGACGGAACTCCCCTCTATCCTCCCAGTGAACCAGGAGGGTGCAGACAGGCAGTCCACAGACATGGGCTTGAAGCCAGAACACTGGGTCCCCTTCCCTTTGGCACTTGACTGGGCCACCCCAGAGGCCATATGACAGGCCAGGCCCTGGAACTCCCCTGGGACTCCTCCCATCATGGGGTCCACCTAGCCCACTAAAGACAATGCTCTAGTGCCCAGGACACCCTTCCTGCTCTGTGGCCACGGCAGCTCAAGCCCCTCACTGGGCAGTGACTGACCCAGCCAGGGGAGAGTCAGGGTCGCACTGAGCCAGCTGCCCCAAGGCCCCACACATGCCTGGGACCCTCTGACCTCTACAGCCCCAGGGAAGCTCGATGCTCACAGGCCTCTGGAGCAGAGCATGATGGTGAGTGTGGGGGCCCTGAGGCTCTGGCCAGCCAGCACCATGCCCTGCCTTGTCTCACTGTACTTCCTGGAGGACGGTACACTCAGGGATGCAAGTCTCTGACCCAGAGGGACTGGGGCTGGCCTCTCCCCAGGCTCTGAGGGGGCAGGGTCAACATGAGCCCAACCCAGGGCCAGAATGAAGACTGATGGAGTCAAGTCCCCTGTGGCCCTGGCCAGTCCTGGATTCTGCCCCAAGCCTGTTTGAGCCCTCTCAGAGCAGTATGTGGCCTCTTGGGATCTGGGTGTGCCCCACAGATCCAGGTCTTTGACCTAGGGCAGCACTGGGAATAACAGGACCCCCCAGGATAGGGGCAGCAAGGGTAGGCCGGTGGGCTCCACCCTCACCCACACTAGGAGGCAGACTCCTCCACATGCTGGGTCTCCAGCAGTCAGTCACCAATGAGCCAGAGGCTGGGGTCCAGGTGGGACTCGCCCCGGGAACCCAAAAGCTGCAGGTCTGGGTAAGGTCTGCTGTCCTCAGAACTGCTTCTCATGGCCCAACCTCAGGAAATATACCCCCACCCAGAGTCAGCACAGGCTCCAAGGTGGGGGACTTTAGCACCCACAACCCCATGCGATTTCAGCATTCCTATAAAGGACAAGGTCTTCCTCCCCAGGGGAAGGCACACACCCTCAGCTCTGAGTCCCTGTTTGCTGTTGAAAGTTCAATAAAGTGTTGTTGTGTTCAAATGCACACCTAGCCCATTTCTGCGTCTCCCAGAGCTCTGTGCAAGAAGCACCAGACAGACCCCCAGAAAGTAGGAGGGGGCACCTCCCAGGCCCCTGACCAGCTCTGCAGAGGGGCCACCAGGCAGACACAGCTGATGTTCCTACATGCCTTCCAAGGTTGGCCAGATGCCAGGGTCAGAACCATCACAGACTTTACTGCGACTCAGCCTATGCCCCACAGGCTAGGATGGGGCTGGGAAAGAGTAACACCCAAGGGGGCCCGGTGGCCTCAGTTCATGACAGTCTGTGCAAAGCGCCCTGGGAGGTCTGTGCTCCCTCTGTCCGGGGAGCCTGGACTGGCCGGGTTCTGGGGGTGCTTCCTCCCTTCCTTGCCCTGTGCCTGTGCTCCTGGGGCACAGAGGGCCAGCAGGGCTGTCAACATAGCCCTGGAAGAGAGGTAAGGACAGAAGGCACTTGCAGCTCATGCACCTGGGCCACTGTCACTGGGTGGGCTCAACTTGCACACCTCGTGCTGCTGGATCTCTTGCACCAAGTTGTGAAAAGCAACCTCCATGCCCTAGCAAGAAGGGGCTGGGTGAGAGAGGGGCTTGGCCCAGGGGCCTGGCAGCACAGGAGACTGAGGATCCCCGGCCCTTTCCCCATCCTGACTCCCACACAGAGGCAGCCCCAGGGCTCCCCTCCATCGGGCAGCTTGCTCTTCAGGAGCTCCCCCACAGGGTGGCCCTGAGGTCTGGCTCCCAGCTTGAGAGGCATTGAGAAGAGAAGCCAGTGCTCAGCTGGGACCCACTGCCAGACACATGAATGTGGCCAAGCTGGACCTTCAAACTCAGCTGACCCTTCAGCAGAAAGTCATTGCACGAGTGAGTCCAGGGAAGACCAGTAGAACCCAGCTAGCCACCCAATGCCAGCACCAGAAATAATAAAGAAATGTTGTTTCAAGCAAGTTAAGTGTGAAGATGACACAGCCTGGGGATCAGATAGCTGCACAGCGATAGATACACACACACACCTCAAAACGAACAAAAGTCGGAATCCCCCCTCAATGTTGTCAAACAGCAGCAGAATGTTTACATACACGATACTCTAGTCACACGAGAGAATAGACTGAAGATGCTACAAATCATGACTGCAGAGAGGTGTTGGAGGCATGGAGATGTGCTTGCTGGGCTCTGACAATTAGTGAAGAGTTGTAGGAAACATTTGACAGAGGGTGGGCCCTCTCTTAGGAAAGGACACCAGAACATTTTGAAGGCTATAGCTGGTGAAATCTGTCCTTCTCTTTTGCAGCTTCTGTTTCTTCCTCTACTTGTTCTTCATAATTATATTTCAGCCTCCCCCCTTCTTCCAAGCCAATGGCCATACAGGCTTTTTAAAGACATTAGGTCCTAAAAGGAGGCAGAGCTTTGGCTACTGGTTTCAGGAATGATTATTGCTTAGATGTATGCTGATCCACCAAACTCCTGCCTTCACAGCTCTTCTCTCCTTGCAGATGAGGGGGAACACAGGTCTTATAATGAAAGAAGTCCACTCCCACTTTGGTGGGACCATCACTTGTGGAGGATGTCATCTGGGCAAAGCAGTGAAAGTAGGGTTGATGAGGAATGGGTTGCAGGTTAGACATTCCGGTTTGTTTTTTCTTTCTGAAGCAAGCACTTACCTTTGATGCCATGTTTTGTTCATCCATTTATTATTTTTAAATACTGTATTTTTGGGTAATCTCTATACCAAACGTGGAGCTCAAACTCACTACCCTGATATCAAGAGTTTCACACTCCACTGACTGAGCCAGCCAGGCACCCAGTGCCATGTTTTATATCTTTGCTTGCAAGCCTATCTCTGCATCTAGCTGGAACATTAAGTCCACAAGGGGGGAGCTTTAGTTATCTCCAAATCATGGAATGTTCTTGCTATATCCCAATCCTAGAACAATGTTTGCCATTGAATAGCACTTTAAATAAATCATCGGTTAAAGGACTACTGGTAAAGGAAATTGTCAACATTTAACATATATGGGCCCCGCTCTCTGGGGTCCCAGGGATGCTATGCTTTCTTTAACACTTATCAAGGTCCAAATGATTCCACAAAACTTCAAAGGGTGGGCTTAATTTCTTCCCTGAACACATGTTGCATGTCTGGTTCAACTAATATCAATCAATCAAAGGGGGCCTGGCTGGCTCCATGTGGTTGGTAAGAGTATGCGACTCTTGATCTTGGGGTAGTGATCTTGGGTGTCTGGGCCTAGGGGAGCTTCCCCGCCCCCTGCTGGTGCCAGGCTCAGTGGGAGCTGTTTGTCCTGTGAGGCCTTTGTCCCCTGGGTGTCTCCCAAGGTGAAACAAGGAGGAAAAACACCACTGGCGGCAGCCAGAATTCCAGCTCTGGAGTCAGTTCCCGGTGAGTAACTAACAGAGTCTCCCTGTCCACACTGGCCTAGGTGCTCCTGGGGCAGCGAGGGTGCGCTGATCTGCACAGCTTGAAGGTGCCCAGTGGCAGGAGAGGCCTCGGTGTCCTGGGCCCTCCCGGCTTTCGCCTGTCCTGGGGAGCACAGGATCCTGGGCTCTGTCTGTTTCAATGCTCTGGGACCCAGGGGCCCTGTGCTGCTGGACCCGCACTCCCGGGGACCACCTCTTCTGAAGGGAATGGAGGACAGCCACCTCCATCTGGAGCCAAACCAACTAACGACTGGCTTCTTCCAAATGTCCCCGAGGGCTGCGGCGCTCCAGCCCTTTACCAAGATGAGCCATTGGTTGGTGGTGAGCTTTCCCCTGGACACCTGAGAACCAGCACAACAGACCTCTCCCACAGAAGACAATTTGGAAGAATAAGGGAAGAGCAAGTTCTTGACCAAGCCGCCCTGGAAAGCTTCAGGACTGAGAGAAAATAGTATATAGAACTAGAGGGTCCTTTTTTTTCTTTTATTTTTTCTTTCTTTTTCCATTATGACTCATTTTTATATCAGATAAAAATTTCTGATATATTTTCTCTTTTCCCACCTTAACTACAATATTTTACCAACTCCTCATTTTTAAGTGTTTTCCTTTTTGACTTTAATATTTCTACAATTACATGTCTTGGATGTATTTTTTACTTCTGGATTTCCTTCAATGTATTGAATTTAATTTTGGTAGATATATGAGATATGGGTTTTTATTTTTTATTTATTCTGCCTTGTTTTGTTTTGCCATGGTGGAAGTTAGCATCTTCTAAAGCAAGACCACATACACCCAGAACTAAGTGGTTAATTGTGTGAGATTATATTCTCTCTTCCTTCCCATTCTGTCCCCCTCATTTATCTTTTTTATGTTTTGATGGTCAATGTTGGGTCTTTATATAAGTATTTCTGGTTTATATAAGTTTGGGATTGAGCATCTTCTAACATACAGAACAAAATACACTCAGAACCAAGAAGATCACTCTCTAGGATCCCTGAGGGACATTACATTCTCTTTCTACTACCACTACTTCACCACCACCATCCCCCCCTTTTTACTTTTACATATCAATTTATAATATTTTTTATTGGAGTTCGATTTTCCAACATATAATACCCAGTGCTCATCCCATCAAGTACGGCCCTCAGTGCCCGTAACCCAGTCACCACATTCCCCTGCCCACCTCCCCTTCCACAACCCCTTGTTCATTTCCCAGAGTTAGGAGTCATGTTTTGTGACTGTCTCTGATTTATCTCCCTCATTTTCTCTCTTTCCCCTATGATCCCTTTCATTACTTTTTATATTCCCTGTATGAGTGAAACCATATAATGATCGTCCTTCTGAGATTGACTTACTTCACTCAGCGTAATACCCTCCAGTTCCATCCAAGTCGAAGAAAATGGTGGATATTCATCCTTTCTGATGGATAATAGCCCGTTGTATATATTTTACCACCTCTTCTTTATCCATTCATCTTTGCATAGACCGAGGCTCCTTCCACATTTTGACTATGGTGGCCATAGCTGCTATAAACATTGGGGAGCCAATGTCTTGGCTTTTCATTGCATCTGTATCTTGGGGTAAATCCCCAGTAGTGCAATTGCTGGATCATAGGGTAGGTCTTATTTTAACTCTAGAGGAACCTCCACAAGACTTTCCAGAGTGGCTGTACCAGTTCACATTCCCACCAACAGTGCAAGAAGTTTCCCCCTTCTCCACATCCTCTCCAACATTTGTTGTTTCCTGCCTTGTTAATTTTCCCCATTCTCACTGGTGTCAGGTGGTATGTCATTGTGGTTTGATTTGTATTTCCCTGATGGCAAGTGATGTGGAGCATTTTCTCATGTGCTTGTTGGCCATGTGTATGTCTTCTTTGGTGAAATTTCTGTTCATACCATTTCCCCGTTTCATGATTGGATTGTTTGTTTCTTTGCTGTTGAGTTAAATAAGTTCTTTTTTTTACATCTTGGATACTAGCCCTTCATCTGATATGTCATTTGCAAATATCTTCTCCTGTTTTGTATGTTGTCTTTTAGTTTTGTTGACTCTTTTTTTTTTGCTGTGTAGAAGTTTTTATGTTGATTAATATTTAATAGTTCATTTTTGCTTTGTTTCCCTTGCAGAAATAGATGAACCTTGCAAGAACTTGCTGTGGCCAAGTTCAAAAAGTGTGTTCCTGTGTTCCCTTCAAAGATTTTTATAGAGTCTTCTCTCAAATTTTGGTCTTTTATCCATTTTGAGTTTATCTTTGTGTCTGGCATAAGACAATGGCCTAGTTTCATTCTTCTGCACATAATAGTCCAATTTTCCAGCACCAATTATTGAAGAGGCTGTCCTTTCTCCAGTGGATAGTCTTTCCTGCTCTGTCAAATATTAGTTGATGAAAGCGTTGAGGGCCCACTTCTGGGTTCTCTGTTCTGTTCCATTGATCTATGTATCTGTTTTTGTGCCAGTACCACACTGTCTTGATGATCACAGCTTTGTAGGACAACTTGAAATCTGGTAGTGTGATGCCACTGGCTCTGTTTTTCTTTTGACCATTCCCCTGGCTATTCAGGGTCTTCCCTGATTCAGAACAACTCTTTTTTTTTAAAAAAGATTTTATTTATTTATTCATGAGAGACACACACAGAGAGAGGCAGAGACACAGGCATAGGGAGAAGCAGGCTCCACGCAGGGAGCCTGAGGCAGGACTGGATCCCGGGACTCCAGGACTATGCCCTAGACCGAAGGTGGTGCTAAACCGCTGAACCACACGGGCTTCCCTGATTCAGGACAACTCTTAAGACTACTTGTTCCAACTCTGTGGAGAAAGACCATGGTATATATTCATCACCTAACTAAAATCTTAGAAGTGACTATGCCTTCAAGCCAGATTCTGCTAGCTTCTCTTTTATGCGAGTTAGACCCTAGCTCCATTCAATTTGAGCATATTACTAGGAAATCACTGTACTGAAATAGATACAACAGGCATCTGGGCCTGAAACTTCCAAATGCTTTGCACACAACTTCTGCCAGCATCTAACTTAAGGAGGATGGAAGCTAAGTCTACAGGGAGTCAGGATGTGTGAGAGTCCTGCAAGAAGCTAAACTCTAAGAAATAAGGATGTCTTGAAACCAGCTTTCAGCTAGAATCCTACTTGTTGAGGTTAGAACTTAGCACCTTACTTAAGGACGAGGTTCCTCTGAAGCGCTGTACTCTACACAGAGACACAAGCCTTTCAGGCCCGCAGCAGGCCACTTAGCTCTTTCGGAGATTCCGACGATCATCTAAGAGAGGATGTTAGAAATTACATTCACAAGCACTGTGAAAGTGCCAGGGACAGCACCTATGTCCCACAAGCTGAAGGAAGTCTGTCTAGTAGCCAGATTACAAGTACACATGCTCCTATGGGAGTTACAAGCAAACATCATTCTAATGTAGGCAATTCCATTGGAAAAGGTGTCTTGAACTCCGAGACACTAGCCCTCCATGACTGCAGCTTGCCACTTGCCTCAACGCAGTTTCTGACAAGCAAATAAATTAAGGATGTTACAAAGTAAATCCACAGGAAGTGTGGAACTGCAAGGGAAAGCAAGTGTGCTCAACTCCCAGAAGTAAATATGCCTTGAATCAAGCATACAGCTAGATTCGCTCCTATGGCAGATAGTGGCAAACGTCATTGTGAGGTAGGATTGACCGAGGCAAAGGCAGCCTTCAACTCGGAGACACACGCCTTCCAGGCCCTCAGCTTGCCACCAGATTCTCATGCTGCTTCTGACAAGCTTCTAAACGAGGTTGTTGGAAAGTAAATCCCCAGACAGTGTGGAACTGGGAGGGACCTCACCTAGGCTCAACTCTCAGAAGGAAGTACGCCTTCAAGCCAGATGTCAGCTAGCTCCTCATTTAGGCCACTTAGCACCTGGCTCCCTTCGCATTGAGCATGGTACTAGGAAATCACTGTATTGAATCAGATACGACAGGCATGTGGGCCTGCAACTTCCACGTGTTTTTCACACAACTTCTGCCAGCATCTCACGTAAGGATGTTGGAAGCTAAGTCCACAGGCAGTCAGGATGCTGGAGCGTCGTGCTAGAAGCTCAGCTCTCAGAAGTAAGTAGGTGTTCAAGCCAGCCTTCAACTAGCTTCATTCTTCTTCGAGTTAGAAGTTAGCACCTTACTCCGTGATTAGGTTCCACTGAAGTGCTGTACTCCCCTGGTGACACAAGCATTCCAGGCCTGCCACTGGCCGCTAACCTCTTGGGCAGCTTCTGACGATCATAAAAAGAGGATTTTGGAAATTACATCAGCAGGTAGTGTGAAAGTGGGAGGGACAGCACCTGTGTTCAATTCGGTGATGGAATTCTGCCGTGTAGCCTGCTTACAAATATACATGCTCCTATGGGTGTTACAGGCAAACACTGTTCTACTGTAGGAATTTCTATTGCAAAAGGTGGCTTGAACTCGGAGACACTAGGCCTCCATGACTGCAGCTTGCCACTAGCCTCAGACACAGCTTCTGTCAAGCCTACCAAAGGAGGATGTTAGAAACTAAATCCACAGGCCATGTGAAACTGCAAGTGGCAGTACATCAGCTCACGTCTCAAAAGTAAGTACGCCTTGAAGCCAGGTTTCAACTAGGTTCTCATTGATGGCAATTTTAATCTAGCCCCCTTCTTAGTGAGGATGTTGTAGGAAATCTCTCTATTGAACAGGGAGACACCAGACATCTGGACCTGCAATGTACACTTTCTTCTCATGCAACATGTCAAGCATCGAACATTAGGATGTTAAAGCTAAGTGTTTAGGCAGTCAGGATTGGGGAGCTACAGGTGGTAATCAACTCCCAGTAGTGAGTATGCCTCGAATCCGGCATACAGCTAGACCCCGTAATCTGGTAGTTAGTGGTTAACTTCATTCTGCAGTATGATTGACTGCGGCAAAGGTCCAGGTCTGCAGCTTCCATTTGCCTCTCATGCTCTTCTGTCTGCTACCTAATTGAGGATGTTGAAAATAAATCCCTGGGCAGTGTGGAAGTGGGAGGGAACTCACCTAGGCTCAACTCTCGGAAGTACTTATTCCTTCAAGCCAGATGTCAGCTAGCTCCTCATTTATACCACTCAGAACCTGGCTCCTTGGGCAGCCCGGGTGGCTCAGCGGTTTAGCGCCACCTTCAGCCCAGGGTATGATCCTGGGGTCCTGGGATCTAGTCCCACATCAGGCTCCTTGCATGGAGCCTGCTTCTCCCTCTGCCTGTGTCTTTCCCCACCCCCACCCCCACCCCGTCTTTCGTGAATAAATAAATAAAATCTTTTTTTTTAATTTTTTAAATTTATTTATGATAGTCACACACACACACACACAGAGAGAGAGAGAGAGAGAGAGAGAGAGATGCAG
Source organism: Nyctereutes procyonoides (assembly GCF_905146905.1). Lineage (NCBI taxonomy): Eukaryota > Metazoa > Chordata > Mammalia > Carnivora > Canidae > Nyctereutes > Nyctereutes procyonoides. The sequence continues at coordinate 35,065,348 of NW_026575049.1, forward strand.
AGACATAGGCAGAGGAAGAAGCAGGCTCCATGCATCGGGAGCCCGACGTGGGATTCGATCCCGGGTCTCCAGGATCGCGCCCTGGGCCAAAGGCAGGTGCTAAACCACTGCGCCACCCAGGGATCCCAGTAAATAAAATCTTAAAAAAAAAAAAGAACCTGGCTCCTTTCTCATTGAGTATCTTTCTTGGAAATTGCTGTATTGAATCAGATACAACAGGGGATTGGGCTTGCAACTTCCACATGCTTTTCACACAGCTTATCCCAGCATCCAATATAAGGATGTTGGATGCTAAATCTACAGGCAGTCAGATGCGGGAGTGTCGTCCTGCAAGAAGCTGCACTCTCTGAAGTTAGGATGTCTTTAGCCAGATTTCAACTTGCTTCGTTCTTCTTCGAGCTAGAACTTAGCATCTTACTCGGTGAGGAGGTTCCTTTGAAGCGCTGTACTCTACTCGAAGACACAAGCCTTCCAGGCCTGCAACTGGCTGCTTAGTTCTCACGCAGCTTCAGACAATCATCTAAAATGGATGTCAGATATTATAGCCCCAGGCAATGTGAAATTTCCAGGGACAGCTCCTGTGTTCGACTCTCTGAAGGAAGTCTGTCTGTAGCCAGCTTATAAGTATACTGGCACCTATGGGAGTTACAAGGAAATAGCATTCTATTTTAGGAATTTCCATTGCAAAAGGTGTCTTGAACTCGGAGGCACTAGCGTCCCATGCCTGTAGCTTGCCACTTGCCTCACATGCAGCTTCTTACAAGCATATAAAACGAGGATGTATGAATGTAAATCCCCAGTCAGTGTGGAACTGCAAGGGACAGCACCTGTAGTCAACTCTCAGAAATAAGTATGCTTTGTAGCCTGTTTTCATCTAGCCTCTCATGACGGCAGTTAGAATCTAGCTCTATTTAAAGTGAGGTTGTTCTTGAAAGTCTGTCTATTAAACATGAGACACCATACCTCTCGGCCTGCAATGTTCAAGATCTGCTAGCAGAACAAAACTACAAGGCAACCTACACAATGGGAGAAGATATTTGCATGAGATTTTCGGACAAACGGCGAATATCCAAGATTCTTAAAGAACTTATTAAACTCAACAGCAAAGAAACAAACAATCCGAGAGGAGGGGCAAGACGGCGGAAGAGTAGGGTCTCCAAATCACCTGTCCCCACCAAATTACCTAAATAACCTTCAAACCATCCTGAAAATCTACGAATTCGGCCTGAGATTTAAAGAGAGACCAGCTGGAACGCTACAGTGAGAAGAGTTCGCGCTTCTATCAAGGTAGGAAGACGGGGAAAAAGAAATAAAGAAACAAAAGGCCTCCGAGGGGGAGGGGCCCCGCGAGGAGCCGGGCTGAGGCCGGGGCGAGTGTCCCCAGGACAGGAGAGCCCCGTCCCGGAGAAGCAGGAGCTGCACCAACCTTCCCGGGCGGGCGGAAAGGGGCTCGCAGGGAGGTGGAGCAGGACCCAGGAGGGCGGGGATGCGCTCGGGCTCCCTGGGACACTAACAGACACCTGCGCCCCCGGGAGAGTGCGCCGAGCTCCCTAAGGGGACTCGGGAGCGGCTCCTGGGAGGGAGCTGCAGGGCGGGAGCGCGAATCCACCAGCGCAGGCCCCGGAGTACAGGGCGCCGGGACACAGCCCAGGATCCGGCCTCCCCCGGGACAGGCAGAGGCCGGGAGAGCCCAGGACAGCAAGGACGCTCCTGCCCCGAGCTGAGCAGATCAGCGGCCCCGCCCCGGAGCCTCCAGGCCCTGCGGACGGAGAGCCCTGTAGTTCCTGCGGAGGCTGAATCCAGACTTCCAGAGTTGCCATAGCAACTGCGGCTGTTCCTCCTGGGGCCCCACGGGGTAAACAACCCCCGCTGAGCCCTGCAGCAGGCAGGGGCAGAGCAGCTCCCCCAAGTGCTAACACCTGAAAATCAGCACAGCAGGCCCCTCCCCCAGAAGACCAGCTGGACGGACCAGTTCCAGGGGAAGTCAAGGGACTTAAAGTCTATAGATTCAGAAGATACTCCCCCGTGTTTTTCGTTTTTTTTCTTTTTTCTTTTCTTTTTGATTTCTGATTGCTTCCCCCACCCCCCTTTTTTTCACCTTTCTTTCTTTTTCTTCTCTTTTTTCCCTTTTTCTTTTCTTTTTCTTTTTTCTCTTTCTCTTTCTTTTTCTTCTCTCTCTATCTCTCCTTTTCCCAATACAACTTGTTTTTGGCCACTAGGCACTGAGCAAAATGACTAGAAGGAAAACCTCACCTCAAAAGAAAGAATCAGAAACAGCCCTCTCTCCCACAGAGTTAAAAAATCTGGATTACAATTCAATGTCAGAAAGCCAATTCAGAAGCACTATTCTACAGCTACTGGTGGCTCTAGAAAAAAGCATTAAGGACTCACGAGACTTCATGACTGCAGAATTTAGATCCAATCAGGCAGAAATTAAAAATCAATTGAATGAGATGCAATCCAAACTAGAAGTCCTAACGACGAGGGTTAACGAGGTGGAAGAACGAGTGAGTGACATAGAAGACAAGTTAATGGCAAAGAGGGAAACTGAGGAAAAAAGAGATAAACAATTAAAGGACCATGAAGACAGATTAAGGGAAATAAATGACAGCCTGAGGAAGAAAAACCTACGTTTAATTGGGGTTCCCGAGGGCGCCAAAAGGGCCAGAGGGCCAGAATATGTATTTGAACAAATCCTAGCTGAAAACTTTCCCAATCTGGGAAGGGAAACAGGCATTCAGATCCAGGAAATAGAGAGATCCCCCCCCTAAAATCAATAAAAACCGTTCAACACCTCGACATCTAATAGTGAAGCTTGCAAATTCCAAAGATAAAGAGAAGATCCTTAAAGCAGCAAGAGACAAGAAGTCCCTGACTTTCATGGGGAGGAATATTAGGGTAACAGCAGACCTCTCCACAGAGACCTGGCAGGCCAGAAAGGGCTGGCAGGATATATTCAGGGTCCTAAATGAGAAGAACATGCAACCAAGAATACTTTATCCAGCAAGGCTCTCATTCAAAATGGAAGGAGAGATAAAGAGCTTCCAATACAGGCAGGAACTGAAAGAATATGTGACCTCCAAACCAGCTCTGCAAGAAATTTTAAGGGGGACTCTTAAAATTCCCCTTTAAGAAGAAGTTCAGTGGAACAATCCACAAAAACAAGGACTGAATAGATATCATGATGACACTAAACTCATATCTGTCAATAGTAACTCTGAACGTGAACGGGCTTAATGACCCCATCAAAAGGCGCAGGGTTTCAGACTGTATAAAAAAGCAGGACCCATCTATTTGCTGTCTACAAGAGACTCATTTTAGACAGAAGGACACCTACAACCTGAAAATAAAAGGTTGGAGAACCATTTACCATTCAAATGGTTCTCAAAAGAAAGGGGTAGCCATCCTTATATCAGATAAACTAAAATTTACCCCGAAGACAGTAGTGAGAGACGAAGAGGGACACTATATCATACTTAAAGGATCTATCCAGCAAGAGGACTTAACAATCCTCAATATATATGCCCCGAATGTGGGAGCTGCCAAATACTTAAACGAATTATTAACCAAAGTGAAGAAATACTTAGATAATAATACACTTATACTTGGTGACTTCAATCTAGCTCTTTCTACCCTCGATAGGTCTTCTAAGCACAACATCTCCAAAGAAACGAGAGCTTTAAATGATACACTGGACCAGATAGATTTCACAGATATCTACAGAACTTTACATCCAAACTCAACTGAATACACATTCTTCTCAAGTGCACATGGAACTTTCTCCAGAATAGACCACATACTGGGTCACAAATCGGGTCTGAACCGATACCAAAAGATTGGGATCGTCCCCTGCATATTCTCAGACCATAAGGCCTTGAAATTAGAACTCAATCACAAGAAGAAGTTTGGAAGGACCTCAAACACGTGGAGGTTAAGGACCATCCTGCTAAAAGATAAAAGGGTGAACCAGGAAATTAAGGAAGAATTAAAAAGATTCATGGAAACTAATGAGAATGAAGATACAACCATTCAAAATCTTTGGGATACAGCAAAAGCAGTCCTAAGAGGGAAATACATCACAATACAAGCATCCATTCAAAAACTGGAAAGAACTCAAATACAAAAGCTAACCTTACACATAAAGGAGCTAGAAAAGAAGCAGCAAATCGAACCAACGCCCAGCAGAAGAAGAGAGTTATTTAAAATTCGAGAAGAACTCAACGAAATTGAGACCAGAAGAACTGTGGAACAGATCAATAGAACCAGGAGTTGGTTCTTTGAAAGAATTAATAAGATAGATAAACCATTAGCCAACCTTATTAAAAAGAAGAGAGAGAAGACTCAAATTAATAAAATCATGAATGAGAAAGGAGAGATCACTACCAACACCAAGGAAATACAAACGATTTTAAAAACATATTATGAACAGCTCTACGCCAATAAATTAGGCAATCTAGAAGAAATGGACGCATTCCTGGAAAGCCACAAACTACCAAAACTGGAGCAGGAAGAAATAGAAAACCTGAACAGGCCAATAACCAGGGAGGAAATTGAAGAAGTCATCAAAAACCTCCCAAGACACAAGAGTCCAGGGCCAGATGGCTTCCCAGGGGAATTCTATCAAACGTTTAAAGAAGAAATCATACCTATTCTACTAAAGCTGTTTGGAAAGATAGAAAGAGATGGAGTATTTCCAAATTCATTTTATGAGGCCAGCATCACCTTAATTCCAAAACCAGACAAAGACCCCACCAAAAAGGAGAATTACAGACCAATATCCCTGATGAACATGGATGCAAAAATTCTCAACAAGATACTACCCAATAGGATCCAACAACACATTAAGAAAATTATTCACCATGACCAAGTAAGATTTATCCCCGGGACACAAGGCTGGTTCAACACTCGTAAAACAATCAATGTGATTCATCATATCAGCAAGAGAAAAACCAAGAACCATATGATCCTCTCATTAGATGCAGAGAAAGCATTTGACAAAATACAGCTTCCATTCCTGATCAAAACTCTTCAGAGTGTAGGGATAGAGGGAACTTTCCTCGACATCTTAAAAGCCATCTACGAAAAGCCCACAGCAAATATCATTCTCAATGGGGAAGCACTGGGAGCGTTTCCCCTAAGATCAGGAACAAGACAGGGATGTCCACTCTCACCACTGCTATTCAACATAGTATTGGAAGTCCTAGCCTCAGCAGTCAGACAACAAAAAGACATTAAAGGCATTCAAATTGGCAAAGAAGAAGTCAAACTCTCCCTCTTCGCCGATGACATGATACTCTACATAGAAAACCCAAAACCCTCCACCCCAAGATTGCTAGAACTCATACAGCAATTTGGTAGCGTGGCAGGATACAAAATCAATGCCCAGAAATCAATGGCATTCCTATACACTAACAATGAGACTGAAGAAAGAGAAATTAAGGAGTCAATCCCATTTACAATTGCACCCAAAAGCATAAGATACCTAGGAATAAACCTAACCAAAGAGGTAAAGGATCTATACCCTAAAAACTATAGAACACTTCTGAAAGAAATTGAGGAAGACACAAAGAGATGGAAAAATATTCCATGCTCATGGATTGGCAGAATTAATATTGTGAAAATGTCAATGTTACCCAGGGCAATTTACACGTTCAATGCAATCCCTATCAAAATACCATGGACTTTCTTCAGAGAGTTAGAACAAATTATTTAAGATTTGTGTGGAATCAGAAAGACCCCGAATAGCCAGGGGAATTTTAAAAAAGAAAACCATAGCTGGGGGCATCACAATGCCAGATTTCAGGTTGTACTACAAAGCTGTGGTCATCAAGACAGTGTGGTACTGGCACAAAAACAGACACATAGATCAATGGAACAGAATAGAGAATCCAGAAGTGGACCCTGAACTTTATGGTCAACTAATATTCGACAAAGGAGGAAAGACTATCCACTGGAAGAAAGACAGTCTCTTCAATAAATGGTGCTGGGAAAATTGGACATCCACATGCAGAAGAATGAAACTAGACCACTCTCTTGCACCATACACAAAGATAAACTCAAAATGGATGAAAGATCTAAATGTGAGACAAGATTCCATCAAAATCCTAGAGGAGAACACAGGCAACACCCTTTTTGAACTTGGCCACAGTAACTTCTTGCAAGATACATCCACGAAGGCAAAAGAAACAAAAGCAAAAATGAACTATTGGGACTTCATCAAGATAAGAAGCTTTTGCACAGCAAAGGATACAGTCAACAAAACTCAAAGACAACCTAGAGAATGGGAGAAGATATTTGCAAATAACATATCAGATAAAGGGCTAGTTTCCAAGATCTATAAAGAACTTATTAAACTCAACACCAAAGAAACAAACAATCCAATCATGAAATGGGCAAAAGACATGAAGAGAAATCTCACAGAGGAAGACATAGACATGGCCAACATGCACATGAGAAAATGCTCTGCATCACTTGCCATCAGGGAAATACAAATCAAAACCACAATGAGATACCACCTCACACCAGTGAGAATGGGGAAAATTAACAAGGCAGGAAACAACAAATGTTGGAGAGGATGCGGAGAAAAGGGAACCCTCTTACACTGTTGGTGGGAATGTGAACTGGTGCAGCCACTCTGGAAAACTGTGTGGAGGTTCCTCAAAGAATTAAAAATAGACCTGCCCTACGACCCAGCAATTGCACTGTTAGGGATTTACCCCAAAGATTCAGATGCAATGAAACGCCGGGACACCTGCACCCCGATGTTTCTAGCAGCCATGTCCACAATAGCCAAACTGTGGAAGGAGCCTCGGTGCCCATCGAAAGATGAATGGATAAAGAAGATGTGGTTTATGTATACAATGGAATATTACTCAGCCATTAGAAACGACAAATACCCACCATTTGCTTCAACGTGGATGGAACTGGAGGGTATTATGCTGAGTGAAGTAAGTCAATCGGAGAAGGACAAACATGTATGTTCTCATTCATTTGGGGAATATGAATAATAGTGAAAGGGAATATAAGGGAAGGGAGAAGAAATGTGTGGGAAATATCAGAAAGGGACACAGAACATAAAGACTCCTAACTCTGGGAAATGAACTAGGGGTGGTGGAAGGGGAGGAGGGCGGGGGGTGGGGGTGAATGGGTGACGGGCACTGAGGGGACACTTGACGGGATGAGCACTGGGTGTTATTCTGTATGTTGGCAAATTGAACACCTATAAAAATTAATTTATTAAAAAATTCAAAATAAAATAAAATAAAATAAAATTCTAAAAAAAAAGAAAGGGCATCATGTCAGCAAATTATAGATAAATATTGCAAATTTTGTAATTCGGAGATTGTTTTGAAACTAAAAAATATGTGTTATTACATTTATAAATTAAAAACTCTAGTTATTGATACTCTAAAAAAAAGCCATCTATGAAATGCACACAGCAAGTATCATTGTCAATGGGAACAAGCTGAGAGCCTTTCCCCTCAGATCAGGAACACGACAAGGATGTCCACTCTCACCACTGTTATCCACCATTGTCTCTCCTTTCCCTTTATTCCCTTTCACTAATTTTTATATTCTTCAAATGAATGAGATCATATAATGTTTGTCCTTTTCTAATTGACTTATTTCACTCAGCATAATACCCTCCAGGTCCCTCCACGTCAAAGCACATAGTGGGTATTTGTCGTTTCTTATTTTTTTAAATAAATTTATTTTTTATTGATGTTCAATTTGTCAACATACAGAATAACACCCAGTGCTCATCCTGTCAAGTGCTCACCTCAGTGCCCACCACCCAATCACCCCCACCCTCCGCCCACCTCCCCTTCCACACCCCTAGTTCATTTCCCAGAGTTAGGAGTCTCTCATGTTCTGTCTCCCTCACTGATATTTCCCACTCATTTTTTCTCCTTTCCCCTTTATTCCCTTTCACTTTTTTTTATATTCCCCAAATGAATGAGACCATATAATGTTTGTCCTTCTCCGATTGACTTATTTCACTCAGCACAATACCCTACAGTTCCATCCTTGTCGAAGCAAATGGTGGGTATTTGTTGTTTCTAATGGCTGAGTAATATCCCATTGTATACATAGACCACATCTTCTTTATCCATTCATCTTTCGATGGACACCGAGGCTCCTTCCACAGTTTAGCTATTGTGGACATTGCTGCTATAAACATTGGGGTGCAGGGCAATTTAAACGTTCAGTGCAGTACCTGTCAAATTCCATGGACTTCCTTCAGGGAGTTGGAACAAGGACTCAGAAGAGTTGCCTGCACTGAAAAAGACTCTGAATAGCCAGGGAAATAGTGAAAAAGAACCCCAGAGCCAGGGATATCACAAGGCTGAATCTCAAGCTGTACTACAAAGCTGTGATCCTCAGACAGTATGGTCCTGGCACAAAAACAGACACCTAGCTTAGTGGAACAGAAAAGAGAACCCAGAAATGGGCTCTCAACTCTATGGTCAACTGGTATTCGACAAAGGAGGAGAGACCTTGAAAAGGACAGTCTCTTCAGAAATGGTGCTGGGAAAATTGGACAGCCACACGCAGAGGAGTGAAACTAACCATTCTTTACACCAGACACAAAGGTAAACACAAAATGGATGAAAGTCCTAAGTGGGAGACACAAAGCCAGCAAAATACAAGAGGAGAACACAGGCAACACCCTTTGTGAACTTGGGCACTCACCTTCTTGCAAGATACATCAATGAAGGCAAAAGAAATGAGAGAAAATGAACTATTGGCACTTAAACAACAGGTAAAGACTCTGCACGGCATAAGACATTCAGCAAAACGAAAAGACCACCTACAAAATGGGAGAAGATATTTGCAAATGACATATCAATAATTGGCTAGGACCCGAGATCTACACAGAACTAATTAAACTCAACTCCCAAGACATAAACAATCCAATCCTGAAATGGGCAGTTGGCATGAACATAAATGTCACCAAAAAGACGTAGACATGGCCAACAAGCATATGAGAGAATTCTCCACATCACTTGCCATCAGGGAACTACAAACCAAAACCACAATGAGATACTACTTCACACCAGTGAGAATAGTGAAGATTAATGAGACAGGAAACCATGAGTGCTGGAGAGGATGTGGAGAAAGGGGAACCCTCTTGCACCATTGATGGGAATGTGAACTGGTACAGTCTCTATAGAAAGCAGTGTGAAGGTTCCTCAAAGAGTGAAAAGAAGAGCTGCCCTATGACCCAGCAATCGCACTACTTGGGATTTACCCCAAAGATACAGAGATAGTGAAAGGCCGAGACACCGGCACCCCAATGTTTATAGAAGCAAAGGCCACCATAGACAACTGTGGAAGGAACCTCGGTGTCCATGGAAAGACGAACGGATAAAGAAGAGGTGGTGTAATATATACAATGCACTATTGCTCAGGCATCAGAAATGACAAAGACTCAGTGTTTTCTTCAACGTGGATGGAACTGGAGGTATTATGCTGAGTGAAGTCTGTCCATCGGAGCAGGACAATCATTATATGGTTTCACTCATACAGGGAATACAAGAAATAGTGAAAGGGATCATAGGGGAAAGGAGAGAAAATGAGGGAGAAAAATCAGAGAGGGTCCCAAAACATGAGAGACTCCTAACTCTGGGAAACGGACAAGGGGTAGAGGAAGTGGAGGTGGGCGGAGGCATGGAATGACTGGGTGAGGAGCACTTTGAGGAGCACTTGATGTGATGAGCACTTGGCCTTATACTGTATTTTGACAAAGCGAATATCAATGAAAACATAAAAGAAAGAAAACAAAAAACAACAAAAAACACCCAAGGAGTACAGTTTTATCAGGACTTGATTAAAATTCTTTTACACCGGGATCCCTGGGTGGCGCAACGGTTTAGCACCTGCCCTTTGGCCTAGGGCACGATCCTGGAGACCCGGGATCGAATCCCACGTCGGGCTCCTGGTGCATGGAGCCTGCTTCTCCCTCTGCCTGTGTCTCTGCTTCTCTCTCTCTCTCTGTGTGACTATCATAAAAAAAAGAAAGAAAAATTCTTTTACCCCTATTACTCTCACAAGATGTTTTCTTTTTTTCAAACACTGAGGTGGATCCTATCATATAACCATGCTTTACTTTTGTCTAGAACATTTTCGTTCAACTTTATTTTAGATTTACATTTAGTCTGATGAGACCTATTAAACTTAGAAATCATATGGTAGTCTTTAATATCCTACTCTATCTTTATTTTTTAAATAATATTATGAAATACAATGTTTATTAGTTCCAGGTGAACAATAGTGATTTATTAGTTCTGTATATTACTTAGTGCTCTTAGCAGTAAGTATACTGAATTCTCTTCACGTATTTCACCCACTCCCGCACCCATTTTCCTCCTGGTAACTACCAATTTCTTTTCTATATTCGAGTCTGATTTTAGTTTTTCTCTTTTTTTTCTTGGTTCTTTTGTTTCTTAACTGCCACACATGAGTAAATTCATATGTTAACCTAACAGTCAATTTTTTAAAAATATTTTTAAAATTTATTCATGAGACACACACTGAGAGAGAGGCAGAGACACAGGCGGAGGGAGAAGCAGGCCCCATGCAGGGAGCCTGATGTGGGACTCAATCTCAGGACTCCGGAATCAAACCTTTAGCCAAAGGCAGATGCTCAGCTGCTGAGCCACCCAGATGTCCCCACAATCATTAATTTTAAATCCCATTTCAGTTTTTTTTTGGTCTAGGCAATTGTAGTGAATAAACCATGAGGTTCACTCCACCATGGTCCCCGGTCTATATCTCTGGTCCCTGGTCGACGTCCCTGGTCTATATCTCTCTGTAAGCTCTGATTGGTTGCTAGTAGGTCTCTGAGTTATGATGTCAACTCTTGTCTTCCCTCAACCATACAAAGCAAGATTGGTGTTTAGAACTGCCTTATATAGAGGCCCACAAAGGAAGAACCTAGGGACTGCCCAGGCCAAAAGGCAGAAAGGAGCTTAGACAGTAATTTTAAGTTAAATCCTGATACTTGGCACTTGGGAGCAAATATTACCACAGCTGAGCCTCAGGTGAGGCCACAGACTACACCACATAGAGAACTTGAGGCAGAGACACCTTGGTTAAGCTGTGTACAGATTCCAGCTCCAGACTCAGTTTTATAGCAGTGTTGTCAGAGAGAAAGAGATAGCTAACACAGTCTACCAAATTTCAGCATCTGGCCCCACCATCTACCCCCATCCATTGTTCTCTCCTCCCAGCCTCCACCACACTCTGGCCACTTTTCTAAACTTATCTATCCAAACTAGCTTCTAAGAGACTCTGCCCCAGAAGTGCCTTCTGCCTGACACTCTGCTCCCAGACTTGTGCAGGTTGCTCCCTCTTGTCATTTTGCCCCCAACAGGGAGGCCTTCCAGATCTTCCTATCCTGTGACTCCCCAGCCCTCCCTACCACAGTGTGGTTTTAATTGGGGTATAGTATTTGCTCTTTTCTGTCACATATCTTTGCTTTCAAGCTTTTGTCCTACATACTTTGAACACCTGAACAGCAGAAACAACTTGGCCATTTTCAGCACTGCACTGGGGCCCACCAAGTCACCTGGCACAGGGTGAGTGCTCAGATCATACCTGCTTAAAGAATAAATGGGAAGATCTTGGAGCCTCTCCTTCATGATTCTGACTAATTCATTCTGTAGGGATAATGACTAATAATAGGACATGCATGTTGTTTCTGAGGTAGAGGCATGGCCAAAATGATCTTTGTATTATCCTTTCTCAAGTTGCTCCAGAAATGCTCAGTAATACCACAGACACCGCTACCTGCCTCCTAGTAGCCAGCACTAGCACTGCAGCACCACACAGGAAACTAATTGGGTATTTTTGGGGCAGAGGCTCTCCACAGCATAAAGTTCAGCATAAAGCTTCAGTTCCAGCAGCTTCCAGAGCTGTGGAAGGAACCTCAAAAGACACTCTTGAGAACCTATTTTCCTCTACACTCTGAGGTGTTTTATTTACTCACAAGGCATCCCCACCTCACCCAAGGTCGTGATTACACCCATCTTTCAAATGAAGACTCCAAGGATCCAACTAGGACAGATATTGTCCCTTATACCCTTCTTATTCAGTCCATGGCTCTGCCTCCTCTCCACCCAAACTCCTCATTTGCCAAGCTCCAATGTTCCCTTTTCTCTGAAAAACTCATGGAGTGGAAAGCATTTGTCCATGTTCTCAGAGAACAATGAGCTTTTGGTTTTGAAACTAAGGTCTAAAGACTTTCCAAACAGGCATAACCCTTGTGGTCAGACACATCAAGTACACATCTTGTAGTGTAGGAAACTGAGTCCTCTCCTATAGCCCCTGTCTACACTGAAGGATGTGTGCCCAGTTTCAGGAGCTGAGAGCTGTTGACATTAGGAGCCCTGGCCTTATCCTCTGGAGACTACTGGGATATGGCCTATAGCCAGGCAGGGCTATGGGGACTTTAAGAGTCCCTCTCATGCTGTGGACCTCTAGATGTATCACCAGGAGAATAGATGCCCCTTGTCTGTGCCTCCAACTTCTTTCTTCTTTTTTTGTCCCTTGCAGGGATTCTGCTCTCCTTAACCATCCCTCAATGTCTCCAACTGTGAAGAAGTCTGTTTCCATTTGTGTATGCCCATGTACTTCTGGGGATGAGGTGAGTAAAATGGCCCATATTGGAAGGGGTTGTGCAAGGATAACAAGGATCTTAGGGGCTCTAGTTTCCAAAGTAAATGTGCTGAGAGGGTTGAACTCTGTTCTAAGGAAGCCAAAGTAGTCACATTTCTTCTGGGATCTTCCTATGTACTGAGACCTGGACCATCCCTGCTTCTTTTGGGGCCTCTGATTCCCAGATGTATAAAGAGGGTTGGGATGTGGAATTGTGAAAGTATGTGCACAGGAGGATATGATCTCTGGCTCCATCCTCACTGGATGGGGTGTTCGTTTGGGTGGCCTCTGGCAGGCACAGGTATACAAGTCTCCTCTAACATGGCTAAAGTGGCTGGACATGGAATGGGAGCAACAGGACTCCTGTGGAGGTTCCAAAATCGACAAGAAGCCATGTACAATCCCCAGGACAATGAGTACTCCTGTGCTCCAGCCGCCTCTGCAGGCATTCACCCTGCACCAAGGGATCTGCTCAGTAAGCGAGTGCTTTGTGATGCTCTCACCTGCAACCTATGAATGTCCCACAGATGAAGATAATTCACATTTCACAAGTAGTCCATGGTAAGTAAGTATGGGTGGCAGTCATATTTACCCTATACATGTTCATACCATGAAAACTTGCTTCACAATCTACAACACTTTCCTCTTACAACTGAGAGTAATAATCCCAGTGAGAATACCCACAGCTGAAGGTACATGTTGATTATGGCAAATACAGTTATTCAGCTGAGTCTCTGAATCTCTATTTGGAGAAAATTCAAAAGGACGAGTCACCTGCTACTTGAAAGCCTATGTTTATGCTTTATGTGAAGTAAATATGAATTTGTGTAATGTTAAAAACTGATATTTTCATCTTTGCCATTATAGCAGCTAACTTTAAGGAAGTCTGGATATACACATTATATCATATTTTATATATAATACATAGATTTTTTTGGGATATTTTACAAATGGTATCAGTTCTGCTTAATTTAATTTGCATAAAAATTTAATTGAATAGAGAGGGTTATTATAATGTTCTTCCTTATTTGATTAACTTTTTATATTTATTTATTTATTTATTTATTTATTTATTTATTTATTTATTTATTTATTTACGATAGTCACACAGAGAGAGAGAGAGAAGCAAAGACACAGGCAGAGGGAGAAGCAGGCTCCATGCACTGGGAGCCCGACGTGGGATTCGATCCCGGGTCTCCAGGATCACGCCCTGGGCCAAAGGCAGGTGCCAAACTACTGCACCACCCAGGGATCCCAATTTTTTTATTTTTTAATAATAAATTTATTTTTTATTGGTGTTCAATTTGCCAACATACAGAATAACACCCAGTGCTCATCCCATCAAGTGCCCACCTCAGTGCCCCACCCAGTCACCCTCCCCACCCACCTCCCCTTCTACCACCCCTAGTTGGTTTCCCAGAGTTAGGAGTCTTCCATGTTCTGTCTCACTTTCTGATATTTCCCACTTATTTTTCCTCCTTTCCCCTTTATTCTCTTTCACTATTATTTATATTCCCCAAATGAATGAGACCATATAATGTTTATCCTTCTCCGATTGACTTACTTCACTCAGCATAATACCCTCCAGTTCCATCAACGTCGAAGCAAATGGTGGGTATTTGTCGTTTCTAATGGCTGAGGAATATTCCATTGTATACATAGACCACATCTTCTTTATCCATTCATCTTTCGATGGACACCGAGGCTCCTTCCACAGTTTGGCTATTGGTGGACATTGCTGCTATAAACATCGGGGTGCAGGTGTCCCAGAGTTTCACTACATCTGTATTTTTGGAGTAAATCCCCAGTAGTGCAATTGCTGGTCGTAGGGCAGATCTATTTTTAACTCTTTGAGAAACCTCCACACAGTTTTCCAGAGTGGCTGCACCATTTAACATTCCCACCAAAAGTGCAAGAGGGTTCCCTTTCTCCGCATCCTCTCCAACATTTGTTGTTTCCTGCCTTATTGATTTTCCCCATTCTCACTGGTGTGAGGTGGTATCTCATTGTGGTTTTGACTTATATTTCCCTGATGGCAAGTGATGCAGAGCATTTTCTCATGTGCATGTTGGCCATGTCTATGTCTTCCTCTGTGAGATTTCTCTTCATGTCTTTTGCCCATTTCATGATTGGATTGTTTGTTTCTTTGCTGTTGAGTTTAATAAGTTCTTTATAGATCTTGGAAACTAGCCCTTTATCTGATATGTCATTTGCAAATATCTTCTCCCATTTTGTAGGTTGTCTTTTGTTTCGTTGACTGTGTCCTTTGTTGTGCAAAAGCTTCTTATCTTGATGAAGTCCCAATAGTTCACTTTTACTTTTGTTTCTTTTGCCTTCGTGGATGTATCTTGCAAGAAGTTACTGTGGCTGAGTTCAAAAAGGGTGTTGCCTGTGTTCTGCTCTAGGATTTTGATGGAATCTTGTCTCACATTTAGATCTTTCATCCATTTTGAGTTTATCTTTGTGTATGGTGCAAGAGAGTGGTCTAGTTTCATTCTTCTGCATGTGGATGTCCAATTTTCCCAGCACCATTTCTTGAAGAGACTGTCTTTCTTCCAATGGATAGTCTTTCCTCCTTTATCGAATATTAGTTGACCATAAAGTTCAGGGTCCACTTCTGGGTTCTCTACTCTGTTCCATTGATCTATGTGTCTGTTTTTGTGCCAGTACCACACTGTCTTGATGACCACAGCTTTGTAGTACAACCTGAAATCTGGCATTGTGATGCCCCCAGATATGGTTTTCTTTTTTAAAATTCCCTTTGCTATTCGGGGTCTTTTCTGATTCCACACAAATCTTAAAATAATTTGTTCTAACTCTCTCAAGAAAGTCCATGGTATTTTGATAAGGATTGCATTGAATGTGTAAATTGCCCTGGGTAACATTGACATTTTCACAATATTAATTCTGCCAATCCATGAGCATGGAATATTTTTCCATCTCTTTGTGTCTTCCTCAGTTTCTTTCAGAAGTGTTCTATAGTTTTTAGGGTATAGATCCTTTACCTCTTTGGTTAGGTTTATTCCTAGGTATCTTATGCTTTTGGGTGCAATTGTAAATGGGATTGACTCCTTAATTTCTCTTTCTTCAGTCTCATTGTTAGTGTATAGGAATGCCATTGATTTCTGGGCATTGATTTTGTATCCTGCCACGCTACCAAATTGCTATGTGAGTTCTAGCAATCTTGGGGTGGAGTCTTTTGGGTTTTCTATGTAGAGTATCATGTCATCGGCGAAGAGGGAGAGTTTGACTTCTTTGCCAATTTGAATGCCTTTAATGTCTCTTTGTTGCCTGATTGCTGAGGCTAGGACTTCCAGTACTATGTTGAATAGCAGTGGTGAGAGTGGACATCGCTGTCTTGTTCCTGATCTTAGGGGAAAGGCTCCCAGTGCTTCCCCATTGAGAATGATATTTGTTGTGGGCTTTTCGTAAATGGCTTTTAAGATGCTGAGTAATGTTCCCTCTATCCCTACACTCTGAAGAGTTCTGATCACGAATGGATGCTGTATTTTGTCAAATGCTTTCTCTGCATCTATTGAAAGGATCGTATGGTTCGTGTTTTTTCTCTTGCTGATATGATGAATCACATTGATTGTTTTACGAGTGTTGAACCAGCCTTGCATCCTGGGGAAAAATCCTACTTGGTCATGGTGAATAATCTTCCTAATGTATTGTTGGATCCTATTGGCTAGTATCCTGTTGAGAATTTTTGCATCCATGTTCATCAGGGATATTGGTCTATAATTCTCCTTTGTGGTGGAGTCTTTGGTTTTGGAATTAAGGTGATGCTGGCCTCATAGAACGAGTTTGGAAGTACTCCATCTCTTTCTATCTTTCCAAACAGCTTTAGTAGAATAGGTGTGGTTCTTCTTTAAACGTTTGATAGAATTCCCCTGGGAAGCCATCTGGCCCTGGACTTTTGTGTCTTGGGAGGTTTTTGATGACTGCTTCAATTTCCTCCCTGGTTATTGGCCTGTTCAGGTTTTCTGTTTCTTCCTGTTCCAGTTTTGGTAGTTTGTGGCTTTCCAGGAATGCATCCATTTCTTCTAGATTGCCTAATTTATTGGCGTATAGCTGTTCATAATATGTTTTTAAAATCGTTTGTATGTCCTTGGTATTGGTAGTGATCTCTCCTTTCTCATTCATGATTTTTTTAGTTTGAATCTTCTCTCTCTTCTTTTTAATAAGGCTGGCTAATGGTTTATCTATCTTATTAATTCTTCCAAAGAACCAACTCCTGGTTTTGTTGATCTGTTCCACAGTTCTTCTGGTCTTTATTTCATTGAGTTCTGCTCGAATCTTTATTAAATCCTCTTCTACTTGGTGTATGTTTTATTTGCTGTTCTTTCTCTAGTTCCTTTAAGTGTGAGGTTAGCTTGTGTATTTGATTTTTTTTTCCAATTATATGAGGGATGCTTGTATTGTGATGTGTTTCCCTCTTAGGACTGCTTTTGCTGTATCCCAAAGATTTTGAATGGTTGTATCTTCATTCTCATTAATTTCCATGAATCTTTTAAATTCTTCTCTAATTTCCTGGTTAACCCATTAATCTTTTAGCAGGATGCTCTTTTAACCTCCATGTGTTTGAGTTTCTTTCAAATTTCTTCTTGTGGTTGAGTCAAGTTTCAAAGCATTCTGGTCTGAAAACATGCAGGAGACAATTTCAATCTTTGGTATTGATGGAGACGTGATTTGTGGCCCAGTATGTGGTCTATTCTGGGAAAGTTCCATCTGCACTTGAGAAGAATGTGTATTCAGTTGCATTTGGATGTAAAGTTCTGTAAATATCTGTGAAGTCCATCTGGTCTAGTGTATCATTTAAAGCTCTTGTGTCTTTGGAGATATTGTGCTTAGAATATCTGTCATTTGCAGAAAGTGCCGTGTTGAAGTCTCCCAGTATTAGTGTATTATTATTTAAGTATGTCTTCACTTTGGTTACTAAGTGATTGATTTACTTGGCAGCTCCCACATAAGGGGCATAAATATTCATGATTTAAGGTTTTCTTGTTGGATAGATCCTTTAAGTATGATATAGTGTCCCTCTTTACCTCTTACTACAGTCTTTGGGATAAACTTTAATTTATCCTATATGAGGATGACTACCCCTGCTTTCTTTTGAGTACTATTTGAATGATAAATGGTTCTCCAACCTTTTATTTTCAGACTGTAGGTGTCCTTACGTCTCAAATGAGTCTCTTGTAGACAGCAAATAGATGGGTCTTGATTTTATATTCTGTGTGAAACTCTGAATCTTTTGATGGGATCATTTAGTCCACTCACGTTCAGAGTTACTATTGAAAGATATGAATTTAGTGTCATCATAATACGTATTTAGTCCCTGTTTTTGTGGATTATTTATTTGGGCTTCCTCTTTCTTTTACAGAGTCCCCCTTAATATTTCCTGCAGAGCTGGTTTGGTGGTCACATAGTCTTTCAGTTTCTGCCTATCTTGGAAGCTCTTTATCTCTCCTTTTATTCTGAGTGAGAACCTTGCTGGATAGGGTATTCTTGGCTGCATGATCTTATTTACGACCCTGAATATATCCTGCCAGCCCTTTCTGGCCTGCCAGGTCTCTAGAGAGGTCTGCTGTTATTCTAATACTTCTCCCCATATAAGTTATGGATCTCTTGTCTCTTGCTGCTTTAAGGATTTTCTCTTTATCTTTGGAACTTGCAAGTTTCACTAGTAAATGTCAAGGTGTTCAATGGTTTTTATTGATTTTAGGGGGGAATCTCTCTATCTACTGGATCTGAATGCCTGTTTCCCTCCCCAAGTTAGGGAAGTTCTTAGCTATGATTTGTTCAAATATACTTTCTGGTCCTCTGTGCCTTTCAGCGCCCTCTGGATCCCGAATTATACATAGATTTTTTTTTTTCCTTCTGTGACTGTCATTTATTTCCCTTAACCTTTCCTCATAGTCTTTTAAGTGTTTTTCTCTTTTTTCCTCAGCATCCTTCCTTGCCATCAACTTGTCTTCTATGTCACTTACTCTTTCTTCTACCTCATTAACTTCCATTGTTAGGACCTCCAGTTTGGATTGCATCTCATTTAATTGATTTTTAATTTCAGTCTGATTAGATCTAAATTCTGCAGTCATGAAGTCTCTTTCATCCTTTATGCTTTTTTCTAGAGCCACCAGTGACTTTATAATTGTGCTTCTGAATTGGCTTTCTGACATCGAATTGCAATCCAAATTCTGTAACTCTGTGGGAGAGAGTACTGTTTCCAATTATTTTTTTTGTGGTGAGTTCTTCTTTCTAGTCATTTTGCTCAGTGCAGAGTGGCTGTATCAAGAATATCAGCCACGACCTAAGTAAATTTTACTCTAGATGATTCTGCTGTGGTCAGAGACCAGAAATTGAAAACAAAGATCAAATGAAATAAAACAAATGGACCACTAAAGTGAAAAACAAATTTTACAACAAGGTAGTAAATATAAAAGGCCGGGAATCCTAAGGAAGAATAGAAAAGAAAAGGATAGAATAGAAAGAGAAAAAAGGGAAAAAAGGGAGAAGAAAAAAAGGGGGAACTGGGAGATGGTGGTGGTGAAGAAGTTGTAGTGGAGGGAGAATATAGGCTACCTGAGGGGTTTCTGAGTATATTAAGTTCTGTTATTTAGAAGATGCTCAGTCCCAAATTTATATAAACCAGAAATACTTGTTGACAGCTCTACAATTGATGACCAAAACATAAATGATATAAGGGAGGGGCAGGTTGGGAATTAGGAATCTCACATAATGAACCAGCATGGTATACCACTTGTTTCTGGGTGCATGCTGGTCATGTTTTTGAAGGTATTAACTTCTGCCATTGTAGAACAAAATGAGGCAGAGAAAACAAAACACACACACACACACACACACACAAACATATCTTATATATCTCCCAAAATTAAGTTGAGCATGTTGAAGGGAATCTAGAAGTGGGAAATATATCTAGGACCTGAAATTCTAGAAATATGAAAGTCAAAAAGGAAGAATCTTAAACATGAAGAGGTGGTAAAATATTGTAGTTAAGGTGGGAAAAGAGAAAAAAATTGGAAATTTAGTCTGATATAAAAACGAGTTATACTGGAAAAAAGAAGAAAAAAAAAAAGGAAGGTTACCCAGGGTAACCAGAGCTCTATATACTGTAAATCCCTCAACTTTCCCTGTAGCTTTCCAGCGATGCTTATTCAAGAACTTGCTCTTCCCCTGTCCTTCCAGCTGGTCTTCTAGGGGTGGGGCCTGCTGTGCTGATTCTCAGGCGTGAGCACCTGGGGGAGCTGCCCCACCCCCTGCCAGGTGCTGGGCTCAGCAGGAGTTGTTTATCCTGTGAGGCCCCTGTACCCTGGTGGCCATGCTCCATCCCAGGCATAGGGTGATGCAAGGAGGAACAACACTGGCGGTGGCCAGCTCTCCAGCCCTGGCGTTAGCTCCCGCAGTAACTACTACAGTCCCCCAGTCTGCACTGGCCTAGATGCTCCCGGGGCAGTGCGGGTGTGCTGACCTGCACAGCTTGGGTGCTCCCAGCCACAGGAGAGTCCTCACCGTCCTGTTCCCTCACTGCCTCTGTCCTGGGGAGGGGGGAGCCAGGATCGTGGGCTGTGTACCCCGGCGCCCTGGGATCCAGGGCCTGCGTTGCTGGAATCCTGCTCCTGGGGCCATGGCTCTCGAAGGCAGCAGGGTGCATCCCCCTCCATCCAGAGCTTCTGCTTGAGCTTCTCTTGAGGCCCCACTGGGTGCACACTCCAGCCCTTTACAAAGATCCGCCCACAGTCTGTGGTGGGCTTTCCTCCTGGGGCACTTCCTCTGTTAGTGACCCTGGGAGACTGGAGGCTCCACTGCCCCTCCTGGGATTCTGCCCGAGTTCCCTGCTAAGTGCCTTTCCATCAGGGAAGAATCTGGTGTGGATTTTTAAGGTTCCCGCTTCTCTGGGACTGGGCTTTCCTGTCCTGGATGCTCTTGCTGCCTGGCCTTAGCCCAGCTCCTCACGGGGGGGTGGGGGGAGCCCTCCCACACTTGATTATTTTTTATTTTTTTCCACCTTCATACCTTGTTAGAAGTGAAAATCCTTTCCTCTGTAGCGTTCTAGCTGTTTGCTTTTTTATATCTCATGGCGAATTCGTAGGTTTTCAGGATAATTTGACAGTTATCTAGGTAAGTTGGTGGGGACAGGTGACATGGGGACCCTACTCCTCTGTCATCTCACCCTGCCCCCCTCTGATTTGTTCTAATATACTTTGCGGCCCTCTCTCCTTCTCAGGACTTCTGGAACCCCAGCTATACGTAGATTCTTCCTTCTCAGGCTGTCATTTATTTCCCTAAGCCTTTCTTCATGGTCTCCTAATTGTTTTTCTCTTTTTTTCCTAAGCTTCCTTACCATCAACTTTTCTTTTATCTCTCACTCTTCCACCTCATCAACCCTAGCAGTTAGGGCATCCAGTTTGGATTACATTTCACTTAAAATATTTTTAATTTTGGCCTGATTAGATGTCAATTCTGCAGTAACAGAGTCTCTAGAGTCCTTTGTGCCTTTTTCCAGAGCCACAGTAGCTTTAGAATTTTGCTTCTGAGTTGGCCCTCTGACATCGAATTGTAATCCATATCCTGTAACTGTGGCAGAGAATACTCTTTCTGATTCTTTTGTAGTTAATTCTTCCTCTAGTCATTTTGTTCAGTGCAGAGTGGCTTTATGCACAGGCTGAGTCAAAAATATCAACCACGACCTAAGTAAATTCCACCCTAGTTGATTCTGATGAAGTCAGAGACCAGAAAATGAAAAAGAAGGTCAGAACAAAATAAAAGGACCACTAAAGTGAAAAACACATTTTAAAACAAAGGAGTAAAAATATAAGGCCAAAAACCCTAAAGAAAAAGGAAAAAGAAAAAGAAAAAATAAGAGGGAAAAAAAAGTAAAGGTGAAAAAGAGAAAAAAAGAAAAAAATGGGGTGGGACTGGGGGATGGTGGTGGTGAAAAGTGGTAGTGGAGAATGTAGTTTACCTGAGAGGTCCTAGAGGGTGATCCTCTTTGTTCTGAGTGTAATGAGTTCTGTATGTTAGAAGATGGTCAATCCCAAATTTACATAAACCAGCAACGCTTGTAGAAAGCCCCAACATTGACCACCAAAACATAAACGAGATAAAAAAAGAGGGGCAGAATGGGATTGAAGAGAGAATATAATCTCACAGAATGAACCAGTATTCCATTGGTTCTGGGTGTATGCTGGTCATATTTTAGAAGGTATTAACTTCCACCATTGTAAAACAAAATGAGGCAGATAAAACAAATACAAAAAACAAAAACGCATATCTCTTATATCTACCAAAATTAAATTGAACATGTTAAAGGGAATCCAGAAGTGAAAAATATATCTAAGATATGTAATTGTAGAAATCTGAAAGTCAAAAAGGAAGAAACTTAAAAATGAAGAGCTGGTAAAATATTGTAGGTAAAATGGGAAAAGAAGAAAAAATATTGGAAATGAGTTGTAATGGAAAAAGGAAGAAAAATTTTTAAAAAATTAAAGGGGGACTCTCTAGTTCTATATACTTACTATATTCCCCCATTCTCCTTTGGTTCTGGAACTTTCCAAAACTGCTTGGTCAAAAATTTGCTCTTCCTCTGTTCTTCCAGCTGGTCTTCTGGGGGAGGGGTCTGCTGTGCTGATTCTCCGATGTGTGTGCCTCGGCCAAGATGCCCCATCCCTCACCAGGTGCTGGGCTCAGTGTGAGCTGTTTACCGTGTGAGGCCTTTGTTCCTTTTCGGGCCCCTCCTCTCCCAGGCACAGGGTGAAACAAAGAGGAGCAACAATAGTGGTGGCGGCCAGATTTCTAGCTCTGGAGTCAGGTCCCCCCATGTAACTAGTGCAGTCTCCCAGTATGCAATAGCCTAGATGCTCCCTGGGCAGCATAGGTGTACTGATCTGCACAGACTGGGGGCTCCCAGCGTCAGGAGAGTTCTTACTGTCCTGTGCCTCCTGGCTGCCACTTGTCCCAGGGGGAATGCAGGATCACCGGCTTTGTCCACTTTGGCACCCTGGGATCCAGGGCCCTGTGGGCTGGAACTGAGCTCTCGCGGGCTGCGTGTCTTGAAGGGAACAGGGCACAGCCACCTCCTTCTGGAGCCACCTGCCTAACCCCCTGACTTCTCCCAAATGCCCCAAGGGCTGTGGAGCTCCAGCCTTTTACCAAGATGGGCCCGCGGTTTGTGGTGAGCTTTCCTCCAGGCGCCCCTCCTCTAATAAAGACTCCGGGAATCTTGAGGCTTCACTGCCCCTCCTGCAATTCTACCCAATTTCCCTGCTAAGGACTTTTCCATCTGGGAAAACTCTGGTGCAAATTTTTAAAATTCTCATTTTTCCAGGGCTGGGCTTTCCTGCCCCAGAGGCTTTGCCTCTCAGCTTTAGCCTGGCTACTCATGGTGCCCCCTCCCACTTTATTCTCCCCCCGCTTCCTACCTTGTTAGAAGTGAAAACTTTTCTCTCTGTAGCATTCCAGTTGTTTTCTCTTTAAATCTCAGGTCAAATTCATAGGTGTTCAGGATGTTTTGAAAGTTATCTAGGTAAGTTTGTGGGACCAGGTAAGTTGAGGACCCCTATTGTTCCACCATCTTGCCCCTCTTCCCTCACCTTCCTTCTTCTTTGTTTTTATTTTTTAAATTCTTATTACTTTCTTTTATAATTTGTTTTTCACTTTAGTAGTCTTTTGTTTTACTTTGTTCTGTTCTTCTTTTTCTTTTATTTTCTGGTCCCTGACACCTTTGTAATCTTCTAGGGTGTGTTTTACCTTGTCAGGATTCCTATTTTTGACCCTCTCTCTCATACAACCACTCTGCACTGGACCAAGTGACTAGGAGACTAGAAGGAAGACTTTGCCACAAAGAAAGAACTGGAAGCAATACTCTCAAGCCACAGTGTTACTGAATGTGGATTTTAAAACGATGTCAGAAATTCAATTCAGAAGTACAAGTATAAAGTTATTGGTGGCTCTGCAAAAAAACATAAAGGACTCTAGAGACTCTTGTACTGCAGAAATGAGACCTAATCAGGCTGAAATTAAAAATACTTTAACTGAGATGCAGTCCAAACTGGATGTCCTAACTGCTAGGGTTAATGAGGTGAAAGAGAGAGTGAGTGACATAGAAGACAAGTTGATGGAAAAAAAAAAGGAAGCTGAGGAAAAAAGAGAAAAACATTCCCATGAAGAAAGGCTTGGGGAAATAAATGATAGCTTGAGAAGGAAGAATATATGGGATTCCAGAAGAGACTGAGAAAGAGAGGACCACAGAGTATATTTGACGAATCATAGCAGAGAGCTTCCCTAACCTGGAGAAGGAAACAAGCATTCAGATCCAAGAGATAGAGAGGTCCCTACAAAAAAATCAATAAAAACCGTTCTACACCTCATCATTTAATAGTGAAACTTGCAAATTCCAAGATACAGAGAAAATCCTTAGAACAGCGAGAGACAAGAGATTCTTAATGTATATGGGGAGAAATTTCAGATTAAGAGCAGATCTCTCCACAGAGACCTGGAAGGCCAGAAAGGGTTGGCATTATATATTCAGGGTACTAAATGAGGAAAACATGCAGCCAAGTCTGTCATTCAGAATAGGAGAGATAAAGAGCTTCCAAGATAGGCAGAAATTTAAGGAATATATGACCATCACACCGGCTCTGCAAGAAATATTAAGGGGGACCCTGTGAAAGAAAGAGACAATCCACAAAAACAGTAACTGAGTAAGTTGACAGTGACACTAAATTCATATCTTTCATTAGGTACTCTGAACATGAATGGGCTAAATGATCCCATCAAAAGATGCAGGGTTTCAGACTGGATAAAAAAGCAAGACCATCTATTTGCTGTCTACTCATTTTAGACCTAAGGACACCTCCAACCTGAAAATGAAGGGGTGGAGAACCATTAACTATTCAAATGGTCCTCAAAAAAAGCTGAGGTGGCAATCATCCTGTCAGATAAATTAAAGTTTATTTCAAAGACTGTAGTAAGAGATGAAGAGGGACACTATGTCATACTTAAAGGGTCTATACAACAAGAAGACCTCACAATCATGAATATTTATGCCCCTAATGTGGGAGCCACCAGGTATATCATTCAATTAATAACCAAAGTAAAGACATACTTAGATAATAATACACTAATAGTAGGAGACTTCAATATGACACTTTCTGAAAATGACAGATCTTCTAAGCAGAACATCACCAAAGAAACAATGGCCTTAAATGATATACTGGACAAATTAGATTTCACAGATATATACACAGAACTTTGCATTTGAATGCAACTGAATACACATTCTTCTCAAATGCACATGGAACTTCCTCCAGAATAGACCACATACTGGGTCACAAATCAGGTCTTAGCAGATACCAAAAGATTGGGATTGTCCCCTGCATATTTTCAGACAACAATGCTTATAGATTAGAACTCAATCACCAGAAAAATTTTGGAAGACATTCAAACACATGGAGGTTAAAGAGAATCCTACTAAAAGATGAATGGGTTAAACAGGAAATTAGAGACGAATTTAAAAGATTCATGGAAACTAAAGAAAATGAAGATACAACCTTTCAAAATATTTAGGATACAGCAAAAGTAGTCCTAAGAGGGAAATACATTATAATACAAGCCTCCCTCAAAAAAAGTGGGAAAAAATCAAATACACAAGCTAACCTCGCACCTAAGGGAATTGGAGAAAGAATAGCAAGTAAAGCCTACACCAAGTAGAAGAAAAGAGTCAATAAAGATTCGAGCAGAACTCAATGAAACGGAGACCAGGAGAACTGTAGGACATATCAACAAAACCAGGAGTTGGTTCTTTGAAAGAATTAAGATACATAAACCATTAGCCAGTCTTATTAAAAACAAAAGAGAAAAGACTCAAATTAATAAAATCGTGAATGAAAAAGGAGAGATCACAACAAATACCAAGGAAATACAAACGATTTTTAAAACGTATTATGAGTAACTATAAGCCAACAAATTAGGCAATCTAGAAAAAATGGAATGCATTTCTGGAAAACCACAAATTACCAAAACTGGAACAGGAAGAAACAGAAAACCTGAACAGGCCAATAACCAGAGAAGAAATTGAAGTAGTTATCAGACACCTCCCAAGACACAAAAGTCCAGGGCCACATGAGTTCTCAGGGGAATTCTACCAAACATTTGAAGAAGAAATAATATGTATTCTTCTAAAGCTGTTCTGAAGGATAGAAAGGGATGCAATACTTGCAAACTCATTTTAGGAGGCCAGCATCACCTTAATCCCCAACCCAGACAAGCACCTCACCGAAATGGAGAATTATAGACCACTATCCCTGATGAACACAGATGCAAAAAATTCTCAACAAATTCTCAATCTCAAGATCCTCTCCAGTAGGATCCTAAGTACATTAGGAAGATTATTCACCATGACCAAGGGGGATTTATCCCTGGGATGCAAGGCTCTTTCAACAATCGTGAAACAATCAACATGATAGATCACATCACCAAGAGAAAATACAAGAAGCATACAATCCTCTCAATAGATGCAGAGAAAGCATGTGACAAAATACAGCATCCTTTCCTGATCACAACTCTTCAGAGTGTAGGGACAGAGGGAACATTCCTCAGCATCTTAGATGCCATCTATGAAAAGCCCACAGCAAATATCATTCTCAATGGAGAAAACCTGAGAGCCTTTCCCTAAGATCAGGAACATTACAGGGATGTCCATTCCCACCATGGTTATTCACCAGCATCCTAGACATCCTAGCCTCAGGAATCAGACAACAAAAAGAAATAAGACATTAGACGTTCAAATTGGCAAAGAAGAAGTCAAACTCTCCCTCTTCGCCGATGACATGGTACTGTATATAGAAAACCCAAAAGACTCTACCCTAAGATTGCTAGAACACAAACAGCAATTCAACAATGTGGCAGGATACAAAATAATTCCCAGAAATCAGTGTCATTTCTATACATTAACAATGAGACTGAAGAAAGAGAAATTAGGGAATCAATCCTATTTACAATCGCATCAAAAAGCATAAGATACCTAGGAATAAATCCAACCAAAGAGGTAAAGGATCTAAACCCTAAAAACTACAGAACACTTCTGAAAGAAATTGAGGAAGACACAAAGAGTTGGAAAAATATTCCCTGCACATGGATTGCAAGAATTAATATTGTGAAAATGTCTATGCTACCCAGGGCAATTTACACGTTCAATGCAATCTCCATTAAAATACCATGGGCTTTCTACACAGAGTTGGAACAAATAATCCTAAGACTTTTGTGGAATCAGAAAAGACCCCAAATAGCCAGGGGAATATTGAAAAAGAAAACCAATGCTGGGGGCATCACAATGCCAGATTTCAAGCTGTATCACAAAGCTGTGATCATCAAGACTGTTTGGTACTGTCACAAAAACAGACACATAGATCAATGAAACAGAATAGGGAACACAGAAATGAACCCTCAACTCTATGGTCAACAAATATCGACAAAGCAGGAAAGAATATCCACTGGAAAAAAGACCAGTCTCTTCAATAAATTGTGATGGGAAAATTGTACAGCCACGTGCTGAAGAATGAAACTAGACCATTCCTTACACCATACACAAAGATAAACTCAAAATGGTTGATAGATCTAAATGTGAGAGAAGAATCCATCAAAATTCTAGGGGAGAACACAGGCAACACCCTTTTTGAACTCGTCCACAGTAACTTCTCACAAGATACATCAATGAAGGCAAGGGAAACAAAAGCAAAAATAAACTATTGGGACTTAATCAAGATAAAAATCTTCTGCACAGCAAAAGAAACAGTCAACAAAACTAAAAGACAACCTGCAGAATGGGAGAAGATATTTGCAAATGACATATCAGATAAAGGGCTAGTATCAAAGATCTACAAAGAACTTACTAAACTCAACACCCGGGGTGACTGGGTGATGGGCACTGAGGGGAGCTCTTGATGGGATGAGTACTGGGTGTTGTACTGTATGTTGGCAAATCGAACTCCAATAAAAAAAATATACACAAAAAGTAAACTCAACACCCAAGAAACAAACAATCCAATCATGAAATGGGCAAAAGACATGAACAGAAATGTCACCAAAGAAGACATAGACATGGCCAACAAGCACATGAGAAATGCTCCGCATCACTTGCCATCAGGGAAATACAAATCAAAACCACAATGAGATACCACCTCACACTGGTGAGAATGGTGAAGATTAATGAGACAGGAAACAACAAACGCTGGAGAGGATGTGGAGAAAGGGGAAACCTCTTGCACTGTTGGTGGGAATTCAAGCTGGTACAGCCACTCCTGAAATCAACGTGGAGGTTCCTCAAAAAGTTAAAAATAGAGTTACCCTAAGAAACAGCATCTACACTGCTGGGGATTTACCCCAAAGATACAGATGTAGTGAAAGGTCGGGACAGCTGCACCCCAATTTTCACAGCAGCAATATCCACAATAGCCAAACTGTGAAAGGAGCAATGGTTTCCTTTGACAGATGAATGGATAAAGAAGATGTGGTTTATATATATAGTGGAATATTACCCATCAGAAAGGATGAATACCCACCATTTTCTTTGATGGGGATGGAACTGGAGGGTATTATGCTGAATGAAGTAAGTCAATCAGAGAAGGACAATCATCATATGGTTTCACTCATACGGGGACTATAAGAAATAGCGAAAGGGATTGTAAAGGAAAGGAGAGGAACCGAGTGGGGAAAAATTAGACAGAGAGACTAACCATGAGAGACTCCAAACTGTGGGAAATGAGCAAAGAGTTGCAGAGCAGGAGGTGGGCAGGGGAAGGGACAAGTGGGTGATGGGCACCGAAGAGGGCACTTGATGGGATGAGCACTGGGTGTTATACTATATGTTGGCAAATTGAATTTAAATTAAAATAGTAAAAGACACGGCTCTGTACATACTGCCAACCACTGCAGAATTTGGTTAGGAAGAACGACTGGAAAACTATTTTAATTATCCATCCTTTTTTGTGTTTTTATGCATGAAGCCTTAATGTACTGTCATTATTACATGTAATTATTTTTCCATATCTCTCTTTAGCTTTTTAAATATTAGTATTATTGGTAATCTCTCTCTCTCTCTCTTTCTCTCTCTATCATGTTTCATGTTCTAAAGTTTACAAAGGAAGGAGTACACCAGATTTTCCCTCAGAAATAGATGATGGGGCACCTGGGAGGCTCAGCAGTTGAACATCTACCTTTTGCTTGGGTTGTGACCCCGGGGTCCTGGGATGGACAAGTCCTGCATCAGGCTCCCCAGAGGGAGCCTGCTTTTTCCTCTGCCTATATTTCTGCCTCTCTCTATGTCTTTCATGAGTAAATAAAATATTTTTTAAAAAAGAAACAGATGATGACTTAAATGCTATAATGATTTGAAGCTAGAGGTAGAAAGATGCAATAGGACCATCAAGTGCCATTAGGTGGCTCTGTTACTCGTTAAGTTTTTTAGGCTTTGGTTTAAAGTAATATTCACCAAAGTCTCATATATATATACCAGTTTTGGTGCTCCCATAAGCACATCAGCCATGATAGTTTAACTGAACTATTGATGGAGAACAGTTCTGAAAAGCATCTCTGGATTGAATGGGAAGAAATATATTTAATCTGTATCCATTTCCATTGCATGCAATGAATGAATATTCTTAGGTATTTTCCTAGTTTTTAAAATTACTTTTAATAAAATATTTGAAATAAAATATGATTGAAGTAATCCTAATTACTCATACCTTTCCTTATTATTACTCTCTTTGGTCAAATTACAAGATAGAGAAGAAAGTCTGGAAAACCCCCCTAAAGGTCAAAATGCCTTCAGGTCCCCCCAAAAAACAGAAGCAAAGTTTGTTTCACAAAGATAAACTGCAAGTCCTTGAGACGGTTTTTCTCTGAGTTTCAGATGGTCATCCTACTGGTGCGAATGACTCACGGGGTCAACCTGACAGCTAAAGTGTATGAACTGAATACGCCCTGAGGACACTTGCACGTTCACTTCCCTGTTGGATCTGATGTGTAAGTGTCCTTCCATTCTGTTATGTTATGCCTGGTTTACAGATTTATTTTCAGTGTAAAAGTTAAAGTCATTTTTCTTATTTTTTTATTCATGTCTCTCATGAATAAATAAAATCTTTAAAAGAGAGAGAGAGAGAAATTTGTTTCATATCAGTTCCACTTGTTATTTGAAATGTTCTCAAGTGTGCCATAGTATAGCTGCTGTGGCACATGGACATGGGGTTCCTGCTCAGCCTTTCCTACTTCCTCCACCTACTCCAAGCTGGCATCTGGCCTTGAGGAGTACATAGCACTTTGCAACCCTGAGTCCTGTGGGGCTAATGTCTGAGCAGTTTCAGGAATTGAGCTGGCTGATGTGGCAGTGGAAAATGATAGCAGTGAGTAGAGGAGAGCTGGAGAGAAGGAAGGAAAATAATCTGTGTTCTTGATACAGGAGAGACTCGTGTTCAGGTATCAAGAGAGACTGGGGAGGGAGTGGACCTAAAGAGAATGGTTTCTTGGCACCTACATGCTAGTTTTTCCTTTTGCTGAAGATCCTGGAAGATACTAGCCCTGGAAGATATATATGTTCCAAGTGGTCTTTCGCTTGGAGGTTATTGACCTGTCTCTATAAAATATGAATGTATACATGAACATTAAGACAGATATTGTTTTATTCTATAGACCTGAATCTGTGTTCACAAAATTTTAAACACATTTTCAATAAAGAATATACATAAGCTTGTGCTGAAAGACCCAGTGGGGAATGACACAGGATGTGAGGGCCAGTTATTGCAGACCCAGGGCATATTGGTATTGTGTATGTGTGTGATGGAGGTAAAGGTGCATGGGAGGAGAATACAGTTTGTCCTGATGAGGGAGAGCCCTCAGTTATTGAAACCAACAGAAGGTGTTTGTGGTTCTGCACATCTCTCCACCAAAAAGCAAGTGAGCAAGACTGAGGAAAAGACCATCACAAGGGTGGGTGTTGGGGATTGTGGTGAGTGGAATGTGGTAAAACCATAACCACTGGGAAATCCAAGTGAAAGGATCAGAAAGAATTCATTATACTGCTATTGCAATTTTTCTATAAGTTCTATAATTATTTCAAAACAAAATATTTTTTAAATAACGATGTCACTACTGTGCCAGTAACAAAGGGACATTAATCTGCTTTTTAAGGAGATTAAACTCCATTCAAACTCACTTCATTCACAGTTGTGAAACTTCTACTCTATTCAGAGTCTGAATTTTATTACGGAAGCAATGTGGGAATATTATAGTGATGGCTGCTAAGGCTTTGGTGTTGTGAATTATTTCTGGATTCCATGTAGACAGTGGGGTTTTGAATTTCATTTCTGCTCAGCACTCTGGAGCCAGGCTGGAAGCCCAGGGCCAGGGGGTGGGAGAGGTAGAAGGGGCATTTACTTGCACTATCTTCTTACTTCTATCCTCCAAAGGAGCTACCTGCCCTCCAGAGTCATAGCTAAGCTCACTCTCAAAGACCTCAGGAGGCCCATCAATTCATAGTTCTAATTTTATGTCCTGGCTGCAGCTTTTTCAGTTGGTTTCATGCTTGTGTATTCCAGGGGTCATGCAAAGAGATGTGTGGACAGAGTTTGGGGATCCCTTCAGTGGCTATTTCCTTTCCAGGATTCTATTGGGGTTTTAGTGCATGTGAGGCATGACATATTGCCTTGACTGTGATTTACCAGATGGTGATCAAGGTCCTTGGGGGCCATCAGATGCTGGGATTTCCCCTAGTGTGTCAGGGAAACAGATCCTTTATGGGGAGCTTGGCTGGATTACCCTTTAGGACTGGGCCTCAACAAGAGTTTGGAAGGGAATCATGAGATGAACTTGTGCTCTCTCCTGGCCCATCTCAGAGGATGCCAGGGCAACTACCAACGGCCCTTCCTTGTAGCAGTGAGGAGGAGAGGCCCTATGTGGGTGCCCTGGAGCAAAGCACAGCCTGAAGAGCCACCGCAAAGTTTCAGACCATGACCCTTGTATGCTACAAGAAAGAACCTGGCCATCCTCATTTAGGCTAAGGCTTTGGGCATCCAAATGAGAGGTAAGCAGGACTGAGATTTATGGAGGTGATATTACAGGCCCTGGGGAGTTTGATTTGGGGAAAGGAAGCTGGAGGGAGCTGCTCTGAATTGTGAGGGATGGTGTGAGAATAGTCAGGGCTCATGGGCATGGCATCTCAGGAAGGTGACCAAAACTAAAGGTGGCATCCTAAGTGAAGAGAGACTATGGGAAGGGTGAACATTTCTATGGGAACAAAGACCTGGGGCCAGTTTGGGGGAAGGGAAGAAGATCAAGAAGACTCCGATGAGCTGAACTGGAGACAAGGACATCTTTGACTCAGTGGAAGGGAGTTGGAGTCCTAAAGCAAGGCTTGAGGAGGGTGGGGCAGAGGACCACTGGGAGGTGAGTTGAGGGGAAGGCAGAAACTGCATGAATGGTGACAAAGGCCTGGGAGGACCTGAATGGGAGCAAGAGACCTTGTCCCACAGAAGGGGTGAGGCAGAGGGGCTGGAATGAATCTCAACAGAGAGAAGGGACTTAAAGAAGAGGTAGGGAGGAGACCAAGCCAGGCATCAAGGGGAGACCAGAGTGCAATGTTGAGGGAGGATGAGAGGAGGTAGAGGGACAGTGTGTGAACCACAGAAAACCTGCTGTCTGTACAGAGCAAAGTCAGGCCAGAGGAGCTAGGCCATGAGCATGGAGGTGAAGAGACCAAGAGACAAAAGGAGGGCTGAGGTAGGGCCAGAGAAGAGACACCCTCTGAATACCTAAGGCAAAGTGGGATCCCAAGAGGTGAGAAAGGGGTGACAGAATCAAAATGGGGGAAGGCAGATTCACCAACTCAATTACATTGTGGTCATGGCTGGTGCAGGGCAAGGAGCTGCGGTTATAGGGTGAAGTTTCAGAGAGGAGTGAAGCTCCCACGGCTGAGGTGAGGAAGTGGGCACCAATTTGTGTTTGAAAAGGTTGGTAATATCCTGAAGAGTCCTTGAAATTACAATAAAAATTAAATCAACAATACACATACCACTTTTCTGTGTTGAGATTGTTCCCTCCACATCGCTTTCATCCTTCCCCAACTGCAAAATGAAAAGACCCAGAAATGGTTGCCCTGGAGCCACTTCCTTCCTAATTTATCATTTCTTCCTGGCATTAATCTACCTGACACACATAGGTAAATCCCACTGGAATGTGAGCGCAGACTCCTCCAAGGAGGGACCATCTGCTTTATTCCTGGGGAGGCCCCTGCAACAGGCACCCCACTCCTGGAAACTCCTAAGGGAGGAGGGAGGCAGTTCTTAGTTTAGCCACCAGAGGACACTCAGAGTTGGTTTTGGTCCAGGGGCTACAGCTAAAATTAATACAGACAGCCTCAGGGGAAATTAGTTATTGTTTTAGCAGATCAGGCTATTTAGAAATGCTGTGACCTGAAAATACTTTACAGATTGGCTATGAAAACATTTCAATACAAAAATGAGATGATGACGAGTGATGTGCCCAACTGTCAAGTTAGTTCATGGAATATCCTCCAGTATTTTTATTTCCAAACATTGATGAAATACTGACTACCTATAAAAAATTATATTTACAGTATAAATTCATTGATTCTCATTAACAACTTTAACATAGTGGTACTAGTCCTATCTCTACTTTGGAAGTGAGGACACTCATAGAAAGACACAGAAGGGTTCAGTAACAAGTCCAAGTCCACAGATTTCTCACTGGGATCAAAACCCCTTGGGGCTGTCCCCAGGGTCTGGACCCCTAACCACTAGCTTGTTCTCTTGTTCCCTTGTTAAGTAGTGTTGACACCCCATGAACCTGCCTAATCATAGCCCTTTCTCTTCCATGATGTGCCCAGACCCTGAATTGGATGTTCATCCCCTTCATTCACAATTTGACTTTTGCTCACCCTGGCTGTATGGTAGAACCAAAAATTAATAAAGGCTCAGCCTCATCCAGGGATGTGCTCATTCAATTGGTCTAGAGGTGATTCCATAGCTTTGGGATTTCTACCTATTTGGGGAGAGCACACAGTAGCCTAGTTGATCCCCTGGGAGTATTTCCCTTTGAAGTTTAGGCTCAGTGTGTGTCCCAGGGGGAGTAGTGATAGTCTGGCAAAGGTCAATATGTTGCCCAGTGCTGGGGGACAAAACAGGGAGACCCCTTATGTGAGAACTATCATATTGCTACAGGAGCGTTGCACTAAGTTATTGATAAGAGGGGCTTATAAGGTGGCTTACAGGTTAGAGGACTTTACCTGGGTGGGGATTTATCTTGTGGGCTGCTGTGCTATGAATTTAACCTGTGGCCTTGCCTGAGGAGACTGGTGGGTAGATAACTCAGGACTGGCCTGATGAGGTTACAGTCACAGGATGAACTTCTGCCCTCTCCAGGGCCCTCTCAGAATCTTCAGGAATAGGATTCAAGGAGTTTTATATGAGCTTGAAGGGCAGGACTGCCTGTTGCTCTGGCTCCAGGTGGCTGTCCAGGGGCCGAGACAAGCACCAGAGCCCTCCACCCCACCTCCCACCAAAGCTTCAGACTGGCACTCTGCCCCATGACCAGCTAGACCAGGGGCCTGGGTCTCTAAGAAACCTGGCAAGTGGAGTTGAAGATCCTTGTAATGCCAGCTCAGGGCACAGACAAGGCCAATTGGTGCTAGTGAAGGGATGAATGTTTAGAGTTGAGCTGAGTTCTGTTGGAGGAAGGCAAGACTCATGGAAGAGAGTGGATTTCTGCCCACATGCCCAGTGGTGGCAAATCTGGGGAGAGATGCAATGACAGGTCTGGTGACTATGGGATAGGTCACTTGAAGCCAGTGAGGAGATCTGTGGAGGAAAAGATCAGGAGGGAGGAGAGAGCCAAGCTGAGATGACTTGAGTTGGGGAGGTGGAATGAGAGCTGGTAGACTGACTCAGGAAAGAGGGGCCAGAGATGGTGAAAGAGAAGGGAGTTATGGATGCAGAGGAGGTGAGATGGTGAAGGAGAGAAGAAGGAAAGTATATTAAGGAGAGAGAGGACAGACAGGGAATGAGGAGAAAAGTGGCCCAAGGGAAGGAGAGGACCCAGGAGGCAAACTGAGGAGAGAAGAGAGCTGAGGAGATATTGGAAAGGAAAATTGAATGAGGGGCAAGAAGGAGCCTGTGTGAGGAAGAAGACCTAAAAAGAGGGAAGAGGAAGTGAACTATGGGAGAAGGAGTGGAGAGAGGTAAGAGGAGTGAGCCGGGAGCGAGCAGGGGTTGGAATGAGGTGGGTGGGGAGAGGATGTGTTTAGAAGGGAAGCCACCTCAGCAGAGGGAAGAGGATAAGAGGATAATTGGTGACAGGGCAGAGAGGTAAACTGATGCAAAAGGGGAATCACACAGAAGGGAAGCAAACATTTTGGAGGAGAGTGAATTGAAGACAAAGAAAGATGAGTGTGAGGTAAGAGAAGAAGAAGCAGTGAGGAAGGGTTGGGGTGGTAAACTCAGGGCAGGTTAAAAGAGCAGAGAGTGGAGCTGAGGGTAAGGCAATGGAGATGAGCCATGGGGCATGGTAAACAGAAGGGACTCTGAGTGGGGAAGAACTGAGGGACAGAAGGAGAAGGGGAGTGAATTCAGGGGAGGCAGGTAGAAGAATTGATGCCAGGAAGAGTAAGATCAGAGGAAAAACCAACTCTGGAGGAAGTGGAAGTCTTAGGATGAGAAGGAAGAATTATTTTGGAAGTGACTCAATGGGGAGGGCATGAGACAAAGAGAGGTCTTTTCAGGATGGAAAGGGAGGGACAGGAGGAAATACTGCCAAGACACTGTGCAACTCTTTGAAGGAGTGTCAGAAATCACACCTCAGAACTGAGCCAGGCAGAATCTGCCCTTGCTCTGGCTCTCATCATTCCTACTCCTATTCCTTAAATTTAGAAATAAAACCCTCTGTCTTCCTCATCAGCATGACCACCCCACAAACCCACATGGTGACCTGATGGGGGACATGAATTGAGAGTCATTTCTTTCCTAGTACTTCACCTTTCTCTAGCCTCACATTAAACCTGATTGAGATAATTTTGATGACAGTGTCCCATGTCATGTGTTACATAGATTATCCATGTGTAAACCATTTTCTCCCAAACTTTTTTGTGGATTACAATTGCCCATATCTGAAACCTTCAGATAAGAAGGTCACTAATTTTGACACCATGGGGGAAAGATTGTTTGCAGGATGTCTCTTTTATACCACTTTTACCTCCCTAAGCAGGAGGAGAGTGCTATGCTTTTATTTATGACTAAAAACAGTTACAGAGAAACACCAAATGTGTTTTTGCACAAACTTTTAGAACTATGCATAGAAAAACTAAGATGAAATCAATATTTGTAACTATGGAAAAAACTTTTATTGTCTTATCTATGACAAAACATTTAAAATTTCAGTGTTTTCTCTTCTATGCATTAATAGTATTGGTCTATCATAGACAGATATTCACGTCAAAAATGTGGCAAACATAACCTCTTGTATCTGCCACATTCAAGGCAAGACTTGCCTGGATGCCCAGCAGCCACCTAAAGCTGCCTTGTGAGGGTTGCTGACAGCAGCAAAATGGAACATAAAAAACCCAGGGAACAGCTCTGAATCAAGAGTGGACAGACTTAATACAGAACAACAGACCAAAACCACAGGATACATTATACACAAATAACTGAAATTAATGTCAGGTAGAAAACACTGAATTTTGGGGACCACTAAAATATACTCAGCTTACTTGCCATATATTTTCATGGCAATAGATGATCGATAGATGATAGATAGATAGATAGATAGATAGATAGATAGATGATAGATAGATAGATAGATAGATAGATAGATAGATAGATACCTAAGTTACTTGTAAACCCAACCATTCACACATCTGGACACAGAGAAGGAGTTTCTTTTGTCCACTGAAGCTCACTCTTAAATCCATCAATGTGGATGTTACTGTAATTGTTTCATTCAGCTGCCAAGGTAGATTGACTTTAGGGACGCCTGGGTGGATCAGCGGTTGAGTGTCTGCCTTTGGCTCAGGGCATGATCCTAGGGTCCTGGGATCCAGTCTCACACCGGGCTCCCTGTGAGGAGCCTGCTTCTTCCTCTTCCTATGTCTCTGTCTCTCTCTTTGTGTCTCTTATGAATAAATAAATCTTAAAAAAAAAAAGACAATAGATTCCAAGTTCTCCAGTGTTCACACTGATTATAAGATTTTTTGGAATTTCTTGTGTCTCCAGAAAAATCTGTGTCTGGAGTATTTCCTACTAATGGTCCAGTCTTTCTCGGAGACTACAGAACTTCCTCACTACAATCATTGGCTCCATGGATGAGTTCTATGTGAGAACATTCGCTTCCACACTCCAGATTCTTAAATCTGCTTTAGTATTAATGCTCACTCCCAGCACTGTATCCTATGTCTTTGATATGTCTACTCTTGCTGAAAAAGCAGTATGATTAGTTACAAGCTTATTAAGATTTATGGTGATTTGTTCTAAGTTGAGAGAATCATCAGAAGTGGCTTTTGAGTCAAAGCTCAGGTAGAACTTTTTCAAGCCATATTCAGGTAAATCAAGATATTTTTATTGTGAACTTTAAGTTTTTCATATTTTGAACTGTTTAAAATATTACCTGTTTGCAGAAGGCTATCAAATATTAATTTTCTTATTTATACAGATGCAGAAAAATATGTCCCAAATGAAAAAAAGAATAGGACAAATTCACAGCAAAAGAGATAAATGGAAAGGAGATAAGCAATATGCCTGAATAAAGACTTCAAAGTAATGGTCACAAAGATCCTTAGTAGACTTGAGAAAAGGGTGAAGAATCTCAGTGAGACCTTCAATAAAGAGATAAAATATTTTAAAAGAACCAATAACCGAAATTAAAAATACACTAGAGGGAATCGATGGCAGATTAGAGGAGGCAGAAAAATGGATGGTAGCCTGGAAGAGAGTAATAGAGAGCAAGCAAGCTGAAGAGCAAAAAGAAAAAAGAATAATAAAAATGAGAATAGGTTAAGGGAACTGAGCAACATCATCAAGAATATGTCATTTGAATTATAAGGATCCCAGAAGGAGAATACAGAGAAAAAGGAGGCAAAAATGTATTTGAAAATAATTGCTGAAAACTCATCTAACTAGGCAAGGAAACAGAAATCCAGATTCAAGAGGCATAGACAGTCTCTAACAAAATCAACTCAAAGAGATCCACACCAAGACACTTAATAACTAAAATGCCAAAAAAAAGTAATAATAAAGATAGGATTTTAAAAGCAGCAAGAAAAACAGGTGATTATATATATACAAGGGAAATACCATAAGGCTATCATCTGATTTTTCAGCAGAAACTAGACAGACCAGAAGGAAGTAATGTGATATATTCAAAGTACTGAAAGAAAAAGAGCCCTCAATCAAGAATACTTTATCAGCAAGGCTGTCATTCAGAATGGAAGAAGAGATAAAGAATTTTCCAAAAAAAAAGAATTTTCCAGACAAAGAACAGTTAAAGGAGTTCATCATCACCAAACCAGTCTTACAAGAAATATTAAAGGGAAGTATATAAGAGAAATAAAAGGCCATAATCAAGAGTAAGAAAATTAGGAAAGGAAAAACTTTCATAGATACATACAAACAAAATAAAAATAGTAGATTAATCACTTATAAAAACAGTACAGAGATTAAAGCACAAACACAGTAAAATTATATCCATAAAAATAAGTCAAAGGGCTCATATATAAAAGGATGTTAAGTATGACACATATACATAAAATGTATGGGGTGGAGAGTAAAAATTTTGTGCTTCTTAGAATGTGTTCAAACTTAAGTGACCATCAACTTAATATAGACTGCTATATGCATGAGGTGTTATATATAAACCTAATGGTAACCCAAATAAAAAAATCTGTAATAAGTATACAAAAGAGTAAAGTGTAAAAAAATCCAAATATATCACTAAGAAAGCCAACAAACTATGAGAGAAAAGAGCAGAAGAAAAAAGGAACAGAGAAGAATTACAAAAGCAACCATAAAACAAGTAATGAAGTGGCAATAAGTATATACCTATCAATAACTACTTTGAATGTAAATGGACTAAATGCTCCAATCAAAAGACATAGTGTGATTAAATGGATAAAAAAGCAAAACCCAACTATATGCAGCCTATAAGAGATTCATTTGAGACCTAAAGATACATGCAGATTGAAAATAAAGGAATGGAAAAATATTTACCATGTAAATGAAAGGAAAAGGAAACTGAGATGGCAATACTTATATCCAAAAAATTGACTTCAGAGCAAATACTGTAACAAGAGAAAATGGAACACTGCATATTGATAAAGGGAACAATCTAATAAGAGGATATAACAATTGTAAATATGCACCCAATGTTGAGAGCACCTAAATACATAAAGCAACTATTAATAGACATAAGGGAAGAAATTTCTAGTAATACAATAAAAGTAAGAGACTTTAACATCCCACTAACATAGAGGATAGATAATCCAGAAAGAAAATAAACAAGGAAAGAAGGGATATAAATGAATAATTGGATCAGATAGACTTAATAGATATATTCAGATCATTCCATCCAAAAAACATCAAAATATACATTATTTTTTCAAGTGCACATTCTCCAGAATGGATCACATGCTAGGCTGGAAAATAAGTACCAATAAATTTAAAAAGACTGAAATCATATCATACATCTTTTCTGACCATAATCATATGAGAATAGAAATCAATCACAAGAAAAAAATCTGAAAAGAACACAAACACATGAAGGCTAAATACTATGTAACTAAACAATGAGTGGGTCACCTCATTTCTCTTTTTCAAAGAGAAAATTAAAAATACTTGGAGGGTGTGCCTGGGTGGCTCAGTTGGTTAAGCATCCAGCTCTTGATTTCAGCTCAGGTCTTAATCTCAGGGTCATGAGTACTAGCCCCACACTGGGCTCCACACTGGGCATAGATGGAGTGTGGATTTATATGGATACAAATGAAAATGAAAACACAATGGTCCAAAATCTTTAGAATGCAGCAAAAGCTATTCTAAGAGGAAGGATTATAGCAATATAAGCCTACCTTGAAAACCAAGACATGTTAAAAAAAGGAGAGAGGGAGAGTGAAAAAATCAGAAATGAAGGAGGAGAAATAACAAGCAGCATCACAAACTACAGAAGATTACAAGAGAATATTATGAAAAATTGTATCTCAACTAGTTGCACAATCTAGAAGAAATATTTAGGTTCCTAAAAACATATAAACTTCCAAAATGAGTCAGTAATAAATAGAAAATTTGAGCAGACAAATTACTAGCAATGAAATTGAGTCAGTAATCAAAAAACACCCAACAAATGAAAGTCTAAAATCAGATGACTTCACAGGTGAATTCTACCAAATATTCAAAGAGGAATTAATACTTACTCATCTAAAACTATTCCAAAAAGTAAAAGAAGAAGGAAAGCCAATATTACCCTGACACCAAAACCAGATAAAGACACTAAAAAGGGGGGAGAGGTATGAAAGGCCAATATCCCTGGTGAACACAGATGCAAAAGTTATCAATAAAATATTAGCAAACCAAATCCAACAATACATTAAAAATTATTTACCACAATTAAGTAGGAATTATTCCAGCAATGCAAGAGTGGTTCAATATTCACAAATCAATCAACATGATACATCACATTAACAGAAGAAAGGATAAAAACCATATAATCATTCCAATAGGCAGAAAAGGCATTTGACAAAAACTCTCAGCAAATTAGGTTTAGAGGGAACATACCTCAACATAATAACAGCCATAAATTTAAAACCACAGTGGTTTTCATACTCAATGGTAAAAAATTAAGAGTTTTTCTTCTGAGATCAGGAAGAAGACAAGGATATCTACTCTCACCACTTGTATTAAATTTTGTATTAGAAGTCCTAGCAACAGCAATCAGATCAGGAAAAAAATAAAAAACATCTAAATGCTAAATATATTTGTATATAGCATGATACTATATATAGAGTACCCTAAGGACCCTACCAAAAAGAAAAAAAAAACTACTAGAACAGATAAATTCAGTAAAGTTGCAGAATGCAAAATTAATACATAGATCAGTTGCATCCCTATACACTAATAATGAAGTAGCAGGAAGAGAAATTAAGAAAACAATCCTAATCGCAATTGCACCAAAGATTTAATAAAAAAAAAAACCACCTAGGAATAAAATTAAGACCTGAACTCTGAAAACTATAAAAACATTGAAATAAACTGAAGATGACACCAAAAAATGGAAAGACATTCCATGGATTGGAAGAATTAATATTATTTAAATGTCCATACTATCCAAAGCAATCTACAGATTTAATGTATCAAATATCAACAGCATTTTCCACAGAACTGGAACAAAAAGCCAAAATTTTTTTGGAATCACAAAAAATCCTGAATAGCCAAAACAATCTTGGGAAAGAAAAGCAAAGCTGGAAGTATCACAATTCCAGATTTCAATTTAAGCTACAAAATTGTAGTAATTAAAACAGTATGGTACTGGCACAAAAATAGACATATAGATTAATTGAACAGAATAGGAATCCCCCAAATAATCCTATATATGACCAATTAAACCTCAACAAAGGACACAAAAATAACCAATGGGGAAGAGTCACTTCAACAAATGATGTTGGGAAAACTGGACAGCAACGTGCAAAAGAATGAAATTGGACCACTTTTTTCACCATGGACAAAATAAACTCATATAGATAAAATACCTCAGTGTGAGACCTGAAACCATAAAAATTCTAGGAGACAGCAAAAATAATTTCTCTCATATCATCTGTAACATTTTCCTAGATATGTGTCCTGAGGCAAAGGGAAATTATATGGTCCTTTTCGTGTATTACTGAATTTGGTTTGATAATATTTTGTTGAGGATTTTTGCTAAGTGTACATTGGGACCATTGTGGAATCCTTGTCTGGTTTTGGTATCAGAGTAATTCTGGTTTCAAAAAATGAGTTTGGAAGAATTCTCTCCTCTTTTATTTTTTGAAATAGTTTGAGAAATATTGATATTAACTCCTCTTTGAACATTTTGTATAATTCACCTGTGAAGCCATCTGGTCTTGGACTTTTGTTTGTTTGGAGGTTTTGATTACTAATTCTACCTGCTTAGTAATCGGTTCAGATTTTCCATTTCATCATGATTCAGTCTTAGCAGGCTGTATGTTTCTAGGAATTTAGCAATTTCCCTTCGGTTGTCCAATTGGTTGTTGTATAATTATTTATAGTAGTTTTTTATGATCTTTTGTATTTCTCTGGTATCACTTTTTTTTGTTTCCCCCCTTTTTTTAACAAATTAATTTTTATTGGTGTTAAAATTTACCATTGCTGTTCAATTTACCAACATACAGAATAACACCCAGTGCTCATCCCGTCAAGTGTCCCCCTCAGTGCCCGTCACCCATTCACCCCCA
Organism: Nyctereutes procyonoides; assembly: GCF_905146905.1. Classification (NCBI taxonomy): domain Eukaryota; kingdom Metazoa; phylum Chordata; class Mammalia; order Carnivora; family Canidae; genus Nyctereutes; species Nyctereutes procyonoides. Next base: position 35,107,517 of record NW_026575049.1, read on the forward strand.
CCCCCGCCCTCCTCCCCTTCCACCACCCCTAGTTCGTTTCCCAGAGTTAGAGTCTTTATGTTCTGTCTCCCTTTCTGATATTTCCCACACATTTCTTCTCCCTTCCCTTATATTCCCTTTCACTATTATTTATATTCCCCAAATGAATGAGAACATACACTGTTTGTCCTTCTCCGATTGACTTACTTCACTCAGCATAATACCCTCCAGTTCCATCCACGTTGAAGCAAATGGTGGGTATTTGTCATTTCTAATGGCTGAGTAATATTCCATTGTATACATAAACCACATCTTCTTTATCCATTCATCTTTCGATGGACACCGAGGCTCCTTCCACAGTTTGGCTATTGTGGACATGGCTGCTAGAAACATCGGGGTGCAGGTGTCCCGGCGTTTCATTGCATCTGAATCTTTGGGGTAAATCCCAACAGTGCAATTGCTGGGTCGTAGGGCAGGTCTATTTTTAACTCTTTGAGGAACCTCCACACAGTTTTCCAGAGTGGCTGCACCAGTTCACATTCCCACCAACAGTGTAAGAGGGTTCCCTTTTCTCCGCATCCTCTCCAACATTTGTTGTTTCCTGCCTTGTTAATTTTCCCCATTCTCACTGGTGTGAGGTGGTATCTCATTGTGGTTTTGATTTGTATTTCCCTGATGGCAAGTGATGCAGAGCATTTTCTCATGTGCATGTTGGCCATGTCTATGTCTTCCTCTGTGAGATTTCTCTTCATGTCTTTTGCCCATTTCATGATTGGATTGTTTGTTTCTTTGGTGTTGAGTTTAATAAGTTCTTTATAGATCTTGGAAACTAGCCCTTTATCTGATATGTCATTTGCAAATATCTTCTCCCATTCTGTAGGTTGTCTTTGAGTTTTGTTGACTGTATCCTTTGCTGTGCAAAAGCTTCTTATCTTGATGAAGTCCCAATAGTTCATTTTTGCTTTTGTTTCTTTTGCCTTCGTGGATGTATCTTGCAAGAAGTTACTGTGGCCAAGTTCAAAAAGGGTGTTGCCTGTGTTCTCCTCTAGGATTTTGATGGAATCTTGTCTCACATTTAGATCTTTCATCCATTTTGAGTTTATCTTTGTGTATGGTGCAAGAGAGTGGTCTAGTTTCATTCTTCTGCATGTGGATGTCCAATTTTCCCAGCACCATTTATTGAAGAGACTGTCTTTCTTCCAGTGGATAGTCTTTCCTCCTTTATCGAATATTAGTTGACCATAAAGTTCAGGGTCCACTTCTGGGTTCTCTATTCTGTTCCATTGATCTATGTGTCTGTTTTTGTGCCAGTACCACACTGTCTTGATGACCACAGCTTTGTAGTACAACCTGAAATCTGGCATTGTGATGCCCCAGATATGGTTTTCTTTTTTAAAATTCCCTGGCTATTCGGGGTCTTTTCTGATTCCACACAAATCTTAAAATAATTTGTTCTAACTCTCTGAAGAAAGTCCATGGTATTTTGATAGGGATTGCATTGAACGTGTAAATTGCCCTGGGTAACATTGACATTTTCACAATATTAATTCTGCCAATCCATGAGCATGGAATATTTTTCCATCTCTTTGTGTCTTCCTCAATTTCTTTCAGAAGTGTTCTATAGTTTTTAGGGTATAGATCCTTTACCTCTTTGGTTAGGTTTATTCCTAGGTATCTTATGCTTTTGGGTGCAATTGTCAATGGGATTGACTCCTTAATTTCTCTTTCTTCAGTCTCATTGTTAGTGTATAGAAATGCCATTGATTTCTGGGCATTGATTTTGTATCCTGCCACGCTACCAAATTGCTGTATGAGTTCTAGCAATCTTGGGGTGGAGGCTTTTGGGTTTTCTATGTAGAGTATCATGTCATCGGCGAAGAGGGAGAGTTTGACTTCTTCTTTGCCAATTTGAATGCCTTTAATGTCTTTTTGTTGTCTGATTGCTGAGGCTAGGACTTCCAGTACTATGTTGAATAGCAGTGGTGAGAGTGGACATCCCTGTCTTGTTCCTGATCTTAGGGGAAAGGCTCCCAGTGCTTCCCCATTGAGAATGATATTTGCTGTGGGCTTTTCGTAGATGGCTTTTAAGATGTCGAGGAAAGTTCCCTCTATCCCTACACTCTGAAGAGTTTTGATCAGGAATGGATGCTGTATTTTGTCAAATGCTTTCTCTGCATCTAATGAGAGGATCATATGGTTCTTGGTTTTTCTCTTGCTGATATGATGAATCACATTGATTGTTTTACGAGTGTTGAACCAGCCTTGTGTCCGGGGATAAATCCTACTTGGTCATGGTGAATAATTTTCTTAATGTGTTGTTGGATCCTATTGGCTAGTTCTTGTTGAGAATTTTTGCATCCATGTTCATCAGGGATATTGGTCTGTAATTCTCCTTTTTGGTGGGGTCTTTGTCTGGTTTTGGAATTAAGGTGATGCTGGCCTCATAGAATGAATTTGGAAGTACTCCATCTCTTTCTATCTTTCCAAACAGCTTTAGTAGAATAGGTATGATTTCTTCTTTAAACGTTTGATAGAATTCCCCTGGGAAGCCATCTGGCCCTGGACTCTTGTGTCTTGGGAGGTTTTTGATGACTGCTTCAATTTCCTCCCTGGTTATTGGCCTGTTCAGGTTTTCTATTTCTTCCTGTTCCAGTTTTGGTAGTTTGTGGCTTTCCAGGAATGCGTCCATTTCTTCTAGATTGCCTAATTTATTGGCGTATAGCTGTTCATAATATGTTTTTAAAATCGTTTGTATTTCCTTGGTGTTGGTAGTGATCTCTCCTTTCTCATTCATGATTTTATTAATTTGAGTCTTCTCTCTCTTCTTTTTAATAAGGTTGGCTAATGGTTTATCTATCTTATTAATTCTTTCAAAGAACCAACTCCTGGTTCTGTTGATCTGTTCCACAGTTCTTCTGGTCTCGATTTCGTTGAGTTCTGCTCGAATTTTAATTAACTCTCTTCTTCTGCTGGGTGTAGGATCTATCTGCTGTTTTTTCTCTAGCTCCTTTATGTGTAAGGTTAGCTTTTGTATTTGAGTTCTTTCCAGTTTTTGAATGGATGCTTGTATTGCGATGTATTTCCCCTCAGGACTGCTTTTGCTGCATCCCAAAGATTTTGAACGGTTGTATCTTCATTCTCATTAGTTTCCATGAATCTTTTTAATTCTTCCTTAATTTCCTGGTTGACCCTTTCATCTTTTAGCAGGATGGTCCTTAACCTCCACGTGTTTGAGGTCCTTCCAAACTTCTTGTTGTGATTTAGTTCTAATTTCAAGGCATTATGGTCTGAGAATATGCAGGGGACGATCCCAATCTTTTGGTATCGGTTCAGACCTGATTTGTGACCCAGTATGTGGTCTATTCTGGAGAAAGTTCCATGTGCACTTGAGAAGAATGTGTATTCAGTTGAGTTTGGATGTAAAGTTCTGTAGATATCTGTGAAATCCATCTGGTCCAGTGTATCATTTAAAGCTCTTGTTTCTTTGGAGATGTTGTGCTTAGAAGACCTATCGAGGGTAGAAAGAGCTAGATTGAAGTCATCAAGTATAAGTGTATTATTATCTAAGTATTTCTTCACTTTGGTTATTAATTGGTTTAAATATTTGGCAGCTCCCACATTCGGGGCATATATATTGAGGATTGTTAAGTCCTCTTGTTGGATAGATCCTTTAAGTATGATATAGTGTCCCTCTTCATCTCTCACTACAGTCTTCGGGGTAAATTTTAGTTTATCTGATATAAGGATGGCTACCCCTGCTTTCTTTTGAGAACCATTTGAATGGTAAATGGTTCTCCAACCTTTTATTTTCAGGTTGTAGGTGTCCTTCTGTCTAAAATGAGTCTCTTGTAGACAGCAAATAGATGGGTCCTGCTTTTTTATCCAGTCTGAAACCCTGCGCCTTTTGATGGGGTCATTAAGCCCGTTCACGTTCAGAGTTACTATTGACAGATATGAGTTTAGTGTCATCATGATATCTATTCAGTCCTTGTTTTTGTGGATTGTTCCACTGAACTTCTTCTTAAAGGGGAATTTTAAGAGTCCCCCTTAAAATTTCTTGCAGAGCTGGTTTGGAGGTCACATATTCTTTCAGTTCCTGCCTGTCTTGGAAGCTCTTTATCTCTCCTTCCATTTTGAATGAGAGCCTTGCTGGATAAAGTATTCTTGGTTGCATGTTCTTCTCATTTAGGACCCTGAATATATCCTGCCAGCCCTTTCTGGCCTGCCAGGTCTCTGTGGAGAGGTCTGCTGTTACCCTAATATTCCTCCCCATAAAAGTCAGGGACTTCTTGTCTCTTGCTGCTTTAAGGATCTTCTCTTTATCTTTGGAATTTGCAAGCTTCACTATTAAATGTCGAGGTGTTGAACGGTTTTTATTGATTTTAGGGGGGGATCTCTCTATTTCCTGGATCTGAATGCCTGTTTCCCTTCCCAGATTAGGAAAGTTTTCAGCTAGGATTTGTTCAAATACATATTCTGGCCCTCTGTCCCTTTCGGCGCCCTCGGGAACCCCAATTAAACGTAGGTTTTTCTTCCTCAGGCTGTCATTTATTTCCCTTAATCTGTCTTCATGGTCTTTTAATTGTCTGTCTCTTTTTTCCTCAGTTTCCCTCTTTGCCATCAACTTGTCTTCTATGTCACTCACTCGTTCTTCCACCTCGTTAACCCTCATCGTTAGGACTTCTAGTTTGGATTGCATCTCATTCAATTGATTTTTAATTTCTGCCTGATTGGATCTAAATTCTGCAGTCATGAAGTCTCTTGAGTCCTTTATGCTTTTTTCTAGAGCCACCAGTAGCTGTATAATAGTGCTTCTGAATTGGCTTTCTGACATTGAATTGTAATCCAGATTTTGTAACTCTGTGGGAGAGAGGACTGTTTCTGATTCTTTCTTTTGAGGTGAGGTTTTCCTTCTAGTCATTTTGCTCAGTGCAGAGTGGCCAAAAACAAGTTGTATTGGGAAAAGGAGAGAAAGAGAGAGAAGGAAAGAAAAGAGAAAAAGAAAAAAGAAAAAGAAGAAAAAAAAGGAAAAAAGAGAAAGAAAAAGAAAGAAAGGTGAAAAAAAAAGGGGTGGGGGACGCAATCAGAAATCAGAAAGAAAAAAACAAAAAACAAAAAACAAAAACCACGGGGAGTATCTTCTGATTCAGTATACCTTAAGTCCCTTGACTTCCCCTGGAACTGGTCCGTCCAGCTGGTCTTCTGGGGGAGGGGCCTGCTGTGCTGATTTTCAGGTGTTAGCACTTGGGGGAGCTGCTCTGCCCCTGCCTGCTGCAGGGCTCAGCGGGGGTTGTTTACCCCGTGAGGCCCCAGGAGGAACAGCCGCAGTGGCTACGGCAGCTCTGGAAGCCTGGATTCAGCCTCCGCAGGAACTACGGGCTCTCTCCGTCCGCAGGGCCTGGAGGCTCCGGGGCGGGGCCGCTGATCTGCTCAGCTCGGGGCAGGAGCGTCCTCGCTGTCCTGGGCCCTCCCGGCCTCTGCCTGTCCCGGGGGAGGCCGGATCCTGGGCTGTGTCCCGGCGCCCTGTGCTCCGGGGCCTGCGCTGTGGGATTCGCGCTCCCGCCCCGCAGCCCCCTCCGCGGAGCCGCCTCCCGAGCCCCTCCGAGCTGCTCCGGGTCCCGCCGTGCGCGCTGCAGCCCTTAGGGAGCTCGGCGCACTCTCCCGGGGCGCAGGTGTCTGTTAGTGTCCCCGGGAGCCCGAGGGCATCCCCGCCCTCCTGGGTCCTGCTGTAACTCCCTGCAGGCTCCTTTCCGCCCGGGAAGGTTGGTGCAGCTCCTGCTCCTCCGGGACGGGGCTCTCCTGTCCTGGGGACACTCGCCCCGGCCTCAGCCCGGCTCCTCGCGGGGCCCCTCCCCCTCGGAGGCCTTTTGTTCCTTTATTTCTTTTTCCCCGTCTTCCTGCCTTGATAGAAGCGCGAACTCTTCTCACTGTAGCGTTCCAGGTGGTCTCTCTTTAGATCTCAGGCCGAATTCGTAGATTTTCAGGATGATTTGAAGGTTATCTAGGTAATTTGGTGGGGACAGGGGACTTGGGGACCCTACTCTTCCGCCGTCTTGCCCCTCCTCCTCTCTGGTATCACTTTTAACATCTCCTCTTTTGTTTTGTATTTGAGTTCTATCTCTTCCTCTCTTTCACTTTTTTTTTTTTTTTGGCAAGTCTGGGTAATGGTGTGTTGATTTTATTTTCAGAGTACCAGTTCTTAGTTTCATTGGTATTCTCTATTATCCTCTTAGTTCTGTTTCATTTTTTCTGCTCTAATCTTTGTTGTTTCTTTCCTTCTAATAACTTCGATGTTTTGATATGCATGTGTGGTGTTTTAAATACATTTTGATAACAGAAATGAATACTACATTCAGTCAGAAATTAATTAAAACAAAACCCAAATATATCATGACATTTCCTAAATGTGTCCTCACACCTTTCTTTAAGCTTCTAAAGTATTTTGTAGAATTGCTTATAAATTGTAAATTTTCAGTACGAGATATTTGAGTTTGCCTATATTTTTAAATCATTCATAGTCATAAATAGACAATACTTCATACTACAGGTAGCTTGTGTTGAAAACATAATACATTAGCACTGTTAGAATCAGAAAGACAGTTTCTAACTGAATTCTGACTATGACAAGAAACGGGTACACAGTCACAGCCTTAGAAGAGTATGTGAATAAAGGATATCTTGACCGTGCGCATAGAATATAGGAGCACCTTCTAAGTGTTCTGTATTGCAGTAAGAGTTGAAAAAAGCAATATGTGGGAGTTCTGTAACCTTGGACTTAAGCCTTCTGGGATTAAGCCTGGGATTCCTAATGATTCAATAAGGCTGAATTAGATAACTTGAATATTAATTCCTAGTTCCTCCTCTTATGGGACCATTGTGGGAGTTTAATGGAGTTATGGGTATAAAAGGCTGTGTGGTAACTGGCACCTAGCTAGTGCTCAAGAGCTATCAGATATCACTATTATCACTATTTTCCTGAGCTATCCAAAACCATATACAGCTACTGTATATGAGTAAATGCCTCAGACCAGGGCTATTCATGTATGTGCTGGGAGACTGTTAGCAAGGATTCAGACATTATTTAGATTCAATACTGGGGTAAAAAAGGGGGAAGGAAGACTAGATATCAGTATTAGTTTTCTGTTTCTGTGTAACAACTGCCACAAACTTAGTAACTTAAAACAACACAAACATTATTGGGAAACATCCAGGTTGTTTCAAACCGCAGTCTATGTGGTATTCCTTTTTACTGAAGTTATTATGTATTCAGAGTATGTGTATAACTCTGAGCATATGTGAAAGGTGCATACCAGGTCATCAAGGAAAAACATTGGGTCAGACCATCAAAGGCAACCTGAGCTTTCTATTGCACACAGCCCTCTGTCCCCAGCATGTTGACTCCTCTCTGGGACTTTAGTAAAGATCGCCCTGAGTGAATCAGAATGTATATGATGTTGTAGGGATCAGTGACCTTAGAATGTGGCTATGGATGTCACCCAGGAAGACTGAGTCCTGCTGGACAAATCCTAGAGAAAGCTGTTCAGAGAGTGATACAGGAGAACTTCAATCACCTAGTCTCCATGGGTGAGTCTTGTCAACACAGTTTATTTATTCAACAAGGGTCCAGAACAGCTTCTACATATGCTACTACTTCCCTCTCTGCTGTCATCTGTATTCTTTCATAGTACCTACAACTATCTGAGATACATTTTATTTATTTACTTACATCTAGCTTGTCACTGACTATATATTGTCTTTATGACCAAAATTTCTTTTTTTTCAATTTTATTGATATATGATTGACACACAGCTGTGTATAAATTTCAGGTATACCCCATAATGACTTGACATACATATGTTGGGAAATGAATACCACAAAAAGTTTAGTGTTTTTTTAAATATGTATTTATTTATCCTAGAGAGAGAGCAAGGAGAGGGCCAGAGGGAAAAGGAGAGAGAGAAAATCATTAAGCAGACTCCCCACTGAGCAAGGAGCCCAATGCCGAGCTTGATCCCAGAACCCTGAGATGATGACCTGAGCTGAAATCAAGAGCTGGCAGCCTAATCTACTGAGCCACACAGGCATTCTTTTTTTTTTTTTTCCACAATAAGTTTAGTTAACATCCATTTCCTCATATAATTACATCAAAATTCTTTTCCTTGTGATGAGCTCTTAGTAACTTTCAAATAAAACATATATCGGTGATAACAATAGTTATGTTGTATATTGTATTCTTAGTATTTATCTCATAGCTGGAGGTTTGTACCTCTTGACCACCTTCATTCAGTATCCCCTCTCAGCACCCCTACCTCTGGTAACTATAAATCTGATCTCTTTTTCTATGAGTTTGAGCAGGGGGATTTTTGTTTGTTTTATGTTTTAGATTCCACCTATAAGTGAGATCATCTAGTATTTGTCTTATTTTACCTAATATAATGTCCTCAAGGACCACCCATGCTGTTTCAAATGGCAGGATTTCCTTATTTTTATGGCTGAATAGTATTCCATTGATATATAGACCAAATTTTCTTTATCCATTAATCTATTGATGGATATAGGTTGTTTCCATATCTTGGCTATTATGAATAATGCTGTTATAAACATGGGAGTACAGATACCTCTTCAACATGCTAATTTCTTTTTTTCAACTTGCTAATTTCATTTTGTTCAGCTCTATGAACAGAAGTGGAATTGCTGAATCATGTGGTAATTTTATTTTTAATTTTTTGAGGAAAGTTCATAGTGTTTTCCATACTACCTATACCAATTTCATTCCCACCAACAGTGTACAAGGGTTCCTTTTTTTCTATACCTTCACCAGCGTTTGTTATCTTTTGTCATTTTGATGATAATCATTCTAACAGGAATGATATCTCATTGTAGTTTTGATTTGTATCTTCCTAATGATTAGATGTTGAGCATCTTTTTATGCTGGTAGTCCATTTATTCATTTTCTTTAGAGAAATATCTATTCAGGTTCTTTGCATTTTCTTTAGTCTTTTTTTGCATAAAATTGAGTTGTATGAGTTATTTATATATTTTATATGTTAATTTCTTAATATTATATGCAAATATTTTTCCCACTCCATATGTTGCATTTTCATTTGTAGATTATTTTTTTTTACTATGAAGAGGTTCTTGAATGTAGTATCATTTATTTTTGTTGTTGTTGCTTGTGCTTTAAGTGTTATTTTTTAAAAATACATTTACCAAGACCAATATCAAGTAGCTTATTCTCTATGTTTTATGATTTCAGATCTTGCATGTAAGTCTTTAATCTATTTTGAGTTAATTTTTGTGAATGATGTTAAGATAGGTTTCCAGATTTGTTCCTTTACATGTGAATATCCACTTTTCCCAGCATCGTTTATTCCCCAGCATTGAGGCAATTTTATTTTTCTCCATTGAGTATTTTGCCTTTCTTCTCAAAGACCATATATCTGGTCTCTCTATTGTGTTCATTAGTCTATATGTCTGTTTTTATGCCAGTACCATTAGATTTTGATTACTATAGCTTTATAATACAGTTGAAATCACAAAGTATGGCCACTCCAGCTTTGTTCTTCTTTCTGAAAATTGTTTTGGTTATTCAGAATCTTTCACTGTTTCATTCAAATTTTAGGATTTTTTTTTCTACTGTAAAAAATGTATTGGAATCTTGATAGGAATTTCATTGAGTCTATAGGTGGCTTGGGTAATGTGGGCATTTTAACTATTTCTTTCAATTCATAAACATGGAATATTGTTCAATTTATTTGTGAGTTTCTTTTTTTATATTTGTCATCAATGTCTTACAGTTTTCAATGTACAGATCTTTCACCTCCTTAGTTAAGTTTACTTCTAAGTATTTTATTATTTTTATCCCAATTTAAATGGGATTGTTTTCTTTATATCTTTTTCAGATAGTTTGTTGTTGGTGTATAGAAATGCTGCTGATATTTGTACATTTATTTTTTATCTGACAACTATACTGAATCTATTTATTAGATATAACAAGATATTTTTTTTATTTGATAGAGTCTTTAGGATTTCTTTACATAAAATAATGTCATCTGAAAATAGAGACAGCTTTGCTTCTTCCTTTCCAATTTTGATGCCTATTATTTCTTTGTCTTGCCTGATTGTTCTGCTTGGACTTCTAGCAGAAGTACTTCTAGTACTATATTGAATAGGAATGTTGAGAATGGGCACCCTTGTGTTGTTCCTGATCTTACATGACTAATTTTCAATTATCACCATTGAGTATGATGTTAGCTGTGGGTTTGCCATATATGGCCTTTACCATGTTGAGGTACATTTCTTCAAGATCCAGTTTGTTGAGGGTTTTTATCATGAAAGCAAGTTGTATTTTGTCAAATTCTTGTCAAATGCTTTTTCTATATGTACTGAGCTTAAGAATACAATAATTGGACTGAATAATCCAATAGAGAGCTTCAGCTGAAATATTTTCATGTGTTTTTTTAATTTATTATTTTCATGTGTTTTTATCTTCCATCTATTACTATGATGTGTCACAGTGATTGATTTGCATACGTTGAACCATCCTTGCATTCCATTTGATCATGTTGTATGACCCTTTAAAGTGCTGCTGAATTCAGTTTGCCAATATTTAAAGATATTTTTTTTTCACCTATATTCATCAGGGATACTAGTATATAGTTTTCTTGTAGTTTTCTTATCTGGCTTTGGTATCAAGGTGATACTGGCCTCTTAAAATAAGTTTGTGTGTATTCCTCCTTCTTTGATATTTTTGGAAGAGTTTAAGTAGTATAGGTGTTAATTCTTCTCATAGGGCAGGTCTAGTAGTGAGGAACTCATTAGCTTTTGTTTGTTTGGAAAAGTCTTTATCTCTCCTTTATTTCTGAAGGACAGTTTTGTCAAACAAAACATTCTTGGTTGATAGGTTTTTAAAATTTCAGTATTCTAATGTATCAATCCATTCTCTCTTGGCCTGAAAGTTTCTGTTGTGAAATCCAAGATTGGCTCATGGAGATTCCTGTGTATATTTTCTCTTCTCACTTTCTGCTTTCAAAATAATTTCTTTGTTTTGAATTTTGACATTATGATATATCTTGGTGTAGACCTACTCAGATTCCACATACTTGGGGTCTTTTGAGCCTCATGGATGTGGATATCCATTTCTCTCTCCAGGTTCAGGAAATTTCCAGTCATTATTGCTTTAAATATGCCTCCTGTCCCTTTCTCTTTCTCTTATCTTGGATTCTCATAATCACATATAGGGTTTTTTTTGTTTGTTTGTTTGTTTTTTTTGTTTACTGCATGCCGTAAGTTCCATAGGCTTTCTTCATTTTTTTTCATTTTTTTTTGCTTTGCTTTTGTGACTAGATAGTTTCAATGTACCATCGTCTAGTTCTTTGATGCTTTCTTTTGCATAAAAGTCTGATGTTGAAGCTCTCTATTGAATTATTCAGTCCAATCATTGTATTCTTAAGCTCTAAAATTTTCAGGGGACTATTTTTTTTTTATCGTTTCTATTTCTTTGTAAAACTTCTCACTTTGTTCATGCACTGTTTTCTTAATTTTGTTTCTTAATTTTGTTTCATAGTCTGTGTGTTCTCATATTTCACTAAACCTCTAGGAGGATTATTCTGAGTTCTTAGTCTAAGAGCTCATAGACCTCTATTTCCTTAGGCTCAGCTATTAGAGCTTTCTTAGTTTCCTTTCATGGTATCGTGTTTGCCTGATTTTTTTGTGATTCTTGATTATTTTTTTAAATTTATTTATTTATTTATTAATGATAGTCACAGAGAGAGAGAGAGACAGAGAGAGAGAGAGACACAGGCAGAGGGAGAAGCAGGCTCCACACACCGGGAGCCCGACGTGGGACTCGATCCCGGGTCTCCAGGACTGTGCCCTGGGCCAAAGGCAGGCGCCAAACCGCTGCGCCACCCAGGGATCCCTGATTCTTGATTATTTACATTGATATATGCATATGTGAGTCAGCAGCCTCCTCTTCTAATATTTATAGGTTTGCTTTGGTAGAGACAATCCTTTGCCAGTGAGCTTAGCTTGGGGTTTGGAGTGTGTCAATTGGCAATGTCCTATTGAGTGTTGCTATTTGAGTCAATCTTGGAGTGAAGCCACTGCTGAGCTTTGAGGTAGTTAGTACCATTGACAGAGAACAATTGAGTAGCACTGTTGGCTAGGTTTCTTGCTCAATAGAATGTGTTCCCTATTTGTCTAAATTCTCTGGTCAGACTTCCTATGTGTTTGGGACTGAGCATGGTACTTAGCAGTAGATGTGACTATAAATTAGCTTCCTTGACAGTTAATAAAGATTCAAGCAGAACTCAATGAAATCGAGACCAGAAGAACTGTGGAACAGATCAATAGAACCAGGAGTTGGTTCTTTGAAAGAATTAATAAGATAGATAAACCATTAGCCAACCTTATTAAAAAGAAGAGAGAGAAGACTCAAATTAATAAAATCATGAATGAGAAAGGAGAGATCACTACCAACACCAAGGAAATACAAACGATTTTAAAAACATATTATGAACAGCTCTACGCCAATAAATTAGGCAATCTAGAAGAAATGGACGCATTCCTGGAAAGCCACAAACTACCAAAACTGGAGCAGGAAGAAATAGAAAACCTGAACAGGCCAATAACCAGGGAGGAAATTGAAGAAGTCATCAAAAACCTCCCAAGACACAAGAGTCCAGGGCCAGATGGCTTCCCAGGGGAATTCTATCAAACGTTTAAAGAAGAAATCATACCTATTCTACTAAAGCTGTTTGGAAAGATAGAAAGAGATGGAGTATTTCCAAATTCATTTTATGAGGCCAGCATCACCTTAATTCCAAAACCAGACAAAGACCCCACCAAAAAGGAGAATTACAGACCAATATCCCTGATGAACATGGATGCAAAAATTCTCAACAAGATACTACCCAATAGGATCCAACAACACATTAAGAAAATTATTCACCATGACCAAGTAAGATTTATCCCCGGGACACAAGGCTGGTTCAACACTCGTAAAACAATCAATGTGATTCATCATATCAGCAAGAGAAAAACCAAGAACCATATGATCCTCTCATTAGATGCAGAGAAAGCATTTGACAAAATACAGCTTCCATTCCTGATCAAAACTCTTCAGAGTGTAGGGATAGAGGGAACTTTCCTCGACATCTTAAAAGCCATCTACGAAAAGCCCACAGCAAATATCATTCTCAATGGGGAAGCACTGGGAGCGTTTCCCCTAAGATCAGGAACAAGACAGGGATGTCCACTCTCACCACTGCTATTCAACATAGTATTGGAAGTCCTAGCCTCAGCAATCAGACAACAAAAAGACATTAAAGGCATTCAAATTGGCAAAGAAGAAGTCAAACTCTCCCTCTTCGCCGATGACATGATACTCTACATAGAAAACCCAAAACCCTCCACCCCAAGATTGCTAGAACTCATACAGCAATTTGGTAGCGTGGCAGGATACAAAATCAATGCCCAGAAATCAATGGCATTCCTATACACTAACAATGAGACTGAAGAAAGAGAAATTAAGGAATCAATCCCATTTATAATTGCACCCAAAATCATAAAATACCTAGAAATACACCTGACCTAAGAGGTAAAGGATCTATACCCTAAAAACTACAGAACACTTCTAAAAGAAATTGAGGAAGACTCAAAGAGATGGAAAAATACTCCATGCTCACGGATTGGAAGAATTAATATTGTGAAAATGTCAATGTTACCCAGGGCAATTTACACATTCAATGCAATCCCTATCAAAATATCATGGACTTTCTTCAGAGAGTTGGAACAAATCATCATGAGATGATTTGTGTGGAATCAAGACCCCGAATAGCCAAGGGAATTTTAAAACAGAAAACCATAGCTGGGGGCATCACAATGCCAGATTTCAGGTTGTACTACAAAGCTGTGGTCATCAAGACAGTGTGGCACTGGCACAAAAACAGACACATAGATCAATGGAACAGAACAGAGAATCCAGAAGTGGACCCTGAACTTTATGGTCAACTAATATTCGACAAAGGAGGAAAGACTATCCACTGGAAAAAAGACAGTGTCTTCAAGAAATGGTGCTGGAAAATTGGACAGCCACATGCAGAAGAATGAAACTAGATCATTCGCTTACCCCATACACAAAGATAAACTCAAAATGGATGAAAGATCTAAATGTGAGACAAGATTCCATCAAAATCCTAGAGGAGAACACAGGCAACACCCTTTTTGAACTTGGCCACAGCAACTTCTTGCAAGATACATCCATGAAGGCAAGAGAAACAAAAGTAAAAATGAACTATTGGGACTTCATCAAGATAAGAAGCTTTTGCACAGCAAAAGATACAGACAACAAAACTAAAAGCAACCTAGAGAATGGGAGAAGATATTTGCAAATGACGTATCAGATAAAGGGCTAGTATCCAAGATCTATAAAGAACTTATTAAACTCAACAGCAAAGAAACAAACAATCCAATCATGAAATGGGCAAAAGACATGAACAGAAATCTCACAGAGGAAGACAAAGACATGGCCAACAAGCACATGAGAAAATGCTCTGCATCACTTGCCATCAGGGAAATACAAATCAAACCACAATGAGATACCACCTCACACCAGTGAGATTGGGGAAAATTAACAAGACAGGAAACCACAAATGTTGGAGAGGATGTGGAGAAAGGGAACCCTCCTGCACTGTTGGTGGGAATGTGAAATGGTGCAGCCACTCTGGAAAACTGTGTGGAGGTTCCCCAAAGAGTTAAAAATAGATCTTCCCTATGACCCAACAGTTGCACTGCTGGGGATTTACCCCAAAGATACAGATGCAATGAAACGCCGGGACACCTGCACCCCGATGTTTCTAGCAACAATGTCCACAATAGCCAAACTGTGGAAGGAGCCTCGGTGTCCATCGAAAGATGAATGGATAAAGAAGATGTGGTTTATGTATACAATGGAATATTACTCAGCCATTAGAAACGACAAATACCCACCATTTTCTTCGACTTGGATGGAACTGGAGGGTATTATGCTGAGTGAAATAAGTCAATCAGAGAAGGACAAACATTATATGGTCTCATTCATTTGGGGAATATAAAAAATAGTGAAAGGGAATAAAGGGGAAAGGAAAGAAAATGAGTGGGAAATATCAGAAAGGGAGACAGAACATGAGAGACTCCTAACTCTGGGAAACAAACTAGGGGTGTGGAAGGGGAGGTGGGCGGGGGGTGGGGTGACTGGGTGATGGGCACTGACAGGGGCACTTGATGGGATGAGCACTGGGTGTTATTCTGTATGTTGGCAAATTGAACACCAATAAAAAATAAACGTATAAAAAAGATTATATAAGATATATATATATATCAGCATATAACCAATAAATATATAGATAAATAGATAAATATTTAAATAGATAGATAGAGAGATAAATAAATAAATAAATAAATAAATAAATAAATAAATAAATAAATAAAATTAGCTTCCTTGCTCTGGTGGGACAGCAGAATGGGCACCCAGACCAGAAACCCTGATGTTTTGGGACCCAGACATTTTCCTTTTCCACACAGAATTTAATTTTTCTGGTACACTTTATGTGTATTAGTTTATTTATGAACATAAAATTGAATCCACTCTGTAAACATTTATTTACTTTTGTTCAAAACCACTGAGGATTCTTCACACCTTGTCTTTGAGCTTAGTCATGAGCATCATTAGCAAGAGATTTCTCACTGTCTTGTGCTCCCTGCTTGCTGCACACTTTCAGTTAGTTTCCAGAGTTATGTAAAAATTGATTTTGACAATTTTCACCAGTGTTCTACTGTTTTTATGGAAGGAAGGCTTTTGGAATTCCTAACTCCACCATCTTCGTTCCAGACCTATGCATGGATGGTTTTAAAGGAATTAATTTCCAGATCTTTAACTTCTACATATACTTTTTCCAAAAAGTGATCCAAGATCTAGTATAAAAACGAATATTTCCCTTTCCGATAAAGCTTCTCCCACTTCATAAAAGAAATATTGCTTTTCAAGAATCTTTCATTTTACCTTGGGCCATGGATCCATATTCCAGTGCCCTACAAAGGGATAACTTAAAATATTGTAGTAGGTATTGAGAATGAGCCTCATTCTAATTCCTGGATATCAGGTAACTGATACCTGATTACAACTCAGGTAACTTTCAGTTCTTCATTAAACAATTTAAGCATTGGAACTAATCCAGTTGTTAGCATATGGGTCATTTATAATAACTTTTATTAGTATCGCTATATGATTTTTTATCTATAACTTTGACAAAATTCAAGTAATTGCATAAGGACTCTTTCCATTCATGTCTACTTATTTGTAAACAAATACAACATACAAATACAAAAATGAAAAATATGTATACAACTGATGCCAAATCTTGTCTTATTCTACTAGTAAACTGTGTTCGCTCATAGTTCAGAAATAAACATGGTGAGGACGTTATGGAAGTTTAGCAGCAACCCTGGGTAGAACACTGAGGTGGGCCTACAACATCTCATGTAACCCTACTGGCCAAATGCTCCAAGACTTCTTTGCAGACAGGAATTAAAAAGAATGATTCACAGTTTATTCTTTGTTATAGTTGGACTCTGTGCCTTACTAGCTGTGGCCCTTGGGGCAAGTCCCTTTTCTGCTCAGAGCCTCACATGTCCTACAGGTTCTGACCCACAGTGTAAAGACACAAACTCAAGAGTGTTCAAGAAACCAGCTGCAGAGTATACATAGACACTCATGCTTTTCCTTAAGCACAGTGTTTTTCCTGTTTGCCAAGGTATTTTTCACAGCACAGGTTCAAGAACGTGACTCTAGATAGAATACTGGTTTTGCTATGGAATAGCAGTGAGCACTGCACAAGTAACTTAATGCTTATGTTCCCTAATTTCCTCATCTTTAATATGGGGGAGATACAGTATTTATTTCAGAGAATCATTATGAATATTAATTAAAAATTCTTGAAAAGCGGAGTTGTGCCTGACAAAAATAATAAGTAATGAGAAGTTGTTCCTTAGTGAGTGGGTGGTCACAGATGGTTTCTTGAAAGAAGCTTTGAGGCCCTGGGAAAAATATCTTTTTCTGACATGAGTTCTATTTGTACAATATATTGAGCTTGTGGAAATCCATTGCACTGTATATTTTACATCCATTTATGTAAATTTTCAAAAAAAAAAGTAATGGCAGAGAATTTTTTTAAAGTCCTGGGAGATCTTCAGACCTCCAAAGATTTGGTCAAAGTCTACATATCTAAGGAGGAATAGGAAACCCTATTAATATATGAATTATAGGTGGAGTAAAAAGTAACTTGCAGTAGAGTAATTTTGGAAATCAAAAATAAGTAGTTCTATAGAAAGGTAGAGGGATCTAGAAGCCAAAAGTGATGGTGGATATACTAGGATGCATGGTAGGGGAGTGGCTGTTGGTTCACTTTTCCCTTTTTTGCCCCCTCCCCCACACTCAAGAGCAATTTGTGACTGTTGCACATTTTGTGATATAGGCCTGGAGCTTGACATTGAACCATGCATTCTCTGTGCTCAGTTGCTAAGGCAGCAGCATACTTCAGATTATGAAGAATGATGAGTGGTTTCATCTGTATTTTGATGAGTCCTGGGGCTTCAATTCTATCTTCAGTGATTTTGCATGGGTCTTCTCAGAAGATCCTAATTAGTGGTATCCATATTAACCAATGTTTGGGAAAAACAGAGACATCTAAGGAAACTCTAATCTCAGCCCACTGAAAGAAATGGACACTTTTCCCTTTCTTCCCAATTTTTTAGCTTTATTGCTGAACCATAAACACTGAAAGCTGAAGGTAGGGATGCGGGTTTGAAGTCTCAGGGATAGGAGTGCTTCTGACCTGTCTGGGAGCAGTCAGTAGGTGGGCCATATTGGCTGGGATGGGGAGATATGAGATGTAGGTAAGGCCAGGCTGCCAAGAGCCTTCACTGCACCCGATCCCCCATGTGGTAACTTGGAGATAGTCAAGGAGCTAAAAGAGAGCCTACCTATTGGGCCCTCATTGTCTTCATCTCCCAGCCACATCCCACCCATCTACCCCCACTACCTGTCTTCTGAGTGCTTTCCCTCCTTCTGTCATTCTCTTTCTTCCTTAAGCTAAAGCCAGGCTGGCCATAGTTCTAGAGCACCCCTTTCCCACCCTTAGATCCAGCACTGCCTGCTCCACAGCACAGCCTCCACAGAAGGTCCACCAAGTCAATCAATGGGTACACATCCCTCCAGTTCCCAGAGTTGTTTTGGAAAGTTCCTGTGGAGATGGAGTACTCTATTGGCAAGCTACAAAACAAGTACTGTCCCATCATAGCAGGACATTCTCCTTAAAGGCTCATTTCCCAACAGATTACCCCCTTTAAAACCACCTCAAATTTGTTTCTCTCTCAGACCACTATTGTTTCTCATAACATAAACCTGTTTGTTGCAGATATCTGTTGAGATGCTTTGGCTGCCAAGTTTCTGAACCCCTATTTCTGTTTGGAGAAACCCTCACTGTGGAAACAAAAAAAAGTCAAATATTCCTTTCCCCAGCTTCACTTGCCACTAGAAGACAAGCAGCAAAGCTAGGCCAACCAGATGCACCCACCCCAGGTTTTAAATCGAGAGCTAGTGATGAGAGGAAGCAGTAATGGGAGAATCTTCTTCGGTGATGGTGGTAAGGGCAGCAACACCTAGCATCCAGAGGCAGAAGCAGCAGGCAGAGAGGCACCCAGTAACCTGCAGCAGGGGTGCCAGGTGAGGAAGATAGCAGTCCTATGGCACAGTTCCTACTGTAGCTCTGGCTAAGTCAGCTTCTGGCTGTTCCTGCCCTTTATCCAAGTCTGTATCTGAGAATATCCTTGTGATAAATTCCCTTTCAGCTCAAATCAGCCATCCAGTTTCTGTTGCTTGTGTCTAAGAACGTTCCCTGGAGGCAAGAAATGCAGAGTGCCTGTAGAAGGTCTGGAATGGGCCCCAGGGCCTCTAGGACCAGGCCTCCAGTTGACCTCATGCTCAACAGTCCTCTCAGTCTCTGACTCTTTCCTTCATATGTTGAATTCATTCTCTAAAAAATGAAAAGCAATTTAATTATAAAAGTAATATTAGTTAAATATACAAAAATTCTAGCAAAACAGAATAGAGTGTCGAAAGTAAAAGTCCCCTTCTAGAGCACTCTCTCCCTTGCAAGTTATATGGTAAGTATTTTGGTGTTAGCTTCTCACTCTGCCTTTGTTATTGGTATCTAAGGCAACTTGACACCCATTTTCCAGAGATGAAAGATGTAACTAATCATTCATTCATTCACTTTCTCATTCAACAAACATTCACTGAATGCCTACCATGTGTCATCATTCCAAGTGCTCTGAATGCCTCAGTGAACAAAAGAGAAACATCTTTGGCCTCATGGAACAAGGAGGAGGAGGTAGACAACACATAATAAGTGACAGAATTATACACCACATTAGAAAGGACTAGGTGCCATGAGGGGAAGCAGAGCAGGGCATACAGGGAGTAGAGGCATTGAGAAGTGTGGGAGGTCAAGGCGGGCTCCAATGGTAGATGAAACTGGAACTAGTAGATGAGATTGGTCTTAGAGGAGGAAAGGGGTCAGCCACATGGGTTTCTGAGGAAGGACATTCCAGACTTAAAAAAAGGCCAGTGTGAAAGCCCTGAGATAAGGATGTGCCTAGTCTCTCCAAGGACCAGTATGATCCAATCTGTTGGAGTGGAAGCAACACCAGAGAAGTCATATGGATCTTCCTTCCTGGTAAGACTTTGGCTCCTCATCTGAGTGAATGGATCCTACTGCTGGATATGAGCAGGAGTGGGCTGGCCTACTTTATGTCTGCTGTGCTGAGAATAGGCTCAGGGGATGGGGGCAGGAGGAGCAGCCAGGAGGCCACAACATAACCCAGGTGAGAGGTGACAGTAGTTCCCACTAGTGAGTCAGTTAGAAGCAGTGGCTGGGTATTTAGTATACCCTAAATGATATCCTAATAGTCTGGGTATGAATCTGAGAAGGAACAATCCAAAATGACACCAAAGTTTCTTATTGTTGGTTTACATGAAGAGCTAGAGTTACTTTTATCTGACTAGAGACAAGTGGAACAGTGTGATTTTTCACAGTGGATTGACATTAGGATTTCTATTTTAGACATTGGAATTTTAGATGACCACTAGGTAATCATTCCCTAAAACTTTCTTGGCTGAACTTCAGAGACAATGGCTCTATTTGTAGAGGTCCTAGACTTCCTTGGGGACTGAGACTTTAACTCCTGCTCCTAAATGCAAACTTGGAAAAGCCTGCTTGGCTGGACCAGAGTGGCTCTGCCTAAATTTTAGGGAAAGCCAGCACAATGCCAAAGGTCTGCGGGGGCACCAGGCTCCGGTCCAGCACAGTCACCCTGATCAGTTCTGTGCTTTAGAGAACCATGGCTGAAACACTGGGGTGAACTCTGGGCACTGTAACTCTGAGTCTGAGCCTGGAACAACAGGGAACCAGGCCCACAGATACATGCCCACAAGGTTTCCAGCAGCCCTGGGAGGCAGCAAGAAAGCCTCCAGGAGTCAGCTGAGCAGGCTCTGTTCTCTCTGTCCATCCACCATCCTCACTGCATGTATTCCATTTTCTTTTTATCTGCTAATCTGATTGGCAGGAATGATTGTTGTGTCATTATGCATTTTTATAATTCCCAGAGGGTCTGAGCATCCTATGTGAGTACTGACTTATACCAAATCATCGTATTTCTCTTACTGACTTTTTGATACCTGCCTTCTTCTTTTCTCTCTAGAGGCAGTTGTCTGTGTTGTGTAACACATGGGGTACAAATATGGCAGTCTACCAGCTCAGTTCAAGGCTCAATATAGACTAACTGGGGCTTCTGAGCCCACTTCCAAATGTGTGGGGAGAGATGACCTAACTAATCTGATGGATATACTTTCTACCCTGGGCCAAAAACCTCTGGTGAGCAGGATCAGTTCATTCAGGCCCACATCCTGGGTAGCTCTCTGATAAGGAGGGATAGAACAGTGAGAAAATGATGATGGAAGAAATGCTACCTCTAGTACATTTTACAGCAGGACTGTACCCTCTAGACAACTCCAATGATGGAAGTCTGCTTTGCTCTTCATAGTGTGTCACCAGTTCTTGCCCAAAAGTGGCCACTTATGTGACTTGAGCTTAACAAATAGGTAATTAGCAAACTTTATATGTTTTTGAGCAGGAGGAGGACATTTGTATGGTGGTTTTTAGAAATTCTATTCTGATGGTGTGTTTTAGATGAAGGGAGGAAGGAAGATGGTAAAGGAGGAAGATTAAGTTGGAAAGATACTCACAACAAATCACAAGGTGAAGAGCAATTAACATGTAGAAAAAAACCCAGACCACCACCATGCAATATTTAAGCATTGTCTGCGTGAGTGTGAACACATCCTGTTAGATAACAGGACACAGTCACAGTTCAACAGATGTGGTACTATTTTATTAGTGTTTACACATTACAGTTCAGAATGTAATATAAAAAACTAACCACTCAGGATCCCTGGGTGGCTCGGTGGTTTGGCGCCTGCCTTTGGCCTGGGGCGTGATCCTGGAGTTCTGGGATGGAGTCCCATGTTGGGCTCCCTGCATGGGGCCTGCTTCTTCCTCTGCCTTTGTCTCTGCCTCTCTCTCTGTGTGTGTGTCTCTCATGAATAAATAAATAAAATCTAAAAAAAAAAAAAAACTAACCACTCAAACTTCAGAGTAACAAATTTTTTGTACAGTCCATTCCTAGTCCTGACCCCAAATCTGATCAATGTTTTTTGCTATTTTTGTAATATAAGTATTATGCTACTCTGTCTGAGGTTAGGAAGTGGGTAAGAATGTGGTGAGCATACTTATAGAGAAGCAAAGAACTTTTGAGAGAATAGACCATCATCTAACTAGCCACACCTCTGTTGTCACACTATATAATATACCTATAATAAAAGTAACTGACTCAGATCCCAAAGAATGTAGGGTGAGAAAAGGAAAGATCTACAGAAATAAACTGGTTATGAATATCAGCCCAGCACTTTCTGAAACCACCAAGTAATATAAATCCTCCAACATATATATTACTGATAGGCTCTCTTACAAGATGGCATAAATTTGAGTGGTCAGAGAAAGTTAAGATCAGAACAAGGAAGGAATGCTCTGAAGTGAATTTCCTTTTAGTGTGAATTAAAGGCTTGTCTTACTCTATAGTTGGCCATTTGTTATCTTTGTGTGGGATCTAAGAGAGAGGCAGGGTTATACCCAGTGTTTATATAGTCAGGTAGCATGGGACATTCTCCGGCATATCATGTATATGTGGAATCTAAACAAAAAGTCAAGAGGCGCCTGGGTGGCTCAGGCAGTGAAGCATTTGCCTTGGGCTCAAGTTATGATCTCGGGGTCCTGGGATCGAGTCCTGCATCAGGCTCCCTGCTTCCCCCTCTCCCTTTGCCATTCGGACCCCACTAGTGCATGCTCTCTCAAACGAATAAAACATTTTAAAAAATAATCAATCTTATAGAAATATCAAGTAGAAAAGTGGTTGCTGGGGGGTTGGAGGGTGGAGGAAACCAGTAAAGGCTAGTAAAAGAATACAAACTTTTAGCCACAGTTTAGGATGATTAAGATCTGTTTCTCACGTGTAATATGGTGACATTGAAGGTTACCACTGTGAAGTGTCCTAAAGACACTTGAGAATACTTTCAACACTCCTCCCCCCACAAAAAAAGATAAATATGTGAGGTGATAGCTGTGCTAAGTAACTTGATGAGAGAGGCTCTTTACGATGTGTATCAAATCATCATGTGCACTTTAAATATCTTCTAATTTTGTCAATTATACCTTGAAGTTGGAATAAAAGTAAAATTGTAAAAGAGAAAAAAAAATGCCTTTGGCCAGGAGGCCAGGTGGATCAGTGGTAGATCAGCCATGGACTCATAAGCTGGACTGAAAATCTGGGAATGCAAGCCAAATGAGACATTGGACCAGGGCTTGCCCCAAGCAAACACATGGATGAAATTTGTGTTTGGTTTCCCTTCACTTCCTCTTTTTAATCTCCTGCTTTAATAATCTCTAATCCTGAGTTTTCAAATCCTCCACACTTGTCCACTCCGGAGAACTTTCCAAGAAAGTTATACTCCTTTCTTTACCACCACCCAATTGATATTTCTCCGTGGCCTGGTCTCAGTCGTTTTTCACAAGGAAAATAAGCTAATACATTACCAGGGCAGGGCAACCAGCTTGTGGCATTTCCCTTCTTGGAGGCATCACACAGTGGGACTTCTGACTTTGCAGAAAACATATGGAAGTAGCATTTCAGGCAGGTGACCCTTCTTAGTATCCTTCAGATCAAACTTTTTAGGTGATTGCTTACTTTAATCACACAGAAGATATGCTGTGGGGACGCCTGGGTGGATCATTGGTTAAACATCTGCCTTCAGCTCAGGTCATGATCTCAGAGTCCTAGGATCAATCCCCACATCAGGGTCCCTGCTCAGTGGAGAGTCTGCTTCTCCCTCTTCCACTCTCTGCTTGTGATGTTTCTTTTTCCCTCTCTCTCACTCTCTCTCTCAAATGAATAAATTTAAAAATCTTAAGAAAAAAAGATATGTTGTGAAATAGTATGTAAGCATAGTCATTAATGAAAAAAAGTCAGGTAGATGTTCAAGGGACTAATGGGCCTCTGTGACTAAAAAGAAAAAAAGTACACATTTTTGGTTAATAGTCAACAAATTCAAGTTCAAATTTAAAATACTTGCTTTGGAAACCAAAAGCAAAGTCACTGTTAGAGAAAATAATTTATTTTTTTCTAATTTGCCCTGGGTAAGGGAATTGCATCCAATTGCATGTGGCAGTCCTCATGGGATGAGGCTCTTTTTGTTGTATCCTGACTGCAGAAGGTGACTGAATCTCTTAGTTTTAGTTCTTTCTGCAAAGTAAGTGGCAATGCTGAGCCCAGAACCCCTGCTTCTGAGAACCTATCCCCTGCAGTTTGGATTCCATGGATTTCCCTCAGGCACAAAGGGCTGGGAGGATAAATCTATCTCTATTGTTGGTTTTCAAGTTACTGTTATTCACAAATTCTCTTTTGCCTTTGCCTTCCCCAGCTTTCCTCCTACTTCATCTTCTGATTTGTTCTTTTGCCATTTCCTTAAGGGAAAAAAGTCATCAATCTTCTGCCCTCTGCACTTGATGGGATGAGCACTGGGTGTTATACTATATGTTGGCAAATCAGACCCCCCCCAAAAAAAAGCCAAAAATCAATCAATCAATCAATCATCAATCAATCTTCTGTCCTCTGACTATGGTAACTCCCTGTTGACTCCGATGGGCCTTTCCTTACTTTTTCTTCTTACCGTGTCCTTATTAGCTGCAACTACATTTCAATATAGAAGTGCATCACAGTGTGGAGGCCGAGAAAAATTAAGGCCATTCCACCTCAAGTTTAGCATTAGCACAAGTACAGCCATCTTATGTCCCTGGGAATAAGAGCTGAACTTTACAGGGAAAACTGCCGATCGTCCTAGGCAGGACATATCTGAAAGACAATAAAGCTCAGAATGCCTTCGGCAGAGAATCCCATATCAGATCTTAAGAAACTCCCCCACCCTTTCCCCCATATTGGAATGGAAAAAATTTCTCCACCTCTTCTGAAGATCCCCTAGACCAGCCCATAGAAAACCCAACTGTAACCCACTTCGGGGTCCAAGTCCCTGGTCTGCTGAATGGAGTATACTTGGACCCAAGCTCGAGCTTGTAAATAAACCCTCATGTACTTCCATCAGTGTCAGCTCCTTGGTGGTTTCTCGGATTCGCAATCTTGGGCACAACACACAGGAGGTGCAAGCAACAATTAATCTCTCCCATATCCCCTATAGGTTTCCAAGTACTCACACTAGGTTGCAATTATGATAATTATTGTTTTTACTTTGACCTTGAATTCATTACAAAATATCCTGGACACTGAATGCTATTCAACTTAAAATGTACTTCAGGTTTTCTTTTGGCAAGAACTTTTTAAGACAATATAATAGTAACAATAAAGAATTATCCATAACATCTGCTCCACCCATTAAAGATAAACTACTGTAGAAATTATCTTCCTGCAATAAAACTAGAAAACAAACAAAATAATGAAAAGTTTTTTTTTTTCAGAGATTGAACAACAAGCAGTGCAGGAAAATAATCCTTGAGAGAAGAGTATCAAACAAGGTAAACCCTGCAATTGTCTCGGCTTCCTTCCTGGAGGCAGTGTCTAGCCTGCGGCACAGGGAAATGGAACCTAGATGACTAACTGAATTGAAAGAAAAAGGTCATAATGTGAAGCCAGTGCAGCAGAGTACTAAAAGGGAAGGGCTTAAAAGAAACAGCATTTCAGAGATGTGTGGGATTCCCTGTCAGCTAAAATAAATTACACAAATCTACATAAAATTAAATTACACAAGGCATGAGAAGAACACCAGAAAGTGGAATATCAGTACAACAGACCTCACTCAGGCAAATGAAAGATTTAATAATACTTCTGGGCCAAGACCCCAGAAGACAGAATAGTCCTACCTTAGTAGTGGAGTTAAAGTAAAACACTACAATAAAAGCTGCCTTATACCCACCTGGAAAAAAAAACACAAAAACTTTAAAACCAACCTATAAAACCATCTATAGGAAACTGAACTGCTCCCTGAAACAAAGTACAATGCTCTTAAAATAATACAATAAAATCCAGTATCCAAATGTAAAATTTTCAATTGATACAAACAGGTGCAATTAATACAAACGAATCTCAACTAATACAAATAAACCCAGAACTGACACATGATTAATTAGCACTCAAGAATATTAAATGTGTGCTACTATAAATATTATAAATCTATAATTATAAATATTATAATCTATAATTTAATTAGTTTTTTTCGCTGTTCTTTTTATCACTCTTTCATGGGTAATGCTACATTGTTTGAGATTTTTCTTGCTTCTTTTTTAACATTTTTTTTTCAAGTTTTATTTATTTATTCATGAGAAACACACAGAGAAAGGCAGAGGCAGAGACATATACAGAGGGAGAAGCAGGCTCCTCAAGGAGCCCGATGTGGGACTTGATTCCAGGACTCCAGGATCACACTCTGAGCTGAAGGCAGATGCTAAACCACTGAGCCACCCAGGCATCCCATGAGATTTTTAAAACTTCTTGAAGTAGGCTTGCATTGCTATAAACTTCCTTCTTAGAATTGCTTTTACTGTATCCCAAAGATTTTAGAACTTTGTGTTTTCATTTTAATTTGTCTGCAGGTATTTTTTTTTTCTTTTTCATTTCTTGTTTGACCCATTCATTGTTAGTAACATGTTGATTAGCCTCCATGTATTTGTGTCTTTCTAGATTTTTTTCTTGTGATTGATTAATCAGTCTTTTTTAATTTCTTGAGACTTGGGGTAATGGCCAGTTTTTTTTTTCAAATCTGATGAAATTACAAATGCAAGATGCAAGAGCCTCAACAAAACCCAGCAGATGGGACAAAGAAAACCACTTTTTGTTTTCAATTTAAAACATTTAAAAATAATATCACTGCTTAAAGCAATAATAGCAACCCTATAGTACCTGGCTAGCTCAGTTAGTAGAGCATGTGACTCTTGATCTTTAGATATGAGTTCAAGGCCTATGTTGGGTATAGCGATAACTAAAAAGAGAGAGAGAGAGAGAGAATAGAAAACTATTTTGTGGAAATTATAAAATATGGAGAAGCAAAACGAGTGACAAAAATAGCCAAAAGGACAGAAAAGGAAACGGAAGCATAATGTCATCCTTAGGACAATGAGTGCCAATGTGTGCAATGATAGGGAAGCTATCACTATGAATCTTATAGACATTAAAATAATAACAAAGGGGGCAGCCCCGGTGGCTCAGCGGTTTAGTGTTGCCTTCAGTCCAGGGCCGGATCCTGAACCTCGGATCGAGTCCCACGTCCGGCTCCCTGCATGGAGCCTGCTGCTCCCTCTGCCTGTGTCTCTGCCTCTCTCTCTGTATGTGTCTCTCATGAATAAAGAAATAAAAATCTTTAAAAAAAATAACAAAGGAATAGCATAAACAACTTTATGCTAATAAGCTTGACAATTTACATATTATAAATTTATAATTTACATTATTACATTCATATGTCCAAAGAATGGACATATTCTTTGAAAGACACAAACTACCAAAGCTCATTCAAGAAAAAGGTAAGCTGAATAGCTTTACACCTATTTTAAATACTGAATATGCATATGGTCATTGCACAAAGAAAACTGCAGGCATTGATAGCGTTATTGACGGATTCTACCAAATATTTTAGGAGGAAATAATATCAATTTTTTGCCAGTGCAGAAACTAATGATACCAAAATCAAAACCAATGAGGTTTTGATACCAAAACCAACAAAAGGTTTTTTTAAAAAAGATTTTATTTATTTATTCATGAGAGACACAAAGAGAGAGAGAGGCAGAGACACAGGCAGAGGGAGAAGCAGGCTCCATGCAGGGAGCCCGACGCCAGACTCAATCCCAGGTCTCCAGGATCACACCCTGGGCTGAAGGTGGCGCTAAACCACTGAGCCACCCAGGCTGCCCCAAAACCAACAAAGATTTTAAAAGAAACCTGCATACCAATAAGCCTTGTGAAAATACTTTTTAAAATATTTAACAAAATATTAGTAAATCAAACCCAACAATGTATATGTCATGACCAAGTAGGGCTGTACCAGAAATGCAAAGTTGGTATAACATTCAAATATCAATTAATGTAACTTACCATGTTAACAAACTGAAAACAATAACAACATAGGTTTAAATATGGAAAAAAATTGAAAACATTCAATATCCATTCATGAAAGAAATTCAGCAAATGAACAATTGGTGGGAACTTCCGTGTCCTGAAAAAAATACATGTACAAAGAACATGTACAAAGAACAAATAGAGCTAACATCACATTTAATAGCAAAAGAACCAAATGCTTTCCTCCTAAGAATATGGCAAACATGCCTGCTCTCACAACTTCTAAATAACATTGTGCTAGACATCTTAGTGCCAATAAGCAAAGAAAAGAAATAAAAAACAAAAGGTAAACAACAGAAAGGAAGAATTATTTGCAGATGGCACAATTGTCCATGTAGAACATTCCCAAGAATCCACAAAAAGTTACTAAAACTACAGACTTTAGCAAGGTTATAGGGTATGTTATTATATAATAATTAACTGTATTTCTATATACTAGCTATGAACATTTAGAAGTTTAAATTCAGGAAAAAATATCTTTAATATTGGCATAGACAAATACAAAGGCCTAGAGATAAATCTGACAAAAGTACATGTTTTGTACACAGAAAGCTACAAAATACCACAGAGAGAAGTTTTTGAAGGTTTGTATGCATGGAGAGCTATAGCATGTTAATGAATCACAGGTCTCATTATTAAGATGCCAGTTCTCCCCTAATTGATCTATAGATTCAATACAATTCCAATCAAATCTCAGCAGGTACTCTTTTAATTCTAAAGTTTGTATAAAAGTGCAAAGGAGCTAAAATAGCCAAAACAACTTCAAAAAAGAACAAAGTTAGAGAAATTGTACTACCTGATTTTACTTGTTAAAAAGATTCATTATTTGATGATTTCAGAGACAGAGTGTGAGTGAGTGAGTGAGTGAGAGAGCACATAGGGAGCAACAGAGGGAGAGGGACAAGCAGGCTCCCATCCAAGCAGGAAGCTTGGTGTGAGACTCCATCCCAGGATCCTGGGATCATGACCAAAGTCAAGTCTTAACCCACTCAGGTGCCCCTGTACTACCCAATCTTAAGACTGCAAAACTAAAATAGCTAAGACTGAAAATGGCATAAAAATAAATATGTAGATAAATAAAACAAAATAAAAAGTTCAGCAATGGACCCACAATGTTTGATTGATCTTTGATATAGGAACCAAAGTGGCACAACAGGCAAAAATTAGTCTTCTACAAATGGTAATGGAAAAATTAGATCTCCATAAGTAGGTAAAATGAACCTAAACTATTAACACATATAAAAAAATAACTTGAAGTAGATTGTAGACCTACATATAAGAGCTACAACTATAAAACTCCTGATGTAAATCCAGGAGAGGGCAGCCCCAGTGCGCAGTGGTTTAGCACCACCTACAGCCTGGGGTTTGATCCTGGGGACCCTGGATCAAGTCCCACGTCAGGCTCCCTCTGCCTGTGCCTCTGCCTCTCTCTCTCTGTGTCTCTATGAATAAATAAATAAAATATTTTAAAAAAAAAAGTCCAGGAGAAAAGTATGATTAATATAAATTGGACAAGAATTTTTAGAAAGAAAAAAAAAGAATTTTTAGAAAGAATACAAAAAAGAATTATACTAAAGAAGTTGAGAAATTGCATTTCATCAAAATTAAAGTGTAAATTGTATACCTTAAAACAGTACATTCTGTTTTAAATTGTATACCTTAAAACAGTACATTCTGTCATATGTAAATTTTATCTCAACAAAGCTATTACCAAAAATATAAAACTTTTTATTGTTCAAAAAATATTTTAAGAAAATAAATATGTAAAACATGAGAGACACCTAACTCTGGGAAATGAACAAGGGGTAGTGGAAAGGGAGGTGGGTGGGGGGTTGGGGTGACTGAGGGATGGGCACTGAGGGGGGCACTTGGAGGGGTGAGCACTGGGTGTTATGCTAAACGTTGGCAAATTGAACTCCAATAAAAAATTTTTTAAAAAAATAAAATAAATATGTAAGCCAGAGAAAATATTTGTAAAGCATATGTTTATAAAAGGATTTGTATCCTGAATATATAAAGAACACTTACAACTCATTAATAAGAAGAGTAACTACTCAAAAAAATTGATAAAATGTTTAACAGACATTGCACCAAAGAAGATATGTAAAAAAGAAAATATGGAAGTGTAAATTAGCATATTAAAAGACACTCATTAGAAAACTCAGATCAAGGGACACCTGGGTGGCTCAGCAGTGCTAAAGCAGTCTGCCTTTAGCTCAGGGTGTGATCCTGGGGTCCTGGGATCAAGTCCCACATCGGGCTCCCCACAGGGAGGCTGCTTTTCCTTCTGCCTGTGTCTTTGCCTTTCTCTCTGTGTCTCTCATGAATAAATAAATGAAAATTTTTTTTTAAAGTTTAAAAATGCAGACTGCAACCACAATAAAATATCACCTCACCCCTACTAGAATGGTTAAATTTTCAAAGGCAGACA
Organism: Nyctereutes procyonoides; assembly: GCF_905146905.1. Taxonomy (NCBI): domain Eukaryota; kingdom Metazoa; phylum Chordata; class Mammalia; order Carnivora; family Canidae; genus Nyctereutes; species Nyctereutes procyonoides. Next base: position 35,137,753 of record NW_026575049.1, read on the forward strand.
ATAGTAAGTGTTGGCAAGGATGCTTAAACAACTAAATTTCTCATTCACTGACAGAATGAAGATGGTACAGCCAGTCTGGAAAACACTTTAGCAGATTTTCACAAAATTTAAAAGGTACTTACCATAATCCCAGCAATCATATGTTTATGTATTTGCCAAGAGAAATGAATGCTTTTCACACACCCATGAAATAATGCTTAGAGAAATTTTTACAGAAGTTTTATTCAAAATAGCTGAAAACAGGAAACAACTCAAATGATTAACAACAGTGAATAAATAAACAAAATGAGATACATTCATGCAAGGAAATACTAATTAGCAATAATAAAGGAACAAAAAGGAAAGGTGTAACAACATGGATTAATCTTATAAACATTAAACTAAGTATAAGAAACTAGGCTGCTGGCAAGATGGCAGAGGAGTAGCATCCTCAACTCACCTGGCCCTACCAACTTACCTAGGTAACTTTCAACCCATCCTGAAAACATATGAATTTGACCTGAGATTTAAAGGGAGAACAGCCAGAACGCTACAGAGAGAAGGGTTTTTGCTTCTAACAAGGTAGAAAGGTGGAAAAAAAATAAAATAAAAAAGAATCAGGTGGGGGAGGGGCCCCATGAGTAACCCAGCTAAGGCCAGTGGCAAAAGCCTGTGGGACAGGAGAGCCCAGCCCTGGAAAAGTGAGAACTTTAAGAAATCCACACCAGATTCTTCTTGGACTGAAAGGCAATTAGCAGGGAAATCGAGCAGAATCGCAGAAGGGGCAGTGAAGCCTCCAGTCTCCTGCAATCACTAATAGAGGAAGTGCACCGGGGGAAAGCACACCACAAACTCTGGACCGATCTTGGTAAAGTGTTGGAGCACACACCGGGCAGGGCTTCTGGAAGAAGCCAGTCAGTAAGGTGGCAGCTCCAGGTGGAGGCTCTGCGCCCTGCTGCCTTCGGGAGCCACAGCCCTGGGAGCGAGATTCTAGCAGCACAGGGCCCCGGATCCCAGGGCAACGAGCAGACTCAGCCCATTATCCTGCACCCCCCTCCCGGGAAGGTGGAATCAGGATGGCCCAGGACAGTGAGGACTCTCCAGCCGCTGAGCGCCCCCAAGCTGTGCATATCAGCACACCCATGCCGCCCGGGAGCTTGTGGGCCAGTGTAGACTGGAAGACTGCATTAGTTGCTAGTGGGGAGCTGAAACCTGAGCTGGAAATCTGGCCGCTGCCATTATTGTTTCAGCACAGCAGGCCCTTCTCCCAGAAGCCCAGCTGGAAGAACCAGGGGAGAGTAACTGCTAGACCAAGCACCACTGGAAAGCTCCAGGGAAGTGAAGGGGTTTACAGTAAATACAACTAGAGGATATCCCTCCGATTTTTTTTCTTCCTTTTTCCAGTACAACTCGTTTTTATATCAGACTGTAAATTACCAATTTTTCTCTTTTCCCATCCTAAACCACAAATTTTACCACCTCTTCATTTTTAAGTTTCTTCCTTTTTGACTTTCATATTTCTACAATTACAAGTCCTAGATATATTTTCCACCTCTAGATTGCCTTGAACATACTCAGCTTAATTTGGGGAGATATACAGGATATGTTTGTTTTGCATATCTTGTATGCATGTTTAGTGTTTTTTGTTTTCTTGCCTCATTTTGTTCTACAATGGCAGAAGTTAATACCTTCTAAAACATGACCAGCATGGACCCAGAACCAAATCATATACCGTGCAGGTTCATTCAGTGAGATTCCTCATTCCCATTTTGCCCCACTCTTTTATCTCATTTATGTTTATGTGGTCAATGCTGAGGCTCTCTACAAGTATGTCTGGTTTGTACAAATTTTGGACTGAGAATCTTCTAACATACAGAACTTAATGTACTCAAAACCAAGAGGATCACCCTCTAGGACTCCTCAGGTAGACTACATCTCCCTCCACTGACAACGTCATCACCACCAACATCTCCCAGTCGCCTCACCCTTTTTTTTCCCCTCCTTTTTTCCCCTCTTTTTTTTCTTTCTTTGCTTTTCTCTTTTTTTTTCTCTTTATTTTTCCTTTTTCTCTTCCTTTTATCTCTTTTCTTTGTTATTTTTTTTCCTTTGGAATTCTTTTTTCCTTTTGGAATTCTTTTCCTTGGAATTCTTTTATTTTTTACTACTTTGTTTTAAAATTTGTTTTTCACTTTAGTGGTCCATTTGTTTTATTTCATTCTGATCTTTGTTTTCAATTTCTAGTCCCTGACCTTGTCAGAATCATCTAGGGTGAAATTTACTTAGGTTGTGGTTGATATTCTTGACTCCACCCCTCATAAAGCCACTCTGCATTGAACAAAATGACTAGAAGGAAGAACTAAATAGAAAAGAAAGAATCAGAAACAATACTCTCTGCCACATAGTTACAGAATTTGAATTATAATTCAATGTATTAAAGTCAATTTAGAAGTATAATTATAAACCTACTGGTGGATCTGGAAAGAAGCATAAAGGATTCAAGAGACTTCGTGACTGCAGAATTTAGATTTAATCAGGCCAAAATTAAAAATCAATTAAGTGAGATGCAATCCAAACTGGAGGTCCTAACGACAAGGGTTGATGAAGTAGAAGAAAGAGTGAGTGACATAGAAGATAAGTTAATGGCAAATAAGGAAGCTGAGGAAAAAAAGAGAAAAACAATTAAAAGACCACGAGGAAAAAAAAAAGACCACGAAGAAAGGTTAAAGAAAATAAATGACAGCCTCAGAAGTAAAAATCTACTTATAATTGGAGTTGCAGAGAATGCTGAGGGGGGCAGAGGGCCAGAAAGCATATTTGAACAAATCATTGCTGAGAACTTCCCTAATTTGGGGAGGGAAAGAGGCATTCAGATCCAGGAGATAGAGAGATACCCCCCTAAAATCAATAAAAACCGTTCAACACCTTGACATGTACTACTGAAACTTGCAAATTCCAAAGATAAAGAAAAAAATCCATAAAGCAGCAAGAGACAAAAGAGATCCATAACTAATATGGGGAGAAATATTAGACTAACAGCAGACCTCTCCACAGAGACCTGGCAGGCCAGAGAGGGCTGGCAGGATATATTCAGGGTCCTAAATGAGAACTTGAAGCCAAGAATACTCTATCCAACAAGGCTCTCATTCATACCAGAAGGAGAGATAAAGAGCTTCCAAGATAGGCAGAAATTGAAATAATTAGTGACCACCAAACTAGCTCTGAAGAAATATAAAGGGGGACCCTGTAAAGGAAAAAGGAAGCCCAAAGAAATAATCCACAAAACCAGGAACTGTATAGGTATTATGATGACACTAAATTCATACCTTTCAATAGTAATTCTTGACGTGATTGGGCTAAATAATCCCATCAAAATATGGAGGGTTTCAGACTGGATAAAAAAACAAGACCCATGTATTTGCTGTCTACAAGAAACTCATTTGCGACCTAAGGACACCTTCAGCCTGAAAATGAAAGGTTAGAGAGCCATTTACCATTCAAATGGCCCTCAAAGGAAAGCAGGGGTAGCGATCCTGATATCAGATAAATTAACGTTTAATCCAAAGACTGTAGTAAGAGATGAAGATGGACACTATATCATATTTAAAGGATCTATCCAACAAGAGGACCTAACAATCATGAATATTTATGTCCCTAATGTGGGAGCTGCAAGTATGTCAATCAATTAATAACTAAAGTAGAGACATCCTTACATAATGATACACTAATACTGGGAGACATCAACACGGCACTTTCTGCAAATGATATATTTTCTAAGCACAACATTTCCAAAGAAACAAGAGCTTTAAATTATATACTGGACCAGATGGATTTCACAGATAGTTACAGAAATTCACATCCAAATGCAACTGAATACACATTCTTTTCAAGTGCTCATGGAACTTTCTCAAGAATAGACCACATACTGGGTCACAAATCAGGTCTCAACCAATACCAAAAGCTTAGGATTGTCCTTGCATATTTTCAGATCACAATGCTTTGAAAATAGAACTCAATAATAAGAAGAAATTTGGAAGAAACTCAAACACGTGGAGGTTAAAGAGCATCCTGCTAAAAGATGAATGGGTCAATCAGGAAATTAGAGAAGAATTAAAAAGGATTCATGAAAACTAATGAAAACGAAGATACAACCATTCAAAATCTTTGGGATACAGTAAAAGCAGTCCTAAGAGAGAAATACATCACAATATGAGCATCCTTCAAAAAATTGGAAAAAAACCCAAATACACAAGCTAACATCACATCTAAAGGAACTAGAAAAAGAACAGCAAATAAACCGTACACCAAGAAGAAGGAGACAGTTAAAGATTTGAGAAGAATTCAATGACTCAATGAAAGAGAGACCAGAAGAACTGTGTGTGGAACATCAACAAAACCAGGAGTTGGTTCTTTGAAAGAATCAATAAGGTACATGAACCATAAGACAGCCTTATTAAAAAAAAATTCAAATTAATAAAATTATGAATGAAAAAGGAGAGATCACAACCAATACCAAGGAAATACAAATGATTTTTAAAACGTATTATGAGCAGCTATATGCTAATAAATTAGGCAATCTAGAAAAAAGGATGCATTACTGGAAAAACACAAATTACCAAACTGGAACAGGAAGAAATAGAAAACCTGAACAGGCCAATAACCAGAGAAGAAATTGAAACAGTCATCAAAAACCTCCCAAGACACAAAAGTCCACGGCCAGATGGCTTCCCAGGGGAAATCTATCAAATGCTTAAAGAAGAAACAATACCTATTCTCCTAAAACTGTTCAGAAAGATAGAAAGGGATGGAATACTCCCAAACTCATTCTATGAGGCCAGCATCACCATAATTCCAAAACCAGACAAAGAACATATCAAAAAGAAGAATTATAGATCAATATCCCTGATGAACACAGATGCAAAAACTCTCAACAAGATACTAGGATACAACAATACATTAAGAAGATTATTCATCATGACCAAGGGGGATTTATCCCCGGGATGCAAGGTTGGTTCAACACTCGTAAAGCAATCAACGTGACAGATCATATCAACAAGAGAAAAAGCAACAACCATATGATCCTCTCAATAGATACAGAGAAAGCATTTGACAAAATATAGCATCCATTCCTGATCAAAACTCTTCAGAGTGTAGGGATAGATGGAACATTCCTCAGCATCTTACATGTCATCTACGAAAAGCCCACAGCAAATATCATGCTCAATGGGGAAACACTGGGAGCCTTTCCCCTAAGATCAGGAACAAGACAGGGATGTCCACTCTCACCACTGCTATTCAACATAGTACTAGAAGTCAACAAAAAAGAAATTTAAAAAAAGGCATTCAAATTGGCAAAGAAGAAGTCAAATTCTCCCTCTTCGCAGATGACATGATACTGTACCTAGAAAACCCAAAGGACTCCACCCCAAGATTGCTAGAACTCATACAGCAATTTGGCAGTGTGGCAGGATACAAAATCAATGCCCAGAAGTCAGTGGCATTTCTATACACTAACAATGAGACTGAAGAAAGAGAAATTAAGGAGTCAATCCCATTTACAATGGCACCCAAAAGCATAAGATACCTAGGAATAAACCTAACCAAAGAGGTAAAGGATCTATACCCTAAAAACTAAAGAACACTTCTCAAAGAAATTGAGGAAGACACAAAGAGATGGAAAAATACTCCATGCTCACGGATTGGAAGAATTAATATTGTGAAAATTCAATGTTACCCAGGGCAATTTACACATTTAATGCAATCCCTATCAAAATACTATGGACTTTCTTCAGACAGTAGGAACAAATAATCCCAAGATTTTTGTGGAATCAGAAAAGACCCCGAATAGCCAGGGGAATATTGAAAAAGAAAACCATAGCTGATGGCATCACAATGCCAGATTTCAAGTTGTACTACAAAGCTGCGATCATCAGACAATGTAGTACTGGCACAAAAACAGACACATAGATCAATGCAACAGAATCGAGAACCCAGAAATGGGCCCTCAATTTTATGGTCAACTAATATTCGACAAAGCAGGAAAGAGTATCCACGGGAAAAAGGACAGTCCCTTCAATAAATGGTGCTGGGAAAATTGGACAGCCACGTGCAAAAGAATGAAACTAGACCATTTTCTTACACCATACAAAGATAAACTCACAATGGATGAAAGATCTAATTGTGAGGCAAGAATCCATCAAAATCCTAGAGAAGAACACAGGTAACACTCTATGAATTTGTCCACAGCAACTTCTTGCAAGATACATCTATCAGAGCAAGGGAAACAAAAGAGATAATGAACAATTGGGACTTAATCAAGATAAAAATCTTTTGCATAGCAAAAGAAACAATCAACAAAACTAAAAGACAACCTACAGAATTGGAGAAGTTATTGGCAAATTGCATATCAATAAACGGCTAGTACCGGAGATCTACATAAAACTTATTAAACTCAACGCCCACGACACAAAGAATCCCATCATGAAATGTACAGTTGGCATGAACAGAAATGTCACTAAAGTCTTACATACATGTGGCCAATAAGCACATGGAAAATGCTCCACATCACTTACCATCAGGGAAATACAAATCAAAACCACAATGAGATACCACTTCACACCAGTGAGAATTGTGAAGATTAACAAGACAGGAAACAGCAAATATTAGAGAGGAAGTGGAGAAAGGGGAACCCTTTTACACTGTTGGTGGGACTGCTAACTGGTGCAGCCACCTTGGAAAACAGTGTGGAGGTTCTTCAAGAAGTTAAATATAGAGCTATCCTACAACCCAGCAATTGCACTACTGGGTATTTACCCCAAAGATACTGATGTAGTGAAATACTAGGGCACTTGCACCCCAATGTTCATAGCAGCAATGTCCACAATAGCCAAACTGTGGAAGGAGCCTCAGTGTCCATCAAAAGATGAATGGATAAAGAAGATGTGATATATATATATATATATATATATATATATATATATATATATATATATATTGGAATATTACTCAGCCATCAGAAAGGACGTATACCCACCGTTTTCTTCAATGTGGATAGAACTGGAGGGTATTATGCTGAGTGAAGTAAGTCAATCAAAGAAGGACAATCATTATATGGTTTCATTCATATGGGGAATATAAAAAATAGTGAAAGGGATTAAAGGGGAAAGGAGAGAAAATGAGTGGGAAATATCAGAGAGGGTGGCAGAACATGAGATACTCCTGACTCTGGGAAAGGAACAAAGGGTATTGGAAGGGGAGGTGGGTGGTGGCAGGAGGTGACTGGGTGATGGGCACTGGTGGGGGGCACCTGACGGGATGAGCACTGGGTGTTATACTATATGTTGGCAAATCGAACTCCAATAAAAAAATACACACACACACACACACAAAAAGAAACTAGAGTCAAAATAACTGTATGCTTCAAAATTTCATTATGGTTTTTGACATTGGGGTTAAAGTAGGGGAAGGAACTGAAGTAGAGGAAGGAATTGGCTGAAAATGAGCAGGAGGGAACTTTTTGGGTTAATGTAAATATGTAAATAATGTAAATATTCTATATTTTAAATTGTGGTTGTTGTTACACATTGTATGTGTTTGTTAAAATTCATTGAACTATTCATTGAACTTAAAATGGATGAACTTGATTGAAAAATAATTATTTATCAGTAAAGCTGATTAATTTTTTCCTACCCTTATCATTTCTATTATTGAAAATTATCTTCCAAACACGAAAGAATGACTGAAAGTAACATGACTAGGAATTTTATATGCCAGTAGGATATAGATTGAGAAGACTTATATTTTCAACAAACCAAGTTAAAAATAATAGCAAAAGCAATTTGTTGTTCAGTTTGGGATAGGATGAAATAATCCTAATCTTTCCATGTCCACCCTTTTATAACTCAAAACACTAAGCAAAACATGACATAAAAACATAAGAATACTGAACAGTGGGAAAAAGATGGACTACATAGAGATTTCAGAACTTCAGGGATAATATGTGGTGAGCTCTCAGGGTTTCCTTACTGCTTCCCTACATCCTAGACAAAAAGCCACAGAAGCCTCCAATCCAAAACTGTCAATAGTCACAAAAAAAAAAAAAAAAAAAAAAGTGTGTGTGTGTGTGTGTGTGTGTGTGTGTGTGTGTAAACTCCAATAAAAGCCTAGTACCTCTAACCAAAGTCCAAGAAAAAGGGAGTCGAAAATAGAAAACACTTTTGGCAATATCCACTGTACTCCAGCCAAAAGTAAATGTAAAAACTACCCCCTACCTACTGCAGTTTCAGCAAGACTAAGCAAGAAGCTGGCCTTTCTCTCTAACCCTCTGCCCTATGGAAGCAAGCCTTAGTATTCCAATTTTCCCACACAGTCTCTATGGTTGAGCAGGGAGACAATCTTCCATCTTTACCTGACAAAAGCAATTAGCATAGCTATTCCCCTTCCAAAGTCATGTTAGCAGGGCTGTGCAAATATTTGATAGCTCAAGAAAAAATCATTGATCTTCCATCCATTTCTCACCTGGGTGAAGCAGATGATGCCCCAAATTTCCCCACCAAGAGGTCTGTGAGATCTGGCATCAAAATGAACCACCGTTTCCATCCAATAGCACCTACTGACTACATTTTTGCTGAAATGATATTAGAAGGACCCATGGGAAGCTGAAAATAGCATATCCATCCAGCCTTCATGGTACATCTCAACAGGGGAACTGTTCACTAAAAACAAGAAGATTAAATGGGATATGGATTCTTATAATATCCAAAATATCCAGGATACCTATCAATCCGTGCCCATTTTAGCTTTAGCTTTACTGCCAGGAGGCTGCCTGCACAGAATATCTCAGTACCTAGCAGCCTACACCCACCTCAGATCCTGGGCAGCCCTTCAGGGAACTCTTTGGTCCTGGAACACCATGGCAATATGTATATACCTATCAATAATTATTTTAAATGAGAATGGCCTAAATGTTCCAATCAAAAGACATAGGCTGGTAGAATAGATTAAAAAAAAAAGAAAAGAAAAGAAAACAATTCCCATCTAGCTGCTGCCTAAAAAAGACTCACCTCAGACCTAATGATGCATGCAAAAAGAAATTAAAGGGATGGAAAAACTTTTACCATGTAAATGGTTGCAAAAAAAAAAAAAAAAAAAGCCAAGGTAGCAATACTTATATCCAACAAAATAGACTAAATAAAAGACAAAAACAAAGAAAGGTATTATATAATCATAAAGGTATCAATCTAGCAAAAGAATATAACAATGGCAAATATCTACACACTCAACTCTGGAGCACCTAAATACGTAAAGCAAATATTAATGGACATAAAAAGATAAATTGATGGTAATTTAATAATAGTAGGGAACTTTAACACCCCACTTAGATCAATAGACAGTTAATCCATGCAGAAAAGCAACAAGGAAATTGTGCCTCTGAATGACACATTGAACCAGATGGACAAAACATATAGGAAATACCATACCATACAAAACAATAGAATACATGTTCTTTGCAAGTGTACATGGAATATTATCTGGAAGAGATCCCATATTAGACTATAAAACAAGTCTCAATAAATTTAAGAAGACTGAAATCATAGCATGCCCTTTTTCTGATCACGATGTTATGAGTAAAAATAAGTCATAAGAAAAAAATTGAAAAAAAATATAAACATGTGGAAACTAAAGAACATGATGCAAAATAACCAGTGGATCAATGAAACAATTGAAGAAATTTTAAAATACATGGAGAAAAATGAAAATGAAAACACAATGGTTAAAAATCTTTGGGACACAGCAAAAACAATTCTAAGAGGGATATATATACCAATACAGGCCTACCTCAAGAAACAATAAAAAGCTTAAGTAAACAATTTTACCTTACAATTAAAGGGACTAGAAAAAGGAAGTACAACCACAACAAAAATCCAAACCAGTAGAAGGAAGGAAATAGTCAAGATCAGAAAAGAAATTAAGGACATACAGACTAAAAACACAGTAGAAAAAAAATCAATGAAACCAAAAACTGGTTCTTTGAGATAAACAAATGCTAAACACTTAGCCAGACTCATCAAGAAAAAGAGAAAGGACCCCAAAAAATAAAATCAAAACTGAGAGAGAAATAATAATTGATGCTACACAATTCCAAAGAGTTATAAAATACTATGAAAAATTATATGTCAACAGATTGAGCACCCTAGGTGAAATGGATAAATTTCTAGAAACATACGAACTTCTAAAGTTAAATTAGGAATAAATAGAAAATCTAAACAGACTGAATACAAGTAAGAAAATTGAATTGGTAATCAAAATATTACCAAAAAATAAAAACCCAACACTAGATGGATTCACAGGTGAGTTCTACCAAATATTTAAAGAAGAGTTAATATTTATTGTCTTCAAACTATTCCAAAAAATAAAAGAAGGAAGGGAAGCCATCAAATATATTTTATGAGGGCAGAATTACCCTGATACCAAAACTAGACAAAGAATCTACCAAAAAAGAAAACAACAGTCTAATATCTCTGATGAACATAGATGCTAAATCGAACTCCAATAAAGAATATATATATGCAAAAAAAAGAACACAGATGCAAAGTCCTCAACAAAATATTATCAACCCACATACAATATTTTAAAAAAATCATTCACCATGATCAACTAGGATTTATTCCAGGAATGCAAGGATGGTTTAACATTCACAAATCAATCAATATGATACACCACATCTACAAAATGAAGGATAAAAATAATATGATTATCTCAATAGTTGTAGAAAAAGCATTTGACAAAATTCAACATCGTGCACGATAAAACCTCTGAATAAAGTGTGGTTAGAGGGAACATACCTCAACATAATAAACACAATATATGAAAAACCCACAGGTAACGTGGTGAAAAATGGAGATCTTTTCCTCTAAGATCAGGAAGAGGACAAGGATGTCATTCTTGCCACTTTTCAACATAGCACTGGAAGTTCTAGCTGCAATAATCAGACCAGAAAAAGATATGAGGCAACCATATTGATAAAGTTAAACTGTCAGAATTCTCAGGTGACATGATACTACATGTAGAAAACCCCAAAGAGGCCATCAAAAAATTACTAGAACTGATAAATGAATTCCTATAAAGAGAAATATATTGCATTCCTATACACTAATAATGAAGCAGTAGAAAATGAAATTGAGAACGTAATCCCATTTACAATAAAATATGTAGGAATAAACTTAACCAAAGAGGTGAAAGATCTGTACCATGAAACTATAAAACATTGATGAAAGAAATTTAAGACAATGCAAAGAAATGGAAAGAAATTCCATGCTCATGGGTCAGAAGAACAAATATTGTTAAAATGTCTATACTACACAAAGCAATCTACACATTTAATACAATTCCTATCAAAATACCTACAGCATTTTTCACAGATCTAGAACAAATAATCTTAACATTTTCATGGAACCACAAAAGATCCTAAATAGCAAAGCAATCTTGGAAAAGAAAAACAAAACTGGAGGTATCACAATTCCAAATTTCAAGATATACTGGGCAGCCCGGGTGTCTCAGGGGTTTGGCACCACCTTCAGCCAGAGCATGATCCTGGAGTCCCGGGATTGAGTCCCACATCGGGCCCCCTGCATGGAGTTTGCTCCTCCCGGTCTCTCTCTCTCTCTCTCTCTCTCTCTCTCTCTCTCTCTCATCTCTCATGAATAAATAAATAAAATCTTAAAAAAAATTTTTCAAGATATACCACAAATCTACAGTAATCAAAACAGTATAGTACTCCACAAAAATAGACACATAGGTCAATGGAACAGAATGGAGAGCCCAGAAATAAAATCTTGTTTAGATGGTCAATTAATTTATTATAAAAGAGGCAAGACTATACAATGGAGAAAAGATAGTCTCCTCAATAGATGGTGGTGGGAAAACCGAACAGGTGCATATAAAAGAATGAAGCTGGGCCACATTTTAATATCATATGGAAAAATAAACTCAAAATAGATTAAAAACTAAATGCAATATCTGAAACCATAAACATAACATAATGTATAAGCTTATCAAATCATTATGTTGTACTCCTGACAGTAATGTAACACTGAATGTCAACTATACCTAAAGTAATAGTCAAAGTAAAAATATATATATAGATAGATCTAGATATAGATATATATTTTATATTTATGTATCTATATTTATCTCCAGGATACAATTGAAAATTATTTATCATACTGTGAAGGAGGAAAAATCACAACTTGAGTTAAAAAAGTAAAGAGACCTCAATACTAAGATGAATTTGGTGTTGGAAATATCTGACAAGGATTTTAAAGCTATTATAAAGGTTAAATAGGCCATTAGGAATTCTCTTAAATGAAAAAAAAGAAAATCTCAGCAACGAAGTAGGAGCTATGGATTTTGTTTTTTTAAAGATCTTATCTATTTATTTTAGAGATAGAGAGCACAAGCAGGAGGGGAAGAGGGAGAAAGACAATCTCAAACAGACTACATTGAGCACAGAACCTAATATACAGCTCAATCCCAGGACTCTGAGATCATGACCTGAGCCAAAACAAAGAGTCAGAGGATTAACTGACTGCACCACCTTGGTGCCCCAATATTATGTTTTTTTAAAAATAACCAAATGAAACATATAGAACAGAAAAAATACAATAAATGAAATTCTAAAAGTCACTGAATGGACTCAATAGCACGGAGAAGAAGAGAGATAGAATCAGGGAACTTGAGTAAGAAGAATTTATCCAATCTGAACAACAGAGAAATAATAGACTAAAAAATAAAATAAATGACTCTAGGACCTGTATAAGTCTTTAGGAATTGTAGGCTTGCAACAAAAGAACTAATATTTTTATCACTGGAGTCCCAGAAGAAAAGGACAGTGGGACTGAAAAAATATTTAAGGAAGTAATAACCAAAACTTGACAAATTTGCTTTTACAAAAAGAAAATAATAATAATAAGCTACATATTAAAGAAGCTAAAAAAACTCAAGTAGGATAAATCCAAAGAAATATATGCCAAGATGCATCATAATTTAATTTATGAAAACTAAAGGCAAAGAGAAAATACTGAAAGCTGCTAAAGAGAAATGACAAATTAATAATAAAACACAAATTCTGGGGATCCCTGGGTGACGCAGCGGTTTGGCGCCTGCCTTTGGCCCAGGGCCCGATCCTGGAGACCCGGGATCGAATCCCACATCAGGCTCCTGGTGCATGGAGCCTGCTTCTCCCTCTGCCTGTGTCTCTGCCTCTCTCTCTCTGTGTGTGTAACTATCATAAATAAATAAAAATTTTTTAAAAAATAAAAATAAAAATAAAACACAAATTCTAATAACATCAGATTTCTTATCTGAAACTGTAAATGCCAGAAGGAAGCAACACATTTTTCAAATACTGAAAGAATTGTCAACCATGAATTCTACACCTAATGAAAAGATTCTTTAAGAATGAAGAGGAAATAAAGCCATCCTCAAATAAAGGAAAACTAAGAGAATTTGTTGCTGTAAACCTTAGTCTTATGGAATGGCTAAAGAACATCCTCTAAACAGAAAAGAAAATAAATAAACAAACAAACAAAAAATAAATCATAACAGAAGAAGGCCTGGGACTTCAGAATTGAAAGATAAGCATTGAAATGGGCAAATAGACTGTCTTACTTCTCATTAATCTTTAAAATTATACCTGATAGCTGAAGCAAAAAATTAAAATACCATCTGATATGGTATCCAATGTGTAGAGAAAATACATTAGGGAAGTATGTTTTAAAAGCAGAGAGGGTTAAGGTGCCTGGGTGGCTCAGTCAGTGTCTGCCTTCCATCCAAGTCATGATCCCAGGGTCCTGGAACTGAGCCCCACATTGGACTCTCTGCTGGAACATAAAGGCTGCTTCTCCTTCTCCCTCTGCTCCTCCTCCATGCTTGATTTCCTTCCTTCTCTCTCTTTCTCTCAAATAAATAAATAAAATATTTTTTAAAAACTTTTCAAAAAATAAAAATAGTAAAAGTAGTGAGGGTAAAGGAACTTAAAATGGAAGGAGAGTCTCTACACTTCACTCAAAGAATTGAAATGTTTTTTTTTTAATTTTTTTTATTTATTTATGATAGTCACAGAGAGAGAAAGAGAGAGAGGCAGAGACATAGGCAGAGGGAGAAGCAGGCTCCATGCACCGGGAGCCCGACGTGGGATTCGATCCCAGGTCTCCAGGATCGCACCCTGGGCCAAAGGCAGGCGCCAAACCGCTGCGCCACCCAGGGATCCCGAATTGAAATGTTAATACCAGTAGCCTGCAATAAGTCATATATATATACACATATAGTAAAACTCTAAGCAACCACTTAAAAACTATACAAAGTGATATACTCAAAACACTACCAAAAAAAGAAATTCAAGAACTCACATTATGGTAAGAAAGGTGAGCAGAGAAACAAGAAACAGGCAGAAAAACAAATAACAAAATGACAGATATATATATCTGTGTATGTATATGTATATGTATGTATATATTATATACATATATAGAGAGATTTATATATAATTACCTTACATATAAATAGTTCTAAATACACTAATAAAAAGACAGAGGTTGGCAGAGTAGATAAAAATAATTCAATAACATGCTATCTGTAAGAAACTCAAATATAATACAGGTAGGTAGAAAGTAAAAGGGTGGAAAAATATACATGCAGACATTAACTTTTTAAAATCAGGAGTGACTATGTTAATATTAAATAAAATAGACTCGAGTAAAAAAAAAAGTAAAAAGGAAAATTACTGGAGAAAAAGAGGAAAATACATAACAATAATAAAAGGGTCAATTCACCAGGAAGACATAAAAGTCCTATATGTGCATGCACCTTCACACAACAGAGCCTCAAAATACTAATAGAAGTAAAAACTGGTAGAGCTGAAAGAGAAATAGATAAATCCACAACCATAGTTGGGAGACTTCAATATCCCACTCTCAGGAACTGATAAAACTACCAGACAGAAAATCAACAGGGAAATAGAAAAAATGAGCAACACAATAAACCAACAGGATCAAATTCACCTATATACAATATATCCACCGACAGCAGAATATACTTTTTAAAAGCATCTGTGGAACATTCACCAAGATGTGGCATATTGTGGACCATCAGACCATAAATTTAGACCACAGAATAAACTGCACAAAATCAATCAGTAACAGAAAAACAACAGAAAAATCTTCAAACACTTAGAAATTAACACAATTCTAAATTATCCATGGGCCAAAGAAGAAATACCAAAAGAAATTTTGAAACACACTTGACGGGATGAGCACTGGGTGTTATTCTGTATGTTGGTAAATTGAACACCAATAAAAAAATTTATTAAAAAAAAAGAAATTTTGAAACATAGAACTGAGTGAAAATGAAAATACTACATATCAAAATATGTGGGATGGAGTTAAGCAGTGCTAAGAGGGAAACCTATAGCATTGAATACTAGAAAAGTAGGTCTCAAACCAATCACTGATAATCCTACCTCAAGAAATTAGAAAAGGAAGAGAAAAATAACCCAAAGCAAGCAGAAGGAAGGAAATCATATAAACAACAGCAGAAGCAAATGAAATTAAAAATAGGAAATCTATTCAGACAAATAAACAAAATAGAAAGCTGGATTTTTGAAAAAAAATAGATAATATTGATATCCCTCAAATACAAATCAAAACCACAATGAGGTACCACCTCACACCTGTCAGAATAACTAAAACTAACAATATAAGCAACAATAAGTATTGGCAAGGATGTGGAGCAAGAGGAACCCTCTTGCACTGTTGGTGGGAATACAAACTGATGCAGCCACTGTGGAAAACAGTACAGAGGTTCCTCAAAAAAGTTAAAAATAGAGCTACCCTATAAGCCAGGAACTGCACTAGTATTTACCCAAAGAATACAAAAACACAGATTTGAAGGGATACATTCACCCCAATGTCTGTAGCAGCATTATTAACAAACTATGGAGAGAACCCAAATGTCCAATGACTGATGAATGAATAAATAAGTAGTATATTCACACAATGGAATATTACTCAGCCATCACAAAGAATGAAATCTTGCCATTTGCAATGACAGATGCAAATGGATGAAGCTAGAGTATATTATACTAGGCAAAATAAGTTAGTTAGAGAAAGAAAAATACCATATGATTTCACTCATATGTGAAATTTAAGAAACAAAACAGATGAACATATGGGGAGGGAGAAAAAAGGAGAGGGAAACAAACCATAAGTGACTCTTAATGATAGAGAACAAACAGGGTTGATGGAGCAAGATGGGTGGGGAATGGGTATTAAAAAGGGCACTTGTGATGAGCATTGGGTGTTGTATGTAAGTGATGAATCACTGAATTCTACTCCTGAAACCAATATTGTACTGTATGTTAACTAACTAAAATTTAAATTAAAAAAAATTTAAAGGATAATATTGATATCCCTCTAGCAAAACTGTAAAAGTTAAAGAAGACACAAATCACCAATATTAGGAATGAAACAGGAGATATCACCACAGATCCTGCAAGTATTGAAAGGGTAATAGGGATTACTAGAACTTTATGCTCAAAAATTCAACAACTTAGAAGAAATGAACCAATTCTTTGAAAACTGCAGAGGTGAAATAGACAAATTGACTAGTTCTATAACCATTAAAGAAACTGAATTCATGATTTAAAAATTCCTAAAAAAGAAATCTCCAGTTCTAGATGGTTTTGATAGAGAATTCTACCAAATATTTGAAATGAATTTATTACCATTTTTATACAATCTTTTTCATAAAGTGGAGAAGGAGGGAACACATCTCAACTAATTTTATGAGACTATTATTAACCTAATATAGACAATACAGAAAGAGAAACTACAGGCCTATATCTTCCATGAACTTAAGGATAAAATTCCTCAACAAAATATGAGCAGGTAGAACAACATACAGATGATATGCAAGCATAACACGTTTCATTGTGCTTTGAAGATATTGCTTTTTTTTTTTTCAAACTGAAGGTTTTGGTAACTCTCTGATAAACAAGTCTCTTGGCATCATTTTTCCAACAGCATTTGCTCACTCTATGTCTCCGTATCACATCTTGGTAATTCTTGCAATATTTCAAACTTTTCCATTATTATTATATTTGTTATGCTGACCTATGATCAGTGATCCTTGATGTTAGCATTGCAATTGGGGTTATCAGAACCTGCATCCATATAAGATATCAAACTTAATCAATAAATGTTGTATGTGTTCTGACTGCTCCACTAATTGGCCATTCCCACATCTCTCTCCCTCTCCTTAGGCCTCCCTATTCCCTGAGACAATAGGAAAATTAGGCCAATATTGAAATTAGCCCTGCAATGGCCTGTATATGTTCAAGTGAAAAGAGATGTATATCTCTCACTTTAAATCAAAAGCTAGAAATGATTAAGCTTAGTGAAGAAGGCATGCCAAAAGCAGAGAGGCTAAAAGCTAGGTCTCTTGCACCAAACAGTCAAGCTGTGATTGCAAAAGAAATACACTTGAAGGAAATTAAAAGTGCTATTTCAATGAACACAGAAATGATAAGAAAGTGAAACAGCCTTATTGCTGATATGGAGAAAGTTTTAGTGGTCCGAATATAAGATCAAACCAGCTACAGCATTTCTTTAAAGCAAAGCCTAATCCAGAAAAAGTTTCTAATTCTCTTTAATTCTGTGAAGGCTGAGAGAAGTGAAAAAGCTGCAGAAGAAATGTTGGAACCTAGCAGAGTTTGGTTTATGAGGTTTAAGGAAAGAAGTCATCTCTAAAACATAAAGTGGCAAGGTGAAGCAGCAAGTGCTTATGTGGAAGCTGCAGCAAGTTTTCCGAAAGATTTAACTAAGATAATTAATGCAAGTGGCTACACTAAACAACAGATTTTCAATGTAGGTAAAACAGCCTTATTTTGGAAAAACATACTATCTAGGACTTTCAGAGAAGAGAAGAGAAGAGAAAAGAGAAGAGAAGAGAAGAGAAGAGAAGAGAAGAGAAGAGAAGAGAAGAGAAGAAGAGGAGAGGAGAGGAGAGGAGAGGAGAGGAGAGGAGAAGAGAAGAGAAGAGAAGAGAAGAGAAGAGAAGAGAAGAGAAGAGAAGAGAAGAGAAGAGAAGAGAGAGAAGAAGTCAAAGTCTAGCTTCAAAGCTTCAAAGGACAGGCTGACTCTCTTATTGGGGTCTAATGTAACTGGAGACTTTAAATTGAAGCCAATGTTCATTTGCCATTTTGAAAAACCTAGGGCCCTTAAGAATTATGTTGTATCTACTCTACTGTGCTCTATCAGTGGAACACAAAGCCTGGATGACAGCACATCTATTGACAAATAGTTTACTGACTATTGTAAGTTACTACTCAGAAAAAAAGATTTATTTCAAAATATTACTGGACATCGACAATGCACCTGGTCACCCAAGAGCTCTGATGGAGATGGACAACAAGATCAATGCTATTTTCATGCCTACTAACACAACATCCGTTTGGCAGACCATGGGTTAAGGAGTAGTTTTGACTTTCAAGTCTTGCTACTTACGAAATACATTTTGTAAGGCTATAGCTTCCACAGATTATGATGATTCTGATGGATCTGGGCAAAGTAAATTGAAAGCCTTCACAAAATTGAAAGTAGTATTTACCACTCTAGATGCTATTAAGATCATTCCTGATTCATGGTAAGAGGACAAAATATCAACATTAACATGAATTTGGAAGTTGATTCCAATCCTCATGGATGACTTGGAGGGGTTCAAGACTTCTGTGGAGGAAGTAAACTGCAGATGTGGTGGAAATGGCAGGAGAACTAGAATTAGATCTGGAATCTGAAGATGGGACTGAATTGTTGCAAGCTCATGATAATACTTGAATGGATGAGGGGAAGCTTCTCATGGAGGAACAAAGAAAGTGGTTTCCTGAAATGGAATGTAGTCCTGATGAAGATGTTGTAAATATTATTGAAATGGCAACAAAGGATTTAGAATATTATAAATCTTATATTACATAAAGTTAATTGATAAAGCAGTGGCAGAGTTTGAGAAGATTAACTCCAATTTTGAAATTTGGGTGAAATGCTATAGGAGTATTGCTTGCTACAAAGAATCATTTTGTCAGTTGATGCAGCAACTTCATTGTTATCTTATTTTTTAAAATTGCCACAGCTTCTGCAACCCTCAGCAACCACCACCCTGATCAGTCAGCAGCCATCAACATGGAGGCAAGACCCTCCACCAGCAAAAGGATTCACTGAAAGCTCAGATGATGGTTAGCAGTTTTTATCAATAAAGTATTTTTAATTAAGATATTCACATTGGTGTTTTTAGACATAATGTGGTTGCACACTTAATAGACTACAGTACAGGATAAACACAACTTTTATATGCTGAATGCAACTAAAAATTTCATTTAACTCATTTTATTCCTATACTAGCTTTATTGTGGTGCCTGGGACTAACTCCCCAGTATCTCTGAGGCATGTCTGTATAAAATGTAACATATGCCATAAGCAAGTGGGAATTATGGCATGTATGTAAGTCTAATTCAACACTCAAAAAGCAGGTAATGTAATCCACCACATCAACACATTAAAAATAGTCTTATGATTATATTAATCAATGCAGGAAAAGCATTTAACAAAATCCAGCCCTCACTCATGATAAACACTCCCAGCAATCTAGAAATAGAGGGGGAACTTCCTCAACTCCATAGAGAACATCTAAAAAAACCTTACAGTTAACATAAGAGTAAAAGGCAAAATCCTTTCCTCCTAGATTGAAAACAAACCAAGCACATCTGTTCTCACTAGTCTTATTTATTATGGTACTGGGGAACTCTAGCCAGACAATAAATCAAAAATAATAGTAAAAGTATAAAGATTGGAAGGAACAAATAAACTTCCCTATTTGCAGATGACATGATTATCTACGGAGAAAATCCCAAGAAATCTAGACACACACACACACACACAAAACTCAAAACAAAATACAAAACAAAACAATGACAAAACCTCCTAGAATAAGAAGTGATTTTAGCAAGATTGTACAATTGAAAATCAGCACACAAATGTCAATCACATTTCTTACACTAGCAATGAATACGTGGAAACCAAAATTAAAAACACAATACCATTTATAATTTCTTTTCTTTTTTTAAAGATTTATTTATTTATTTATGATAGACATAGAGAGAGAGAGAGGCAGAGACACAGGAGGAGGGAGAAGCTGGCTCCATGTCGGGAGCCCAACGTCAGACTCGATCCTGGGACTCCAGGATCGCGCCCTGGGCCAAAGGCAGGCGCCAAACCGCTGAGCCACCCAGGGATTCCCCCCACCCCCCCATTTATAATTTCTCTAAGGAAAATCAAATGCCTAGGTATAAGCATTTGGTAAATCTAAACAAAACAGGGGATCCCTGGGTGGCTCAGCGGTTTAGCGCCTGCCTTCGGCCTAGGGTGTGATCCTGGAGCCCCGGGATTGAGTCCCACATCGGGCTCCCTGAATGGAGCTTGCTTCTCCCTCTGCCTGTGTCTCTGCCTCTCTCTCTCTCTCTCTCTCTTTCTTTCTCTTTCTCTGTGTCTCTCATAAATAAATAAAACCTTTTAAAAAATCTAAACAATTATGTGATAAATATCCTGAAAATTCAAAGTCCTGATGAAAGAAATAATATATAGAGGTATACTGTGTTCAAGGATCAGAAGACTGAACACAGTAAAAACATCAAGTCTCCCCAGACTATCAGTGCAATGCAATTCCTATCAAAATCAGAAAGATGTTTTTTTTTATAGAGATAGACAAACTTATTCTAAATCCAGGAGAAAACACACAGAACCTAGAATAGCTAAAACAATTTTGAAAAAGAAAATTAAGTAGGGGAAATTATTCTGTCTAATATTAAGGTTTAATATCTAATTATAAAAATGAAGACAATATAATAATCGTGAAGAAACAGATACAGAAATCAATAGAAAGGAATAAAAGAAAAACCAGAAATAGACTCACACAAATGATTTTTTTTAAGTAAAACTTAAAAAAAAAAAGAAATCATCAGGACCTAGGGCTAGGCAATGTGTTTTTAGATCTGACACCAAAAACACAATCTATAAAAGGAAAAATTGATAAATTTGATCTCATAAAAATTTTTCTCTGTGACAGACCCTGTTAATAGAATGAAAAGACAAGATATAGTCTGAGAATGAACATTACAAGCCACATATCCAGCAAAGGAACTATTTGTAGAATTATACATAAATAACTCACAAATCTCAATAAAGAAAAACATTTAAAAAGTAAAATACAATTTTAAAATGCCAAAAAACATAAAAAGATATTTCATTATAGGACATACAGATACATGACATAAAAAGATATTCAGTATCATTAACCATTAGGGAAATCCAAATTCAAACCACAGTGTGATAATACTATGTATCTCTTGGAATGACTAAAATTAAAAATGATAACACCAAATGCTGGCAAGGATGGAAAGAAAATGGATTGCTCATTTTTGGATTGCCATAATTCCCACTTGCTTATGGCATATATTATGTTTTATACAGGCTTATGGTAATGTGAAATGGTAATAAGTCTAGTAAAAAGTATAGCAGTTTTTCTAAAACTAAACATGTATTATATGATCCAGCAATTACATTCTTGAACATTATCCTAAAGCAATGAAAATTTATGTTCACACATAAATCTGTACACAAATGTTCACAGCAGCTTTATTTGCAATAGCCAAAAGCTGCAAAAACACAAATATCCTCCAGTGGGTGAATGGTTAAACAAACCATGATATTTCCATACTATGGAATACTACTCAGAAATAAAAAGGAAAAACTATTGATACAACTTGCACAGATCTCAAAGATATCACACCAAAAATTTAAAAAGCCAACCTCAAAGGGTTAGATACCGTATTATTTCATTTATGTAACATTCTTGAAATGACAAAATTACAGGGACAGAGAACAGAGTCATGCTTGCCTGGTATTGAGGATATTCCAGGGAGAGGGTAAGAAAGGGTATGGCTTAAAGAAGTAGCATGAAGTATCTTTGCCATAGAACCGTTCTGGTATCCTGAATGTGGTGGTGACACTAGTCTACATATGTGATCAAATTGTACAAACTAAATACACCCAGGCACAAATGAGTGCACATAAAAATGATGAAATCTGAATATGGTCAATGGATTATATCAATTTCTTGGTTGTGGTACTGTACTATAGTTATGCATGATACTAGCATTGGAGGAAACTGAGTGAGGGGTGTATGGAATCTTTCTGTAGTGTTTCTTAGAACTGTATATGAATCAGAGCTTGAGTGGCTCAGTCAGTTGAGCAATCAACTTTTGATTTTGGCTTAGGTCATACTCTCAGGGTGGTGAGATCCAGCCAAGCATTGGGTTCCATAGTCAGCCCAGAGTCTGCCTGAGTTTCTCTCCCTCTGCCCCTCCCCCCACTCATGAGCTCTCTCTCTCTCTCGCTCTCTCTCTCTCTCTCCCTCAAATAATAAACAAATCTTTAAAAGAACTGTATGTGGATCTACAATTATCTGAAGATAAAAGTGAAAAAGAAAGAAAAGTTAATCACTGAAACCAGACCTCAAGGTAAAGGTAGATATTGGACTCTGTAAAAATGAACCTCTTAGCCATAAATATAGTTCAAAGACAATTGGAAGGAAATATTGATAATCAAAGGTTAATATTTTTACTAATGAAAGCTCTTATAAACCCTTAAGTAAAACATAGAAATCTAAAAATATATGTAAAAGATTTTGAAAATAAAAATTTAAGTGTTTAACAAACATACCAAATATATTCAACTTAACTATCAGATTGACAAAAAATATTTACAAATGCCAAAACCAGCTATTGGCACATATGTGGGGGAAAATGGGTCCCTTGGTGAAGGCTTTCTGGAAGGTAGTGTGGCAATGCATATCAATGTTTAATGTGTGTATCCCATTTGACCCAATAGTTCCACAGTTTGAGATTTCTCCTCTGGAAATATCCAGACAAGTCTGGATGCTCATTAGCAATCCTAATACTACTAGTAAGTGAGAACCACCTCACTGCCCATTGGTAAGCATGAATGAAACACTTTGTGTTTTCTGAAATGTTTGCAATGAACATAGATTACCTTCATTAAAATAAAGCCATCAAACAAAGGAATAAATGATACTATGGTAAGTATTTGATTAAAGTACTTTAAGGACACTTCCTTTAAAAAACATGATACCTATTCTTTTAGCAACTTTTAAATATGCAATACAGTGTTATTAACTACAGTTACCATGTCATGCATTAGTTGCTAAGAAAGAAGATCCTAAAAGTTCTCATCACAAAAAAAAATTTTTGTAACTACATATGATATAGATGTTGACTAGACTTGTGATCATTTTGCAAGATATACAAATATTGAATCATTCTGTTGTACATGTGAAACTAATATAATGTGATATGCCAATTATCCCTCAATTTAAAAAATATATGAGAAGTTGCATGTTATTTCTTAAAATCTTAAAGTAATTTAAATCTTACAAGTATCTTAAAGATTTATTTACTTATTTAAGAGAAAGGGGGTGAATAGAGTCAGAGAGAAAGGGAGATAGAGTCTTAAGCAGACTCTCCATTGAGTGCATCACCCAATGTGGGGCTCAATCTCACCATGCAGGGCTTGATCTCACAACACTGAGATCACTACCTGAGCTGAAAATAAGAGTTGGATGCTTAACCAGGCACCCCAGTAATTTTTTTGTAATGAATTATATATAACAATAATTAGTACCATGATTCGGTGTAGAGAAATTACTTTAAGTTTATTGTTACTTACGAATGCAGAGAGAATCCACAGGCACAAGTAGAGCATGTAGATCCAACTGTATTCAGTGAAATTCTTGATGAAATTAAAGTGAATCTACTGAGGATATATTAAATAGTACTTCTAACTATATTTTACCTTGTTTTAATATCACTTTTATGCAAGGGTTTTAAAGGGTTCCATTGCCGTATAAACAAGTTTTCACACTACTCCTTCAAAGGGAAGGAGGGGAATACCCAGACAGAGAGGAAGGAAGGCTGGGTAGGCCTAGCTAGTGAGAGTCCCTGAGTTGTCTGTCCCTGTCTCTGTTACTGACATATCCAGAATCAGGAAGCCCCTCGAGCTTGGATTATAATTCTTAATTCATAAAATAGTGCTAATAATCCTTCCCATCCCTTTCTTCATTAACATACTGAAGAAATTTTAGCAATCTGAATAAAGGTGTTATCTCAATATATTTGGCACAGTGCTTTGTCATTAGGAAAAAGTGTCATTAGCACTAACTTCAGGAGTATTACTAGCAGTTAGCTCCAACTGTGTCACTCCCAAAATGAGTGGCCCTTTTCTTTCATCCTTCAGTTGTCACTTCCCCATTTTTGTCCCTAAATCCAATCATAACTCCTTACTTGAAACCTTAGTACCAGATAAGCTTTCCAAAATACGTAGTTGACAATTAGGATCTTTGCATTCCCTTGTGTTTCTTGGAGATAGTCCTGGTAATTATTTGATCTCTGCCTGAGGTGTTACAAGATTTAAGCCTGAAAAACACTTTGAACTTCTTGAAGGAAAATAACTTTTTTTGAATTATGACCAGAACACCCACTGAGAAAATGTATATTTCTTGGCAGCAAGCATTTTAGAAGTATAGATTAAGGAGGAGGGGTAAACAGAGTTAGCCAAGAGCAGGCAAGGGGGGAAGAAGAGGAGACAGGGCAGTGAGGAAACAGACAAAAGAAAGAATAGTCAGAAGTTAGTGAAAAAGAGGGCTGTTTCCTCAAACTGAGTTTAGCTCCTTTAAGCAAGTACATATTACACTATATGAGCTAATTTTTTTATGTGTGTGCTAATTTTTTGTAACATGGATCCACTCTGCAAAGTGCTTTGGTATCTTTTGCCTCTGGTGCCTAAAATATAATTTAGAAGATTTTGAAAGAGTTGGCCCACTATATGTACTGAAAGACAATCAAGAGAATCATTCTGTTTCCAGATCAGGGAATAATTCTCTCCTTTCTTTCCTGGGCCTCACCACTCACCAGCAGTGGGCCAGGTATCCCAAGAACAGAGGCAGGAGTCTCCACCTGTCTCAAATTGGCATTTAATCTGGGATTAATCTGGGGTCTTGCTATTTTGCTCCCCGTTGGGACCTGCTGAGTGTAACTACCCATTTCCTAACCAGAACAATCCCAAATCAGGAACAAATTTTCTAGATGATACCCTGTCAGAAAATTTTCTCTGGCCTCAATCCATTAATCCTCAACCCTGCTACATCCTATCCATTTTCTTCTGTAAAGAGTGAGAAGCAAAGACAGAACAATGCCTTTGCCTATTTTTGAGAGCCAATGCCTGAGTTGACAGCCTGCACCAACCTCCTCAGTAGTTTGTGAGTCTATGAAGTCAAAGGGAATTTTCTGGCTCATCAGACCTGGGTAGGGCAAGATATCAACTTCTTGCCAATGACCTGTGTAGCTTTTGCACTGTTTGCACACTAAAGCCCCACTCCTAACAGGCCCAGTGACCAGAGAAGGATTAGGCTCCACCTTCATCCCCAGCCTTCCAGGTTCTCCAGGCCTTTTCTAAAATAAGAGAAAGGAGTCAGACAAGATGTGCTTGAACAGGCAAAAATTCTAATTTATCCAAAGACAAACAGCTATGATGGAGTTCAAAGGGCAAAATCCATTTGAGGTCAGATGAGCAGTGCTTTCTCCCAACTAAGGTTGAGGAGAGAGTCAGGGAACATTCCCTGGAGGAAGTGATGCCTGAGCTGGGTCCTGAAAGGACAGAAGGCAGTGGGCTGAATACATTGTAGGAAGGGAAAAGAATTGTAGGCAGAGGCAGGAAGCTAAGATAGTATGGACACATATTCAGAGAATTGCAGAACAACAGATCAACTGACATGTGGTGTATGAGAAGAAGAGGAAAGCAAGGTCACATCTAGAAGACTTTAGGGGCCCAGACTGCCGGCAATGGAGCTTCTAAGCAAAGGAAGATCTGGTTGCTTTCTTCAAGTTTCCTGTCCACTAATTATGGACATATATTTTATTAATATATATAGGATGAAGTCTTTTCTGTCAACCACCATGGACCCATAGGAGAAAAACAAACAAAAACAAAAAACACTGAGTGCATGGTATTTTTTAAACTATTAAATACCCTACGACCCAGCAATTGCACTGTTGGGGATTTACCCCAAAGATACATATGCAATGAAACGCCGGGACACCTGCACCCCGATGTTTATAGCAGCAATGTCCACAATAGCCAAACTGTGGAAGGAGTCTCGGTGTCCATTGAAAGATGGATGGATAAAGAAGATGTGGTTTATGTATACAATGGAGTATTCCTCAGCCATTAGAAACGACAAATACCCACCATTTGCTTCAACGTGGATGGAACTGGAGGGTATTATGCTGAGTGAAGTAAGTCAATCGGAGAAGGACAAACAGTGTATGAGATTCATTTGGGGTATATGAATAATAGTGAAAGGGAATATAAGGGAGGGGAGAAGAAATGTGTGGGAAATACCAGAAAAGGAGACAGAACATAAAGACTCCTAACTCTGGGAAACAAACTAGGGGTGGTGGAAGGGGAGGAGGGCGGAGGGTGGGGGTGAATGGGTGACGGGCACTGGGGGGGGCACTTGACAGGATGAGCACTGGATGTTATTCTGTATGTTGGTAAATTGAACACCAATAAAAAATAAATTTATTTTAAAAATAAATAAATAAAAGAAAAAAATAAACTATTAAATATTTTACTTTTTAAATTAGCAGTTCTGTCTAAAAGTAATGATAACATTGGTGACTAATAAAAGAATTGGATAGACACCTCAAATTTGGCTTCCTCCATTGAATTTTCCAACCTTTTGTAGCCATCATACTCTAGGACCTACCAAAATTAGGGACATGTTCTTTTTTGAAGGTGAGGCTTTGACTCTGGTAAGACCAAACCTTCAGGACACCCACAGCCAGTTGGCTCTGTGGGCCTTTTATTCCCATGAGCCCTCTGCCTAAGGGGGAGTTAAAGGATCCTGATGATTCTGATCCCCTAGCTTGTATTACCCACGCAGCAGTTGGGAGGCAGAAGATGGAGGGGATTAGCCTAAAGTGTACAGCCAAACCCTGGGAGTGTTTTGAAGCTTTTTGTAACCTAACTCTAGGTACCAGTTGTCATCCAATCACAACTTCCTTTCCCTTAATTTGGTTTTCTTCCTAATCTATCTATGGAGATGTATATGTCAAAAGAGCAAGCAAGCTAGATTTCTTAAGCACAGGTCCTGTGTATGTCACTCATTCTCCTGCAGCCTATCTTTTGGGAACAAATATACCAACTTTAGCACACCTGTCTATCACTCAGGATGTTCTTGACTGCAAGTAGCAAAAAGCTAAATTTAAAGTGGCTTCAACAATAAGAAAAGGATTAGCTCACATATCAAAGAAGTCCCAACATGGCACAGCTCTGAGCATGGCATAATTAGGACTTCCTCTCCATGCCACCACAAGTACCTATCTCTGCCCTTCACGTGTTTGTCCTCAGGCTGCCTTCCTTCAGGACCACAGTCATCAGGTACCACATACCACCTTGTTGAGAGAGCCTCTCCTCCAACTGTGGAATAACAGTCCTCCCCCTCAGTCTTACTGGGCCAACTGTGAAGAAGAATGCAATATCCCATTGGGTTAAGCCTGGCTCCCTGAACCAATCACTGGCAAGGAGAAGTAGAATCAGCAAAATGAGTTTATTTAGACTGATGAGGACCCACTCCTGGAATCATGGTCATAAAGTAAAGGGTCATCTTCCCCTGGGTCACTCAGCCTGCAAAATCTAAGTTCTAATAGGACAGAGGACGGACACAGAATCCTCGACAGAAAGTGTCTACAACAGCTCACTTAGGAGTGATAGTCATTATCTATTAATACCTTTAGTTCTCAATTCCTGGGAGTGCATTGAAGAGTTTTCCCAAGACTTTCTATAGCATGTCATTGATGTCCTTCTCCTTGACAATCCTTAAGGACACCTCATCTGATGTGGATCTTGTATTTCACTATTCTTTCATGTATTCCAGTCTTGTCTCTCAACTAAAATATAAGTTATCAAAAGTCAGTGTTTAGGACATAAAGAAATAAATCCCCTGGCAAAGATAATACTTTCCAAAGACAATATATAATAACTTATAAGTAAAAAACTTCATCCATGAAGTAGAAACACTATGAGGCCTAAAGATGCATTTTAGAACAAAAATTCTTTTTTTTTAAGGTGTTATAATGCCCTAGCTCCATTTATGCTCAGATAACCACATAATACCCAGCTCTGATCATATCACCCCCCTGCTCAGAATCCTTCAGTTGCTTAAGGACTGCTCAGTCTGCCCTAAAGGACTTCCCAGCCACTTCCCTATCTCTACTTATGGGGGCCAAACAGCACCCACTACTTTCTCCTTTTTCAGTGCCTTTTCCTGAACAATGACCCATTTGGAACACCTTCTTTTCTGTTACTGCTCTTGAAATCTTTAAGGCTCAGTTCAAATGCCACATCTTCCCCGTGGAATAGGACTGAATCCTCTTCAGAACCCTCCCCCATAAAGTAGCTGCCTAACTCCTCTCACCACGTATTTTATTCTTATTGTACTAGTCACTTTTTTTTTTTTTACATCCTCTGTTGTTTGTTTCTGTCTCCACTTAACAGAATGTAAGTTCCAGGAAAGCAAGATTCTTATCTGTATAAGAATATCCCCTAATGTCATTGTGTCCAACACCTGAATCTTCTACTGCGCCCTCTGGAATATCAATGGATACCATCAAAAACCCCCTTTTGTGCTCCTCCTTGCCCTATGGAAGATACCACTTCCCCTGAAGCCTACTCACAGAGTGGCTGGTTCCTCCTCCTCTTTACTGGCCCTGATGGCCTAACTCCTCAACATCACTCTGAGACCATTATGTCGCTTGCCCCTGAACCTGAGTTCTGACCTCAGATGCTCAGATTCTGGTCACCCAGGACTTCATTCTGTGACTCATGTTTCTGCTGACATCACTCAGACCGAGCAGGATTCACCCATGTTTCCTGGCTCAATGTATCTCACCAAAATCACACCTGCTGTAAGGTTTGCAGTGCACAAGAGAATTAGTCTTCCCACACTTGGTCCTCTTATTTCCTTTGATTCTTCTCTAGTGGTCTGGTCAAGGACACTGTGGATCTGCCTGCGTATTGCTAGATTTCATGGTCTATTCTCAACTCTCACCTTTTCGTAGCATTTGACACAGCATATGCCCTCTTCCAGACATACCTCCTTCTTGTGGTTTCCTGGGTTCTTCCCTGTCATAGTGCATTTCATCTGCCTGTGCTGGTCTCAGCTTCTCCCTGAACATTTATTGTTGGATGTCTGGCCTCTGTTGGTCTGCTTCTCTTTCTTCCTGGGCAGTCTTCTCAGTCTCATAAGTCTAAATACCACCTATCTGCTAGCCATTCCCACTCCACACTTCAAGTTTATTATTTTTTTTCACACTTCAAGTTTATGTATGCAACAGCTCACCTGACATCTCACTTGGAAAGTTAATTGACATCTCCAAGGTAATAACCCCAAATCTGCTCTATCTATGGCGTTCTCTGTCTCAGTTAGACCATTCTTCTTTTGTTTGGGGCAAAATTTAGAGTCATTTAGACTTTTCTTTTTGTTCCATACCTCACATCTAATCAGAAAGGCTCTGCACTTATGATACATCTGTAATATATATTACAGATATATATTACACCTCCACAGCCACTGCCCTGGTCCCAGCACCACTGTCTCTTACCAGGATGATACAGCCCTGAGTCTATCTCTGCCTCTTAATCTCTCCTTTAAAAAGATATATTATTTATTTATTTATTTGGGAGAGACCATGCACAATTGTGTGCAAGTCGAGGAGGGGAGGGGCAGGGGAAGAGGGAGAGAGAGAATCTTAAGCAGAATCCACACTGAACACAGAGTCCATCCGATACAGGGCTCAACCCCATGACCCTGAGATCATGATCTGAGCTGAAATCAAGAGTTGGACACTCAACTGACTGAGCCACCAAGGTACCCCTGCCCTTTAATCTCTTTTCAAAACAACAACCAGAGTGGTCCTTAAGAAACCACTTCAATTGTGTTCCTCTTCTGATTAAACATCCAGTAGCTCTGCATCTCTCTCAGGACAGAAGCCAGAGACCTCCTCCTTTAAGAGGATGTGTTTTAATCAGGAGTGGTAGGACATGCAGACATGGAAATGACTGTTATGAAGGAAGATTTTATATTCACAAACCCCTAAAACCAGGAGGCATGTAGAGCCATATGGGAGAACACCAGGGCCAGACAGGAGGCAGAGGGAGCTGAGAAAATGTGGGCAAGAGCCTTTATTGTGGTTTCTACAGGAAGATAAAGGTAAAGCTGAATAAGCAATTTTCTGATTGGCTGGCTTGAATAATTAATTGTTGCAGGTTCCAGATCACAGGAGCTGTCCCTCGTTTTCTGGTACCAGGCCGGGTGTGATTACAGCTCAAGAATGGGGCCTGGAGAGTGAGAACCAGATAGAGGAAGCAGTTGGGGGCATGGGCTTGGAATTGGATTGTTTGCATATTTACTATCTCTAGCTCTTAGCTGACGCTAAAATCCATCCAGGGTCAGCAGGACCCAAGAAATCAAAGCATGAAAAATACAGAATAAAAAGGCATGATTAACATACCTCACAATGCCTTCCATGAGCTGTAGCCCATCCCCTTGCTATCCTTGGTGTCATTCCTCCTGTCCCCTCACTGTACCCCAGTAACCCCCGCCTGCTCCTGCCTTAGGTGCAGAGTCCTGTCCTGGACAGCTCTCCCCCACCTACCTGCAGGAATCTGTCCTGTACCTCTTTTATGATCTTTGTTCAAATGATACCTTCTGAATGGGATCTGCTCTGCCCACCCTGTCTTAAACTTGTAGTGTTTGTCCCCTCAGACTTGTGCCCCTATTATCCTTTACCCTGCTCTGCTTTTTTTCCCTTAGCACTTACTACCTTCTAATATGCCATATGATTTACTTCTATTTTTATGTTTACTGACTTTCTACTGTCTTTGACTGAAATGTGAGTGTCCTAATACAAAGACCTAATGTAACCCAACTACTAGAACAGTGTCTGGCATGTAGCTGGCCCACAATAAATCTGCACTGAATGAAAAACAGTAAAAGACTTTAAAGGAGACATATATGGATCCACTGCTCTGCAATTTTGAAGGTGAAAAAATTCAAGCAGCTATTTAGCAGCTTCCTAGAAACCCCAAATTCCAATTTAGGGAAATAAGAAATGGCAAAGGGCCAATGATGGAGAAGGAGACTGTCTTGCATGTTTTAGGTTTTTCTCCCATATATATGGCCTGTAGCCTCTAGATGAGTAAAAACCAAACCAAACCAAAACAAAAACCAGGGACTTTTCTAATGCAGAGAGAGGCAGGAGTCCCCTTAGCTTCTATTTTGTTTTTCCCAGTTCTGTTGCCACATTCACTTTTCATGGAAATATAATTCATATACCACAAAGTTTATCCTTTTAATGTGTAAAGTTTACTCATTTTTAGTCTATTCCCAGAACTGTGTGTCCAACACCACTATAACCCATTTTAGAATATTATTACCCCAAAAGTATACTCTACACCCTTTGCCCTAGCCCCCAATATACCCACTGTCCCCAAATCCTCTGCCTTAGACAACCACAAATCTATTTTCTGTTTCTATCTATTTCCTGATTCTGGACAGTCACAGTGAAACCATACAACATGTGGGTTTTGTGCCTGGCCTTTTTCTGCTGCCACATGTGACCAGCATCTGCTCCATTACACAAACACCAGTGTGCCCAGGCAGTAAGCTTGCAAAAGGTATACTGGGATTTGATATGCAGAAACTCAAAGTTGATCACAAACTTTCTAGGATGCTTTAAGTTGGAAGTGGAAATAGGTGTGTATACAAAGGCCAACCACCATGGTTTCAGTTTTACTGTATAGATTTACTCTATCTCCATCTTTACTCACCACTAAGGAGCATGGGAAGGAGCCCCAGCTGGGACCCAAGAGATGACCTGAGGCAGCTCCAAGTCCCATTTATGGAAGCAGGGAAGAACTTACAAAGTGCTGTGTAAAATCTGCTCTGGACCTGGCTTGGCCCCTGAGGGCATTCTGAGCATTTCTGCTTTGATCCAGCTCAGAACAGAGCCCTGGAAACTGGCCTGGGTGAGCCAGAAACCAGCCCTGCTGGGTCCTCGGTGAACTGTCGGCTGCACTTTATGCTCATCTGGCAGCAATGATTGATCACTAGACTGTGTCTCTGGGTGGATCTCCACCAAATCCTTATGTTTAGACTGAAACCACCATTGTTATGCAGTACTACTAAAAACCTACTATTTAAGGGACATTTCTCCCCCAATCATCAACAGCTGATTGTGACTAGCCCTGTTACTTGAGAGTCAGTGTGTTTTTCTTTAAACACGTTTGCTGGGCTTCTGGCAGAGCTACTGTAAACACTTCCCATCATCCCTATGTATTTTTAGTCCTGAGTTCTGCAGTGCTGGGAGAGACCCAAGGTCTTTGCTCTGTCCTTTGTAAAGAACCTGCCTTGCAGCAGGACAGAGCTGACTGCTCTGGTGTTGGTGACTGAACATTATAAAACCTGCAGAACCAGCTGCTGCCTGACGGGGTGAAGTACCCTGCACTGGTATGAGAAGCAGAGAACAAAGCTGTGACTGAACTGGAAAGGGATATTACAAGGGCAATGTTCAGAATTCTCTGGTTACTGAGTGTGCAAGAAGAAAGAAGGTGGGGCAAAGGGGAGAAGCTCAATCAGGAGGGGGTCAGGCTGGCAAAGTCCTTCTTCCCCTGCCCAAGGTGCTTCCCAGGTACACCACCATGGCCTTATGGATGCTGAGCAGTAGTCTAACATGGAGGCCCCCCTGGCTTCAAAGGATGGTGGGTCTCTCCCTTGATGTGCCACCTGGAGCACATTAGTCAGCCTCAGACGACTGAGTGCCTCTGTGCCTGGTAGCCCCCTTTGTGACATGTGCCAAGAACATGATAACAACTTTTTTTTTAATATTAATTTTTTTAAATTTTATTTATTTATGATAGGCACACAGTGAGAGAGAGAGAGAGGCAGAGACATAGGCAGAGGGAGAAGCAGGCTCCATGCACCGGGAGCCCGACGTGGGATTCGATCCCGGGTCTCTAGGATCGTGCCCTGGGCCAAAGGCAGGCGCTAAACTGCTGCACCACCCAGGGATCCCCATGATAACAACTTAATAATAGAATCATCATTGGTACATTTCTCTTTCCCTCAATAGAATAATAATTCCTGGAGAAGACAAGTCAGATAGCCTTTACCTTTGTAGCCCCAGGCACCTGCCTCCAATATACACCTGATACATATTAGGAATTTCATAAATGCTGGTTAAATTGAATGAAATTTTTAGGAGAAGAAGAGTACAAATATTAATTTTGGATTCCAATTATCACTTTTTCCGGGAAAAACATTTTATTATTGTTCAGACACACTTGGCAATGGAATAGCTCCTTCAAAAGAGGAGCTTTTCTGAGTGAAGTGTAGATGATTCAACCCATATGGATCAAATTTCCCTGTAAGTGCTTGTACATGCTTTGAGGAATAGTAGAGATAGGGAGGAGGAGGGAAAAGTGTATTTGGCAAAAGGAATTTTAGAGTTTACTTAACTGGAGTGCAGGAAAGGGAAAAAGCAATTTTGCTGAGTCCAAGGCGTGGCTGGATTTTGTCATTGCTAATGAAAAGCAGGTATGGAAAATATGCTATAGTTAGTTGCAGATGTCTCCACCAGCTGTTTCCTGCTGATCTTTTCCCACTTCCATGCCTACGGACCCCAAATGCTGCAAGGTAAGGAGGTCCAGTTTAAATTTAACTTCTACTCTGTTATATTGTCCTAAATGGATTTGAAAAGAAACGTTAGAGACACTGAGGTTGCAGAGGTTCATCTCAAAAAGCCATTATACATACACATATTTCCTAGTCCTATTGACTGAGAAGGTCTAGAAGTAGTGACACCCTTATAATACTGAGCACACTCGGCTCCCAGATACCATTCTCCAAGAAAAGGAACCAGAGTTCCCTGGAGAAGAGATTGGTTCCAGGGACTTTTTACTACCAAAAATAGTGAAGTGCTCCAAAAATCAAATGAGGGCATATCAGAAGGAAAGAGGTCAATTTAAAGGAATTCCTGATAGCCAATGCTGGGTGAATGTGAACAACAAAATAAGTAATGATGATTATAATCCCCAAAATAAAACAAATATTCTTGAGTCCATACTGATATAACTGAATAAGTAACACAATTGAATGCACTGAGCCTAACTAGTGCCTGGCAAGACACTCAGTCTATACATGCAAACCAGTATAAGTAAGTGATACCTATACAAATAAAACACTTATGAGTAAAGAGAAATCAAATGCTCCCTACATAGGGAAGGGGACTGCATTTAAAGGATAAATGTATTTTGTAAAACATTTATAAGACTATGAGTAATTTTTATTTACAAAATATATTCAAGATCTAAGTCCTTTCCTATTCAAAGTAGCAAGTTTGGGATTAGAAATATAAACAACTTGGGGCACTTGGTGGCTCAGTCAATTAAGTATCTGCCTTCAGCTCAGGTCATGGGTCGAGCCCTGCATCTTGCTCCCCACTCGGCAGAGTCTACTTGTCCTCCCTCCGACTCTTCCCTGCTTGTACTCTCTCTCTCTCTCTCTCTTTTTTTCTTATGAATATATTTCTTTATTAGGATGCTCACAAGAATGACACACTAGCACTGTCCTTCTGATGTGATAAAGAACACATACATCTGAGCCACATTCTGGCAGGAAACAGGTATAAGGGCTCTCAGAGCTGGTACCAGGTGTCCATTGAAGACAACTCCATTCACCAGAGAGGATGTTTCCTTGATTCCAATGTCTCTGCTGTAGCTTCCAGTCAGGTCTCCGTGACATACTCAGATTTCATTCCAGCGTCAGTGGACTCTTTTTTTTTTTTTTCTAGTCACTCTCGACTCCTTCAAGACTTACATCAGCTGCCCCATGTCTAACTCACTCATGTAGCCTCTGGAATTCTGCAGCACATCTCTTTGGTATGCTGCTGTCCTGCCACCCTCAGGGGCATGGTTGGGATCTGGGGAAAGGGGAACAACATCACGTTACCAAAGCAAACAGCAGGAGTATATTGACAAATGACACTTGGACACACACCTAACAACCTCAAAAAATACATGCTTTCTCCCCTAATGATCCATAATCCCCTAGAGACCAAACACATATGGAATGATTTTGTACTCCAGGCACAAAGATTCAAAGTGAATGATGTTTACATCCATCATGTTCTACACGCAACAGGAAGTGAGCTCGAACCAGACCTCTAATGAGGCTCTTCCCTGCCTCTGAATGGTGTCACCACTCTGTTTCTGCCTGTTCTTGGCATTAGTTCATTTTTCAAAAGGGAGGATAGGATGGTAGAGAGAGAGTAGAATGGGAGATTGAGGTGGGGTGGGAATTAATATACAGATAACAACCTGTAAAACAAAAATAATACAAAAATGCAAAACCAGGATTTAGTACAAGAATATAACAAGAGAAGGTAGCTGGAGAAACTACACGCAAACACAGATGATATGATACACAACCCCGGGGGGAGGACTCAGTGAGGAGAGGGACAGAGGCCAGTGGTTTACACTAAGAGCCTTTCAATGGACTGCTGAATGGATTGGATCTGCTGCTTCAGCTGGGAGCCTTCTTTGATGGTGACAGAACAAGCGATGACAGGCCTGGACACCCCGCAGGCTCGCCCGAGGGCCTGCTTGGAGTGCACAAACACGTAGGGCACATTCTTATCTTCACACAGCAGCGGAAGGTGCAGGATGATCTCCAGGGGCTCAGCGTCTGCAGTCATCATGATGAACTCAGAGATGCCTCTGTTGAGGGTTTTGGTGGCTTCATTGGCTCCTTTCCGAAGCTACTTGTAGTTATATGACTGCTGAACAAGGCCCAGTAGTTTCTTGGTGAGGTTGGCATCTGCAAGGGGATGGCTTCTGAGGATGCAGGAAATATATCTAATATATTGGTTGTGGGGGTGTAATTGGGATGACTTTATTAAGGCATTTTGGCAATAATCACCAAGGGGGTAGGTGCAAGGGAGTAGGCTTCGGATTTACATCAGCCTCAGTCATTGCGTCTGCCTTGGTGGTCTCCTGCCGGGTACCAGTTCTCTCTCTTTTTCTTAAACAAATAAATAAAATCTTAAAAAGTGAAATATAAACAACTTTAAGTATCTGTGGTGGCTTCAAATCCAAGTAATAAAACCAGTTTGCTTAAGTACTAGTTGAGCTTGATGACCAAGATTCACCTAAAAAAACAAACAGCCTCCTCCAGTTTCCAGAGGTTACTGGTTCAGGGCTTTGACTTGCCTGAGAAAACATCTCAGAAGCTGTCTCAACACTTCTTGAAAGTTTCCCCCAGCATGGCAAACAGTCCCCAAGACAGTAATATCAGTTATCACTGGCTGAGCAAAAATGGTAAAAAACATATAAATATAATAATAATAAAAGCATTAAGGTGTGAAGGCCAAAGGCTGGGAAAGGAGGAAATTCCAAAATTTACAAAATAAACAGACCCTCTCTAAGAAATTACTTTCTTGTGAAAATTTTTAGGAACTTTTAAACTCCAAATTTCACCTCATTGTTTAGCTTTATTTTTCTTTTCCCCAAACTTGGTCTGTTCTCTGATCATTCCCTGCTCCTCCCCAACCCTCAGAACCTGGTGACTCCTAACTCTTCCACCATTTTCCTCTTCTCCTACTGTCCTTGTTCTATCACTGTCCCTTCTTCACCCCTGGAAACCCTCCCCTCCTCTGCTTTGTCGGTGTGATATAAGCCTTCCCACAAACTGATGGCCATTAAAAAAAAAAAGAAAAGAAACCCACAAGATTAATCTATCTTAGATGTTACATTCCACAGAAAATTAAAATTATTTCACCTAAAAAAATAAAATTAGGGGCACCTGAGTGGCTCAGTCAGTTAAGTGTCTTCCTTTGGCTCAGATCATGATCTCAGGGTCATGAGATCGAGTCCCACACTGGGCTCTGAGCTCATCAAGGAGTCTGCTTCTCCCTCTCTCTCTGCCCCTGCTCTCTGTGCATCTCTTTCTCTCTAATACATAAAGAAAAATCTCTTTTAAAATGCTAATTTAACTTAATTAAGTAAAATTTAAAATAAACCCCAGAACCGCAGCCATGCAACAGCCCCAGATGGACAAGCCTTCTGCACACCTTGGTGATGTATGCTGTGGCAACTCTCATAGGGCTGTCCTGCCCATCTGGCAAACATCCTGACAGCTTCGCACCAGAGCAGGGTACTCTGTATTTCCCAGCCTTGTACATGTTCACAACATCAAAAAGGGTACCATACACACAATGAGGGCTCAGTATTTTTTGCCTCAAAGATATAAAATCAGAGTAGGCTTCTGAGGATGCAGGAAATATATCTAATATATTGGTTGTGGGGGTGTAATTGGGATGACTTTATGAAGGCATTTTGCCAAAATCACCAAAATTTGAAATATATATACCCTAAGACCCAGAAATTCTACTCTTCAGTAATTATTCTACAGTTCTACTGGTATAAGTACAAAATTATGTGTTCATACGCCAGGACACCTGCACCCCGATGTTTATAGCAGCAATGTCCACAATAGCCAAACTGTGGAAGGAACCCCGGTGTCCATCGAAAGATGAATGGATAAAGAAGATGTGGTTTATGTATACAATGGAATATTCCTCAGCCATTTGAAACGACAAATACCCACCATTTGCTTCGACGTGGATGGAACTGGAGGGTATTATGCTGAGTGAAATAAATCAATCGGAGAAGGACAAACATTATATGGTCTCATTCATTTGGGGAATATAAATAATAGTGAAAGGGAATAGAAGGGAAGGGAGAAGAAATGTGTGGGAAATATCAGAAAGGGAGACAGAGCATGAAGACTCCTAACTCTGGGAAACGAACTAGGGGTGGTGGAAGGGGAGGAGGGCGGGGGTGGGGGTGAATGTGTGACAGGCCCTGAGGGGGGCACTTGATGGGATGAGCACTGGGTGTTATTCTGTATGTTGGCAAATTGAACACCAATAAAAAATAAATTTATTATTAAAAAAATAATAAAATTAAAAATTAAAAAAATAAAAATTATGTGTTCATAAGCATATTCATTGTTGCTTATCCTACATGGTTATGAGTGGAAACCTGGTTAAACAAATCATATGTACATCCACACAATGGAATGTATGCAGCTATTAAAAAGAAAGAAGCAGGGATCCCTGGGTGGCGCAGCGGTTTGGCGCCTGCCTTTGGCCCAGGGCGCGATCTTGGAGACCCGGGATTGAATCCCACGTCGGGCTCCCGATGCATGGAGCCTGCTTCTCCCTCTGCCTATGTCTCTGCCTCTCTCTCTCTCTCTCTGTGACTATCATAAATAATAAAAAAAAAATTAAAAAAAATTTAAAAAAATAAAAAGAAAAGAAGCAGAACTATTTGTACAGATATAGAAAATGCTCAAGATATAATAATAAGTGACAAAATCAAGGTGCAGAATAGTGACTATAGTGTATTGACATTTATGTGGAAAAGTATGAGATATATATTCTTAACTATACAAAATTTCTCAAAACACTCCTAAGAAATCTAGGAGTGTCTACCTTGGAGGTAATTTAATTAAATGAAGGGCAGAGGGGAGAGAAAATTTGGTTTTCCCTATTGTACCTTCATAATTTTGTTCAAATGTACATTTACCTTCCTAAAATATGAAATAGCAGAAGTATGTATAGTTTTTGTCTCTAATAACCTTGCGGAAGTGAAAGTGCTATTGAATTTTAACCCACTGTCAGTCTGGCACTATGCTTATTACTTAAAAGATACAAAAGAATATGAAATAGTCTCTAATCGGAGTGAGAATGAATGAGTGTTGACAAACAATAGGAGAAGATATAGTAAAATGTCCAAATGTGACCACTTGGAGGGCTCAGAAGACAAACTGAATATGCTGGACATAGAGCAGGAGGGCCCTAGGAGTGCTCTGGGCAAATGACAACAGAATGCCAGCCAGCCAGCCAGCCACGGGATTCTGCCAAAGAAACTATGTGTTTATTGTTCAATATACTAGCATTTTTGTGAGGTTGGTCATTGACTGGAGGATTCAAGGCCAACATGAGAACTGACTTGGTCTATGTTCTGGAATTAATATTTATTCTGTGCCACTGTTAGCTTGAGACACTGGCTGTAGCTGGGTGGAGAAAGGGAGTTGCCAGACCAACATCATGAATTATGGAAGCCTGTCATGGGACTCTGGGTGCATGAGTCAAGATTTGAATGATCCTATTGCTCCCTAGACTTTCAAGGTTTTACATATCCTGGCCACAGACCCCAGCACATCTCAATCTCACCTGCCCCTCCCACCTAGCCAAATCCAGTGCTCCACTGGGTCCCTAACTGGGGCCCCACCTTCTTCACAAAGCCCTTTTTCAAGCCCTTCCAGCTCCACTTAGGGGTTTTTAGTAGTACTAGTATACAATTCAACTTTAATTATTTCTAATATCACTCTGTAGTTTAGTTTCCTTTTCCTAAACAAATTGTAAAGTCTTTGAGGGCTGGGACTAAGTATTTTTCTGCTTTAGCATCTTCTCTAGAACCTATCAGATTCTCAGTCAATGCTTTCTGAATGACTGAATATTTAATTCCCCCTTCCTAATCATCAACATCCAAAAGACAGGGCCTGCTGTCTGCACTGAGGTCATTCTGTGAGGATTTTAGACATGTGAGTCCTGGGTAATCCTTGAAGGGGCATTCAAAGAGAAAGAGTTATTCACTTCTTATTGAAACACGGTAAATAGAAGGGCTGTCTGTTTCTAGTCACAATCCTTAAAGGCAAGTCTCCAGGAAAATGGGTTCTCACCGATTCTCTTGATAAGGAGTGACACCCCAGACC
Organism: Nyctereutes procyonoides; assembly: GCF_905146905.1. Taxonomy (NCBI): domain Eukaryota; kingdom Metazoa; phylum Chordata; class Mammalia; order Carnivora; family Canidae; genus Nyctereutes; species Nyctereutes procyonoides. Next base: position 35,177,806 of record NW_026575049.1, read on the forward strand.
TCACTGAAGCTCCACAGGGTAACATCACCACCAACAATTGCTGGTATTTAAGCTGACAATGAAAATTCTACTCCCACCACACAGGGACCAGGATCCTTCCATAACTTGGTTTTACCTGTACTTGTGAGCCCATTATGTGTCCCTGTCCCTGCTGTGTGTGCCACCCAGCTTTCAAGAGTGTAAGAGTTAGGGAGCAGAACCCATCTCACCCCTGTGTAGGGAAACAGCACACACCACACACAATCTCAAAAAGCCTAACTGGGTATTAGGTTGGTACAGGCTCACACCATGGTCAGGGCTTCAGTTTCCTCAGGTTCTTCATACTGGTGCTTCCATTCAGTTCCAAACCACAGTGCAAACCCTTCCATTTCCTCATCACTACAACCCCCCCACACACACACACACACAAACACACACATGCTACATGTGTACCATACACACCAACTTTTCTGATTGATGAGAAACAGATGGCTTTTGTATAAGGAGGTGAATGAAGTCATTGTTATCCAGACACCAGGTCCGCCTCTAGTCCTAGAAATGGAGCCTTTTGTGACTCTCAGAGCTCCCTGTGAGATACATACTGTATTCGCATGGGCTGATCTTGCCCTGCCCTGACAACAGCCCAGGCACAAGGTACTGGTTTATCCCACCTCTACTCAGTTTTTGGCTTGCAAGGGCTTTGAAGCAGCTCCTGTGTAATCTTTTCATATTAATTTTCCTAACGTTAGAGATGTGGTTCTCAATTCAAGCCCAGGTTTTAAAATTCCCAGGGTCTTCCCTTCACCCTGGACCAATTAAATCAAGATCTCTAGATGTGGAACACAGAAATCAATAGGATTGTTTTATCTTGTTGTGTTTTTTTTTTAACTACCCAATTAAGTGTAATTTATAGCCACTGTAATTGAGAAACACTGCCTTGGAGTAACTAGGTGTATCAGTTTAGGATGAATTGGCTGTAAGAAACAGAAAATCACAGGTCAATACTTTAAACAGGAAGAAATTTTCTTACCTCCACTAACAAAAAATCCAAAGATGGAGTAATTTGAGGAGTTGGTTTGATTCTGTGATGTGATGTCATCACCAAGAATCCAGGCTCTTCCTATCTCATGTCATGTCAGTGGGCTAGTCCCCCTGGCTCCAGGCATCACATCTTTACATAGACAGGTCCACAGGCAGAAAGAGCATCCACTGATGAACAAATCAGGGCTGTACCACAGAGACAGGGGCACTCTGGCTGTGGTGCAGCTAGTGGTGCCTGACATATCACCAGAGGCTCCCTCATTTCCTTCACATTATCCAGTCTCTTTCAGTGATATTGATGAAGTTTTGGAATTATGTGAGGTTTAGGGGGGTGAGGTCTGGAGCCAATGACCAAGAAAGAATTCTTGAGACGTCTTTGGTGCAAAATGGTGCTTTTAGTAAAGCACAGGAGACAGGACCCATGGGCAGGAAGAGCTGCTGCCCCGGGCCTGTGAGGGGAGGCTGATTACATACCTGGGAGTTAGGAGGGGTTTGAGGATAGTTTACTCTCTAAGGAATTTTGGAACCAAGGTTTCCAGGACCTGGAGGGCGCTAGCTGTTTTCGGGAAAAGGTCACTTAGTACTATCTAATAAAACCTGAGTCATGAGACCCTTCAGATGTATATCGGTGGGCCATGTGCTTGGTGGATGATTGCCAACATGTATCTTGGAGGTTTAGAGATAAAGGAAATTTCTAAAGGAATTTTTGTATGTTAGGTAGATACAGGATCCTGGGGATCGGGCTAAAACTGTCTTTTGCCTTTAGCAAAGTATTCATATCGAGGCAGTTGAGTCCATAGAGGAATGTCTCTCTGCCTGTTTCAAGGACTTCTCAGTGTGCTTTGTCCATAGTTAGTCCTCTGTTCCCCATCAATATCATTAGCTTAAATGAAACAAATTTATATCCTGATCCAACAGGGAACTTGATCTGGTTATTCCAAGATTAAGACCAAGGCTCACTGAGCTCTTCAGAGACTGACTCCCAAACCAGGATAAGGGGAAAACATGGAATCAAATTGCTGTCCAAAGAGGAAAATATGGAATCAAATCAAACATCAGAATCATTTATGGTTGAAAAAATACTTAATTCCAAACCCCACCTTCAGAGGATCTGATTTCATTGGCTTACAAACATCAGAATCATTTATGGTTGAAAAAATACTTAAGTCCAAACCCCACCTTCAGAGGATCTGATTTCATTGGCTAAGAATTGCACGTTGTTTGGGTCTTGATGGGCAGAGGCAGGTGTCCTCCATTCCCTTCGGGAGAGGCAGTCCCTAGGACTGCAGGTACATAGGCACAGGGCCCTGGATCCAAGGACACCGAAGCAGAAAACCCAGCTATCCTCCATTCCCACAGGAAAGGTGGAAGTGGGAAGGGCACAGGAAACTGAGAACTCTCTTGCCCTAGGCTCTGGCAAGCTATGCAGATAAGTGCACTTGCACCTACCCCCAGGAGCAGCTAGGCCAATGTGGACTAGGAGATTGTGGTTAGTTCCCCACGAGGAGCTCGACTCCAGACCTAGAAATCTGGCCTCTGCCAGTTTTTTCTCTTTTCTTTCTTTTCCCTTATACCTGGGAGAGGCAGGACCTCTACGGAACAAAGGCCTCACAAGATAAATAGCTCACACTGAACCCAGCACCTGGCAAGGGGTGGGGCATCTCCCCCAGGCACAGACACCTGAGAATCAGCAGCAGACCACCCACCAGAAGAACTGCTGGAAGAACAAGGGAAGAGCAAGTTCACTGAACAAGCAGCACTGGAAAGCTACAGGACCGAGGGAAAATAATATATAGAACTAGGGAGGGTTGTTTTTTTTTTTTTTTTTTTTTTTTTCATTACAACTCGTTTTTGTATCAGACTAAAAATTTCCAATATTTTATCTCTTTTCTCACCTTACCTACAATATTTTACCAACTCTTGATTTTTAAGGTTTTTCCTTTTTAACTTTCATATTTCTACAATTACATGTCTTAGATATATTTTTTACTTCTGAATTCCTTTCAACATATTCAGTTTAATTTTGGTACATATATGAGATATGGATTTTTGTCCTTTGTTTTTTGTTTTTTTCTGTATCATTTTGTTTCACAGTGATGGAAGTTAGTACCTTCTAACACATGACCAAAATACACCCAGAACCAAGTGGAGCACCGTCTTGCTTCATTCTGTGAGATTATATTCTCTCTCTTCCTTCCCATTTTGCCCCCATCTTTTATCTGGTTTATGTTTTTGTGGTTGATGTTGGGTCTTTATATAAGTATTGCTGGTTTATTTAATTTGGGATTGAGCATATTCTAACATACAAAACAAAATACACTCAAAACCAAGAGGAACACCCTTTAGGATTCCTCAGGGAGACTACATTCCCCTGCCACTATCACTTCCTCACCACCATCATCAAACCCTTTTTTTTCCTTTTCTTTTCTTCTTCTTCTTCTTTATTTTAGGTTTTTAATTTTTGCTACTTTGTTTTAAAATTTGTTTTTTTTTTTTTAATTTATTTATTTATTTATGATAGTCACAGAGAGAGAGGGAGAGGCAGAGACACAGGCAGAGGGAGAAGCAGGCTCCATGCACCGGGAGCCCGACGTGGGATTCGATCTCGGGTCTCCAGGATCGCGCCCTGGGCCAAAGGCAGGCGCCAAACCGCTGCGCCACCCAGGGATCCCTAAAATTTGTTTTTCACTTTAGTTGTCCTTTTGTTTTACTTTGTTCTGTTCTCTTTCTTTTATATTATGTTCTCTGACCTCTTCAGAATCATCTAGGGTGTATTTTACTTATGTCATGGATGATATTTTTGACTCAGCTCACTCAAACAGCCACTATGCACTGGACAAAATGACTAGGAGGAAGAATTCACCACAGAAGAAAGAACCAGAAGCAATACTCTCTGTCACAGAATTACAGAACGTGTATTTAAATACGATGTCAGAAATTCAATTCAGAAGTACAATTATAAAGTTACTAGTGGCTTGAAAAAAGTGTAAAGGAATCTAGAGACTTCATTACTGCAGAAGAGATCTAATCAGGCTGAAATTAAAAACGTTTTAACATAGATGTAGTCCAAACTGGATGTCCTAACTGCTGGGGTTAATGAGGTAGAAGAGAGAGTGAGTGACACAGAAGACAAGTTGATGGAAAGGAAGGAAGCTGAGGAAAAAAGAGAAAAACAAATAGGAGCCCATTAGGAAAGTCTTAGGGAAATAAATGATAGTTTGAGAAGGAAGTTTATACATATTATTGGGATTCCAGAAGAGGCTGAGAGAGAAAGAGGTCCACAAGGTATATTTGAACAAATCATAGCTGAGAACTTCCCTAATCTGGGGAAGGAAACAGGCATTCAGATCCAAGATGTAGAGAGGACCCCCTAAAAAAACAATAAAAACCATTCAACAGCTTGACATTTAATAGTGAAACTTGCAAATTTCAAAGATAAAGAGAAAATTCTTAAAGCAGCAAGAGTCAAGAGATTCTTAACTTATATGGGGAAATATCAGATTAACAGTAGACCTCCCCACAGAGATCTGGCAAGCCAGAAAGGATATATTCAGGGTACTAAATGAGAAGAACATGCAGCCAAGAATACTTTATCCAGCAAGGCTCTCATTCAGAATAAAAGGAGAGAGAAAGAGCTGCTAGGATAGGCAGAAATTGGAAGAATATGTGACCACCAAACTGTCTCTGCAAGAAATATTAAGGGGGACCCAGTAAAAGACAGAGGAAGCCCAAAGAAACAATCCACAAAAACAGGGACTATATAGTTATTATGATAACACTAAATTCATCTTTCAGTAGTTACTCTGAACGTGAATGGGCTAAATGATCTCATCAAAAGACGCAGGGTTTCAGACTGGATAAAAAAGCAAGACCCATCTATTTGCTGTCTACAAAAGACTCATTTTAGACCTAAGGACACCTCCAGCCTGAAAATGAAGGGGTGGAGAACCATTTACAATTCAAATGGTCTTCAAAGAAAGCTTGGGTAGTAATCATCATATCAAATAAAATAGAGTTTATCCCAAAGACTATAGTAATAGATGAAGGGGGAGACTATATCATACTTAAAGGGTCTATGCAGCAAGAAGACCTAACAATCATGAATATTTATGCCCCTAATGTGGGAGCCACCAAGTATAGCAATTAATTACACTATTATACACTAACAGTAGGAGACTTCAACAAGGCACTTTCAGCAAAAGACAGATCTTCTAAGCACAACATCACCAAAGAAACAAAGGCCTTGAGTGATACACTGGACCAAGTACATTTCACATGTATGTACAGAACATTCCACTTGAATGCAATAGAATACACATTCTTCTCAAGTGCACTTGGAAGTGGAACTTTCTCAAGAATAGACCACATACTGGGTCACAAATCAGGTCTCAAGCAATACCAAAATATTAGGATTGTCCATGCATATTCTCACACCACGATACTTTGAAACTAGACCTCAATCACAAGAAGAAATTTGGGAGAAACTCAAACATGTGGAGGTTAAAGAGCATCCTACTAAAATGTGAATGGGTTAACCAGGAAATTAGAGGAGAATTAAAAAGATTCATGGAAACCAATGAACAGGAAGAAATAGAAAATCTGAACAGGACAAAAACCAGTGAGGAAATTGAAGCAGTCATCAAAATCCTACCAAGACACAAAAGTCCAGGGCCAGATGGCTTCCCAGGGGAATTATATCAAACCTTTAAAGAAGAAATAATACCAATTCTACTAAAGCTCTTCTGAAGGATAGAAAGGGATGGAATACTTCCAAACTCTTTTTATGAGGCCAGTACTACCTTGATCCCAAAACCAGACAAAGATCGCACCAAAAAGGAGAATTATAGACCAATATCCCTGATGAACACAGATGCAAAAATTCGCGACAAGATACTAGCCAATAGGATCCAACAATACATTAAGAGGATTATTCACCATGACCAAGTAGGATTTATCCCTGGGATGCAAGGGTGGTTTCAACACTCATAAAACAATCAACATTATAGATCACATCAACAAGAGAAAAAACAAGAACCATATGATCCTCTCAATAGATGCAGAGAAAGCATTTGACAAAATACAGCACCCATTCCGGATCAAAACTCTTCAGAGTGTAGGGACAGAGGGAACATTCCTCAGTGTCTTAAAAGCCACCTATGAAAAGCCCACAGCAAATATCATTCTCAATGGAGAAAAATTGAGAGCCTTTCCCCTCAGCTCAGGAACACACAGGGATGTCCACTCTCACCACTGTTATTCAATACAGTACGAGAAGTCCTAGCCTCAGCAGACTACAAAAAGAAATAAAAGGCATACAAATTGAGTAAGAAGTCCAACTCTCCCTCTTTGCAGATGACATGATAATGTATGTAAAAAACCCAAAAGACTCCACCCCAAGATTGCCAGAACTCATATAGCAATTCAGCAATGTGACAGGATGTAAGACACAAAGAGATGGAAAAACACTCTATGCTCATGGATTGGAAAAATAAATATTGTGAAAATGTCTATGCTACCCAGGGCAATTTACACATTCAATGCAATCCCTATTAAAACACTTGGACTTTCTTCACGGTGTTGGAACAAATAATCTTAAGATTTGTGTGGAATCAGAAAAGACCACGAATAGTGAGGGGAATATTGAAAAAGAAAGCCAATACTGAGGCATCACAATCCCGGATTTCATGCTGTATTCCAAACCTGTGATCATCAAGGCAGCATGATTTTGGCACACAAACAGACACCTAGATCAATGCAACAGAATAGAGAACCCATAAATGCACCCTCAACTAATATTTGACAAAGCAGGAAAGAATATCCACTGGAAAAAGGACAGTCTCTTTGATAAATGGTGCTGGGAAAATTGGACAGCCACATGCAGAAAAATGAAACTGGACCATTTTCTTACACCAGACACAAAGATAAACTCAAAATGGATGAAAGATCAAATGTGAGACAAGAATCCATCAAAATCCTAGAGGAGAACACAGGCAACACCTTTTTTGAACTGGCCACAGCAACTTCTTGCAAGATACATCCATGAAGGCAAAAGAAACAAAAGCAAAAATGAGATAAAAAGCTTCTGCAGAGCCAAAGAAACAGTCAACAAAACTAAAAGACAATCTGCAGAATGGGAGAAGATATTTGCAAATTACCTATCAGATAAAGGGCTAGTTTCCAAGATCTAGAAAGAACCTATCAAACTCAACACCCAAGAAACAAACAATCCAATCATGAAATGGGCAAAAGACATGAAGAGAAATCTCACAGAGGAAGGCATAGACATGGCCAACAAGCACATGAGAAAATGCTCTGCATCACTTGCCATCAGGGAAATACAAATCAAAACCACAATGAGATACCACCTCACACCAGTGAGAATGGGGAAAATTAACAAGACAGGAAACAACACATGTTGGAGAGGATGTAGAGAAAGGGGAGCCCTCTTGCACTGTTGGTAGGCATGCAAACTGGTCCAGCCACCCTGGAAAACAGCGTGGAGGTTCCTCAAGAAGTTAAAAATAAAGCTACCCTATGACCCAGCAATTACACTACTGGGTATTTACCCTAAAGATACTGATGTAGTGAAACGCTAGGGCACCTGCACCCCAATGTTTATAGCAGCAATGTCCACAATAGCCAAACTGTGGGAGGAGCCATGATGTCCTTTGACAGATGAATGGATAAAGAAGATGTGGTCTATATATACAATGGAATATTACTCAGCCATCAGAAAGGACACCCCATTGGCTTCGACATGGATGGAACTGGAGGGTATCATGCTGAGTGAAATAAGTCAATCAGAGGACAATCATCATATGGTTTCACTCATACGGAGACTATAAAAAATAGAGAAAGGGATTGTAAGGGAAAGGAGGGAAACTGAGTGGGAAAAATTAGAGAGAGAGACAAATCATGAGAGACTCCTAATTCTGGGAAACAAACAAAGGGTTGCGGGTGACATGCACTGGGGAGGGCATGTAATGTGATGAGTCCTGGGTGTTATACTATATGTTGGCCAATTGAATTTAAATACAATTTTTTTTTTTAAAAAACCCACCATTTTGCACCAAAGACCTTGGCTCTGAACCTCACCCCACCAAACCTCACCTATATTCCAAAACTTCATCGTTTGGTGCCACCATAGGGCTTTGAGTTTTTACATCTGGACTCTGAGCTTCAGTGCAAAGTTGGTAAGTACTTTCTCTTTTCTTCCTTTTACTCTCATTCCAGGGGCCTTGGAAGAGTGTGGCCTTTTTGGAACACTTTCATGCCAGTTACATGCTTTCTTGTAATCTCTAGCCTGTGGCTACTCTATGGGGAGGAGAAAGCCTGCCTTTTGCCTGGAAATTAGTACCCTGGCCACGATGGTAATAATACCCAGAAACTTGATGCCCTCTCTTTGTTCTTGTCCTTACACTAAATTGTCTTATCTTGGGCACGGGACAGCCACCTAAGTCACCAGGACAGCTGCCAATTTTAATACTCCCGTGTGAGGTTTCCTCCTTATTGATCTAATGTGATCCCCTCCACATCCCTGGTCTGGCCACTTCTGCCCACAAGATCTCCACTGGGATCCAGCTGAAACCGGTACCTGATGGAATTATACCTAACCCTGGACCATTGGCCAATGTGTTGGAATGTTGCTTAGACCACGATGGATCCCTATCTTTACTGTTTTCTGTCAGTGTCCTCTACTAAATACTTAAGCTACAAAATTGGGTAATGTCCTCCTTGAAAACTTTTCTGGTGTTTTCCATAGGTTAAAAATGGCAGGTTTTGCCTTCAAGGCAAGGCAAAATATAGCATGATCTTCATGGCAGGACCTTCAAGGCAAGGTTTTCAGGTCCATACACTAGCACCCACACCCATCCGTAGCCTAGGAAGCGATGGGGATGCGGGGAGAGGCCAGGCCTCCCTCCTACACAGGCTTTTAAGAGCTGTGGTTTCATTGCTATTTTGTTTAGGGGACATCTCATGTCACTTTGAGACCAGGAACCTCTGACATATCCTGAGCATGGGACACACCTCAGAGTCATGGGGGGAGGGGATTTTCTTTGGTAATGGACCTTCTTTACTCTTCTTTTGGAGCATGAGAGCTCCTGTCTTCAGTCCCCAACCATTCCTCCTCAGGGTACCTTTTAACCCACTGGAGACAATTCGGGTTGCAAATTTAGGAAAGGACTGAGCTCCTCTAGCACTGCATGGCCTCAGTGGGATCTATCCATTAGATCTCCTCTGCAGGAAGTAGGGCAAATGGCCCAAAAGTGTCAGCTAGTAAACTCCTTCCTGACACTGGATAATAATGATCTAAATAGGCCTCCTCCAAGTAAACCCAGGGTGTCGGAGAAAACACAGGCCATCCCAGACAAAGGGGAGTGTGACTGTTACTCTCTCACTGTTCCTCCTAATAGATTGGGGGGCTTCACCCTCACTCATTTCCCGGGTTAATGGCAATAATTGGAGCCAACTGTGGTTAGTCTACTTCAGGATGGGGACTTCAAGGAATATTCCCAAATAGCTGCCAAAACTCTCTTTATTTTGGGGAAATTCCCTGTCTTCTCCAGCGCAACTTGGACTGCCCATTCCCCGTTCTTGGCGGGAAAACATGCCATCTGCTCCTCTGTTGAAGCTGATGAGCTTGAGAACCAGGAACCCTTTCTCTGCCTTCTGGCAGCACTTTGCCTTTTCTGTCTCCCTTCCCCTTCCCCCTGTTTCTGCACCATTTTGGATGTGGCCTACATAACTGGCTTCTATACCATCCTTGGTGCCTACAGCACCATTGGGTCCTACTCTCTCTCTCAAGAAGCAAAGAGCACCCCTGGACTTAACACTGCCCACTCCAGATTTCCCCACCAGTGTCTCAGGTAAAAATTGGTAATGGGGAACAAAGTAACTTTTAAGAGTGGGCCCAGGTGAAACATTCAATATTTAAACTAACTTAAATTTGTTGATTTAAGGTAGATCTGTCTTTAAAGTTATCAACATTAAATATGAAACTTTTATTTTATCAAGGTTTACTAAAGGTCAAATAAGTTCATGTTATCTCTGTTGCAATTTGCTAGCAAAGATAACTTAAAACAATGGTTTCTCTTGTCTGTCTCAAAGTTTTCATAGGTATTGTTAAGATAGTTTTCAAAGTTTTTGGTAACCTACAACTTTAAAGTTTTGCTTGGATGGTTACTGAGATTCAATTCATTGGATATCTAGATCTCTTCCACATCGGATAAAGTGCTAAAGCATTTATTACTGGACTTAGGTTTATGCTTTTGACCTCTTATTACAGAGAAACTAAGGATATTTGAATATGTTTATAAATGTACTTTCTGCCTAATAAATTAATAAATTTGTCTTAGTTTTGCTGTAACAATTCACAATTGGTTACTACTTAGTTTTCACCAGAAACTAAGGTTTCTGCTAAAAGTAATTAAGACTAATGGAGAATAAGGGAAATATCTCTGTATTTAGAAAGGATGGAGACACATAAGAAAGATATAAGAATGGGAATGCATTTTTGTTAAAGGTAAAAGAAGGTAATTTTGTTCTAAATAAGACTGGTTGTTTGAGAAGAAATGGTTTGGGACAAAATCTGTATGCAAAAGAAATTGTAGAAGGTCTGTGAAGAGAAATCTTTTTTTTTTTTTTTTTTGAAGAGAAATCTTTTGAAAGGAATTTTAGATGTGGCCAGGACAGACTAAGATTGAAATGAATGGATTTTAAAAATATACAAGTATAAAAAATATATATATATACAAGTATAAGATTAAAAGTCTGCTATCTCTCTCTTTGAAAAGACAAATTTTCTTAAATTGTTGATCTCCTCTTGATAAGAAAATGCAAACAGTTGTTTTCTCTTTGCCCAGAAAAACCAGTTTCTGTTTTGCCTTTATCAGGTCTTTAACATCCCTAATCCTATTTAGGCTTGTGTTTTAACAAACTTCCCAAGATTTGATTTGTAAATGGAGTCTTGACTCATTAGGCCTCTTGCTTGTACTTTAAGTTACTCTGAAAGTACTGTTAAGCAAAATGATAAGCCTTAGGTTACATTTAAGTAAATGCTATAACTATTCTAGAGATGATATGCAATTCCTAAAGTTTTAGTATGTTTTCATATAACGTCATCCCTTGATATTTTGATCATTGAAATGTTATATGCCACAAATAACTTGAGTTTCCTTGTCGATTGCATCATGATTATTAATAATGTCCATTTCTAAGTTTTCATCATTTATAATCATTCTCATTCTCTTGGAAAATGAATTTCATCTTCAAGGAGGTATATATATATATATATATATATATATATATATATATATATATATATATATACAGGTACTCAATGTCTTTAAAATCCTAAAACAGAAATAGATAAGAATCCAGAACTAATGAAGCTGCATTCAAACTAAACAAAAATAGTTATATGGGACTAAGTAAATTGGGGAAAATGATTATATATAGTTGTTGTTTTTGTACTCTTGGTTAAAACTTTGGTGATTCTCTAATATTTGCTCTTCCAGACTCAGGTAACTTTCTCTTGAGACATCAGTGATTAGTAGAAAAATAAATTAAAGCATTTAACTTTTGTCTCTATTTGAACCCTCGGCAATTCAAAAGGTCTCAGTAAATATTCTTTCTTCCATGGCAATTATAGTCATTTGCATACATTCAGTAAGAATCTATTCTTGTAACAGGACACCATTGGAAACAATGTGTTGTTTTTTTTTTAAGATTTTATTTATTTATTCATGAGAGACACAGATAGAGAGGCAGAGACACAGGCAGAGGGAGAAGCAGGCTCCATGCAGGGATCCCGATGTGGGTTTCGATCTTGGGACCCCAGGATCATGCTTGGGCTGAAGGCAGGCGCCAAACCGCTGAGCCATCCAGGGATCCCCAACATGGGTTATTTTACCAAGGGTTTGACTGGAATGTCGTATTTGAGAGACATGCATAGACTTAGATATGATCAAACAGCTTTAAGGAACTAAGGCTGACCTTGTGAAACGTGGAGCCACAAAGCCACATGGAAATGCTGGAGTTCAGTTCGGAGTTTGCAGAAGCCTCACCAGGTGAGCCTCTCTTCCTGGCAGGTTCAGGAACCTCAGGATACTTTGGGGACCTTGTGAAGAGGAATCTGCCCAAATCTACAGGTATTGCAGGCATGACTGATGGCTTGTACTTGGCTTAGCTTCTGTCCTGGGGAGGCTACTAAAAGATCAACCTATAAAAAGTTCCAGCAAAGCAGATTCTAAAAGATGTATATGACCAATCATCTTGCTGAGCTTATGTAAATAATTAGGCCAAATATGTTAAAAACTGGACTTGTTTTGCAGTCGGTTCAGTCCTGATGTGGCTACCTCTGATTTAGAAATAAGGGTTATTATAGAGAGAAACGGTTTCAATAACACACCTTTGTGAATGTAAAGTTCTAGTTCTGCTTGACTTTAGTGTTTACTTAACCTAGACAACTTGAGGTAAACCTCAGAGAAACTGCCACAATAGCTAATGTATAATCTTCTTGTTATTCTGTGGGGATAACAGGACCCCATGGGTATATGCATATTTAAACAGCTAAAAAGGAAAAAAAGGGGGGCATTGACTCCCCAGCAATTGTATAACCCAGCTAGCACTCTAACCAATTCTCTGTGGGTGAGATAACAATTAGTTCCCTAAAGTAAGAAGACACCTCACTCTAGGGTTAACTATGGACTTGTGAAGATAATGGATGACCCTACTTTTTTTATGATTAGATTGAATAATACATTTAGGGATGCCCATAATTGTATGACTGTCTTCTAATGTGACCCAATGGCTTTGCCACTCTGATTTGTGGCCATGGCTTCGATAGGCCACGGCTGGATAGGCCACTGTACTCTGGGCTTTGCCTGGATTAACAGATGCATCATTACCATTACCAACCCAGCCAACCTTCCAAATTTAAAACAATGGACATGTTTTATGTGTCATTGTTATAATCACCCAGCATCCATCGTTGTTCCCTCTTTGAGGCCAGAGGATGTTGTTTGGAACATGGAACCTCTTAATAAGTACATGGTCAAAGCCCTAAATGACACTCAATGTAAAATTTCTCTATTAAGTACTAAAGTAATACAAATGTGTGAAGCAGTTTTACAGAAATAGAATGGCATTGGATATTTTAACTATTACGCAAGATAGAACTTGTGCTATCATTAAACAAAACAAAACAAAACAAAAAAACCTGAATGCTGTGTATACATTCCAGATGACCACAAAAATATTTCTGGGTTTCTATCTAACATGAATACTCAAATGGTGTTTTAAATAATCTTTCCTTTAGTGATTGCTTTAAACTCCTGGACTAGGGCAGCCCCAGTGGCCCAGCAGTTTAACGCCGCCTTCAGCCAGGGGTGTGATCCTGGAGACGGAGGATCCAGTCCCACGTCAGGCTCCCTGCATGGACCTGCTTCTCCCTCTGCCTGTGTCTCTGCCTCTCTCTCTGTGTGTCTCTCATGAATAAATAAATTAAATCTTTTAAAAAAAAAAAACTCCTGGACTAGAGGAAAATTATCAAAGGTCGACTGTCAAAGGTCTTCACTTTCTCATTATAATATTAACCTTACCTTGTTATTTCTGGTGTCTCCCTGCCTACTGCGAATACTCCTTCACTGCCATAACTTCCAGTTGAGAGATGATCCTTTCTACTCAAGGAGGTTCATGTGTTGTCCTCGAATTCAAGGAATTCATTGAAGCTGCCTTCTCCTTTTTATAATTCCCCAATTTGTTCCCCAACTGACCAATACTGATCCATAGGTAGGGACATCTGTACGCCCCTACTCAGCAGGAAGAAGTTACAAAAGATGAGACCCTTCACCTTCAACAACCTTAAAGATTTAAGGGTCAAAATTGTTCAGGGGGAAAATGATGGGGAACGGAGGACTAGCTATGGACAAAGCACTCTGACAAGTCCTTGAAACAGCCAGAGAGACATTCCTCTATGGACGCAACTGCCTCGATATGAATACTTTGCTAAAGGCAAAAGACAGTTTTAGCCCGATCCCCAGAATCCTGTAAGTCTACCTAACATACAAAAATTCCTTTAGAAATTTCCTTTATCTCTAAACCTCCAAGATACATGTTGGCAATCATCCACCAAGCACATGGCCCACCGATATACATCTGAAGGGTCTCATGACTCAGGTTTTATTAGATAGTACTAAGTGACCTTTTCCCAAAAACAGTTAGCCCCCTCCAGGTCCTGGAAACCTTGGTTCCAAAATTCCTTAGAGAGTAAACTATCCTCAAACCCCTCCTAACTCCCAGGTATGTAATCAGCCTCCCCTCACAGGCCCAGGGCAGCAGCTCTTCCTGCCCATGGGTCCTGTCTCCTGTGCTTTACTAAAAGCACCATTTTGCACCAAAGACGTCTCAAGAATTCTTTCTTGGTCATTGGCTCCAAACCTCACCAATATTCCAAAACTGCATCAGGGCTGAATTATGAGATATGTCAAAATCCATATGTTGTAGTCTTATCCTTCAGTATGTAAGAATGTGACTGTGTTTAGAGATGAGGCCTTTAACTAGATAATTAGGTTAAAGCAAGGTCATTAGGGTGGACTCTGATTCAGTATAACTGGTGTCTGTATAAAAGGAGGTTAGGACACAGACAAAACAAAGGGAAGATCATTCAAAGACCCAAGGAGAACATAGTCATCTGCAAGCTAAGGAGCTAGACCTCAGGAGAAACCAAACCTGCTGACACCCTAATCATGGACTTCCTGTCTCTAAAATCATGAGAAAATAAATTTGTTTTATGCTACTTGGTCTGTGGTATATCATATGGCAGGCCCCACAGACTGATGCAGATGTCTAGAGCAACCCACTGTTCTAGACTCTTGGTTGAGTGTCAAGTGTTCAAAAATAATGAGTACCTGAGCCCCATCCCAGTGGTTTGGGTTTATCTGCTTAGGTGTGATAATAGGTCATCAATATCTCTCCCCAGGTAATTCCACCATGCAGTCAGGGCTGAGAAATAGTAATCTGGACCTTGCTCAGGGTCCAGGCCACAGCCACAGTGCTACAAGCACACCAGAAAGGGGAAAGATGGCCTCACATTCCTGAAATTCTTCCCTGGTCTTTGTGATTCAGCACAGCTTATCCTGGTGAAGATGAATGTTGTTTTACAATGCAAACTCCCTGGATGGATGCTATGGAGGAGCCAGAAGCTGAGGTTATTTGCAATGTACTTTTTAGCTTGAATTCTTTGGATTCCTTTAATTAGAATCACTTTTCTCTGGGTACTTAGCTGAGATCAATTACTCTGAAAATTAGGAATTTTGGTTGAGGGAGGAAGAAGAGGGTTCTGAAGTATAAAATAAGAGGTAAAACCCCTGCCTTTCTCTCATCCCATTAGCTCTTCTCAAAAATAATAATGATTGCTGCTATTAATAATTAGTAATGCCTGCCAATTTTAATAATTTCTTACATCCTTAGAGAAAAGGTTGTATATACCATGGTATACTCAAGTGCATAATGTACTTGAATTCTTCCCATTGGGTTTTACATATTCAAGTCTCTCGTTTAAAAAGTGGATCTCACTTTCCCCTTACCCAATTGCATCCATTACCTCATTTCTATGGTATAGAGAACTCTTGAAAACTGTTTTCATGTGCACAGTTTTCAAGAGTTCTATATACCATGGTTTATTTTCCTGCCTCTCATTTCTTCTCTGTCCACTCCAATCTGGTGCCTGTTCCCTTTGGACAGCTGTTGCCAGAGTGCCCTATGCCTTCCAGGTACTAAATCCAAAGGGCAATGTTGTTCAGGCCTCTTCTAATGTGAGGTTGGCATCCTTTGATAATGGTGGCCACCCCTATCCTCCTAAACTCTATTCCTTCTCCCTGGGTTCCTCTCCTGTCTCCCTATCCCTCTGTCTCCCTAAGGCCACCCTACACAATCATAACCATCTTCTCTCCTCTGGCACTGTGACTGGCACACAGAAATTATGGTGACTGTTTGTTAATAAGTCATTCAACAGTAGATGAAGAAGAGGTGCAATGTATCCTGGGTAACAAATGACTATATACAGACCTAATGCATTCTTTCTCATGGTTGCATAGAATTCAATTGTACAAAGAAACTGCAATTTATGTAACCATTTTCCCACTGATGGACATTTAGGTTTATCATTTCTGTTTTGTTTTGTTTTGTTTTGTTTTTACTGTTATATTCTGTGCAGCAAGAAATATCCTTCTACATGTATTTTGAGTTATGCTGGATGGTGAATTCCACAGGAATTTTGCTAGGTCCAAGGGGGTGTGTATTTTTAATTTTTGTAGATACTATCAAAATGCCTTCCAAAAAGTTTGTTCCAATGTGCTCCCTCCCAACAGTGTATGAGAACACCTGTCTTTCCATATCCCCAACACTGCAGGTCATCCTCACCATTTAAGGTATTTGTCAGTCTGATCTGTGAAAAATGACCTCACAGTTTTGCTTTGCATTTCCTTCATAACGATCCTGGCAATAATAATATTTTAAGTACTGTGATAAAAGAGAACAAGCAGCCTTAAATTGCTCCCTGGGTGGGGCAGAGTGAAGAGGGATGGACTGTTTTCTGTAGAGAGAGTGAGGAGGAGCCTGGGGCTTCGAAGATGCTCTGCCATCACATTCTGAGGGACTGAGGAAAGATAATCACAAATGGCAAGAGATCGCAGGTTACCAGAAAAGGGAAGCAGTCTCCTAGCGAGGTACCAGGTTCTCCCAGACATGCTTCAGTTTCCTCTTTGGCCTTTATCCTGGACTGACACCCACTTGGAGGTCTTCAGCAACGTCCCCAAACAAGGATCTGAGGATTCTACTCAGGGAGCCGGCAGGCTAATGCCCCCTGCTTCCTGGACAAAGTGCTGCCTGAGTTCTCAGGGCAGTGATAGGAACACAAATGGGTAAAGCATATTGATAAAATACGGTGGGAACCACATGTGGGAGGCAGCCAACACTGGACAAGGCAGCAATAGGTCTGAGAAAGATCAGATGAGAGAGAGAAGCCAGATGGGTGGCTCCTGATCTTTCCTGAGGTTGGGGGAATTGGGGCATACTTGAATTTCTGACATAAATTGTAAAAGCAATCGCCCTCTCCTCCCACCATTATGAGCTCTTAACAAAGTGGGGACTGGGTCTGTTTCATTCACTACCACGTCCTTCAAGTACAACAGTAGGCACGCAGTAAATATTTGTTGAACATATTAATGAACTGGGGAAGGGGGACCAGGGACCATCCACAGTATTTAAGAGCCCCTATGTTAGGGAAACCCTTGCCTCTTTCCCTTGGGGGCAGCCAGGTTGGTGGCTTGCACAAGGGCAAAGGATCACACTGCCTTGGGAAGAATCCTGCTGTTCTGGTTCCTCACTGCTGTGGGTTTGGACAAGTCCACCACAATCTGCCTCAATTTCCAAATCTGTAGAAGAAGGATAAAGATAATACCTACATCATATGTTAGTGTAAGGGGTGAGTATATTAATGTAAAGAGCTCAAAATAGTGTCTGGCCCCTAATAAAGTCAACAGATGTTCCTATCATCATACTAACCTCGAGACTGCCACCTCTAATCCCAGCCAGCCTATTCCTATTTACAATCAGCCTAGCAAATGCTATCTGTCTCCTCAATCCCCTGCTGGATGGCTGATCAGATCTAGCAAATTAAAATATAGAGTGCCCAGCTAAATTTGAATTTCAGATAAATAACAACAAAAAATTTAGCCTAAGTATATTTCATGCATACTTATACTAAAATATTATTCATTATTAATCTGAAATACAATTTTAACCAGATGTCCTGTATATTATCTGCAACTTTACTGCTAGATTCAATGTCAGGATCCCACTCTTTTCTTCTTCAGGAAATTATAATATTAATATAAATTTTGAATTATTTTCAAAACATCATCTTACTATTTACAGCAATGTGTTTATTCTTTTCAAAGGAATGTCCCTAGCACTAGAGGATTGTTCCCTAAAGTTGTCTGATTGGAAGAAGAGCCTGGGATCCTGGATCCTGCCCCAACAAATCAAACCAGGATCTCCAGGATATGGGCTTGGGAACCAGCATTTTTGGCAAGCACTTCAGGTGATTCTGACAGACAGGCTGGTCTGGGAAACGTAGGAAAGAGGCCGGCCACCTCTCTGCTCCAGAGAACAGAGTAGATCATTCTGTCCAGGGGTGGTTTCGCCTCCACCAGCCTTGAGGTAGATGGAAAAAGTGTAGGAGAGTTGCTTTGCACGTAGTATTAAGTAAATCTCTGCTGGCTAATGAACATGGTGATCTTGGGACAAGATGCATTCCCACTATGAAACATACTTTATAGCTGTGCCACAAGCACAGACATGGAGCCCTTGATGATGTAACACTGTGGGGCCAGCCACCATCTAACGAGGACTGCTGTGGTCACTGCGAATGACCTCTGGAGGCGACCCAGGGCTCTGCCTCTTGGTTATGATTCTCCAAGTTGGTGCTTTATGAATTTTTTTTAAATTCTTGGGTTTCTGTACTTAGCCTTTCAAAATCATTACAAGTAAAAAGTTATTTTAAGTCCCTTTGATATTTCCTCTTCTTTTTTTTTTAAGATTTTATTTATTTATTCATGAGAGACACGGAGGGGGGGGCAGAGACACAGGCAGAGGGAGAAGCAGGCTCCATGCAGGGAGCCTGACGTGGGACTCGGTCCCAGGTCTCCAGGATCACACCCCCGGCCACAGGCGGCACTAAACCGCTGAGCCACCGGGGCTGCCTTCCTCTTCTTTTTAATGCTCCTCAACTGTTCTCCATCTTTGAGCTCAATCTCTGATCCCAAACACAGACTTCCTCAGACTCTTGTCTTTCTTTTTTAATGTTAACTTTTACTAAAATCTAATATAAATTTAGTAAAGTGCATAAATAAGCATACAACTAAAGACATTTTCTACAGGGTACAGACACATGTATTAGCAGCCCAGAATTAAACATAACTAGAAACCTAAATATACTCATGTCTCTCCTCTCCAGTCTTTAGTGCCCCGTCCAGGGTAACCCCCATCCTGACTTCTAACATCGTGCGTTAGTTTTGCCTTTCTTACAATTTATATAAACGGAAACATACAGTGTGCTTTTTTAAAGCTCCTTTCAACTGACTTTCTATTTGTGGGACCCATTCACATTGAGGGTAATTAGTCTGTTCATTTGATTTGCTATATTAAATCCATTGTATGAATATCCCAGTTGACTTACCCATTCTACTGCTGATGGACATTTAGGTTGCTTCTAGTTTTTATTACTAATTATATTCTTGTACTTGTCTTTCAGTGAACGTACTAAAGGGAATCAGAACATGCCACCCCAAAGTATGCTGCTTTGGCATTTTGATTATTTTGACCTAAGGCACTTAAGAAACAGCAGATGCAGGAAAGCTCTCTGAATTCTCTCCTCTACCTAAAAACAAGTCATAAAATTTCCCATGAGAAAGATGACCTTTACGAGGAAGAGAAGAACATTTTTACCAGAGATTGGGGGTTCATGCCAAAATGGGCCTGTGTAAACAAACCCACTTAACTGATCTTTATCTTCCATTCATTCTGCCATGTATTTTCAACTAAAAAAAAGTGAGGAAAAGAAGAGAGGGAGAGGACTAGTTAATATCCCACAATTTACCACTACTAGAAGCTTAACCATTTCCCATTGTCTTTTTTGCTTCTCCAGAAATGTATTGTTCTTCATTAAAAATATTATACAGTCTCTCAAGCGCATCTGGTGGCTCAATTTTCCTATGAAGGCTCCCATGTGAACATAACAATATTAAATAAAATTTGAATGCTTTTTTCCTGGTAATCTGTCTCATATCAGTTTAATTCTTGGCCCCACACAGAACCTAAGAAGATAGAAACAAGGGTTTTCAACACTTACAGTTCCTACACCTTTAGAAGTGGAATGGCTGGGTCATAGTATATGTGCACATTTAACCTTAATAGATAATATCAAGAGGTTCCTCCAAGGGATTTTTACCAACCAAGCTATACGCCCAACAGCAAGCTTTGAAAATTTCACTTTCTCAAGAAGGAAAGAAGGAAAGAAGGAAGGAAGGAAGGAGAAAGAAAGAAAAAGAAAGAGAAAGAAAAGAGAAAGAAAGAAAGAAAGAAAGAAAGAAAGAAAGAAGAAAGAAAGAAAGAAAATTTCACTTTCTCCATATCCTTACCGACACCCAGATGGATGTGTAGCCCTACTTTTCTTTCAAATACATTTTTTTTTTAATAGTAACCATTTAAAACAGAAACATCCAGAGTGGAACAGGAAAGGTTTGAAAAGGAGGTGAGATTCATGTGGCTGAAAAAGTGAGTATGAAAAAGTGAGTATGGGGTGATGCCTGGCTGCAGGGAGCAGACTGAAGTCCAGGCAATAGGAGGTAATAATAATAATAATAATGATAATAAAAAGGTTGCTGAATTTTTCCACACACCAAGCACTGCTCTACATGTTCTATGTGTATGAATACATGTAGTTCTAAAACAGCCGTAAGATGGAACTACTATTACCCTTGCCCTACAGATAAGCGACCTTCCCTTAGGTTGCCATAATTTAAGTGGAACTGCTCACTGGCCATCTGCAAGTTATTCCTGGGGTTCCGTTTAGTCTGGTTTTATCCACTCACAAGTAGTAGGGTGGGTGGAAGAAGGGTCTGTGATTTGCCTCTTGCCCTGAGGTCAGACAAAATGCTTCCAGGGCTGATTTCTGTTAACTGGCTGAGAACCTCTTCACTGCAACTCTCAAACATGAACAAAGTTGTGAACTTTGTAAAACTATGTAAAATACACATTCACACCAAGAGGCTCGTGCCTTCCCTAACCCAGATTATGTTTCAGTCGCCCCCCTGGCCCAGGCTGTGAGATGAATATCTAATGGGTGGCCGCCCGGCACCCGGGAGGAAGGCGGCTTGGGCTCCGGTAAGTAGCGGGGTCCGGGACGGGGAGGGGTTTGCAGGGGTTAGAGACCATGAACACATAATTTTAACAAGTCCCCCTAATTTTTTTTATATAAGTAGGATTAGTCTAATTGAAATAGTATGGGCCTATTAGATTTCCAAACTTCTACTCTAAAGAGTTTTGAAATAAAAAAACCAGAAAACTGTTCCAATTAGCTGAAGGAGGTGGCATGTACAATGGGTGCCTTTAGGGTCATACCTTCTCCTTACGAAGTGGGTGGGTATAATGAGTTTAGGTTTAACTTTTTAAATGCATACATGCGGAGAGGCGGGGCAAGATGGCAGAGGAAGAGGGTCCCCAAGTCCCCTGTCCCCACCAACTTACCTAGATAACTTTCAAATCATCCTGAAAACCTATGAATTTAGCCTGAGATTTAAAGAGAGAACAGCTGGCACGCTACAGTGAGAAGAGTTCGTGCTTCTATCGAGGTAGGAAGAGGAAAAAAATAAATAAAAAAGCATCCACGGGGGAGGGGCCCCGCGAGGAGCCGGGCTAAGGGGGGCGGCGAGAGCTTCCAGGACAGGAAAGCCCAGGCCCGGAGAAGCAGGAGCTTTATGAATCTTCCCGGATGCAAAGGCGCTCACAGGGAGCTGGGGCAGGATCCCAGGAGGGGCGGGAGTGCCCTCGGGCTCCCAGGGGCACTAACAGAGGAGGGGCGTCCAGGGAAGAGCACGCCACACCCCGCGGCCGAGCTCCCTAAAGGGCTAGAGTGCGCCCCATGGGGCAGGAGCAGCTCGGAGGGGCTCAGGCGGCGGGTCGCGGAGGGGGCTGCACCGCCCTGGGAGTGCAATTCCAGTGGCGCAGGCCCTGGAGCCAAGGGCGCAGGGGGACACAGCCCAAGATCCGGTGCTCCCCCCAGGACAGGCAGAGGCCGGGAGGACCCAGGGCAGTGAGGACCCCGGCCACTAGGCGGCCCCGAGTTGAGCAGATCAGCGCCCTCCTCCCGTGGAGCATCCAGGCCCCTGCGGACTGGGAGCTGCGGTAGTTACCGTTGGAGCAGACTCCAGGGCTGGAGAGCTGGCTGCCGTCACTGTTGTTGTTCCTCCTGGTGTCACCTTCTACCTGGGACAGAGCGGGCTGCCAGGGGGAACAGAGGCCTCACAGGATAAACAGCTCCCACTGAGCCCTACAGTGGCAAGGGGTGGGGCAGCTCCCGCTGAGGCACACACCTCAGAATCAGCACAGCAGGCCCCTCCCCCAGACCGGCTGGAAGGACAGGGGAAGAGCAAGTTCTTGACCAAGCAGCACTGGAAAGTTCCAGGGGAAGTCTAGGGACTTACAGTATATAGAATCAGAGGATACCCCTCCTTGTTTCCTTGTTTTTTTGTCCCCCCCCCTTTCCTCTTTTTCTCCTTTTTCCAGTGCAAATTGTTTTTAGCCACTCTGCACTGAGCAAAATGACTAGAAGGAAGAACTCAACACAAAAGAAAGAATCAGAAACAGTACCTTCTCCCACAGAATTACAGAATTTGGATTATAATTCAATGTCAGAAAGCCAATTGAGAAGCACAATTCTAAAGCTACTGGTGGGGGCAGCCCCGGTGGCCCAGTGCCTTAGCACCGCCTTCAGCCTGGGGTGTGATCCTGGAGACCCGGTATCATGTCCCATGTCGGGCTCCATGCGGGCTCCCTGGGTGAAACCTGCTTCTCCCTCTGCCTGTGTCTCTGCCTCTCTCTCTGTCATGAATAAATAAAATCTTTAAAAAAAAATAAAATAAAGCTACTGGTGGCTCTAGAAAAAAGCATAAAGGATTCAAGAGACTTCATGACTGCAGAATTTAGAACTAATCAGGCCAAAATTAAAAATCAATTAAATGAGATGCAATCCAAACTGGAGGTCTTAATGACAAGCGTTACTGAGGTAGAAGAACAAGTGAGTGAATAGAAGACAAGTTGATGGCAAGGAAGGAAGCAGAGGAAAAAAGAGAAAAACAATTAAAAGATCACGAGGAAAGGTTAAGGGAAATAAATGACAGCCTCAGAAGGAAAAATCTACGTTTAACTGGGGTTCCAGAGGGCATCGAAAGGGACAGAGGTCCCGAAAGTGTATTTGAACAAATCATAGCTGAGAACTTCCCTAACTTGGAAAGGGAAACAGGCATTCAGATCCAGGAGATAGAGCGATCCCCCCCTAAAATCAATAAAAACCGTTCAACACTCTGACATTTAATAATGAAACTTGCTAATTCCAAAGATAAAGAAAAGATCCTTAAAGCAGCAAGAGACAAGTGATCCCTAAAGTTTATGGGGAGAAGTATTAGGTTAATAGCAGACCTCTCCACAGAGACATGGCAGGCCAGAAAGGGCTGGCAGGATATATTCAAGGTCCTAAATGAGAAGAACATGCAGCCAAGAATACTTTATCCAGCAAGGCTCTCATTCAGAATAAAAGGAGAGATAAAGAGCTTCCAAGATAGGCAGAAACTGAAAGAATATGTGACCACCCAACCAGCTCTGCAAGGAATATTAAGGGGGACTCTGTAAAAGAAAGAGGAAGCCCAAAGAAATAATCCACAAAAACAGGGACTTTATAGGTATTATGATGACACCAAATTCATATCTTTCAATAGTAACTCTGAACATGAATGGACTTAATGATCCCATCAAAAGATGCAGGGGTTCAGATTGGATAAAAAAGCAAGACCCATCTATTTGCTGTCTAAGAGACTCATTTGAGACCTAAGGACACCTACAGCCTGAAAATAAAAGGTTGGAGAACAATTTACCATTCAAATGGGTCCTCAAAAAAAAAAAAAAAAAAAACAATAACAAAAACAAATGGGTCCTCAGAAAAAGCAGGGGTAGCCATCCTCATATCAGATAGATTAAAGTTTATCCCAAAGACTGTAGGAAAGAATGAAGAGGGACACTATATCATACTTAAAGAATCTATCCAACAAGAGGACCTAAAAATCATGAATATTTATGCCCCGAATGCAGAAGCTGCCAAGTATATCAATCAATTAATAACCAAAGTTAAGACATACTTAGATAATAATACACTTATACTTGGAGACTTAAACATGGCACTTTCTACAATCAATAGATCTTCTAAGCACAACATATCCAAAGAAACAAGAGCTTTAAATGATACACTGGACCAGATGGATTTCACAGATATTTACAGAACTCTACATCCAAATGCAACTGAATACACATTCTTCTCAAGTGCACATGGAACTTTCTCCAGAATAAACCACATACTGGGTGACAAATCAGGTCTTAACCGATACCAAAAGACTGGAATCGTCCCCTGCATATTTTCAGACCATAATACTGTGAAACTAGGACTAAACCACAAGAAGAAGTTTGGAAGGATTTCAAACACGTGGAGGTTAAAGACCATGCTGCTAAAAGATGAAAGGGTCAACCAGGAAATTAGAGAAGAATTAAAAAGATTCATGGAAACTAATGAGAATGAAGATACAACCGTTCAAAATCTTTGGGATACAGCAAAAGCAGTCCTGAGAGGGAAATACATCGCAATACAAGCATCCATCCAAAAACTGGAAAGAACTCAAATACACAAGCTAACCTTGCACCTAAAGAAGCTGGAGAAGGAACAGCAAATAAAACCTTCCACCAGCAGGAGAAGACAGTTAATAAAGATTCGAGCAGAACTCAATGAAATAGAGACCTGAAGAACTATGGAGCAGACCAACAAACCAGGAGTTGGTTCTTTGAAAGAATTAATAAGATAGATAAACCATTAGC
Source organism: Nyctereutes procyonoides (assembly GCF_905146905.1). Taxonomy (NCBI): domain Eukaryota; kingdom Metazoa; phylum Chordata; class Mammalia; order Carnivora; family Canidae; genus Nyctereutes; species Nyctereutes procyonoides. Next base: position 35,202,526 of record NW_026575049.1, read on the forward strand.
CAGCCTTATTAAAAAGAAGAGAGAAAAGACTCAAATTAATAAAATCATGAATGAGAAAGGAGAGATCACCACCAATACCAAGGAAATACAAATGATTTTAAAAACTTATTATGAGCAGCTATACACCAATAAATTAGGCAATCTAGAAGAAATGGATGCATTTCTGGAAAACCACAAACTACCAAAATTGGAACAGGAAGAAATAGAAAACCTGAACAGATCGATAACCACGGAGGAAATTGAAGCAGTCATCAGTAACCTCCCAAGACCCAAAAGTCCAGGGCCAGATGGCTTCCCAGGGGAATTCTATCAAACGTTTAAAGAAGAAACCATACCTACTCTACTAAAGCTGTTTGGAAAGATAGAAAAGGATGGAATACTTTCAAACTCGTTCTATGAAGCCAGCATCACCTTAAGTCCAAAACCAGAGACCCCACCAAAAAGGCGTATTATAGACCAATATCTCTGATGAACATGGATGCAAAAATTCTCAACAAGATACTAGCCAATAGGATCCAACAATACATTAAGAAGATTATTCACCATGACCAAGTGGGATTTATCCCCGGGATGCAAGGCTGGTTCAACACTCGTAAAGCAATCAGTGTGATAGATCATATCAACAAGAGAAAAACCAAGAACCATATGATCCTCTCATTAGATGCAGAGAAAGCATTTGACAAATTACAGCATCCATTCCTGATCAGAACTCTTCAGAGTGTAGGGATAGAGGGAACATTCCTCAGCATCTTAAAAGCCATCTATGAAAAGCCCACAGCAAATATCATTCTCAATGGGGAAACACTGGGAGCCTTTCCCCTAAGATCAGGAACACGACAGGGATGTCCACTCTCACCACTGCTATTCAACATAGTACTAGAAGTCCTAGCCTCAGCAATCAGGCAACAAAAAGAAATAAAAGGCATTCAGATTGGCAAAGAAGAAATCAAATTCTTCCTCTTCGCAATGACATGATAGTGTACATAGAAAACCCAAAGGACTCCACTCCAAGATTGCTAGAACTCATACAGCAATTCAGCAGTGTGGCAGGATACAAAATCAATGCCCAGAAATCGGTGGCATTTCCCTATACTAACAAGGAGACTGAAGAAAGAGAAATTCAGGAGTCAATCCCATTTACAATGGCACCTTAAAGCATAAGATACCTAGGAATAAACCTAACCAAAGAGGTAAAGGGTCTATACCCTAAAAACTACAGAACACTTCTGAAAGAAATTGAGGAAGGCACAAAGAGATGGAAAAATATTCCATGCTCATGGATTGGAAGAATTAATATTGTGAAAATTTAATGTTACCCAGGGCAATTTACACGTTTAATGCAATCCCTATCAAAATACCATGGACTTTCTTCAGAGACTTAGAACAAATTATTTTAAGATTTGTGTGGAATCAGAAAAGCCAGGGGAATATTGAAAAAGAAAACCAATGCTGGGTGCATCACAATGCCAGATTTCAGGTTGTACTACAAAGCTGTGGTCATCAAGACAGTGTGGTACTGGCACAAAAACAGACACATAGATCAATGGAACAGAATAGAGAACCCAGAAGTGGACCCTCAACTTTATGGTCAACTAATATTCGACAAAGGAGGAAAGACGATCCACTGGAAAAGACAGTCTCTTCAAGAAATGGTGCTGGGAAAATTGGACATCCACATGCAGAAGAATGAAACTAGACCATTCTCTTACACCAGAGACAAAGATAAACTCAAAATGGATGAAAGATCTGAATGTGAGACCGGATTCCATCAAAATCCTAGAGGAGAACACAGGCAACACCTTTTTTGAACTGGCCACAGCAACTTCTTGCAAGATACATCCATGAAGGCAAAAGAAACAAAAGCAAAAATGGATTATTGGAACTTCATCAAGATAAAAAGCTTCTGCAGAGCAAAAGAAACAGTCAACAAAACTAAAAGACAACCCACAGGATGGGAGAAGATATTTGCAAATGACATACCAGATAAAGGGCTAGTTTCCAAGATCTATAAAGAACTTATTAAACTCAACACAAAGAAACAAACAATCCAATCATGAAATGGGCAAAGGACATGAACAGAAATATCACAGAGGAAGGCATAGACATGGCCAAGAAGCACATGAGAAAAAGCTCCGCATCACTTGCCATCAGGGAAATACAAATCAAACCACAATGAGATACCACCTCACACCAGTGAGAATGGGGAAAATTAACAAGGCAGGAAACAACAAATGTTGGAGAAGATGTGGAGAAAGGGGAACTCTCATGGACTGTTGGTGGGAATGTGAACTGGTGCAGCCACTCTGGAAAACTGTGTGGAGGTTCCTCAAAGAGTTAAAAATAGACCTGCCCTAGACCCAGCCATTGCACTGCTGGGGACTTACCCCAAAGATTCAGATGCAATGAAACGCCGGGACACCTGCACCCCGATGTTTATAGCAGCAATGTCCACAGTAGCCAAACTGTGGAAGGAGCCTCGGTGTCCATCGAAAGATGAATGGATAAAGAAGATGTGGTCTATGTATACAATGGAATATTACTCAGCCATTAGAAACGACAAATACCACCATTTGCTTCAACGTGGATGGAACTGGAGGGTATCATGCTGAGTGAAATAAGTCAATCAGAGAAGGACAAACATTATATGGTCTCATTCATTTGGGGAATATAAGAATTAGTGAAAGGGAATAAAGGGAAAGGAGAGAAAATGAGTGAAAATGTCAGTGAGGGTGACAAAACATGAGAGACACCTAACTCTGGGAAACGAACAAGGGGTAGTGGAAAGGGAGGTGGGCAGGGGGTTGGGGTGACTGGGGTGATGGGCACTGAGGGGGGCACTTGGGATGAGCACTGGGTGTTATGCTATATGTTGGCAAATTGAACTCCAATTAAAAAAATTAAAAAATAAATAAATGCATACATGCACATGCATATGTGTGTCACATGTATGCATATACATATATTTGTGTACATGTATATGTATGTTCAACTTCAATAGATACAAATAACACCATGTACATATATACATTTATATAGTTGATCCTCATTATACAGATCCTGTATTTTTGAATTCACTCACTTTCTAATAGTATTTGTAACCCAAACTAACACTTACAATGTTTTTGTGGTCATTGTGGACTTGTATAAGGTGGAGAAAAATTTCAAAATCTGACAAACAGAAAAATCTGGTAGGTTCCCAGCTGAAGCCAAGCAAGTGAGGCTCTGCTGCTTGATTCTGCTTGTCATGCATCTTTTTTTGTGGTCTATTTAGTGCCAAAATTTTTACATTTTTTGCTTTTTATAAGTGATTTTGCTGTTGAAATGCCCCCAAGCATTATGTTGAATACTGGCTGGTGTTCCTAAGCACGGGAAGGCTGTGATATGCCATAGGGAGAAAATACACATTTGAGGAGCTTTGCTCAGGTCTGATTTCGAGTGCTGTTGACAAGAGTTCAACGTTAATATTTATATATTAATAAATAAGGTGTCTTTAAACAGAAATATGCATAAAACAGAATTATGTATTGATCACTTGATAATAGCACTGTGCTCATGGGACCTACCCCTCAAAAATCCTTAGGGGCAATGATTCAGTATTTGCTAATATAGTCTTCACTGTGACTTTAGAGAACATGACTACTGGGGAGCACTGTGAGGCCAAGCCCGAGGCCTCTCACCTGCCTAGTTCCCAGACAGAGCTCTGAGTGTAGGAGTATCTCTCTGCCTTTAGAGCTTTTATATCAGCACAGGGCAGTCTCTTAAAAAAAAATATGTATTGAATACTGAATGATTGAATGATTCTGGACGATTCTGGGTTGTTTGATTGATTGTGCCCCCACTGTGCCTAGTCCAACCTGGAGATCTCCATTCTTGGCAAGTTGCCAGCTCCACAGCTACAAGGCAGTGGGTCTTCCCTGCACCCACAGAGACTTAATAGGAGCCCTCTTCCAGCCCTGTTCCACAGACTGAATCCAGATTCCCACATCCTACCAGCTTCCCTTCGTGGAAGGTAGTAGGAAAGCAAGAGAAGGAAAAACGGTCACAAAGTGTATGCTGTGTATTATCTAGCACAGAGGGAAATCTGGTCCATTATTTATGGTTATTTGACTCATGTGCAACATTTTCAATGCAAATGTTTCAAGAAACTTAAGTTAATACCAAGGTTTTCTACATTTCAGATAGATAATAAATCTGAATGTTCTTTTTCCTAAACTAAGCAAGTCAGGGAAGCATCAACTATATCCAGAAAGCATTTCTGTCCTTGGAAACCAGCTGACTCTGGTTCAGGCCATGCCAAGTGAGTGGAGTTCTATGTCTGAGCCTGCAGGAGAGTCTTGGTTGTGCTCCAGGCCAACAGCATTACTGGCCACAGCTAACTGAATTTTTCTTTTCAGGGAACAGAAGATAGGCTGTGGGTTCTTGGAAATCCTCCCAATGTCCCTCTGACTCAGTTAATCTTTTTTTTCTAAAGATTTTCTTTATTTATTTGAGAGAGAGAGAGAGAGAGTGAGCAGGGAGAGCAGCAGAGGGAGAGGGAGAAGCAGACTCCCCGCTGAGCAGGGAGCCAGATGTGGGGCTAGACCCCAGGATGCTGGGATCGTGACCAGAGCTGAAGAGAGACGCTTAACTGACTGGCACTCAGGCTCTCCTCATTAACCTTCTGATGAAGTAGATGCTTGAGTGTGATATTTCAGATTTTTTTGCCTTTGTGATCCTTGAAAAAGTTACGGATTTCCTTGTCTATGTTTAGACAAAGGGAAAAATCTTACCTATTTCTAAGTGAGATAGGTCAAAAGACCTAGTCTGGCCAAAAGAATAATTTGTTTCTGGACATTGTATGTGACAGGAGAGTGAGGAAATGTTGCTAAGCAACATTGCACATCCCTTCACAGAGCCCCATCATCACCTAGCAACAGGCTACCTGGTGTGACCTTCATGCTCCTTCTAAGTAGAACCACCAAAGGCATGGTGCCTGAGAGGTCTGCTTCCCTCCTTTCAGATCAGAGGCTCACTCTTGGAACAACTGGATTTACTGAGTGCTCATGAGTCAGTACGCTTGCTAGGGACTGGGGATAGATAGATCAATAGAGGAGGTTTCTGCCTTCAGTGAGTTGTTCAGACTGGTTTCAGTGGGAGGTACAAAAATAAGATGATTATACTACAGTGTGGTGGTTGCTATTTTAGGAAATAGAAACACTGCATTATCTAAACAGTTGACACCAGAGTTCTTCACTAAGAGGGAACTGGTTTCATTGGAAAAGTAACCTGATAAACTTGGGTCAGGATTTGGCACATGAGGGCATGAAGGTTGTCAGACAGAGGAGTTAGGGGTCAGTTTCTGAAAAGGGGGTACAAGAAAGGCAGGAAGTTACCCCAGCTTAGAGAAATCCTAGCTGGAGGACTAGTTTATTTTTTTTAAAGGATTTTATTTATTTATTCATGATAGAGAGAGAGAGAGAGGCAGAGACACAGGCAGAGGGAGGAGCAGGCTCCACGCAGGGCGCCCGACGCAGGACTCTATCCCAGGTCTCCAGGATCACGCCCTGGGCTGAAGGTGGCGCTAAACCGCTGCGCCACCCAGGGATCCCTGGAGGACTAGTTTAAAAAGTGATGTTGATTTTAAGTGCTTTGCTTTTATTTTTATTTATTTTTTAAAAGATTATCTATTCATGAGAGACACAGAGAAAGAGAGGCAGAGACATAGGCAGAGGGAGAAGCAGGCTCCCCACAGGGGGCCCAATGTGAGACTCAATCCCAGAACCCCAGGATCACGACCTGGGCCTAAGGCAGATGCTCAACCACTGAACCACCCAGGTGTCCCAAGTGCTTTGCTTTTAAAGGCACTTCCCGTGACCCATAAACCTTCAATAAACATTCTGCTGCTCATAACAGAATTCAGTTCACTGTTACTGTGAAGGGAATGATCAAAGAGAAAAGGCCTCAACCCATATTGAATTGACATCAGGGCAGAGGTACCAAAATAGCTGCAACATATAGAGAAAAGAACAGTTTGGCCAAGGCTGGAAATTAGCACAGTTGTAACTTTGAGAACGCAAATTCAGAGAATTTTGGGCAGGACACACACTTCCAGTCTGACAAGCTGGGCAAGGGGACCTGAGTCAGTCCTATACAGATCTTAAGGGGTGGGGGGAGACTGGCCCAGATGGAGCTGTCCTTTATCACAGGTAGGGGAGAAGCTTCTGATTGGCTTGGAGAGTCAGGAAAAGGGGAGTCCAGAGGAGGGGGCTCCCAAGAGAGCTGAAGGAGGAGAAGATGAGGAGGTGCTGAGGAGAAGCAGCAGGAGCAAAGGGCCACCTGCAAATTGGGGTATCAAACCTCAGAAAATGGAGAACTTGTCACAAAGCAGTGGTGCCTCATGTAGTAAGGAGTGGAACAGAGATGGAAACCTGAGGTAATATCCCAGCTTCTGAAATGACTACTATTATTTTTACTCAAATTTAAATCTCACAGCATGTATAATCCTGTCCACCTTCAAGAGTGTCATGGTGTCTAAAGATAGGTAGGTAGATGATGGACGGGTAAATAGATATATAGATTCAGACGCCAAAGAAAAACCCACTACTGTCTCTCTCCACATGTATCCGCAGATCCCCATCCCACGCCCAAATCCCAAAACTGTGATCAGCCTCTAACTGTGGATGTGCCCATTGCTCAGGGAAGAATTCCACTACTGTGTGAATGAACACACTGTGCTATCTTGCCTTCCAAACTCAGAGTTTGCAAAGTACTTGTGTTATAATATCTTGCTTGCCTCCGTATACTGGGGTCAAAAAAAAATGCTTCCTTTTCTTTGCATGGTTAGGCTTACAACCCCTCCTTCAGCTGGAATTTCCTGAGCCTGTCATATCCTGTCAGCTCTATGGCTTCTGCTCTGACAAAGGTAATCCCGATGCTTAGGGCAAAACTAGTGTTTTCTACCTGACAATGCTGAATAGATAGAAAATTTACTTGATAATATTGCGTGGCCAAGACTCTGGGTGTGTTCAATGTGTCTGCACATGTCTGCTGCTTCCCTTTAAGAGCAACAGTTAAATTGCATTCAGCAAAGTTATTTAGTCAGTGGAAAGGAAGGGCGGGTGGGAACACGTCCAGTATGATGGTGGAGGATGGTGCTGGCAAAGGCTGCCCTATAAAGGGGTTATGAAGACGCTGAGGAAGAGTCTGGCCCCATTTTTACCTGTGCTTTCCAGGGTCATGTGAGTGGGAGTAGAGAAGCACAGAGTGCAAGGTCAGGAGGACAAGGGCCAGGCAGAGTGACATCATATTAGTTGGCACTGGTTGTTGCCAGTTTGTTGTAAAAGACTTCTCTTGAGTTCCTCACACACAAAGCAAGATTGTGGTGGATGTTACACTGGAGGGACTTCCTTGTATATAAATGTTTGTGGGAAGAATAAATGCATGGACAACTTGGATAAATAGATTCAGTCTTCCTCAATGGCCATTGTAATCTCACTGATCCGCACATGTGCCTGTGTTCCCATAGGAACCAAACAGTTCACTTCACGGTGAAACATTAACAACTGATCTGTAGAGACCTCACAGATCACTGAGCATGTTATAAGACCAGAAATCCACCTGGGTTGTCTGGTGGTTGGACACACTTTCAAGCAGATCCCACCCTAGAGAAAGAAAGACACAGCAAGCAAGGGGGCAGGGATTAAGGGGCAGCCACTTAGATTGTTGTGGCTTCTTGCTCTCCTTAGAATCTGGCTTCTGCCAATTGGTACAGGAACTTGGGAACCTAGTATTCTCAGTGCACCAAGGAAGAACATAGAGTGGAAATTTAGTTCACATTCCCTGGATTTATAGAGCAGAGTGCCGTGGGAGGTATATGGATGATCTTATCGAGGGGCCCACCTGACCATTTTCCACTTTGCCAAGTTTTCCTTTTGAGTTCGGAAGGTTACAGATGCTCTTCAGTATCAGAGGAAATAAGCACTTGAGGACCTTTATAAATGTAGTTGAAAATGAAGTCCAGGCAACCAAGAGATAAATCAAAAGTAAAAATTAAGGGAGAGAGAAGGCATGATAAAAAGACTGTTAAAGAAAGATGACCCCATATAAACAGGGTTAAGATTATGCTGTGGTAGAAATGGTGGTTTCAGAATAAAATGTAAATCTCAACAGTATAAGGCTGGCAAACTCTGGAGGATAGGAGAGAGAAGGGAAGAGGAAATCCACAAATATTAATTTCATAATATTCATAACAAGGAGTTCACAGATACTACATTTAAAAGAAATGCTTTCTTAAAAATGCTTTTAATAAACCCTTTCCTTAATTTTAGTGGGTTTATTTTAGAAACTAGTATTCTTTTTAAAGTGAGAAAACATTTATCTGAAATTCAGTAATTCTTTCAATTTTACATTTTTTTTCTGCTAAATTCAAGTACACTTACATTCGATGCTTATTGTTTAGAATAGGATGTATGCATTAACTGTAAAAACTAACACAATGAAGGGCTGCCATCAAGGTAGTACTAAGAGTGAAAGTTATTTCTTCACACAGGGCATGAGGAGGTATTTGCAACATAATCCCAACAAATTAATGAGAAAAAGACAGACCACCCAATTTTTTAAAAATGGGCAAAAGACTGAAACAGGCACTTTACAAAACAGATATGCCAAATGGACAATAAAATACATAGGAAGGTGTACAACCTTATTAGTATTCAGACAAATGCAAATTAAAACCAACTGAGCAATGTAGTAACATTACTCCAGGAGAGCTACAATGAAGAAAGAAAGGAAATAAAAAAACCTTTGCAATGTCAATTGTAGACAAGGTTGGAGATCACTGGAATTCTCAGACATTGTTCATAAGGGTAAACTGATACAAGTACCTTGCAAAACTTTTGGCTTTTTCTGATTAAGTTGGGCATATGCATGCTTCGTGAAACAAATATTCTATTCCTGGGGAATACCTAACAAATGTACACATATGCTTGCTAAAATAATGACAAGAATATCTTACTAGAAAAAAAAAATAAAAAGAAAAAGAAAAAGAAAAAGGGATCCCTGGATGGTGCAGCAGTTTGGCGCCTGCCTTTGGCCCAGGGCGCAATCCTGGAAACCCAGGATCGAATCCCATGTTGGGCTCCCGGGGCATGGAGCCTGCTTCTCCCTCTGCCTGTATCTCTGCCTCTCTCTCTCTCTCTCTGTGTGTGACTATCATAAATAAATAAAAAAAATTTTAAAAAAACGAATATCTTACTAGTACTTATAACAATCCCAAACTGAAATAAACCAACTGTCCATCAACCATTGATGCATACACAATTTTGGAATGGAATGGAATACTATACAGGAATGAAGATAAATTATAAATATATGCAATGATGTTCATGATGCCCACAAATATAATTTTGAGCCAAAGAAGCCAGACACAAAATAATACTTAATGTATGATTCATTTTATTAAAAAAGTTAAAAAGAAAGGGCAAAACTAATCTATAGTGTAAGAAGTCAGGATAGGAGTACTCTGGGGAAGGAGAGAACAGTGTGATTTGAAGGACTGTTAGCAGGGAGACAGGAGTGGAACTTTTAGGATGCTGATGAGGTTCTATATTTTAACCTAAGTGGAGGTAACACAAACATATCATTTTGTGATAATTCATTGCATTTATTATTTTAATTTGTTCCCTTTTCTGTATGTATGCTATACTTCAAAACAATGCTTTCAAATAAAATTAAAATTAAAAATAAGATTGTAGTATCTCATTTTGGTATACTTATTTTTATCTATGTTTAGGTATTCATTAAGAGATTTCTGTAAGAATGTTCACTCAATAGTCTTGATAGTTCTTTCTGGGTTTTGGGATTTGGGGTGATTTAAAATGTTTTGTACTATTGCTTGGAATTCTATAATGCACTCATCATTTCTGAGAAATATAATGACATTTTGTTACAAGCAGATATCTTACCCAGTGGAAGGATGGGCAAAAACCAAGATGTATTAGAAGAGGAATAAATGTAATGAGGACTGCCCAGCAACAGAACAGAATGGTCTGGTCTGCAAAAAAGCCACTTTCTCACCTTGTGTCCACACAGAAGAATGAAGGGTCTTCATCACCTATATGCCTCCCAGATCTCAGAGTTAATACATTTGAGGGGATGACTGTGGCTGCCTAGTGATATATGGGAGGCATCTCAGTGTCACAGTAGCATTTTCCACAAAGCCAATTGAAAGAGGAGCTATTTTTGGAAATGACTCCTAGATATGCCTGGTCTCTTTGCTGATGTGGATTCTTGTTAGCTTTAACGCAAAAGCTGTTCCTTAATTTGGACATTCTGTCAGCCTTTTTACCTTTTGCCTCAGGTGTTCCTGGCCTAAATTTGTGGCTGATTTCTCTTCTATCTGTGTAGTACTTCTATAAGTTCTGCAGACATTCTGAGCCACAATTTCACTTTTCTCTCCTTAAATAGGTGTGAGTTTCAGCATTGCCATTAGCTACACATTAGGTCAGTAGAGTATTTTAAATGATCTCCTTTTCAGTATTTAACAAACAATGAGGCACTTGCTATATACAAGAGCACCACTCAACACTGTTATACTCTAGAATGAAGCTCCATAGGAAAGATTTCTTAAACCTGTTTTGCTGATTTATCCCCAACACCCAGGACAGGAACTAAGGCACAGTAGGCGCTAAAATAACTGTTTGCTGAATGAATGAATCACCATCCTTGCCTTCAAGGATCTCCAGCTAGTGGAGGAGGTTGAAATACACTTAAATAAATAAGCAAGGTGAGGGATTATGTGCAAAGTGCTGTTGAGAACCAAAAAGAGGGAAACAGTAGGTCTTTGAGGATTAGGAAGACTTTTGAGCTGGATTCCAATGAATGAATAAAACTTTGATAGAATGAGAAATGAATGGAAGCCATTTCAGGTAAAGGGAGGAGGCCATATAAAGGCAGAACAATAGGGAAAGGCAAATGTTCCTGGTACAGAAAGGACAGTAGGAGGAGGTGAGACAGAGGAGAGACTGTGAAGGATTTTGAACCATGTTCTAAGAAATTTAGGTGGATTCATAAGTGGCAGATGGGAACAATTGAAAGCACTTATCAAAGGAGTAATTGGTTAATATTTATATTTTGGAAATGGAATGCTGTGGCACCGTAGATGCGTTGCTTGAAGAGAATGAGACAGGAAGCAGGGAACCATCAGGAGCTTTTCCATTGGTATGAGAGAGAGGACACAACTGAACTAGGCAGCGGAATGTGAAAAAGCACAGTTTTGAAAACTACTTTAGTTCAAGTTCTCTGAAAAGTAGATGCCAACATTGTATTAAACTTATCTGCAAGAGATTTACTGGGGGAGACATGTGTGAAAACTAAAGGTGGGGTGAACCTTTAGACCATAGAACAGATCCTATCTCAGTGAAGAAGAGAAAAGGAGGAGGGCTGGGGAGGAGAGTCTTAGATTCAGTAGAGATCTAAGAAAGTTTGTGCAGTACTGATGGGAAGTCCTTGAGCCAAAGCTGCCCTCTACAGAGCCCCACAACTAGCAGGAATGGGCCGTGCATGCTCAGTCACAGGTAGAGTGGCCCGTAGGCAGTGTGGGCTCAGTACAAACACAGACATGGCCCCAGAAGGGGTCTTCAGCAGCTGGGATCTTTAGTCAATCATGTTCCCTGAAGCAGAAAATAGGAGCAGTACATTTCCATGGCTACCACGAAGCCTTACTTGAAGAAGGAGAAGCTTACTCAGAAATTTGTAGGTAGGTTTCTAAGTGGGTGATAATACAGAGGAAGGAACATAGTAGAAGGAGCAAGTTTCATTAGGGATGTTAGTGAGTTTGAACTTTGAATAGGTTTAGTTTGAGGTTCCTATGGGGCATCCAAGGCATATATCCTGAAGATACTTGGAAATTAAGGATGAATGTGGCAATAACTTACAGCTGTTCAATAAACCCTATGTCCCTACTTCCTGGGCTCATGACCTGACTACATTTCCTAGCTTTCCCTGCAGTTAAGTGTAGCAATGTGAGTGAGTTCTAGACCGCGGAACATAAACAAAAGTATGTGTCACTTTCATTCCTAGCCCTGATAAGCTTCTTCCCACTCCCTCATGCCCCTTCCCCTTCCAATATTGGCATCTCCTTCCAGGACAGCCATGAAGCTACATGTTGAAGGTGGCAGAGCTTCCATCAACGTGGGTCACTGAATGACTCCATGGAATGGAGCCCTTCTGCCCCCTTAGCATGGGCATGGGTGTTTCCTTGAGCAAGAAATACATTTCTATCATGTTTCAGCCATTATCTATTTATCGTATATTTACTACAGCAGATAAACCAGCCCTAACCAACCTAATGAATCCTTACTAGGATACTGAGGTCCAAGAAGAGGCCAAAGTTAAAGATGTAGTTATAGGGAGAGAATAAAAATGAAAGAAGAGAGCTGAAGACAGACACCAGGCTAATATCTTCTCTAAATCCAAAGGCCAAGGTAGATGACAAGGAGCCAGGGAAGGAGAACAAGATGTCAACCCAGACTGTGAGGAGAACCAGTGTTATTACCACTGTTTTTCAAAAGAGTAAAATGAGGTTCTGAGAGATTTGTCTAAGATCATTTGGTGGCAGAACCAGAACCAGCACTCTGCTCCTCAGGCTCTCAACAGCCTGTGTTAGCGTGCCTGGGACAACACTGGGCAGCCTGGCCAGCTGACTGCTCATCCTCTGGTTCCCCCCACTGCCTCCTGGCTATGGTAACTGCTCGATCCCTCCCTGTAGGCTCTGCTCTTCTGGACTTTAATTTCCCTATGCTAATCCTGACTTGAGACAAGAGCTAAGCTCCTGCTGCTTATTCTGTGCCCCCATCTTGTGCTCCAGTTTAGCCATCTGGACATCCACTTGTGCCTGAGACTCAGCCCCACCTTGTGCCTCAATTCTCACAGCCCCTGGGCTGTGGTTTGGCCCTTGGCCTCAAGAGCCTCGTCCACCTAATCCACCAAGAATATCAGTCCCCACTCATACTACCTTTTTGTTCTCTTCCTAGTCTTCAAGAACTGGGCCACTGCAGAGAGACCCTATATCCAGGTTTCCTGGGCCCTCTCCTCTACCTCATCTGTAGCCTAACCCTCAGCCCTGGGCTTTCACACTTTGTCTGCCAGACAAAATCTTTGTACTCAGTCCCTGCTGCAGTGGCTATGTCCCACGCATTACTGCCACTGTCTACCCAGCAGCAAGTCCCAGACCACACTCACAGCCATCTAAGGATAAATTAGAACATTCCTCATCAGAAGACAGGGCTGTAATAGTCACCAGCATTCACTATTGAAATGGAGCCCAGGCCACTGGGGTGCTAGTTTTCTTCCTGGGATATCACTGATGTCATCTGTCAGTCTCTGAATAGTTTTTAAAAGATTCTTTTGGGCAGCCGGGTGGCTCAGTGGTTTAGTGCTGCCTTCAGTCCAGGGTGTGATCCTGGAGACCTAGGAATGAGTCCCACGTCTCTGCCTCTGTGTGTGTGTGTGTGTGTGTGTGTGTGTGCGTCTCATGAATAGATAAATAAAATCTTTTTTAAAAAAATAAAATAAATTAAATTAAAAAATAAAAAGATTCTTTCATTACAACCCAACATTGTTCTAAAAGGATCTCATCACTAGATATCATGGTAGTCTATTTAAACGAGGAGAGAATGTTGTGATTCTGATTTATATTTGTTAGAAATGAAATTATTTTATTCAGGGAGAAAAAGTGAGAATTAGCTTATATACCATCAATTTCAATCTGTGCTATTTTCAGAGTTGTGAAGTTGAGGTAAATGTTCCACATTAAGTAACTAATGACAAACTCAGCTAATTTATGCCTTTGGAGATTTCAGTTAACTTACGTTCCCTTTTAAGAACATACTCTTCCTCTCCCTCAATAATGACACCATTCTTAATTACTAATAGCTAAAACATACTGACCAAGAATTTATAACCAATTTAAATATTTATTTCAAGTTGAACTTCACTCTGCACACTTCTTGGATTTTCTTTCTATGGCAATATAGAGAAAGAACATGGTTGGGAGTGTCTGCTTAACTAGCAGCTGTTTGGCATGTTAAAATGCAGGGATGTCTGTGTGTACCCACAGAGGATGATCGTTAACCATTTAGCAGTTAGGTAATGTCTAGGTTTGTACTATTCATGAAAGCAGAGTATCCAGAGATTGTTTCTAAGTTACCTGAAATGACCTCATCTTTCAAATCATATCATGGATTTTCTTGTCCCCAGTGTTGAAATGATTGGTTGTAAGATCATCCCCATTCTATAATTAATTTTTACCATCTGTCTTTTTTGTTCTTCACTGGAGATCTTGATTTTTCCTACAATTTTTCTACATTTCTAAATTCTTTCCATTATCCTAACAGAATCATAGTAGATAATTTTTTATGTATTTCCATTCCCTTGAGGTCGTACCTGCATTCATTAAAATCCAAGTGAAGAAAACCCAGAATACTCACATGATATTAATTGGTGCAAAAGGACTAGTTAATTCTATAATTGCTATCTAGTTATCATATGAAATATATTTCAGAAATGACTGTATAATGATAAGGACCTGAGCAAATGAAGCTGGGCTTGCTTTGGAATTTTATTTTATTTTATTTTATTTTTAAATTTTTATTTATTTATGATCATCACACATGCACAGAGAGAGAGAGAGAGACACAGGCAGAGGGAGAGGGAGAAGCAAAGCAGGCTCCATGCACCGGGAGCCCCACGTGGGACTCGAGCCCGGGTCTCCAGGATCGCGCCCTGGGCCAAAGGCAGGCGCTAAACCACTGTGCCACCCAGGGATCCCTGGAATTTTATTTTTAAGAAAAGGGGTTGAAAAATAAAAGAAAGAGAGAAAGTGGTTCTAACAGATAGTAGATGCTTCTCTCACTCCAGAAACACTTGTTCTGCACCTCCTCTCTACTGTGTCCTATGAGGAATAGAGGGTGAAAGCACATGGCCTGTACCTACAGGATGCTCATGGCATGGTAGCAGAGATGAAGTAGGTATATAAAGAAAGTATGTTAAGCAGAATAGGATCACTCTACTGAGGCACAGAAGGAAGGTGACTCCCCTTAGGGACTTAGGAAGGGCTTGTGGAGATTTCACCTGAACCTGACTTTGAAGAATGTATTCACAAATGGAAATTGGTAGGTCTGGAAGGGCATTCCAAATGGAAATATCTTCATTTTACAGTTGAGAAAACTGAGGTACCAAGGAAGTCAGGCGACCCAAGGTCATGCAAATAATAAATGGTAGGCCCAGAATTGGAACTCCAAGCTGATTCTGAAAACAAAATTGTTGTTTTTTTTTTTTTCCCAGTATATCCAGACTTCCATTCAAATTACCTCATTTAATGCAATGATGTATTAGAGACATTTTTTTCTTCCTCAGGTCAGGATATTTTGGTTTTAAGGAAGAGAGACCATGCAAACAGTTTAAGTGCAAAAGTGGTTTTTGTTCTGCTGGATTTTCTTTTCCTCCTTTATTTAAAAACAAAGATATAGGGGCCTCTTGAGGAACCAATGTGGGAAAATAAGCAGAACATTACATTTGCTGACACCCAAGAAAGGCCCAAAGGATAGGTGCTGACACCCAGTGAAGGCCCTTTTCACTCTCTCCTTACAGTCTCCCTAGTCTGCTTCTCCTCATTTGCTCTATTCTTCCTCCATTCTTCTCTTCCTCTGAAGGAGTCATTTTTGCTTCTTCATCAGTGTATCTATGGCCTTCAACTTTCCCGAACCTGAGGAGCTTCCGCATCTTATCCATTTTCCTTTTCAAATGAGAGACTTGATTGGAGCAATTCTTTTTTCTAGGTAGAGCCCTTCATTGCCAGTCATTTGTAAGCTGCTGATCTGATGTCCTCCTTAGTTCCAAAGAACTACAACTGGAAGCAGCAGTGGAGTAGAGAATTATGGTTCATGGCCACAGGGTAGTGTGTGATAGAACACTGTGGTAGGGGTGCATTCCCTACCCGGACTACTCCTGACTGATCCCAGAAGTGGTCCCAGAAATTTAGAGATTCAGGGATTCTGAGAATGCTTGCCTATTTGATCTTGAAAGCAGCTATAAGCTTTACCAATTCTTTGATATCACAACGACGTATATTATAATCCACGCTGACTTGAGGTAAAAGGCCATTGGAGAATAAGACTTTGAGACATAAAGGAGCTACTATACTTGATAGTTTTGGTAGTAACGATGGTTGTGTTAATAATGAAGAAGGACTGACTTCTTCATGTGGCACTGGAGAGCTTATATAGAAGAAAGTGCTAAGCTCAGGGCTTTAAACTCTTGGCTCAAGTCAGAACACTGTCAAAGAAATGGAGAATTTCCATGATAGTGCTAATAGAACTTTCTATTTTTATATCACACGCTGAACACTAGATCAAAATCTCATTGTACAGGCTTCTGAATTAAAAGACAAGTGCAACTTTCAGTGATGTCAAGACTTATATTAAGGTTAGGTTATGTTAGTATGGCATGTGGGACCTTGAAACTGAGGAGAAGAAATTTGGACAGGTTTGCAAAAGTCTAAAAATCTTGCACCCCAAAATCCACTAAGCCTTTCTTACCAGTACAAACACCTCCTTCTATGCCATTTGAGACCACTCATCTGACATAATAGGCTTTCAAGGAAAAGCCTGTTCTGAAGATTTGCCATCACTCTGCTCATTCTCTTCAAACCTATAGTTAGATTAAGAGCCATGCATCCTTGGTATATTCCTAGACATAGCTTATACAGCAAAACAACAGCAAGATTTTGCCAAGTTTATATCCAAAAGAATATGAGATGGATAATATATGGGACTGGACTACATTTATTAATGTGGGTACTATTATCCAATGTTCTGGGCTTCATGTACTAGTTTGGAAGCTGGAATTAGCTCTACCAGTTTGATTGGTTGGTTAACTGTTGGTTGACTGTCAGCCCAATAGCAGTCTATATTTAACAAAGTGGAGGGGCTCAAACTTCCCTGGAATAATGTCAAAGACTTAGAAATATGAGAAAGCTGAAAGGAAATTATTTTGTGCAACTCACTTACCCACCACCTGACTATGTCTCCCAAGAGGACCCAGAGACTGACCAGAGACTGATTAAGGCTTTGAGAAATGCTCTGGTAATGAGAGGACCAGAAGCCTTGAACAGCCCTGTGAGAATGACAGTGGGAAAATTTCCAGTGAAATGGGCTTTCTGGTTCACTGGGAATGATGGGGCCCTAGGGCAATGGGTCCAACTGAGAGTGCTTAACCAGCAGACAAGTTGGGTACAATTAACTATAATGTGCAAAAGGAAAGACGGTTTTAAATTTGAACTGCTGGGATCTTTTCTTTGAAAAGAAGCATGGGCACCCTATTAAAACATTACATTACATAAGCAGAAAAATTCTAGGTCAGCAGAAATATAATTCAAGTAACCATAAAAGGAAGTTACTTCTCTTTCAATTCCCAGACCTTTGCCAGCTCACAGGAGCTCCAATCCCTTGATGAAGAGAAGACAAGTCTCCTCAAGAAGGAAACTTTAGAACTATCAGAAATACAATAATATAAGTCTGCCTCCAAGCCATCCCCAAAGGGACCCAAAGTCATTTACCAGAGTGACTGAGCATTAAGGAAAGAGAAACAATGAGAGTTTTGAGGGTTTACTAAGCACCAAATATATGTTGATATTAATCTCTGGAAAGCCAAAATATCCCCATGTTCTACCATTCAGAGCAAATCTGCAACATATTCTACTCACAAACTGTTAACTTCTGCTTTTGAGAAACAGCTGCTGGTCTCCTACTGAGCTCTGGTAAAGACTGAAAGGTTGACCACAGGACACCAGGTTAGTAGGCAGCACAACTTCCCATTATGAACTGGGTGCTATCTGAGCCACAAAGTCATACAGCTGTGCATGCATAGCAGGAATTCATTTATCACGTGAGAAATGCCTTCTTCTTTTGATGCGTAAGAGTCTCTTGGTCAGAGTAAAGTTTTACAAGATACCATGATGGTAAAAAGAGCATTCTTTGAGCCCATGAATAGTGGGACTAACAGAAGCATTGCAGGCAGGGAAAGCAAGCCCAGAATTAGAAATAGTTTTCTGTTGTCTTGAGAATAAATTTCTTCCCCCTCCATGATGGAAAGGGATTTAATATAATCAACATATCACCATGTTGGGCTGTTACCAACCCCCTCTTGGAAATGGTGCTCTATTGGAGAAGAAGTGTTGACTTCTACCATCAGCAGATTGGACACTCAGCAGTGGCAGTAGGCAGATCAACCTTGGTAAAGGATAGTCCTCATTGTTGGGCCATCATCCCTGTTGCTATGGCCATTTTGTACCTGGACCAGTGAACAAGCTGAGGAGAAAGCTAATATGCACATATTAATATCATTACGTCTAGCTGACTTTTCAAAGTCTCTTCTGCAATAGATGCCATTGAGAAGTTATCAAACGAGACACAAACATCATCATGTTCCATCCATTCAGAGAGATCAGACCTCTTCTCTAGATCTCCTTGTCAAAAATCTTCCAATTTTGTTCTAAGTCCCCAGTCAACCAGCCAAAGCATTAGCCACTGTCTAACGATCCTTACCTCTGACTATCTCTCCTGTTCAGCAAAGAACTAAAAATCCTGTCCATTGGGAAGACTTCTCTTTACCACTCTGTCTTCCAGGCCCACCTTGAAAGGGGCTGAATGCATCAGCAGTCAATTTCTTGTTGGTGCCACCAAGTTCTCTGGATATATTGGTAACCAGATCTAAGTTTTTATGTCCCTCTCATATGGTCATAAGGTGTTTCTATGAGGCTTAAGTTTGCGGGGAGGAAGGGGCAGCAGTGCAGCAAAAGTAGGCATCATGAGACACTGTGCCTTCTCAATCTGCTTAAGCCCAGTCATATATATATACATACATATATATTAGACCAGGTAGAAAACAAAATTGGAAGAGAGGAGCTATCCTACAAAATACTCTCATCTGGGGAGAAATATATGGTGCTATTTTTTTTTCCACAGCAGGAATTCACAGGTCCAGGGATCAATGGTTGAAAATGTTAAAGAACCCTCTCACCATTACCTGATACTCTATCACCATCCTTAAAAACTTGCTCTGAAGGTTTAGAGTTTTGGGTTGTCAGGCGGGGAGAGAGGAGGGAATGCTTTACCAGGGGATACACAATATTCCAACTATATGCAAGCTGAAATGTGGCAATTTGGGGCCTCCTTATACCACTGCCTCATAACAATAGGCAGATACAAAAGGGAACTTAATAAGCTGTCTGAGTAATGTATCCTGAATTCCAAGGGGATGTTAGGTTGGTGCTGTATAGTAGGGATAAGAGAGGACCAGGTTTGGCACCCAGAGGATTTAGTGGGCTCTTCTTAGTACTTCTATGTCCAAAACTAAATCTAATAGAAAACTGCAGCTGTCCGTTAAAGGTAGGACCACTGAGGACTCAGAGGACTCAGAAAGAAAGGCTTGTGTCATTCTAACAGGTAAAGAATGCCAACCACATGATGGCAAAGGAAATTTGGAAAGGATGGTAGAAAAAGAAAGTGATAACATGGACCTCATGATGGTTACAGAGATGAGAACTATAATAATCTTAAACAATAAAATGCAATGAAAATGTTGTAAATAAATACAAATAAAAACATACAGAAATAAGTTTTTAAATTATATATACACACAAGTCCACTTTATCTGTTGCCTATTATTTTAGACAAGGAGAATTGGTGGTACTTAGCCTGTATAGTTCGTCGAGCCCCTCTGAAGCCATATCTGGATCTGACCAATGGAACTATATATGCACATTGAGATGGATCCAGAGATCGCTGGGGCTTTGTGTCTCTCTCTTTGAAGGGAGAAAATATCTTAAGGAGAGCCTGATCCTGGTAGTTGCATTTAATGACATTATTGTATGGGAGTTAAATATGTCTAGATATATGAGAATAGAGTGAGCCACAGAAGGAGTGGTTGTGTCAGTTATTTTTCATCTGTTTTCATACCTTCCCAGCCTCCAGCGGGGTCCACTCTATGAGACTTCATTTCCCAGACTCCCTTGCAGACCTCCAGTTAGGATTGGCCCATGGGAACTGGCCAGAGATTGGCAGGAAGGAAAAGGAGAGAATCAGGATACTCCTTTTCCATTTTCCTTGCTCCTGAAGTGTCTCCTCCTAAATTCTAATTAGGTGGCTTCTCCCCCATAATCTCAGTTCCGCACATACAGGTGGTCCTGGCTTTTGGAGATCAGGCTTCTTGTTGTTTCTTTGTCCTTTCTGCCCTAGGGAAGTAGTGCTTCCTGAAATTACTAATGTCTGGGATACGTTGCCCTTCACTCTGCTCTATCAGCTCCCTAACCCGTTGCTCCTAATTCCCCAGATTAAATTCTCCCTGTTGATCTGTGTGATTTAGGCTCTTTGCCAAGCCTATGTGTGCTGTCACATCACTAGAATGTACTGTGTTAAGTCTTGTGAATTTCTATCATCTGTTTGATTTTTGTTTCCCACAAAATCCAAATGAGTACATGCATTTGTAAACTGGTTAAAAAAAGAAATCAAATTCACACACATCAGTGCCCTGCGAAGAACATCCAGAACCAAGCTTGCTTTGGGAAGCTTTAGGACTATTGCAGGCTTGCCCAAACAAAAGATCACAACTGTCTTGTAACAAATGGCTGCATTCTAGAATTGTCCTTTAATCATGTCTAGTATGACATGCTAATGAGGGAGGGGTCATGGCCTCCAAGGAGCTAATTATCAGTGTGGTGGCTTTTCCAAGTTCATCTCTGCTGAAGTAGCCATTCTTTTCCCTTAAACACACAGGAGGGAGAATCTTCCTTAAAGGAAAATTGTGTTCTAGAAATTAGCTTAAAAAAAAAAAACTCAGACCCACCGAGCCAGGGATTTGAATTTCAACATAGTTTCCATCCAGTTGGTTCACATTTGCCTTCAAGTCTGGAGAAGCATGGTTCTGTGGTAGAGAGGTTTTTACTAGAGCAATTTAAAAACGTGACAATGGTCATGGCTAAGCATTCAGACTGTTGAGGTTTGAGTCTGGATTCCAGCACTGACTGTCTTGGGCAGGTCATGGCTCTAATGGAAGAGCAGAAGGGAGTTCTGGTCCTGTGGGCCCCATGCAGACCTGGGAGAGCAGCTGCATAGGGAGGGCACACAGCTTAATTTGAATCAGGGTGTCTCCTCTTCCCCCCAAACCCTGTAAGCACAGAGACCACCACGGTCCTTCAGAAACCAGAAATACCAGCACAGACACCCATTCCCTCCTCCTTCCTTTCCAACAAGGCACCACCCCAGGAGGCACCCATAACCTCAGCTGTAGGGAGACCCTGGTCAGCTGAAGGCCTGTGTGCTCCTTCCTTAAAGAAGGTGGGACCCTTCCCCAGAGGTCTCCAGCAGCCTCCTCAGTATAGCCCATTAGCTGGGATCAGTTGCTGGCCCTTGCAGAACTTGCCTGGTGAGGCAATAAGCACAACAACAGGCTGAGGACAGACCAAGATTTCTCCACCAGGGAAAGGTCACCTTTCCAAAGAGTGGATTCCTGAGCATAACTGGGAAGAAGTGGCTCTGCACATGGGAAGGCAGCCACATACCTGCTAGCAGAGGTAAAGCACTCTGATGTCAGGGTGCACGGGGGGGTCTTCCAGGCCAGCTGAAAGGGGCAGGGATGAGAAGCAGAGGAGTAGGGGGAATCCAGGGCCCCATCTTACCCCAGCTGTACACTCTCAGGGCCCGTAGCCTACCTGTCTGCTGCTTTCTGGGGAGGTGGGAGCCTCAGGAAACATTTCCTGCCTGACCAGAGTCCAGAGGAAGCAGTTTGCATCATTCTGGTCGAGGTAATTATCATTCCCCAAGTCCACAGGACCAGAAACCAGTTATTCCTCTTTCCCAGAGGCTTCGAGGGGTAAGGATGTGGAGGGGTATAAGAAATGTTTCTATTTCCTCTTCTCCGGTTTTGCCCTCTGCCCCCAAAGACCACAGGCCAGTAGTTTGTTGGAGGCATTCCCAGGCATGGGTGCAGGAAAACCAGGCTGTGGAAATTCGTGTTTGCTTCCTCAAGCACATTGGAGAAGCACTTTTCATTCTGCACGATTATTTCTCATGGCCCCAGTAAGAAGAACAATAGGCAGAAAAACAGACTCAACCTGATGGAGCTCCCTCAGATGGCTGAAGAGCAGGCCCTCTGATTGAAGCAGCCAGCCTCAACAGAGAAGGCTTGAGGGCACAACAGGCCTGGTGTACTCTGTGGTTGAGATCAGAAGCTATCCTCGTGTGCCCTCTCTTACCAGGGACTCAAGGTGACTATTAAATACAGCCACCATAAAGGCCCTTTCCCAAACCAGGGCTCATTGATCCACTTCTGGTGAGGCATGTAGGGATGGTGTAGGGGCCAGAGGTCTTTGAGAAAAATCTCCTCCCTCTTGAAAGGAAGCTCCAGGGAGAAACTGGGTCTCCTACCACAGGCAGTTTCAGTGTCTGTGCCCACACCTGCAGTCCTAGAGGAGATCCATCTGAACATAGCAGTCTAAGGATGGCAGAGTGCAGTGATAGAATGAACCTGGATCCCTGGTGACATCACTAAATGACCATCACACCTCTGGAAAGTCATGTGATAAGAGATAATAAATACTCTTCCTAAGAAAACTTGGTTGGGAATTTTTGGTGACTTAAAGCTGATAAGAGTCTGAAGTCCTCCTAATAACAGACTAGCCATGCTACTCACACCGAAAAAGCAACGGTTTTGCCCTGTGGCCAGGTTATCAACATTGTCTTGCATCTGTATGTTATTTGTCAATGCACATGGTCACAACCACTACTTACCTGCTACTGTGTTTGGGGGTTAGCAGAGGGAGGGAGCACTCATTCGTCCATCTTCTGATATTCACTCAGAGATGAAGAGGGTGTTCTAGTTAGGACAGCAACCTCCCTACAGCAGTTGGATCATATATCTCTCTGAGCTTTTGAGAGGATTGCGTTTGTAACACACCCATCCTGACCCCAGGAAATGGTGACACATGAGAGCCTGACTCCTCCAAGCATTTGCAGGTGACATGCAGTTACTGCCAGTGAGAACAAAGGACATGCTTTCACAGCTGCACCACTGCCCGCCTCCCCAGGTTACACCTACCAGAGGGCTGGAGGGTGTGGTCTGACCCACTGACTGCACTCCAGCCAGGTGAACTCAGACTGGCTTTTCAGGTCATCTATGAGCACTCAGGCCGGACCCAGACCCCTCCCTAGGCTTTAATTTCCAACTGGCTGCCTCACCTTTCTATTTGGATAAGCATCTCAAACTTAACCCATCCTAAAATATAATCCTTGGTTTCTCCCATAAAACTTGTTTCTCCTACCTGATCATCTCCATAAAGACAAGTTGTTCGAGTAAAAAGCTGGGGATCATTTGTTTGTTAACATACTCCATGAAGCAAACCAGACAAAATTAACTGGTGATGTTGGAAAGCAAGCCATGGCTCTTGCTGAAAGGGTGGATGGGGCAGGGCTTGGGAGGGGCACAGAGGGGCTCTGGGACCTGGTGAGGTTTTCTTTCTTGGTGTGGACAGTGGTCATCCGGTGTGTTCACATTGCAACGATTCATTGAGCAGCCGTAGCTCACCCCCTACTCTCCTGTCAGAAGAGCAGACAAGACCAAGGATATTGCTTTGCCTTGTTTGAAACATATTGGTTTCTTTTTTTAAAAGATTTTATTTATTATTCTTGAGATACACACAGAGAGAGGCAGAAACATAGGCAGAGGGAGAAGCAGGCTCCATGCAGGGAGCCCGATGTGGGACTGGTCCCCGGACTCTAGGATCTTGCCCTAGGCAGAAGGGAGGTGCTAAACCTCTGAGCCACCCAGGCATCCTGAAACTTATTGGTATTGACAGTATCTTATATTTATATGTTACTCTTAGATTTTTAAATGTTGAACCTACTTGTATATGTTATTTTTAAACTTTATTTTAATATTCTTTGAAATTGTTACATATTAATATTTCTATTATTGATTGTCCCAAAAATATTAGCATGTCATGTGAAATGACTTGGAACATAATCCTTCAGACAGGACAGAAATTGAGGCACTGTGGTGGCTCTTTTGCCAGGTGGCCTGAGTTTGAACCCTGGTTCTGCCATTAAGTTTTAAATTGGATCTTAGCTTCCTGATCTGTAAAACGGGCATGGTGATTATAAATACAGCATTCAAACGCAATACTGTACATTCGGAATGGTGTCTGGCAGGACATATAACATTAGCTCACTCTTTTTTTAAAAAAAAATTCTCTATGAAAAATTTCATTCATATTCAAAAGAAGAAGGTATGGCATACTGAATCCCACACATCCAAAACCAGGCTTCAGTGATTATCAACACAGGGCTGGGCTTTTTTTCATCAAGACTTCTATCTGCTTCCCCTTCCCAGCCAGACATAGTACCATTTCATCTAAATATATTCTAGTGTTTATATCTAAAAAATAGGAACTCTTTGAAAATGTAATAGGGATTCATTCCTGACTGTGTTCCCTAGCATCCTCCATCCACTTCATCAGTAAGCCTGAGGATGCTAACCCCAAAATGAATCTTCAGCTTGGGCCTTGTTCTTGGCCTCTACACCTTCTCCTGGTCCAGGACTCCATTGTTGCTAGGATTGCTACCTGGTGTCTTACCTCTGCCTCTTGTCCTCCAACTCATGGGTCCATTCTCCACAAAAATGCTTCTAAAAGATGTAAGTAAGATGATGTCATTTTGCTACTTAAAATCTTCCAGAGGCTTTCCACTGCATGGAAAATATTTATCCACAGATTCCTGCCAGCCTTCCCTCAGAAGTCAACCCTGGTCAGTCTATTATTTCATCTTCTCTGCTTTCTTCCCTAGATTCCTCTGATGTGTGATTCTTGCTTATTTGCCCACTTATTGCTTATTGTCTGCCTCCCCTAACAGACTGTAAGCAACTCCAGGGCAGGGACAGGGGTCCCTTGTCATGGCCACAGGGCTTTGCATGGGAAATGGAGTGCAGTAAGATGACCAAGGAGGGCTTGTGGAATGACACTTGTTTTCAAAGTCTGAGTCACACCTATGCTCCAAAGTCTTCCGAGAGGGAAGGGCATAAAAGCAAGTCTTGTTTTGTTCTTAGGCTTTAGCACTGCAAACCTGCTGAGTTGTGCAAGTGACTTCCATTTTTCCTTTCCTCCCCGCTCCAGGTGCCAAGGCCTGCTAATCCTCTTCTGGTCTCCCTGTTGTATTTTCCCAGGTGTTCTATTCATAAGATATAAGTTACTAATGACACTGAAATGGAATCATTTCTGTTTCAGAATTCATTCATCCAGTTCATTCACTCCATCCAAGAGGGTAGTCCTGAGGCTAGAGGGCTGATTCAAAGCCCACCCCTCCCTGAACTGCCACTTAAAACTACTGTCAGGATCAAAATGGTAACTCAGGTAAGTGCTGCTAATAGCACTGGTACAGAAGTGCTACTTAGTACTGGTTGTGAGTATTCATTCTAAGAACAAATATTTACTTGTGAAGAATGGGAGTCTCTTGTAACAAGCATTTGAAAGTTCAAGGGTTCCTCTTGAGTCATGATATCACAGTATGCTACTGTTTTACCCAATGCATGTGCTTGTTTACATTAATAAACTAGTAGTAAGCACCTGGCATAGTCACCAACTGTATTAGGTACTGGAGACAGAATAGTGACTAAACTGATGTAGACACCCACCCCCACCCCCCCACCCCCAGGGAGTTTACATTCCAGCAGAGGAGACAGACAATTAAACATTCCCACAAATACTTGATTCTGTAATTTTAGACAGACTCCTCTCAGTCTAGGAAATCAGGGAAATATTCTCTGAAGAGGTGATAGTTAGCCAGTCAGGCTTTCTGCAGTGGCTCAAAATAGCCACTCCTGGAACTGCTCTGTATGACTTTCCACCTGCTAACTGGTTTGTTAATAGTTTTCCCTCTCTGACCTTCCTTATATATTGTCTTCATGAATCTGTGGTCATTGTTCCTGACAGCTGTACAAAGTGAAGCCGTGTTATTAGGGCTCCGCTATCCTATTTGCCTTACTAATTTGCCTCGGAGTATTTTTTTATTCTAAGGGATGGAAAACCACCTACCCTAGCAAAAGGGATAAAGGAGGACTGAGTGATAAGGATGTGCATTGTAGATCATGAAACTCACCACAGCTTCATGGGAATATCCCATGATATTCTGGAAATATCCAGAACCTAGAAAGCTGTTTCCAAGTACTGCTCCCAGCCACACGGTCTGCCTTGTCTCCATTTCCATCAGTACATGGCCCATTTTGTGTCTTTGCAAACTGTTGACCTATAAGGGGGCACCAACCTTTTCAACTCTTTGCCTCAGGCTCCATTATGGCTGCTCAGCAGGGCCCCGGGCTTGCCTTCCATGCCTTGTGATCTTCGAATATGTGTGTGCATGCACCTGTGGAGGCATCAGCCCAACCAAAGGCTCTCCTTACTTAAACACCATTCCTCCACCCCAGCAGCGATCCCTGCAGGTCACAGCTGTCCCAAGTGACCCCCACAAGCACACATCTGAACACACAGCCCACACTGCACCGAGCACAGTAGATATTGCCTGAGTCTGCTGGCCACTGCCTAGGGGATATGCCAGCCTGGAGACAGGGGATGGCTGTGGCTGTGTATGCAGAAAGAGTTAGGGGTCCTCAGAAAAAGAAAGATGAGACTTAGCTCTTGTGACAGAAGAGAAGCCCTTTTAGGTCCCTGGCTATTTTCCATGATCTATCTGCCCTACCTATCTGCTCTACTGGCCCTAGCTGATTCTTGGGGAACTTCCTAGGAGGTGTCAGAGTTACAAAGAAATGCAAAAATCTCAATAGTTAAGGATTTTAAGGGAACAGAGGGAGTGCAAAAACTAACAGCTTCTATCAGACCAGGAAATAGCTTAAGAATATCAGAGATGATAAATCAGTAGTGAAACTCCGAATGCCCTGCATTCCTTACAGAGATAAGGAGCCCAAGACCCCATCCAGTTTATACCAGCTCTGGGAGCATGCCCATAGCCCCTGCCCCTTGCCTGCTTACCCCTGCTTCATTATAGTGTTAGTCACCACCTAACATATGTATGCATGGGTTTTCTAAGTACTCCTGTGCAACTTTATGCCTGCCTTTACATGTGATCACAGAGCTCCTCTGAATATTCATCCTAAATCCTAAATAAAAAGAACCTGCTCACCCCTGTTCAAAGGGTGAGTCACAGTTGGGACGTTATTCCCTGTAATCTCCTTATTTGCTGCAAATAAAGTTCCTATTGTGTGACAATTCCACCTGGTGTAGTCTCTACCTCTAACTTACCAAGGTGTGAACTCATGTTCCTTTGATTTGTACTTCGTGCCTTCATGGGCTCAGGGCATTTAATTCCCTGCACACTGTTTTTAAGCCTCCCTTACCAAGTGAGTGTCAAGTCTGATAGAAGCTGTTAGTTTTTGCACTCCCTCTGTTCCCTTAAAATCCTTAACTATTGAGATTTTTGCATTTCTTTGTAACTCTGACACCTCCTAGGAAGTTCCCCAAGAATCAGCTAGGGCCAGTAGAGCAGATAGGTAGGGCAGATAGATCATGGAAAATAGCCAGGGACCTAAAAGGGCTTCTCTTCTGTCACAAGAGCTAAGTCTCATCTTTCTTTTTCTGAGGACCCCTAACTCTTTCTGCATACACAGCCACAGCCATCCCCTGTCTCCAGGCTGGCATATCCCCTAGGCAGTGGCCAGCCAGACTCAGGCAATATCTACTGTGCTCGGTGCAGTGTGGGCTGTGTGTTCAGATGTGTGCTTGTGGGGGTCACTTGGGACAGCTGTGACCTGCAGGGATCGCTGCTGGGGTGGAGGAATGGTGTTTAAGTAAGGAGAGCCTTTGGTTGGGCTGATGCCTCCACAGGTGCATGCACACACATATTCGAAGATCACAAGGCATGGAAGGCAAGCCCGGGGCCCTGCTGAGCAGCCATAATGGAGCCTGAGGCAAAGAGTTGAAAAGGTTGGTGCCCCCTTCAGGTTTTTATGCATTTTGTAAGGACTTTTTCCCCAGAATATTAAAGTAGTTAAAAAAATATTGAAAATTTTGAAACAGGTTTATTAAAACTCCCAATGTTATTTTAAGTTTAAATATTTTACTTAGGGCAGCCCCAGTGGCTCAGCAGTTTAGCACCACCTTCAGCCCAGGGTGTGATCCTGGAGACCCAGGATCGAGTCCCAAGTCGGGCTCCCTGCATGGAGCCTGCTTCTCCCTCTGCCTGTGTCTCTGCCTCTCTCTCTCCCTCTCTGTGTTTCTCATGAATAAATAAATAAAATCTTTTAAAAATCAATATTTTACTTATACTCAAAGCAGAATTATCATTTTCCTTTCCAGGCTTTGATAGAAATAATCTCTTTAATAATATTTTATCAAAATTGTTAGCCATTTAAAAATACATAAAAACATGAATATAGGGGCAGCCTGGGTGGCTCAGCAGTTTAGCGCCGCCTTCAGCCCAGGGCGTGATCCTGGAGACCCCAGATCAAGTCCCAGGTCAGGCTAGTGGGGCTCCGGTGAAGGATTTGCAATGCCAGCCCCACTCCCACTGCATTCCTCCTATCTGTCTCTAAACTCCTTTACTTTGCAAGATTACCCCTGCACTCACTTGGTAAGGGAGGCTTAAAAACAGTGTGCAGGGAATTAAATGCCCTGAGCCCATGAAGGCATGCAGTACAAATCAAACGCCCGTGGAAGAATTTTGCCAGTGGACTGAACAGTAACTTCGCCACTAGCATTCACTCTGACATTTAGGATCCCACTGGCTTTTGAATCAAGGCATTGTCGTTTGGGGCCACACAGTCCGGGAAGTGAACAAAAGCTACCCAGAGTTAGCCTTGCATTGCTATTCCTGGGGGTGGGAAAGAATACGAACAAACCACCCAGGGAAAAGTCCCTAAAAGTAGACAGTGTGCACAGAGTGGTTTCTACTGACTTCCTCTTCTCTTTATTCTAAGTGACAGGTTTGGACCTTGGCAGTGGATAGGGTCCTGTGATCTAGAAATCAAATATTGACAAGCAGCTGAGGAAACAGGGCAGGAAACAGAGTCCAGGTTTGGATAACAGTTCCACTTCTTTGGAAAGTGGAGTGCTGGCCTCAGCTTTAAATTCCAGTCCAAGGTTGCAATGAGGCAGCATTGCTGCAACTTTCCCAGCAATGTTCTTGGGGTAAACACTGGAACCAATCCAAAGCTCCTGTCATTTGAATATGGTTACTGCAAAAGCCTGATTTTCTTTTTCTGCCTTACAGAAATTTTGCAGATGATTTCTTAGTACTCATCTTAGATTCTGGAACATTCTAACTTAATACAGACTACTTTCCTTCAACCATGCTCTCTCCCCTAGTGACCTTATTTGATCCTGTGGTCTTAAATACCATCCTTTGGCTAATGAATCCTACTGTGCACTCCCAGCTCCATCATCTCCTCTGACTCCAGAACTGAATGTCCAACTGTGGATTGACACTTCTAAGCACCACCTCGAACCTCAGTATGGCCAAATCTCAACTTCTGAGAGCGCCTCTCCCAGTCTTCTTCTCAACAGGTTCATAGCCATCCTCCCAGTTGCTCAAAGCCAAAAACCTAGGAATCATAATTGGTTTTTTTCCTAATACCACTAGAAAACAATTCTCTACTCCTCCAAAATATATTCTGATCATTCAGTTCTCACTAATTCACTGACAGAACCAGAGTGCAAGGCACCTTCACTTCTCACCTAAGTTAACATGTTGTGAAAGCTTTCCTCCCTCCTTCTCTCTCACTTATTTTTACTCTTTTTATGTTTAAAAACTCTTTACTATGGAAAATTTTAGACATCTAAGAAGTAGAGAGAATAACATAATAAACCTCCATAAACCCATCACCCAGCTTCAAAATATCAGCATTTTGCTCATATTATTTTTATTTTTTTTTTACACAAACACTGGTATTTTGTTTTATTTCAGAACACTTAAAAGCAAATCTCTCCTATCATGCCACTTTTTTTCTGTAAATACTTTAGTATGCATCTGTAAAATTAAGAAACAATTACCATAGTACTATCATATCTAGCAAAATTAGCCATACTCCTTTCATACTGTACGTATTATCTTAAAAACCTATTTTTACAAATATTTTGGTGGAATCAAGATCTAAACAAATTCTACATATTGCATTTGGCTAATTTGTTCCTTAAATCTCTTTTATAATCATCTCCCATCCCTTTTTATGCCATTAATATGGGGGGGGGAACCTAGTCATTTGTCCCGTGAAATTTTCCACATTCTGGATTGATTGATGACATCCTCATGATGTCATTGAAATTGTCTCACTGTTCCTGCTATTTCCTACAGGAAAGATGGTAGCTAGTTCTACAGGTTTTATTAAGTTTAGGTTATATTTTTACAGCCAGAGTACTACATAAGTGGTGCTGAAAACTTCTTTCTGCATATGCCAGGGGGTATAATGTCCATAGTTTCAGTTTTAGTGCATCTATGATTGAACGGTAGGTTCAAGTGTCTGACTTATATAAGTTATAATTCAGATGCCTTCAAAACGAAATTAATGGAATGATGCTATAATTTTTAAAATTCGGTGAGAACCCTATTTGGTGATCCAAACCCAGAGTCTACACAGTAAGTGGGAAGAACGAAGCAATGTGATTAGTTGTGACTGGTTGAAGATAAGGGATAGGGATAAGGACATAGCAACAAGGCATTCAAAAATCACAGGCCACCTGCCTCACCATTGGGGTCAGATACTGAATGGATGCCATCTTGAGACGGGCTCCTGACCTTGGCATGCATCCTTTTCTTTCTCCCGGGTATGACCCTCACCCCTACTGTACCAGCCCTATGTTATGTCTAGACTGGGGGAGCAGGGCACTTTGCCAGAAAGGGGATTTTGCTGATGTTACAGTGACTTTTACATTCTACTTTAGAGAGAAAATGCCAGCTACGTCACAGGATAGTCAGTACTAAAAAACTCAGTCTCATTAAGAGTGGGCCAGTCATCTCTTGAATGTTTTAGAAAAATGATGAAACAAGATGTTTTGAGTTCTGAGAGTTTAAGAAAAATTGGTCAAAAGAATGTTAGTCATCAAGAAATTGAGGATGAAGGGGAGCTGACACTTCTAGGCTCTTAGGAAGAGGCAGATACTAGAGTTAAGTCTTTTTAGCTTTAGTGTCTTCTTAACAACCCAACCCATCCATTCACTGCAGGCCATACCCGAAAAGAGATAAGGTCAAAGATACATTCCCTAATGACCCTCATATAATAAGGGATAATCTATGAGTATCAAGAGGAAGGGATAGTACTTTGGAAGGGAATAGACTAAACCTCGAGGCTGCCAACTCCCAATAGCATATAATTGCCCTAAGATTAAGTGGGCCTATAAACTGCATTACAAGTTGTGCAGAAAGACGTCAAGTTAAACTTAGCACATACTACCTTGTTGAATTCCCATAACAAACCTATGAGATGGTAGATATTAATCATCTTTATTTTGCTGATGAGCTCAGAGAAGTGAATCAAACTGATTTAAGTCTCACGCTAGTAATATGTTTTAATTTTTTAGATGGATATTGTAGCACTGTCCTCTGAAAGGCCTAGAAACAATGATAGACCCAATAGCTGTGTGGAACCTAGATGTCTCTATGGCGTTTCTCACTAAAAACAAAACAAAAAATGAGGTTTCTAGAGAAGTGTCCAATTCCAGGTGTGGGGAAGGAAATGAACAAAATGAATTTGGAACATTAAACATTGTTGTCATATTAGAAAGCAAAGAAGCAACAGGGGACTACTAGAGGTGTGTTAAAGTGAGTGGTTAGCCAACTTGAGAGCCAAACAAAGGTCAGAAGCAACAGGGGACTACTAGAGGTTTGTTAAAGTGAGTTTGTTAGCCAACTTGAGAGTCAGAAGGACCCTCTCAAGATGGCTATGAAAGTTAGAGCATCAAAAAATAATTAGGGAGGTTCATAAACCTGTGAAACCCACAGTGAAACTGTGAAAGCTCACAGTTCACAATTCATAAAGATATCTTTAAAATTCTATTCCCTGGCACTTTTGGAAGATTCTAGGAAACTATTTTGTTTGGAAAAACTGGCAAATAAAGGGATAAAACCCATCCTTCTTATATAAATTATATTTCAGTGTAACTGAATAGTTATTGAGAAGAAATTTCTCTTTACTGAAGTATTCCAGCTAATAATTGAAGAAGGAATGATAGAATTAGAAGATAACCATTTGGCAACACTTAATGAAATAGCAGATCTGGGCATGCATCTTCAATACCTGGAAACTGCACACTTATAGGTACAGATAATAGATTATGTTATGTTATATTTCCTGATAAAAGTACAGAATACCGCTTATGAAGTGTTCTCAGTAAAATGGAACTTGAATATAACCAAGACTGTCAGTATGAATACCACTTTCCAGGACATAAGGAGACAGGAAATAAATGACACCACTGGGATGCAGGTGGCAAGATCTTTACAGTGGGAACTCTACAGGAAAAATAGCCCAATATCTTCAGCAAACAAATAGAAGCTATAAAAAAATTTTTTTTGATGCAGTAATTGGGAGAGAAACTTATCAATTAAGAGACTTAACACATATTGACCAATTGAAATTCATGACCTAATTAGGACTCTGTTTTGAAAAAACAAACTATTTAGAAATCAGAGAAAAAGAGGGAAATTTGAACACTCTGAATATTTGATGATATTAAGGAATGATTGCTGATACTTAGGTGTGATAATGATATTGTGACTATGTGATTGTGTGTGTGTGTGTGTACACATATACACATTTACCTTTTAGGGACACAAAGAAGCTTTTCTTTAATTTTAAGTTTTATTAAGAATTTAAAAATCTAAATATTTTGGGGCACCTGGATAGCTCAGTTGGTTAAGATTACTTAACGATTACTTAACCAAACATTCAACGTTTGATGTCAGCTCAGGTCATGCATGATCTCAGGGGTCCTGGGACCAAGCCCCACATCCAGCTCCACATTCAGCGGAGAGTCTGCTTAAGGATTCTCTCTCCCTCTCCCCCTGCCCCCTCCTGGTCAAGCTTTCTCTCTCTCTAAAATAAATAAATAAATCTTTAAACATATCTAAATATTTCATAGAAGACTGAGAAGGCTTCCTGGGCACTACACCCTTCTGCATTTAATACGTCCACATCCTCACTGAGACACACCCTGATGACATGCAACTTGGCAGCACTGTGTCTCTATTTTTACAGTTTGTAGGAAACAGCCTTTTAGATTTCAAAATTTGTATTCCTAAATTACCATCAGCAGTTTTAAGCAATTTCAATAATGCTTATGAACTCTACTTTTTCTGACGTCTGAGATTTGCCTCAAAATAACATGAGACAAGGGAAAGTGGTAGGAAAATAAATGAAAGAGGATTTGACACAAAGGCTGATAACTATGGAGCTTGGCTTGTGGGTTCATTGGGGCTTATATACTTTTCCATATTTTTTACATGTTCCAAAATGAAAAGTTAGGAATAATAACAACAGCTAACCAGGATGGGTTATAGTATTCTTGGTTCTTAGGACATACAGTCTTTTGACAGCAATTCCTATTTCCTGCCTTGTCTTCTACTTCTCAGAAGTATGCTTTTTTCTAAGCAAAGCGGGCTATTCATTGTCTCCCAATGTTAGGCACAGACCCCAGACTTTGAGGACATGCATTATATTGTCCTGTTGCTGGAACCGACCCAACGGTGTACATGGTCCCACAGTCTGTCTCCTCTAATGCTTCCCATTTTACAATACACTTTTTCCTCTGGTAACATCAGTAACACATTAATATGTGTATCGCACCTTTAGCACTGACAGTGTTAGTTACCTTTCTGTATACATGTGACTTTCCTCCCTATCTAGGATATAAGTCCCTGAGCCCAAAACCTTGTCTTGTACTTTTGGTATACACCAAAGACTTAGCACTATGGTCTATAGTAAGTGATTAAAAATAAATATGACTTAGTTAAATAGCTGTAATGGCTCAGATGCTAGAGGTAGAGCCTTTGAAAGGAAAAAGATGGTGATATCTGAAAGCAAAGTTAGGAAAAAGAAAAGCAAGAAGTGAGGCAATCTGCCCAGAAGAGGAAAAAATTTACCTGGTGACGGCCTCCTGAATACTTTGAGCTTAGCGTGGGAAGATTTGTCTTTTGCCCTTAGAGATAATATTAGCAGATTTTCCCCAGGGCTCTAAGTAAAGTATCATTTTATGCACACACAAGGGACTTTTATTTCCTGCTTACAGCATAACACTTCTGTCTGCCAAAGTACACCCTGAACCACTCATTAAATGGACATTACTCAGTTCCTTTTATTAATCCTAATTTCTTTCTAAAATGAATCTCAATTAGCCAAAGGGAAATAAAGAAAGATTATATGAGAAACAGAAAGCCTGCCTCTGCCATTTATATGACTGGCTAGGATACTACCCCTTTGTTCTCTAATTCATTTTTTTTAACGCGGCAAATACAAAAAAACATAAAATTTACTATTTTAGTCATTTTTAGATCAGTTCAGTGGCATTAAGTACATTCCATTGCTGTGCAACTATCACTACCATTCATCTCTAGAACTTTTTCATCTTGCAAAACAGACACTCTATTACCCATTCATTACACCCCATTCTCTATCCCTTAACCTCCTGGCAGCCACCATTCTACTTGCTGTCTCTGTGAACTTGACTACTCTAGGCACCTCACATAAGTGGAATTTTACCATATTTCTCTGTGCTTGGCTTATTTCACTTAGCATAGTGTCTTCAAGGTTAATCTAGGTTATAACGTATGTCAGAATCTCACTCCTTTTTA
The DNA here is from genome assembly GCF_905146905.1 of Nyctereutes procyonoides. NCBI lineage: Eukaryota > Metazoa > Chordata > Mammalia > Carnivora > Canidae > Nyctereutes > Nyctereutes procyonoides. The sequence continues at coordinate 35,237,400 of NW_026575049.1, forward strand.
GGTTGAATAATAGTCCATTGTTTGAATATATTACATGTTGTTTACCCACTCATTTACCAACGCCATTTGGGGTATTTGTACCTTTTAACTATTGTGAATAATGCCACTATGAACATTGGTGTAGAAATATCTGTTCAAGTTCCTATTTTTCAATTCTTTTGCATATATACCCAGCCCAATCCATGTTTGGAAGCAAACTGCTTGCAGTTATACTTCCTAGGCATCCTAAGGAATATTTCCCTTCTCCCTTCTCTTATTTTTTCAGTTATTCTAGAAGATTTATCCTCAATCTCTAGCTTTTGGTAAGCCCCATATAAAAAGCAACAGTCTCTAAATGTCAGAAGATTGTTGGAGTTGTTTTGGAAACAGGAGCCAGGCAAGTATGGATGGGTGCTGAGCCATCTGATTCAGTCCTTCCTGCTTCACCTGGGCCTGATTTAGAATAACAGATGCTTCAGTCTCCAGGCTTGAGGATTTGGAATGACTGTTCAGTAAACAGCAGTAGGACAGGGTAAAAACAGAGCCCAGGAATGTGAGCCTCCGCTTGAAAAACGGCTGAGTGTGGCTGTGATTCACCGGAGCGGGAGGCTGGCCACCCAGAGTTAAGGGTTGCAGTGACATACTGTGCTAATGCAGCATCACGAAGGCCCTCAGTGACTAATCCACTCTGCCCTTCCCTGGCTTGACTTTACCAGCTTTTAGAAAAGGGATCTTGTAAAACATGTTTACTCTTCAGAGCCATTGTGAGGAAAGATTAAATATTAAAAGAGATTTAGGGGCGCCTGGGTGGCTCCTTGGTTAAGTGTCTGCCATCTGCCTTGGGCTCAGGTCATGACCCCAGGGCCCTGGGTCCCAAGTCCAGGCTCCCTACTTAGGGTGAGTCTGCTTCTCCCTCTCCCTGCTCGTGTGTGCTCTCATACTTTGTCTCTCAAATAAATAAAATCTTTTAAAAAAAATACAAAAATACAAGAGATTCGGGCTTGGAAAAAAAAGAAATCATATAATTCCTAAGTATTCCTGTGAGTGTCCCACTATGGTTAATGCACTCCTTCAGGAAAAAATAGAAGAATGAAGAGAGAGGAAATCCCCAGCCCTTTCTGAGCAGAAAGTTCTGTGGATTCTTTTCTAATCCAGTACTGTTAGAAAACAGGAGTGACCTGTAGTAACCTTTTGTAAAAGGCTCCTTTAAGCCTCTACCTGACAATCCATTTCCTCACGTGATTTCTAGAGTTCAATAACTACTTTTTTTTTTTTGAGATATTTTTATTTATATATTCATGAGAGAGAGAGAGAGGCAGGCAGAGACACAGGCAGAGAGAGAAGCAGGCTCCATGCAGCTAGCCCGATGTGGGACTCGATCCCAGGTCTCCAAGATTACACCCTGGGGCGAAGGCAGGCGCCAAACTGCTGAGCCACCCAGGGATCCCCAGTTTAGTGGTTTTTTAGGAGAACCAGTCCTAGTGGCCGAGATCAAGCCCTAATCAATGAGCCATTAAAAGACCTTGAAAGGGACGCCTGGGTGGCTCAGTGGTTGAGCGCCTGCCTTCCGCCCAGGGCGTGATCCTGAACACCGGGATCAAGTCCCACATTGGGCTCCCTGCAACGAGGCTGCTTCTCCCTCTGCCTGTGTCTCTGCCTCTCTGTGTCTCTCATGAATAAATAAAATCTTAAAAAAAAAAAAAAAGACACTGAAAGACAATAATATTGTATTATAACCATTAACCTTGCTAAGAGACTAGAACTTGATGATTCCAATCACTAAAAAGAGAGGATAATTATGTAATGTGATAGAGGTGCTAATTATCACTATAATGGCAGTCATATTACAATACATAAATGTATCAAATTATGTTGGGCACCTTAAATGTATATAATGTATTTACCAAAAATTTTCTATTTAAAATAAATAAAACTGGGACACCTGGGTGGCTCAGCGGTTGAGCGTCTGCCTTCAGCTTAGAGAGTGATCCCAGGACCCTGGGATCAAGTCCCACATAGGGCTCCCTGCAGGGAACCTATGCCTCTCTGCCTGTGTCTCTGACTCTCTCTCTCTCTCTCTCTTTCTCTGTGTGTGTGTGTCTCTCATGAATAAATAAAATCTTTAAAAAATAAATTAATAAAACTTATTTTAAAAGAATTTTTTTTAAAAATTGAATAATGGGAGCCCTGTTTCTGAGGCTCCATTTAAATTTTTTATTACCGTGCACACCTACTCTTTGTATTACTGTGTATTACTAAGACATTAGATGGGGAACCAGAAATTGATTTTCTTAACATATGTGTGAAAGCTAAATTGAACTGGATTGGTTTTTAAGTTGGTCAACGGAAAGAGGTCACACAAAAGACCAGCAATTAGATCATGATTACCTTTTTGCAGATGGCTCAGTGCCACTCTTCAACGTCGTTTTCAAAACTAGGTTCAGGACAAATAAGAACCACACACACCAGTCCAAACATGTAACGTGCACATCTGGTGGGGAACTTGGAACTTGGGTTTGCTTTTATGGAACATAAAATGAAAGTTTCAGGGAAAAGGGTTAAATCTGATATGGAAACTACTTTCTGAGAGCAAACCTAGTGTTTACTCCATCTTTGAATGAACTTAATCTTCTAGTGAGTGCTACATCTTACCTCTTGACTCTTTCATGAGAGTTTTGTTCTTTTACCTAATTTTTAATGTAAGTTGCCTTAAGAGCACAAAGAATTCCCATGTGTTTTATTGTGATTCCCCAAATGTTAATATTTTGCCACATTTACTTTAACTTTCTCTCTCGCTATTTTTCTTCTTGAACCATTTGAGAGTAAGTTGCAGACATGATGCTCCTTAGCCCGGATAGTTAGTGTGTATTTCCAGGGAGGAAAGACATCCTTTTACACAATGACAATAATAAAATCAGAAAATTAGCATCAAAACAATACCATTATAATCTACAGACCTTATTCAGATTTTGCCAATTATTTTAATAATGTCCTTTATAGCAGAAGAAAGTCTGGATCATGTGTTGCATGTAGTTGTCATATTTCTCTAATCTCTTTTAATCTGAAACAGTTCTTCAGACCCTTTTTATCTTTGATGATATTTTTGAAGACATTATCTTCATAGATACTCCTTTTTAGTTTGACTTTATATTACATGAAAATTGTATTATAGTGAACATTGATCTTTTTTTTGTATACAGATCTAAACTCCTTTCTATGTGAGTTCTAATTTTTAACATCATAAGTGATTGTTATTACTGTATTATGCAGTCAATAATCTTTTGATCTGCCAACATATGCACATTAACACACACAGAACCACATATGTCTCAGAACTTTCATTACTGTGTTTTTTTCTCAGTATGGTTCTTTAAGAACAACAGTAAAATTCTCTCAATTTTTACCTATCCGAAAACAACCTTATTGTGCTGTCAGTCTTGAAAGACTCTTAGCTTCATCTTCAATTATGTTATGACTGTTATTTTTGTCAGTGCATTAAAGCTATCATCGCCTGGGGCACCTGGGTGGCTCAGTGGTTGAGCATCTGCCTTCGGCTCAGGGTATGATCCCGGCCTAGGACTGGGTCTCACATTGGGCTCCCTGTGGGGAGCCTGCTTCTCCCTCTGCCTGTGTCTCTGCCTCTCTCTGTGTCTCTCATGAATAAATAAATAAAATCTTTAAAGCCATCATCCCTGTGGCCTCAAGGCTCTTATTGCTCTTATTTCTGTGAAGAGTTAAGCTCTCAGCCTAGCTGTCCATTTTTGGGAGATAATGTGCCTTTTCCCTCTGGCTTATTTTAATGTTCTGTCTTTGTACTTCACTCTAAGTGAATATACCTAGGTATTAGTTTTGTACTCGTGTATTCTGCTTGTGATTTGTTGGACTGCCTAATCAATAATTGGTATTTTTCATCATTTGAGGAAATTCCACCATTATTTCTTTATCTCCTACTGGAATCCTAAATGCATGTATGTTACATCTCATCCTATCCTTTATGTGTTTTGTCTTCTTTTTTACATAAAAAAAAATATCTCTCTCTGAGCTGCACTTGGGTAATTTCTTCAAATGTATCTTCTAGTTGATTTTTTTCTTCTTCTTCTGAAATGTCTAATCTGGTGTAAGGCAGACTGTCCATTAGGTTTGTTCATTTTAAATTTCAATTGCTATACATTTTATTTATAAAAGTTTTCTTTAATTTTTTTCAAATAAGCTTATTCAATATATAGTCTCTCGTTAGTTGCTCACATTTTTGTCCTGAGTGTTCAGAAAGGAATATAAAAAACTCTATGCCCAGAAAAAGCTCACTATGTAGTACAGAAAATAATCAGGTAGAAAAATTAAATTACAACAGCACGGGGGAAAATGCAACAGGGAGCATAACCTACAAATAAATGTAGCAAACTCATCAAAGGCTTCCTGAAGAAAATGACTAGCTACAAAATGCAAGTGAAGTTACCAGTTAATCCATATTTCTCTTGAGTAGTAGCATTCAAATGACACCAGCTGTTGCACAAATTAGTTTTTAACAGAATTATAGTATCAACACTGTGTTATAGGAGAAAACAAATATCCACTGACTTTTTGAAAATGAACCAATCTGTGATAGTTTTGGAATCCCGCAGTTTCTTATTTTGAGTCCTATGGTCATTCTCTGTGCTTAGATATCCTCCATTCACCCCCAGATTCATTCTCTACTTGGGGGACAGATCATCTGGGTTTTATTTTGCTTCAGTTCCAGTCAATTTCTGAGGAGCATAGCAGGAGGGAGGCCGCCTGCTTCTTGCCCCAGGCTATGGTTCTGCAGTGGATGCATCCTTCTGGGCTGAAGGACTTGCTAGACAGCCCCTTTCTCCAGCTCTCAAAGGGCACTGGTAATATCTTAGGCAGGAAGGTAGTAACAGCTTCCCTGGGTGCCTCAGCCTTCCCTGCTGGTTCCTTAATCCTATCTACTCTTTTTTAAATTGTTCTGAAAACAATACACCCCAATAATTAGCAAGAGTTAACAGACAAGATGAGTTCCTGTGGAGGCCGAGAAAAATCAAGGCTATTCCACCTCAAGTTTAGCGTTAGCACAAGTTCAGCCATCCCAGGCCCCTGTGAATAAGAGCTGAACTTTACCTTACTTCAGTTACAGGAAGAAAACAGCTTACAGCTTGACGTCCTAGAAAGCCCCATATTAGAATGAGAACAGAGCCCAAGCCAGGGGCAGGAAGCCCCTATTAGAGTAAGAACAGAGCTCAATGCCCTTGAAAGCCCCATATCAGAATGTAAACAGAACTTGAGAAATTCCTCCACCACTTCTGAAAAATCCCCTAGACCAGCCTATAAATAAGCTGAAACCCACCTCGGGGTCCAAGTCCCTGCTCCGCTGTGTCGGGCACACTTGGACCCAGGCTCGAGCTTGTAAATTAACCCTCGTGTGTTTGCATCGGTGTCGGCTCCTTGGTGGTTTCTCGGGTTCGCAATCTTGGGCACAACATCCCTTCATGTCAAGGGGGAAAAATAAAATTTTATTCAGACTGAATGACCATGAGGAACAAAACCAGTCAGCACCAAGATAACAAGTTTGCACAAAATTCATCAAAATTTGCAAAAAGATCACTGCAACATATCTTATCATGCTCTTCAGCGACTGCTGCCACATCCTGAAACTGTTACCAGAAATGGCAGGCTGTACTCTGCTGGTCACTCTGCTCCTGAAGTTTGTAGTTTGGCACCTGAGTCTGATCAATTTCGGGGTATGTTTTTGGTTTTTCAACAGAGGCTGTGTCTCCCCAGTTTGTAACCTGCAGGGCGATAAAGCTTTTCCTTCCCTATAACTAATCTTTGCATTCCAGGAATTTTTGTTGAGAGTGCCTTCATTCAAAAGCCTTTTTAAAATTTCCAGCTGAGGGGATCCCTGGGTGGCGCAGTGGTTTGGCGCCTGCCTTTGGCCCAGGGCGCGATCCTGGAGACCCGGGATCGAATCCCACGTCGGGCTCCTGGTGCATGGAGCCTGTTTCTCCCTCTGCCTATTTCTCTGACTCTCTCTCTCTCTCTCTCTCTCTCTCTCTCTCTCTCTCTGTAGGACTATAACAACAACAACAACAAAATTTCCAGCTGAACATGCCTTATATTTCTCATCAGAACCCTGCCTAATACAATTCCTCAAAATCCTTTTCTGTAGAGCATGAGTGTAGCAAAAATGGAGTAACAACGCTGATGGTACCATATCAGATTTGAGAGCCAGAAAGGAATTCAAAAGGAAAGAACTCTACATGATAATTGTGTATTTCATCTTGGACATCAAGTCTTGAATAGATAAGATGGTATTGTTTCCACCAAAACTGGTCCAATACCAGTTGGGTACTCTGTAATTCAATTCCAACGCTAGCCCCCTGCAGTTCTAGCGTAGGCCCCACCCACAGGTTGAGGACACAACCCTCCACAGGCTGCCCTCATGTTAGAGGGCAGCTGAGAGTCTCAGCGGGTCCCCTGGGGTTTGATGCCTCACTGGAACAACTAACAGAACTCCAGTAAGCACTATACTTATGAGTATAGGTTTACTGTGAAGGATATACATAAGGCAAGACCTGGGAGGGTCCCAAATGCACTGTTTCTGTGCCCTCTCCTTGTGAAATCAGGGCGGGACACTATTGGGATTTCATCACATGGACATGGTTAATCATTTCCAGGTCCATTCCCCTCCCCAAAGGTGTGGCTCTAAGTCCCAGCCCTCTAATTACCTGGTTGGCTTTTTGTTTAGTGAGCAGCCCCCATCCTAAAGCTATGTAGGGCCCTATTCTGAGTCACCTCATTAGTATAACAAAGACACTCCTATCATTTAGGAAATTTAGACATTTTAGAGACTCTGCTGTGTCAGGAAGCCAAGACAGAGACCAAAAACATTCTTTATTATACAACAGTGATCATGAGAACGCATAATGAACTTGTAGCTGCTCCCAGAGCACAAGATTTTCAAAAGTCACATTAGTAGTGGGAAGAGACTTAGGACACAAATCAACATACAACTTAAATTTGGATGTTATTTGCAACTAGGCTTTCCTAAATTAAGGATTTGGCAAGTTATGACAGATGTTGTCCTTTAAACTTATGAATTGATATCTACATACTTAGCTCGCTTTCCAAAAAGATTTGGTACCATGAACAAGACTTCTTTTCAAAATATCCTATGATAAGAAAGTATAATTCACCCAAACTATAAAAATAGTTTAAGTGGTGGCAATAGTACTGAGCTGGGACTCTGTGGGCTTAGATCCAAGTCCTAGCTCAGCCACAGTGTTACTCTTGCCTTATCTCTTCTACTCTGTATACAACCAAGAGCAGGACATGATCATATCTGCCACCCTACGCCTGCCACAAGTCAACAGCCAGTTCATACAATGAGGGCATCATGCATTTAAGCTTTGAATAACTATCACTCTTAGAATATTGTTAATATGTAATTTTCAGGCTTTTAATCTTAGAAACTTTCTATCATTATAATATGGTATTGAGATTTAAAAATCAATTCTCAATTTAGTAAACATATATAAAATTAATTTTTATATTAAGGTAGAAATTTATCATTTTTCAAGTTTGTGAAAATGAGGCCCAGAAAAATGAAAGATCCATATAATTTATTTTGAAAAAAAAACTACTTTAGGCCAAGTAATATTTGTACTTGCTGGTGGCTATTCAGTAGTATTTAAACATTCGGAAGTATTTTGTGTTTAGTCAGATACTTCTGATTAAATGATTGCCAGCTTGCTTGCCAAAAACATGAGATTTTTTTTTTAGTTTTTTAATTTTTATTTATTTATGATAGTCACAGAGAGAGAGAGAGAGAGGCAGAGACACGGGCAGAGGGAGAGGCAGGCTCCATGCACCGGGAGCCTGATGTGGGACTCGATCCCGGGTCTCCAGGATCGCGCCCTGGGCCAAGGGCAGGCGCCAAACTGCTGCGCCACCCAGGGATCCCAAACATGAGATTTTTTAAGAAGAAAAGGCACAGCAACCAGAACTCTTTAGGTACTTTTGTAAGGTTAATAAAATTTGTCATTTAAAAGTAAATTAAATGTATTACCTGAGATGTGTTGCTTTGAAAATGTAGCATGTCATATTGGTGAAATATCTTGAAATGAAATGTGGATAGATTTTAAAAGATATAAAACAAGCAGACAGCATTGGGGGCAGAAAAATTCACCCACCTAGAAAACATGAGAACATAAATAAGCATATGAAGGAGAGAGGTCACCCCAGTAAACCAAATGTGGCTATCATGGGAATAACAGGAAATATATTCTTTAATGGCTCATGATCAATTGTTTGAAACAGGAATCAGGAAAGGGATATTTATTGCAGTCTTTTAGGTGTCTGGAAGATCTTTGTGTTAGAGAGAAGGCTAGGCTGATCTTCTAAGACCCTTCCAGAATACCACCACAGAAGACCACTGGAGCTGCCACCTGTTACTGTCTGGGAAACGGAGAATCAAGCAGTCACTGTCCTAGATGGACCAGAGTTAGAGATATGCATGCCCTGACGCCCAGCATATGCTCACCCAAAAGCCTTTCATCAGGATAGCACACTCATAATAGCCCCCAAAATGAGACTACCCAATTGATCATCAAAATACACAAATTGTGTTACAGTCATACAACTATATAGCAATGAGAATAAAGAACCAATCTGCAATCAATATTATGGATGAATCTTATAAACACTGTTCAGCAAAAAAAGATAGACAAAAGGAGTTTATATTGTATAATTCCATCCATATAACATACAAAGATAGTCAAAATTAATCTATGGAGTATTTTATATACTCCCACAAAATTTTTTTTAAGTCACTGCCTCAACTGTGAATCTAGGCCCTCACTGTCCTAGCTCCAGTCCACACGAACAGACTGGATGCCTGCACACTGCTCTGGACTTTGATGAATCTAAGGACCCCTGGACCACGCTCCTGGAAAGATCTCCATCCCCAACTTGACTGTGGAATGACAGGGTCAGAAGACCCTGCATCTCACCTGACCTTCCTAAGCTGCAGAGCAGTAATTTGATGGAAGTCAGGTTAAATAAAATTTCTCAAATTTGAGGGTCTGAGAGGTATAGCAGCAATTCTGAAATATTCCAGTTTCCAGAGCAAAGCACAGGACAGGGGGTTGGGATGGAGTCGTGTGATGTGTCTGCAGATCAGACTCACTTTCCCATCCACTAGCTGATGTCCGTGGTACTTGCCTCTTTAGTTTAATACTGCCTCATCTGTTAATAGCTTGATGCTGTAGCCTTCTCAGGGACTATATTCTGCTGTTTAGATTTTACTGAGAATGAGTTCAGATAAACAGCAAAACAAGGAAGAATGGAAAAGTCATGACAGGAGATCAAAGTATGCCTATCTTTTTTTTTTTTTTTGGTACTTTTCACCTCTTGCAATATTTCAAACATATTTTTAAAATGATAAAAAAATATATACCCGTCACCTAGCTGCACCATATTTAATCATCTTGCTATGTTTGATTCTGATTTTCTTTTTTAAGAAACAGAACACCACAGATATAGTTATTTCTCCATTCTCCTTCCTCTGCAGAGGTAACAACTGTATTAAATTTGGTACATATCACCCATGCCTTTTTTGTAGTCTTTTGTGTGACATATGTTTGTAACCCCAAATGAAACAGAATATTATTTTATTTTCAAATCATATAAACTGTATCATACTCTACATTTCAGTCTGAAATTTGCTTTCTTTCTTCACTTAACACTACAATTTGGAATTTAATCCATGTTGGTACATACGGCTTTATTTCATTTACTTTTAACTGCTTTATAATATGTCATTGTATGGTAGTACTACAATGTATCTGTTCTCATTGTGTTGGAAATTTGGGTTTTTCCCTTTTGGGTTGTTATTAGAAACAATGCTGCAGACAATATACATGTACTCTTGCTTGAGTTCCTTACAGCCAATGCTAGCCAATTCCCAGGATCTTGTTGAAATGCAAATTCTGATTCAGGAAGTCTAGGTGGGGCCTGAGATTCTGGAGTTCTAATAAGTTCCAAAGTGATGGTGATGCTGTTGGTGTAATGACAGCCTGCAGGGATACCAGGGGTGCAGTGAATTAAGCCTCCAAATCTTAATTTTGGCTCAGGTCCTGATCATGAGATCAAACCCCCCTCTTTCTCCCTCTGCCCCTCCCTGTGCTTGTGTTCTTTCTCTCATTCTCTCTCTCTCTCTCCCTCTCTCTCAAATAAATAAATAAATCTCAAAAAAAAAAATAGAGGCTACCTCTTAAGTAGAGTATGTATTAAGAAGTGGAATGGTTGCCTTAAAGAGTATAGGTATCTTCAACTTCATAACATTTTTCCAAATTACTCTTCACAGTGGTTCTCCTTTATACCCTCTCTGCATATGACGGTTCCCTTTACTCTACATTTTTACTAACACTTGATTTTATAAGAATTTAAGTTGTTTAGATGACTATACAGTTTTTCTCCATACCAGATTGTGGTATATCATATCAAACAGATTTTCAGATTTTGAACCAAACTTTCACTGCTGAGAGAAGGACCTTATTTGAATTTGCTGAATTTGTTAAGCAATTATTAAGGATTTTTCACTCTAATAAGTGAAACCAGCCTACAGTTTTCTTTTCTTGTACTCTACCAGTTTGATTTCGGTATCAAGATTACATTAAATTCATAAAGTGACTGTTTCTTTTTATATTCTCTGAAACAGTATATGTTAGGAAGTGTCTGTGTACATTTTGTTTGTTTTGAGAGATTATGGTGTTTTAGGGAAAGGAAAACTTTTTATTAACAACTCAATTTCTTGAATAGTTACTTGGTTTTTGAAGATTTTCTATTTTGGGGAGTGCCTAGGGGGCTCAGTTGGTTAAACATCTGCCTTGAACCCAGGTTATGGGTTCAGGGTCCTGGGATCAGGCCTCAGGTCAGGCTCCCTGCTCAGTGGGGAGTCTGCTTCTCCTTCTCCGTCTGCTCTTCCCCCTGCTCATGCTCTCTCTTTCTTTCTCTCCCTCCCTCAAAATAAATAAGTAAAATCTTAAAAAATTTTTTTCTAGGGATGCCTGGGTGGTTCAGTGGCTGAGCATCTGACTTGGGCTCAGGGTGTGATCCTGGGGTCCCAGGATGGAGTCTCACCCACATCAGGCTTCCTGCCTGGAGCCTGCTTCTCCCTCCGCCTGTATCTCTGCCTCTCTCTCTGTGTGTCTCTCATGAATAAATAAATAAAAATCTTTAAAAAATAAATTAAAAATATGTTATATTTTAAGTCTTTTTCCCTTAAAACATTATTTAATATTATTTCTCAAGTTGTTATTGTAAAGTTACTATATTGTTTTTGTATAATTTCTTATCACCATCTTTAAGTTTACTATATTTCTAGTTTGATTTGAGTGATTGACTATTTTCATTCAGATAACATGCACTGATGAAAAATCTGAATTATAAGATGTTACAAATATAATCCATTTCCATTTATAAACTCAAATTAGGCTAACAAATTTCTGCTTCAACATAGGTCCCAGTATTAACGAATGCCTGGAATGACCTGTAGCTAGGCTGGGGCTTGAGAAAAAGCATCTGTATTACAGAATTTTCTTGTTAAAATGACTTCAAAGTTTATCCTGTCCACCTTTCCACTTAGTTCAGGAATTCTCTCTTCAATATCCTACACTAATAGTAGTATTAGCCTTAAATGAAAGACATGTGGAGGTGGTTTACAGTCTTCACCTACCAACATTTCTCTTAAATACTCCTTATTCTCTTCATTTACTTACCGAAATATCACTTCATAATTAGTTAAGAGCATAATTTCAATGCAGCCCAAATTTGAACAGATTTTCCTTATATAGGGGTGCTTTGGTGGCTCAGTCAGTTGAATCTCTGCCTCTGGCTCAGGTAACAATTCGGAGCCTGGGATCAAGCCCTACATTGGGCTCCCTGCTCACTGGGGAGTCTGCTCCTGCCTTTCCTTCTGCCCCTCCCTTCTTCTGCTCATGTGAGAGCACGTGTGCACACACACTCTCATAAATAAAATCTTTTTTGTAAAAAAAAGATTTTCTGTGTAAACACAGGAGATAGCAACGTATGAAAGGACATAAGGAAAGAGCGAATCTGAGCAGTCAATATGAGAATTAATGTGGCTAGACTACACTAACTCCCCTCCAACCCAACAGGAAAGGAAAAGAAGAGCAGACCTCAAGTAACATTTCTCAGGCAACCTGCAGATGATTTCAGATGGAAACCTGAAGGAACAGTCCAAGAGTGGAAAAAAAAGTTTACTAGCTTTTTTTCACTTTTTCAATATCTGTATTAGATATAATCTAGTGAAAACTGAATGAACGATTTTAGACCAAGGAGAGAGGCTAGTATAAATTAAAGTAAAATACTCGAAAGCATAGAAGGAACCATTAAGTTGGAGCTACACTGGGGAATACAAATGGGAAGAAATGAATAGTTTTTACTTTTTACCTTACCTAGTTCTTTTTTTTTTTATTTATTTTATTTTTTTTTTTACCTTACCTAGTTCTATTCTGTCATTTGTTTAAATCCATGAGCATACATTACATTTTTATATAAAATAGTTAATAAATTATGGGGTGTCTAGATTGCTCAGTCATTTAAATATCTGCCTTCAGCTCAGGTCATGATTCTAGGGTTTTGGGATGGAGCCTCTCATCTTAGGGGACTCTTGGCTCAGCAGGGAGCCTGCTTCTCTCTCTGCCTCTGCCTGACACTCCCCATGCTTGTGCCCTCTCTGTCTCTGTTTAAATAAATGAATAAAATCTTGTTTAAAAATAATAAATTAAAGCAAGGTATTTTTATTCATTTGAAGTACATATGTAGTTAACTGGGTGTCAAAGTTGTAGGAGGTGACTCATTTTTTTTAAAAAGATTTTATTATTTACTTATTTACTCATGAGAGACGCAGAGAGAGGCAGAGACACAGGCAGAGGGAGAAGTAGGATCCATGTAGGGAGCCTGATACGGGACTTGATCCTAGGACCCTAGCATTAGGCTCTGAGCCCAAGGCAGGGGCTCAACTACTGAGCCACCCAGGCGTCCCAAGTGACTCATTTTTAAAAGCAGTTTACAAACAAAGGGCAAATATCCCTAAAGATCGTTCTTTAAAACATTTAAATATCACCCTTTATAATATAGCAAAGACAAGTTTATGACTATTCCAAGATGAGTTCTCAAAATTCAGATTCATTTGTTTAAAAATTGGTAATTTTATGGCAAGGAAAATGGATGATGTGTTGGTTTTCTTTCAGGCTGACCTTTAATGTTATGATTTTGTGGAAGCAGTGAGCCCTTCCATTAAAGCCTAGTGCTCAAAGTGGGAGGAGAGGCTGGGGAGAGGGGAGGTGAGCCTAAACAAAGAAACCTAACCATACCCCTTATACATTTTAGCAACTCTATCATCCTGAGCTAAGAAAAGGATCTTTCTCAACCCAACTGAATTTTATCCTAGGTAAAACAGAAAAAAAACTAAACACCTAAAAATCTAGTTTCCATCTTATTGTTGTGCAGCAGTATCAGATATGAAAGTCAGTATTCGCCTCAATCATCAGGGCTTGTGGTTTTGTTTGGTCTCATACAGGAACTGTGAATTTTTTTCTGCCTGATGAGGTTGCAGCCTTGTAAGCTTATGGCCAGTTGACTATAATTTATGTTCCCAGAGAAGTGGCAGAGTCTAGTGCTTACCACAAGCCCTAGAACCAAGTCGCCTGAGGTTAAGGCCAGGCTTTACTCCCAGCTACTTTTGTAGACTTGGACAAATAGTCAGTTTCTGCACCTCAGTGTTTCCTTCAATAAAATGGAGACACTAGAATCTAATGAGGAGGGACAGAGCAGGGAGAATAAAACGGCTCACTTTTTATAAAGTGCTTAAAGCCTTGCCTGGCCTGCACAGTAAGCTTCCTGGAAATAATGACTGTTTTCACACAGCCAAAGAAAACTCTTAGCTGGGTTTAGAATCTCCTCAGTGCAGACTCCGCATGCAGCCATAGGATTGAACTGCTGACCACAGCCAGACCATTGCCCCTTGAATATGTACTTTTTATGGACTGAATGTGTCTTCCCAAAATTCATATGTTGCCCCCCCCGCCGCCCCCCCCCCAGGATTTTAGGAGGTAAGGCCCTCCTAAAAGGTGGGAAGCCCTCATGAATGGGATTAGTGCCTTTGTAAAAGAGACCCCTAGACCACTGTCCATGAAGCAGGAAGCAGATTCTTAGCAGACACGGGCTCTGCCAGCATCTGGGGCTTGAACTTCCTAGCCTCCATAATTGTGAAAAATAAATTTCTGTTTATAAACTATTCAGTCTATGGTATTCTGTTATAGCAGCCCAGATGGACTGAGACAAAACTTAAGGATCACACTTATCAATATTGAAACTTCTGGATGAATCTCAGGAAAGCTCAATTATATTTATAGAAATTAAATTCAAAACTTCTGAGAAAAAAAAAAAAAAACTTCTGAGAAACCCATGAGTATCCTAACACCTGCTTCCAGGTTCTTTCATCAGAACAGCATAAATTAGGGCTAAAAAATTGTATAATGCTACTTCACTGGATAACTTATTTCAAAGTCAGGCCAGTTTTACTAAACCTTTGGACAGAATGAATAGGATTCTAACATTCTAGAGCAATGTTTATTAAGACAGAATCAGTCACAGGGCACCTGGGTGGCTCAGTGGTTGAGCGTCTGCCTTTGGCTCAGGGCATGATCCCAGGATCCAGTATTGAGTCCCGCTTTCAGCTCCCTGTGAGGAGCCTGCTTCTCCCTCTGCCTATGTCTCTGCCTCTCTCTCTCTCTTTCTGTGTCTCTTATGAATAAAAAAATAAATCTTTTTTTTTTTAAAAAGACAGGATCAGTCACAAATGTGCATAGATCTGCTTTAACTACTCAGGTGCTCATATAACCTCTGATAATTATCTTCAAGGGCTGTGTTGTGTCTACTGAGAAGTCCATGGTATGTTTAAAATGTTTATTAGAAAGTTCTCTAAGCTAAACTTCACCTCTCTATTCTTTTGGTTTTGGGGTTTTCACAAAGTGGTCATTTGTATACATGCTAATACTTAGAATATTTAAAGCCAGTGAAAGTAGATTCTCTCAGGGATTATGTACTTGAATCTCAACTTGTAAGGTAAAACTTTCTGATAATCAAATTTACTCATGAAAATCTTTTAAGTTGCTCCAAAGTAAAATCCTATTAAAGCTGATTTTACCTCCTGGTTGGAAGATTGTTCTTTTGGCTGGTCTGTAAATGAAGTGGTTGGCCAGGACTTAGGAACCAGATCCTATAAAAATTACTTACCTTATTCATTTGGCAAAAATGTGTACAATTCGAATTATCCATATGATGGAACAACATGAAATATTTTAGTGTTGTCCACTAAAAAAAACCCCCAAAAACCCAAACCCACTTACGATCTTCAACATGCCAGGCATTGTGCGAGAGTGGCAACTTGTCCCATATTTCTCACCAATTTAAATGTGGAAAAATAGACAATTCTTTTTAACTAAATGGGGAAGCCACTCCTAAGATGAAACTGAGATTTAAAGAGAAGATTAAGGAGAAAAGAGTATAGAGGAAAATAATCGGATATGACCCGAACAACTCTACTGCTGAATCTTGATAAAGGAGTTCACAAAGTGTCATTTTATTTCTTCATTTTCCAACCTAACTTCTAACATTATTTCATGAAAATCTGACTCATCACCAAAGGAACAATGGTTTGCAGCAAGTTCCCAGAGTATTTATTTTTTAGGATTAAGGAAAATTTTTTAGGATTTAGTTTCCAGGAAACTCCAAATAATTGCCATTTATTTAGCAAAATATAGTTTTTCACTAGGACAAATTACAAAGATACCTTCAAGTGGACTGTTCAGTTAATCCTTTTAAGATACGTACTTTGAAGTCATTCTAGAAACAGAAACTAAACTTTAATCCTTCAGTTGTATAGAAAAATATATTTTAAGTTGTCATAAAGCAAGAGTGACAACAAAAATCCCCAGCAGCAATCATAATTGGATCTTCCCAGGAGTGCATCAAGGCTTCCCACACGTTCCCTTACCAGATGAATAGAGGTGAATTTCATTAAAATAAAGATAAAAGTTTTTGTGGTTTTGTTGTTGTTTTTTGGTGAGGAAACCAAAGCTCCTTAATGACCAAAGCTTAATAGATATTGAATAGAAAAACACATTCCCATATCTTTCTTAAGATCTGGTCTGGGTAGGAAGGGTTCAGTTAGCTGGTGTGTGAGTGAACGATAGGGTTTTTTTGTTTGTTTGTTTGTTTTTTTAAAGGTAGTGGTGTCCAAGTTGATTCTTCCATCACTGAAGCCAAACTACAGTAGTTTTGCCAAAATCTGGCAATTTGAAGTGCAGAAAATATACTGTGGAAAAGCACTAAATCTTAAAACCTTACTAACTGCTATTTACTTCATGACCCTGAACAGCCATCGAACTTCATTCCTTTATTAACTTTAAGGGACAGGAAAGGGATCAAATAAATGGAAACTTGAAAAAGCACTGTGTGAACTACAAAACACCACACAGGTAAGAAGCATAAAGGACTACAATTATTTAGACAATTCAGAGAAAAAAATGTAGTGTGAATCTTTTATTTTGGCAAAACAAACTTTTACAAATTATACACTCTAAAACTACCAAAGTTTCACTTGTTTAAAAAATAAGACTAGCATCCTAGACTCCTACGATTTCAGTCACGAATAAAATAGTACCAGATTTTCATTGTATAAACTAGCTGCATTTTACATACCATAAAGGTGAAGAGAACTGTGACCAAACATTCAATAGTTTCAAGTGTACCTATAAGAAACATGTGGACATACTTGGGTTTTCTACCCCATACACTTTCATATCAACAAACATCTAAGTAATTGACATATATATTTCCATTAACAGCAGACACAACTCCACAAAATCAAGTTACACAAATCCTTTGCTTTTAATCATCTCAATTTGGAAATTGAAAAATAAGAGGAATGTAGAGTTTAAGTAGATGAAAATGCTATACTTATTGCACACGAGCACATCATGACAAATAATGCTAGAAGTAGCATTCAGGAATGATTTTTGAAAATTTAGAGTTAGATTTTATTGGAAAAGTTAAAAATCTTTAGTGTGAATAGCAGGTTAAATGAAGTATTGACTCCATCTCTAAAGATCTAGTAAATTATAGATTTTGTGCAATTATTACTAATACACATGTTCTGAGATTAATATTGACTTCATTAGAACATTTAGAAGGTTCTGAAGTACCTATTTTTTATAGTTCTCTTTAGCTTTATATGTCAATGAAATGTAAGATTCCTCAGTGGGAAGTTATATAGCTTGTTCTATACTAGATACAGGTAATGTGTATAGGATTCCAAACAAGCGGCCGTTTTTCACCTTCAAGGAACCTCTGTTTATACAAAATTGGACTGTTCTTACCCACATGTATGGATAAAGGTGCTTCTCAAATGTACATAGCCCATTTCCATAATCCTAAAACAAAAAGGCACACAAATGGATAATAGTTTACATATTTTATGTGAATATTTTTGATGTCTTTAAACAAATTCAATTGCTATCTATAAAGGTGTGACAAATGTCGTACAAATTTCTCCCACTTGGGAAAGTAAAGATCTAGAACTCTCTAAACTCTGCAGTTCTGTGTGATTTATATATTGGTTCATTCACTCTGCAAGCTGTTAACTCACTCTTTAACCTTTATGGGCTGCAGATTCTTAGGTTTCAGCAGTTAGGGAGACTAAAAAGACTAAGGGAGATGGATTTGTTAGAATTAATCTCCCACAATGTTGTTTTGAATCTGTTACA
The DNA here is from genome assembly GCF_905146905.1 of Nyctereutes procyonoides. Lineage (NCBI taxonomy): Eukaryota > Metazoa > Chordata > Mammalia > Carnivora > Canidae > Nyctereutes > Nyctereutes procyonoides. Next base: position 35,255,231 of record NW_026575049.1, read on the forward strand.
AATCAACTTAATATGCTTGTGAGTTAAATTCTACAATAATTATATAAACATTTACCCTAACAAATTTGAATGAAATATAATTAAGAACTACATTTAAACTCTGTAATTTTAATGAAAGGTATTTTTTCATTTATATACAAAATAATTCAATAGCCAGCAGCATTTAAATAAAGAAATGGTCCCATCTCTCTCTTTCCCCTTTTATAAAGTGCTATTTTTAACTGGGTAGATTTACTATCCAGCCTTTTAATAACTTCACTGTACATCTCTATCAGATTCAAGGAAACATTGGAAAATGGAAAGTCTTTAGTATTAAAAACATTTGCAAAATTGCTACAAAGCACAGACTATGAGTGTATTTTATTAGTAAAATAAAAGTGTACTTTATGTAAGAATCATTGATTTAATAATTACTTCACAGAAGCATAGGCTCATTAACATTTATGCCAATTTTTGCTAGTCATCTAAACCAGAGACAGCTTCTGTAGGCAATTCACATCTAAGCATCATCAAATAGGGTAATGTCAAATAGAACCAATGGTTATATGATTCCTAGAATTAAAACTGGCCTTTTAGAATAGCAAAACAAATTAGTGAGAATCAGAACCAGAGGCAATGTTTAAGTAAAAGTACCATAGATTAAGTGTTCTCTTTAAATAAAAACGTGTGTAGCTATTAATAAGGTACCTTAATACTGAGTGCACTGATACTAGATAGTGAAGAGGAAACCACAGTACAGATTACCTCAAAAATGAAGAATGTTGCCTATTTCTTTAGTTCAGTGATTAAAGTTGAAATTTCCTTTAAAAAAATAGTTGAGCACTATTTACGATACAAACAGGATACTATTTTCATTCACATTATTCTCTAAATAGTATTTTTGCTTTTCAACTTTGACTTGACCTTCAGTAGTATTTTAGCAGGTAAATGCAGTAAGTAAAAAACCAAAAATCAGGGCAGTATGTAGTTTTGTTCACATGTATAATTTCACTACAACTTGCATTTCTTGTTGCTCTTGGAAGAGTAACCACTTTTAAAAATAGAAATATAAAAGTGCAATATTCCTTATTTTGCATGGCAGCCAGTATTGGTAAAATCAAAGGAACCCTCAATCATGCATTCTGTACACCCAATTTAAATACATTTTCAGTCCTCAGAAACAGGGACTCCAGGGCAGAGGGGTGGCATGGGGAAAAGGGGCCTAGGGCAAGGTTTGATGAAACCACCTGTAAACCTACTGCAACCCAGAACGCTGTTCAAGGAATTCTTCCCACCCATTCAAACGCCCCAAGTAAGAATGCAGAATTTACCTTCTTTTCTAGTCTCAGTTTCTTGTACACTTGGTATTATATTTCCGAAGACCAATAAACCTAGTATTTTCTAAAAGAAATTATTTTTACCCAAACACATTGGACTTCGGCCTCAATTTGAAGGAGGATGAGTGTCCTTTAAGAGCCCGATCCTCCTCTTCCTCCTCCCCCTCCTCCTCCAGTGGCTGCTCCGGGTCTCTAAAAGAGGGTGTAGTGTGGATGATCTGAGTCCGAAAGCGTATTTTATTGAGTCTGGGTTTTATTCGTCCACTAGAGCTGCCAGGGGCCTTGCGACCTGGATCCTTCACTTTGCCTCCAGCCCATCCGTCGGTCAAGTGGTGGTGGTGGTGGTGGTGGTGGTGGTGGTCTCCTCCATCCTCCAGGACGTGTGAGAGTTTGTAGGTGATGAGGTGTGAAGGGAGCACCTTGGATAGGCTCCAGCGCCCACCCCCGCCGCCAGCGGCACAGTCTCCATCGTCCTCGTCCAGGGCTCCCACGAGGTTCTTGATTTCCTCCGCGATGCTCGGACTCAGATACTGGGAGGCCTTTTTCCCACTGTAGTCCCTGATGTCCACGTCTGCGTCGTAAGCCCCCACCAGCAACTTGACCACCTCCACGTGCCCGTGCATGGCAGCCAGGTGCAGGGCCGTGTAGCCTCCGCTCGTCCTGGCGTTTATGTTCACTGGCAGCTGGTGTTTGCTGGCGAAGTTGACCAGCATGGCCAGCAGCTCCTGCCTGCCATGCTTGGCGGCCCAGTGCAGGCAGGTGAAGCCGGTGATGAAGTCCCGCTTGGCCAGCAGGCCGGGCTCGCAAGTGAGCAGGCCTTCGAGGCTGTCCCACTTGCCGTCCGAGGCTGAAAGCATCCAGGCGTGTTCCAGAGGGTCCAGCGTCACCGAGCCCGCGCCGCTCTCCTCCTCTGCAGACGAAGAAGCGACAGATGCGCTGTCCGAGTCGCCTCCGCCCTTGCCGCGTCCTCCGCCAGAGGAGCTCCCCGGGCTGCTTCCCCCCGCACAGACGCTCCTCTTCAGCTGCGGGGAGCTGCCCATCACGAGGTCTCGGAGGCTCTGGCGGGTCGGCCTCGGGGTGCTGACTCCCCCGGGGGCGGTTCCCGCGTCCGTCTCCGCGCAGCCGTGGGCGGGGCGGGGCGGGGCGGGGGCGCGGGCGCCGGGTCCTCGCTGGGCCCGGGGCCCGGCCCGCGGGGGTTAGGCTGCGCGTCCCGCCGCGGGTTCCTGGGCCGGGCCCCGGCGCTCAGGGGTGGCCCGCGGCAGCTCTCGCTGTCCACGCCCGGCGGCCCCCCATCGCCCGGCCCGCCGCCCGGACGCGGGGACGCCGCGGGGGACGCCGCCTCCGAGCGCTGGCCGCCGTCTGGGAACTCCGGCGGGGCGCCGCGGCTGGCCTCGGGCTCTGCGGTCCCCGAGGCGCGGGGCAGGTCCGGCGGGGCCCCCTCCAAGAACCTCTTCTTGAGGTGCACGAACTTGGAGCCGTCGGCAGGGTCGGTGCGCACCGTGGCCACGGCGTTCACCAGCTCCTTGAAGCGGGCGCGGGCGCGGGCGCGTTGCTCGGGGTCCCCGCCCAGGGCACCCCTGAAGCGCTGCACCAGCTCGGCGTGCGGGGCCCGCCCCCCGCGCTCCCGGAGGAAGCGCAGCACCGCTTCGACGCTCAGCTCCGCGGGCGCCTCCATCCCTGGCCACCCTGCTCGTCCGGCGGCGGAGGCTCAGCCCGGCCCCATCCCCGGGGGCGGCTCACCCACTGACCGTCCAATCGGCCGGGCCCCAAGGTTCCGCGCCCGGACGTCCGCGGCGGGAGACGCCGCCGCCGCCGCCGCCGCCGCCGCCCGACTGGGGCCGCACCCCGGCCGGACACGCCCCCGCCCCGCCCCGCCCCGCCCACTTCCGGTCCCCGCGCGGGCCGCCCGCGGTCTCACGCCCCTCGCCCGCCCCGCCCCCTTCCGGCCCCCGCGCGGAGCGGCAGTCGGGTCCCGCTCGCGGCTGCCCGCTGGCCGAGATTTGTGTCCTGCGGCGTCCCCCTCCCCGGTCGTGGCTTTGCTCCCCTGGGGGAGGCTCGCGGCGCGCGCCCTGCCCGGCGGGGCCGCCGCCCTCCGGCCCTGCGCCCCCGCGTCTCCGCGTCTCGGAGGCCGCGGGGCTTGGCTCCTCCCCTTTCCCCGGACATTCCGCGCCGCCTCTCCCCGCGGCGGAGGCCCGCCCCGCCCGTCCCACCGGCCTCCGCCCCGCGGGTCCCAGCCTCCTCGGCCCCCCCCCTGCTCCCTCCGTGGTCGGGACGCTCGGCGCGCGGGCCCGGGGCTGAGCCCTCCCGCTCGGGACCATGGCCTCTGAGGTGGCGCGGCACCCGGTGAGTCCCCGCCGACCCCTCACGCCCCTCCGCGCCCAGCCTGCCCCTCCCCCGGGGCCCCGCCCCGCCCCGCCGGTCCCGGGCCCGGGCCCGACTTCGCTTCCTCCGCCGAGGCTCGGGCCCGCAGCGCAGACGGGCCGCGCCCCTGCTTGCCCCCGCTCGGCTCCCCCTGCTCTGCCCCGCGGCCTGGCGCTGCCCAGGCCCTCCCGGCCCCCCCCCCGCCCCGGCGCACCCCGCGGGGGCCACGGGGCCCCTCCTCCCCCCCCCCCCGGCTGCAGCGCGGCCCGGTGAGCGCCCCTGCTCGAGCGGACCCCTCGGGGAGCGGGGCCTCCCTCCTCCTGCTCCTCCCGCAGCAGCGTGGCGGTCGGTGGCCGCCGGGAGCCGGGGCTCGGTCTGCAGTCCCCGGAAGGGTCCGCCCGGCTTCCCTCGCTGCTCAGGAGTCCAACCGGCAGCAGGGATCGTAGTCCCTCCTTGTAACGGTTCTGGACGCGCGGAGCCCGTTAGCGCAGTCGTACCCTCTCCGGGACCGCGCTTGCCGGGGCCGCTCGTGACCCGCTTGCGGTGGTCCCCCGTGTCCTCCGGTGGGATTCGCGGGGTGTGTGTGTGTCCTTGGCGCCCTGACGTTAAAGGAACGTATGGGAGTAATTTGTTCAGTGTTTCATACTTGTAGGATCGCTTACACAGATAGATTCCATTGGTTCTCAAACTGCGGTCACGGTTATTTTCATGACAATAGCAACCAGGTACTTGCCCTTTTCGCCCTCTTTCTACGTAGGCGTGGAGCTCTCCAGGGACTGCACGATGTGGAAGGACCTCGCTTCTCTGAGGGCGGATGCGTGTCCTTTACTTACTAATACTGTGGATATTCCTGGTTCCACTCCAGGTTAGCGGGAGCTCTGTGGGGCCTGAGACCAGGAGGATTGGGCACTCTTGCTGTAAGCAGGCTTCCTAGATTAGTTTGGCCTGCAGGATGGAGCTGGGGCTGCAGCCTGAGAGGTGGGAGGACCTGTGGAAGTCAGCGCAGTTGGTTTCCTCGGTCGCGCCAGGACCAGCGTTTTTCCTCCTGATTCAGGCCAGGTCACTTTCTACCTTTGGCCCGTGTTTGGAGAAATGCGAGTGCTTGTGTCTGAGCTTGTGTTACACTTCTTTTGCGTGTGTGTAGGAGAGGAAAATGTGCTTCATAAACGGATTCAGAGTAATCTGCAGAATTAGACCTGGGCGGAGTGCTGCATTTAATTGGTGTTGGATTTCTTGTTAAGTGCTGTGCTCATTTTGCAGTAGCAAGGCTACCTTTAATTGTAACCTTTTTATTTTTGGGGTAATTGAGGATTGAGATGCAGTGGTGCAGTTGGTAAATAACAGAGATCCCCTGTAACCTTTATCCAGTTTTCTTCAGTAACAGCACCCTGCAAAACCGCACTACAAGGGCACAACCAAGACATTGCCATTGATACCGTGGAGGATAGAGAAGTTTCCATCACCACAGAGTTCCTCAGGTGGCCACTTAAACCACATTCACTTCATTTTTACCCGACATCCTCCTTAACCCCTGATAACCACTAATCTGTTTTTCATTCTATAATTTTCTCATTTCAAGAATGTTATTTAATAATCACATAACCTTTGGGGATTGGATTTTTTTCACGGAGCAAAATCCTCTGAAGATTTCATCCAGGTGGTTGCATGTGTCATTAGTTTGCTCCTTTTAGTTGCTGAATAGTAATCCATGAGGTAGATGTACCACACTTTGTTTCAAGGACACCTAGTTGTCTCCATTGTTGGGCTACTATGAATAACATTGCTATAAACATTCCAGTACAGCTACATGGAATGTAACACAAGTCTTCCTTTTTCTGGGATAAATGCCTAGGAGATAAGTTGCTGGGTCACATGGCAGTTACATGTTTAGTTTTGATGAGAAACTTAAAAACTATTTTCCAGAGTTTCTGTACCATTTTACATTCCCGCCAGCAATGTAGATGGGATCAGTCTCCCCATATCCTCATGAGCATTTAGTGTTCCTATTTTTTATTTAGACATTCAGATAGGTATGTATGTATGTGTGACCGGTATAGTGGTTTTAATTTGCATTTCCATTATGGTTAATGATGCTAAGGATCATTTTATGGACTTGTCATCTGCATATTCTCTTCATCGAAATGTCTTCTCTTCATTTCTTTAGCGCATTTACTAACTGGAATTTTTTATTGTTGATTTTAGAGGATTTTTAAAATAGTTTTTAAAGATATTTATTTATTCATGAGAGACACAGAGAGTGAGGCAGAGACACAGGCAGAGGGAGAAGCAGGCTCCATGTAGGGAGCTCAACACAAGACTCAATACCAGGACCCCAGAATCACACCCTGGGCTGAAGGCAGGCGCTAAACCGCTGAGCCACCCAGGGATCTCCTACTTTTATTTTATTTTATTTTATTTATTTATTTTTTTAAAAATTTATTTATTTATTCATGAGAGACACAGATTGAGAGGAGAGGCAGAGACATAGGCAGAGGGAGAAGCAGGCTCCTCACAGGGAGTCCGATGCAGGACTCGATCCTGGATCCGGGGATCACGACCTGAGCCAAAGGCAGATGCCCAACCGACTGAGCCACCCAGGCACCCCTCAGTCCCCATTTTTAACGATGTTAAATCTGATTTTCTCTGCTTAAGTTTTTTAGTACACCTTATACAAAATACCTGATTTTCAAAGCTCTTTTTTAGTGAGAACTTTGATTTTAAACACTTTCTTCATTTATACCTGGAAGAAAGTTTGATTTAAATGATGCTTTATTTCAAAAATTTATTTAACACCTTGTAAGATTTGTATGTATTACCGATTTGAAGATCATGAAAATAGGAATCACATTTGTTATAGTCTTGATAATATAAATAAAATATTAAAACATTTTAAATACCTATAAAATAAATATCATGATTTTGTAGACTGAGATACAGCACTTAGACTTTTTAGTATTACTTTTAGTAAATGCGTATTTTGCCCCAATATTCTTCCCATCTTTGGAATTTTGTCTTTGGCAGTTATACTAATTCTAAATTAACTGTTTTCTTTGTATTTCGCAGCAAGTCTAGATATTTTTCACTGAGGATTTAGCTGAAACAATTTACTCTAGAACATTTTATTTTCTTATTTTTTTAAGATTTTATTTTTTTAAAGATTTTATTTATTCATGAGAGACACACAGAGAGAGAGAGACATAGGCAGAGGGAGAAGCAGGCTCCATGTAGGGAGCCTGATGTGGGACTCGATCCCAGGACCCTGGGATCACGTCCTGAGCTGGTCAGACACTCAACTGCTGAGCCACCCAGACATCCCAGAAGGTGAATTTTGTTTGTCAATATTAAAGTTGTTCAGAATTATATTTTGGGACCTCCCTTTTCCTTGTTTGCTTTGCTTAAATAATGTCACATCAGATGGACAGGTTTCCCATTGACTACCTACAAACCATATTATCATAGACAAATGAAGATGTGTGATTACAGTTTTACCTAGTTAGAGAAGTCTTGAGTCCTGGATTTTCTGCAGCAGTGCCAGTTATCTAAGAACCATGATCCCTTTAGACCTTGTGTTTGGAGAAACATGGTTACCATATTCTCTCAGTAACCATAAATTTACTACATTGGGAATATAGAATTTTCAGATTTCTTTCAGTCTGTTTTTTCAGTTTTAAACCATGGAGTAAATAAGTTGTCGGGGCAAATTTTAAAAAATGAACTGAGTATTAAGACTAGAAAGGAAGGGCAGCCTGGGTGGCTCAGCCGTTTAGTGCCACCTTCAGCCCAGGGCGTGATCCCGGGGTCCTGGGATTGAGTCCCATATTGGGTTTCCTGCGGGGAGCCTGCTTCTCCCTCTGCCTGTGTCTCTGCCTCTCTCTCTCTCTCTCTCTGTGTGTGTGTGTGTCTCTCATGAATAAATAAATAAAACTAAAAAAAAAAAACTAGAAAGGAAGGTAAAGTCAAATGGCATGTGAAAGATTTTTGACATTCACCCTTGGGGAGATAGAAACCTAGGAGAATGACCCCAGGCTTTAGAGTTTCACTCCTACTTCTTTCTGTTAGAAGGGAAGATGCTTCGAGACTCAAGTGAGAGGAAGTGGTAGTTTCTCTGATAGGAACAGCGGAGAGCTAAGGCCAGAGCCTCTGTTAGGGGAGAGGGATAAAGATACTCCCTCTTAGCCATTTTCCGTTTAAGGCTGTCCCAAATCTTTTTCCATTTAAAGAATCCTATATACTCTGACATGTAGGCCTGAGACAACTGACAGATAGAAAAGTAAGTATACAGCAGTATAGTAGAGATTGCATAGTAATAGTTTAGTTAACAAAAGATGTGTTCCAGAAATCCTTATGACCAGTAGTAGAAATTATATAGGAGGATTAGGGTTATTTGCTGGGATGTCACACCAGAGTAATATATTAAATTGAAATAGAAACTAAAATGATGCTGTATATTGAACAAAGTAATATATACATAGGAAGAAGGAAGGGCTATGGTTAGGGAAAGGGGAAGAGACAATTGTGTTTGAGATTTGGATGTGTAGTGAGACCAGAAGGAAGCCCCAGCTCTGCAGGTCCTTGCCAGGTATGATGGGTGCCTCAGCCCCTTCAGGCTAGTTTCGGACAGCCTCGTGTCACATGACCAAGGGGGAAAGATAACTCCTTTCCCCTCTCCTCGTAAGAACCAGACAAGTTTATCCTACTCTCTGTAGGGGCTATGCTTATAGAGACCCCGAGAAGTCCTGTTCTGGTACTTATCTGGTATATATCATTCTAGCATGATGTATGTAGAAAGGTATTTTGTGAGTCATCTGTATGCTGCTTTTTTCATAGACAAATCTAAGTTGTGCACAGCAGTATTTTACTTAGTTGACTGTTAGACTCTAGCGGAACATTACTTTGAGTTGTGGATTAAGCCAGAATTGCTCGAATTATTTTTGAAAATAAAGAGATGTCTTTGTTATTAAAGGAGCATTGTTTTAAGAATAGTTGTTAACCAGGGTAGTCCTATATACATGGTTGAGAAATTGTCCTATTTAACAATGTAGCTAGTACTGCTCAGTCTGTAGAGCAGTGAGTTAGGGCTTCCAAAACAAAGGCATTGAATTATTCCCCATCTCCAGTAATAATCTGTGGCATTTTCCCATTTATACTGTATAAAATCCACTTATTAAAAAGTCTTTTCTTTTGTGAAAGTATACCTAGGTCTGGAAGGTCAGTGGGTCACTTTCTTAACACCTAGTGAGGTGTCAGGAATCCAGAAAGGGACCCCATTAGGAGTGGGCAGTTTTGATTTAGGGCCAGACTGGGTGAAGAGACTGGAGTGGGCAGACAGCATAGGAGAGCACTGCGAAAGCAAGGTGGGAGAAGGCAAAATGGCAAACATGGCCTATCTCAGGGTTTACATAGAGTAGTATTTTTCAGCCGGTTTTTTTCTTTTCATTATTGCCCCTTAAAGAGAAAAATTGAATTTAAGTTAAATTTATTTAATAAGAGATTTAATTAATCTTCTTACATTAGCTAATCCAAGTAAATAACTTTAAGTTCTCCCTAATAAGAATTCAATACCAAAGAATAATTTTTTTTAGGAACGTTGAGCTTATAGAAGGGCTACAAACCATTTATTTGGGGGGTTTTCCTGCCCTAAGGATTGAGTTCCACCACTTTTCTGTGAGTTGGGTAATGTTTCCATTACAAATGCATGATCTGAATTTGAAAACTTAGTCTCGGACTATAAGCTGTATATCATAAGTAAGATATTTGCCAACCAACTCAGGACCTGAACTCCATTTATAATATTGTTTCTATGGAAATTATATTCTACATTCAAGAAGCTTATTACTAAAATGAACTTTTGGAAAATAAACCTATTTGTGAGTTTATGATTGTACTGGTTTTTAGTTATGTAGTGAAGACTTTCTGCAAAAGCTCAATATTCAGCTAAGTATTAAAGAAAGATGGCCATAGATTAGAAGAACTGGCTGGATATATATATATATATTTTAAGATTTTATTTATTCACTAGAGACACAGAGATAGAGAGGCAGAGGCACAGGCAGAGGGAGAAGCAGGCTCCGTGCAGGGAGCCTGACGTGGGACCCCATCCCTGGTCTCCAGGATTAGGCCCTGGGCTGAAGGTGGCGCTAAACCTCTGAGCCACCCGGGCTGCCCCTGGCTGGATTTTTTAAGCAGGAGGAAGATTCAATATCTCAGACTCAGTCTGTATACTCAATCTTTAACATGAGATGTCTTTTAATGTATTTACCAATCATGAAAAAATTCCCTTTAAATTTTTTTAGGTAGGGGATCCCTGGGTGGCGCAGCGGTTTGGCGCTTGCCTTTGGCCCAGGGCGCGATCCTGGAGACCCGGGATCGAATCCCACGTCAGGCTCCCGGTGCATGGAACCTGCTTCTCCCTCTGCCTATGTCTCTGCCTCTCTCTCTCTCACTGTGTGACTATCATAAATAAATAAAAAATTAAAAAAAATTTTTTTAGGTATAGTTTTTAAAAACTAAAGAGAACTTTAGCCATTACTTTCAACTTCTTTGAACATATTTTTACTTCTTTTAGTGATCTAGTAATCTCAAGATCTTTGCAAGCATTAAAATATTCAAGATACATCTAAAAAATTTTTTTTCCCTAAAAATTTGTGTGTGTGTGTGTGAGAGAGAAAGACAGACAGCAGGCACATACGTGTGTACAGGTACAAGGAGGAGGGGCAGGGGGAGAAAGAGAGAATCTCAAGCAGACTCCCTATTAAGCGTGGAACCCAACTGGGGGCTCAGGGCCCAGTCCCATGACTCTGAGATCATGACCTGAGCTGAAGCCAAGAATCAGACACTTACTGACTGTGCAACCCAGGTGCCCCTCAAGATATATTTTTATGTGGATTTCTCCTTTGCTGCTTTGAGTATATCCTCTGGGATAATTGAGTGCTACCAAATGCTTCACTGTGACAAGTACTGTGGTTGTATTATCACATTTATCCTCCCGACCCCAGGAGCTCAGTACTGTTATTCCATTTTGGGGAGATGAGCGTTAACTTTCTCAGATTTTGCTGAGAAATCTCATTCTGTTCATGTTGTCGTTGTACCTCCTTGTCCCAGGCCCTTGTACAGGGCTTTGGCAGTTACTTAGTGTGCCAGCAGTTTGCATCTGTTGCCACCATAAGCATTTAATTTGAACAGCCTTCTTAAGCCATACATTTATGCTGATGTCATGTTAGCTCTTCTCTACTGTGACATGGGCCTTTGAGATCATTTCTAGGGCTCTCTGTTTTGGGAGAAGATAGACTGTTTGTCATATAATAACAGAGATTCTGTTGCAAAGAAAAGAAATATAATCTATCATTTCTATATAACTCTGAGAGCCAAAAGAGCCTAATGCTGAAGTGTAACTTGGAGAAAATATTTTAATCTCCTTTTGCATTTGCTTGTTTTGGTGTATACTTACTTTTTATTGCTGCTTACCAATATGTTGTCATAATCAGCCTATCCTCAGATGTTCTAAGTCTTTGTTAGCTACTACTTTCCCATGTATTGATTACTTAGGTTTAGTTAGAAAATTTTTTTATATCTTTGTGAATTAAGTTTTTTTGTTAAGATATAATTTAGTATAGTGAAATTTACATTTTTGTAGTATAAAGTTTTGAGAGTTTTGATGAACACAAACAGTTGTGTAAGTAACCACAACCACAAAGATGTAGAATAGTTCTATCACCATCCAACCCCATATTCCTTTGTGCTTCTTTGTAGTCCTCCTCCTTTTCTCTGACAATCACTGGTCAGTTTTCTGCCCTTATTATTTTGTTTTTACCAGAGTGTCCTATGTATGGAGTTACCATAGCCTTTGAGCTGGCTTCTTTCACTGAATGGAATATCTTTGAGATTTGTCCATGTTGCATGATCCTTTTTATTGCTGAGTACTGTTCCATTGTATAGATGTGTCATAATTGAGTTTGTTCATTCTTTCTCCATCTGAGGAACATTTATTTGGGCTGTTTCTAGTTTTAACAGTTTTGAATGAAGTTACTGGTTATATTCACATACAGGGTTATATGTGAATATATTTTTTCTTTTCATCTGGATTGTTACCTAGGAGTAAGATTGCTGAGTAGGATGGTAGATGTGATTTTAATTTAAGAAACAAACAAATGTTTGTACCAATTTGCATTACTACCAGTAGTGACTGAGAGCCCTTGTTGCTTTGCATCTTTACAGGTGTTGTCAGTTTTTTTTAAAAGTCATTTTGATAGGTATGTAGGGATATCTTGTGATTTATTTGGCTTTACCTAATGACTGATGATACTGAGCATCTTGTCATGTGCTTATTTGCCATCCTTATAATATTGGTGAAATGTATGTTCAAAACTTTCCCCATTTTTTAAATTATGTAATTATTGAGTTGTACAAGTTTTAAGTATATGTATATTTCTCATATAAATCTTTTATGAGTAAATGACTTACAAATGTTTCATCAAAGTTTGTGTCTTGTGGGGTGCCTGGGTGGCTCAGTTGTTGAGTGTCTGCCTCGGCGTGATCCTGGGGTCCTGGGATCGAGTTTTGCATCAGGCTTCCTGCATGGAGCCTGCTTTTCCCTCTGCCTGTGTCTCTGCCCCCCTCTCTCTGTGTGTCTCTCATGAATAAATAAATAAACTCTTAAAAAAAAAAAGTATGTGTCTTGTATTTTTGTTCTCTTGATAGTGTTTTGAAGAGCAGAAGCTTTTTAATTTCAATTTATCATTTTTTCTTTTATGGATCACACTTTTGGTGTTGTAGCTAAGAAATTTTTGTCTAAGCTAAGGCCACAAGGTTTTAGGTCTACAATCTATTTTGAGTTAATTTTTGTGTATGGTACAAGGTTCCTTTTTTTTTTTTTTCCCATATGAGAGTCCAGTTGTTCCAGCACCATTCTTTAAAAAGACTCTTTTCTTCATTTAATTGCATTTGCACCTTGTTGGAACTCTACCCCTCCCTCCTCCCGCCATTACCCCTTTGACTGCTCTGGATCACATCACTCTGTTCCTTCAAAACATTGACCACACTCTGCTTTCTTTCTTTAGCTGCCTCCTCTCCACTAAGCTCTTAGAAAGGAGGAACTTATTTTTTATGGGACTGAGGATGGAAAGGGTATCCAGGCAGAGGGAATGATAGTTGTAAAGTGCCTGAGGGGGTGGAGCTTTGGCATGTCTGAAAACATGTCCAAAGGGAGGGCATCAAAATCAAGATGAAGCTGGAGAGAGGGATAGATGGTGGTCAAATCCTGCAGGGCCAGAGAGAGGCCATAGTACCAAAGGAGAGTATGGCCCGGGGCAAAAGGATTACCCTAGAGAAGAAACAGGGCATCCTCACATATGATACTCCTCTTTATCAGTGTGGATAAAAAAGGAATAATACAAATTTCGTTTATTTATTGCCTTTGTCTTGTTCCACAGCTCCCTAGAGAGTTCCACCCACTGCTCTTCTTGGGTTAAGATGGATGAAGCCTTCCTTAGGATTTGTTATTTTAGTCAAAATGTAATAATATTTTAAAATTTTACATGTGATCAAACTTCTCCCAGAGGGGATCTGTGGAAGCTGTGTTTCAAGGCTTCCTGTCATTAATGGACACCCTTTGTAGTATGAAACTTGGAGGTGTCATAGTTGACCATTTTACTCCTCCAGTAGTCCTCTTGACACATCCAGATCATTCTCCTCTCCTCCGTAAATATTCTCCATTTTGACTCTCAGCTATCCTCAGGTGTGCTCACACCTGTCTTTGTTACCTTCTTCTCCCTCTATGCTTGATGGTGTACCTACTGGCTCCATGTGATCTCCAGTATTAAACGTCTGGTAATTATGGTGACTTCAGTTTCCACATAGATTATCCTTTCAGTACCTTGCCTTTCAGTTTTTGGCCTCTTCTTCAATGATCTTACGTTCAGTCCCCTGCTTTCACCTCTCCTTGTGGTTAAAAACCTTGACCTTGTTATGACCAGTAAATGCAGCCCCTCCAGGCATTCTACTCTAACCATACCTGTTTGGTTGTGGAGTTTGCCTGGTTACTCCCCTGGGTACCAAGTCCCACAATTCTTTGACCCGATCTGCTGCTCCTACTACCTTTTCCCTTCCTTCATATCCCCCATGCCCTCTCCTCTTTTTGCCCAGCTGTTAAGTCCTTCCTCATAACATGTATAGTCATTTCCTTGCCTCAGTTCCTTTCTTTGCTTCATCATTCTCCCCTGGCAAAAACCACACACACTATCCCTAGACTTCACTCTCCTTACAGCTGAATGAGATTGAGGGAAATCATGCTGAGTGGTCTCACTTAAACATCATGACCACTGAACTCTGGAGGCCTTGGTGCTGCCTGAAAATTGTACTGCATTTTCTTCATTAAATTATTTGCCCTCTAATTCTTCTAGATCAAGAGTTGGCAAACATTTTCTTTAAAGGGTCAAACAGTAACTATTTTCAGCTTTCTAAGCCAGATATTTTTTGTCACACCTCTGCAGTTCTGCTGTTGTGGCCTGAAAACAACCACACACAATACATAAAACAATGATAGTGACATACTCTCTCCCCGCCAAAAGGCTTTCTTTACATCTTCCAGGATTCCACACATTTCTGGATTTCTTTCACTCTCTTTGGCTGATCCTTCTCCATCACTTAGATTCCTTGCTCCTCATTTTCCCAAACTTTAACTGTTGGAATTCCCTAAGGGGTCAATTCTGTGATCCTTTTTCTTTTCTAAATACCTTTGTTCTGTGGGTGATTTCATCTCTTCCCACAGCATTGATTACTAGCCATGCCCTGATGACTTCAGCATGTTTATCTGTGATCCAGAGATGCCTGCACTCTCATTTTGTCTATTCAGCTACCTACCTAGAACCTTCACTTAAGTGTCTAAAACGTATTTCCAATTTATTATGTTCCAAAAAGAACTCTGATCTTCCCCAGTCCTTCTCATTCTGTTGTCTTCCCAATTCTAGTAAATGTTGCTCAAGTCAAAAACTTTAAAACCATCTCCTCACATCTTATATTGAACTTTCAGCAAATCCTATTGCTTCTGCTTTTGAGGTAGATCCAGAATTTAACCACATTTTACCTCTTCCACCAGTAGCATTCTGCCATTATCTTTTTTCCTGGATTAACACAGTTAGGATCTTAACCAGTCTGTTTCTGTCTTGCCATTCTTCAGTCTACTTTCAACATAATAGCTGAAGCAAACTTTTTAATGCAAAAAGAAATATCTCTCGTATGCTAAAAAACCCTTCAAAACCAGTCCTTACATAATTTGGCACTTCATTTCTCTCTGACTGCTCTGCATCTCCCTTCCAGCCCTCCAGCCACCAGCCAGGTTGGCCTCCTTGCTGTTCCTCATACACAAGAGCAACACTTGCCTTAGGATCTTTGAAATGGTTAATTCTCTCCGTTTGGAATATGCTTCCTCCACATAGCCTCTGGACCTGCTCTGCTCCCTTAACTCCTTGAGGTCGAGACTATCACCTTTCTAGTTAGGCCTTCCCTAACCACCCTGTTCAAAATGGCAACTCCTTGGGGCACCTGGCTGGCTCAGTCAGTAGAGCATAAAACTCTTGATCTTAGGGTTATGAGTTCAAGTCCCATGTTGGGTGTAGAGATTACATAAAAAAATAAGATCTTTAAAAACAAAACCAAAATGGCACCTCCTCTCCTGTACCACCTTCACATTTCCTGTTGCCTTCTCTTGCCTTATTTTTCTTTATTGCATGTGTTATTCTCTATTATCACAGCATATGCTTTATGCCTGTCTTCCCCTAACTAGAATGGAAGCTTCCTGGTAACCAGGACTTTTTTCTGTTTTGTTAAGTTATCCTTCCCCTGTACCTAGGACATTTCCTGGAACATAGTAGTCACTCAATACATATCTGTTGAACAGATGCATTTTTACAGATATTTGAAAAATACTTATATTCTTCTTTTAGCCTTTGTTAAATTTTTTTTTTTAGCCTTTGTTAAATTCACATAGGTAATAATATTGATATCAAGAAAAAAAGGTACAACTTTACATTTATGAAAGAAACCATAAAGAAAAGGATTGATAGATTGGACTATTTGAAAATTGAAAAGGCCAATGACAAATCAGGAAAAGATATTTGTAATACCCATGACAAGCACAGAGTTATATCTAACAGCTTTTGTTAAGAGAAGCCAAAACAGGATACCCTGATGGGCAGATGGGGGGAAAACATGAACTGATGGTTTATGAAAATATGCTGAAAAAAATGTTTAAAATACTGGACATCAAATTAAGATGCCAGTGTTTGTGTATCAAATTGACAAACACTTAAAAAGTGTTAATACCCTGTATTGATGACTATATAATGAAATGAACATACACATTTTGCTTTTGTTTTTTGGGTTTTTTTTTTTTTTTGAACAGACTGATTTTGGAAATGTAAGCAGGTAGAGCCTTTTATTTTATTTTATTTATTTTCTTTGTAAATTTATTTTTTATTGGTGTTCAATTTGCCAACATATAGATACAGCCTTTTAAAGGGGCAGTTTGGCAATATGTTCATACCTTTGACCAGTGACTCTATATTTTAGGAATTTATCATGAGGAAATTATTAAATGTATGAGATGACTAATGCTTATACAGGTATGTCCCTTTGGATCCTCCAGGAAGCAGATGGTGAAGTTAAGAGTGTTAGAGGTAGATTAGGGGTAGTATAGGTAGGGAGTGGAGGTAATGCCTGTGAAAGAGAGGGGGAGGAAGCAGGACTGGAAAGGAAAAGCCTTCAGGCTCTGATGCAGTTGGAGACAGTTATGAAAGGAAAGTAGCTGGGAAGCTAGAACCTGGTGGAGAGAGCCTCAGAGGCCATGTGGGTCTGGTAGAGCCTGGGCCAACCCAGTAGAGAGCTCTCTGACTGCCTGTTAGGGCTGCCTACCTAGCACAGAAGGGGCGAAGCCCTGACGCCCTCACTGCTCAGTCCTGCACTAGGGGCTGCCAGGGAGGAGTGGTCTTGGGTGGAATACTGTACAGATGGTGAAGGCTCTGCAGCTGAAGGCTGTCAACTGCATTCTTTGTAATTTGTAACCAAAGGGCAAGTTCTTGCTAGAAGGGAGATCCAAGTAGCATACCACAAAAGGGATGTTTGTTTGCAGTGTTATTAAAAAAATGACACAATTAGAAATGGTCTTTTATCCTATAATAAACATAAAATCCTTCCATTTCTAATTGGAGGAAAATAATTTCAAAATAAGATTGCGTTTAATGGAAGCCTGCTTCCGTTACAGTAAGCTTTTGTTAAGCTTTAAGCTTGATACCCCAAACTCTTTATTACATGAACCACTATCAAGAATTTCCATGTCTTGATCTTTTGAGGCTGAATATTAGACTTTGTAGTTATCCTCTAACTTTTTTATTTAATAGAGATGATGGTGACATTGAGGTGATATTTTGATGAGACTTGGACTACCCCAGGCTGAACTAAACAGAGACTGCACTGGGGGAGATCCAGGCAAGACACGCACAGTCTTACTGGTTTCAGTTGAATTCTTTCTTTTTCCCCTGGGTTGTAATTAAGCATCCACTTCTAGAATTAGGTAATGTTATTACCTGTTTGTAGGAAAATTTTAGATCAGCAGTCTTTTTTTTTTTTTAAGATTTTATTTATTCATGAGAGACACACAGAGAAGAGGCAGAGACACAGGCAGAGGGAGAAGCAGGCTCCCCACAGGAAGTCCGATATGGGACTCCATCCCAGGACCCCAGGATCATGCCTTGAGCCAAAGGCAGACCCTCAACTGCTGAGCCACCCAGGCGTCCCTAGATCAGCACTCTTAAGTTTATTTTAAAGTTTCCTTAACCTGAAGATTTAATAAAATGATTTTATTTTTATTTATTTATTTATTTTTAATAAAATGATTTTAAATAACGAATTTGTGGAATCTTTCAAAGTACTATTTTAAACCAAAGAACTCTGTCTTCTTGAAACCCATGAAATAGGCTAATTATTTTGACTACCCTCTGCTTTTCATTCTTTTTTTTTTTTTTTTTTTCCCTAAAGAACCCCAGGAAACACCAGGGAACAATTTGAAAATTTTGGTTCTATTTCTTGGGTTAATTTTATAAAGAAAAAAATTGTGGGACAGAAAAGTTAAAATGAAGCTATGGTAAAGCTAAGTCACTTTTCTGTTTCTCTAAGGCTCATTGTTATAGCTACAGAGAGGGGCAGTTTCAAGAATGTTTACAAGTAAGGAAACTTGTTATCTGAGGTCCTACTGTGAAAAAATCACCAAATGTTTCCCCATAATTGGCTGATAGGAAAAAGGTCATCTACTATATGTCTACCAAAGGATCCCAGAACAAATTGTGTGCTCCCCCTGTTGTATTGCACATACTCCCAAACTGAAATTTTGAAGAAGGTAAGAGCGCCCAGTCTTCCTCCAGCTACTCCAAAATGTTCTGGCACTTTTTTATTCTATGATTCATTATAAATTACAAGTTAAATAATATGTGTTAGAGTTTGTCAGGAGTTAAAGGTACTGTATGCCTTTTTTCCTTCTAGATTGTGTATAGATTTAAATATATATGTGTTTGTGTGTGATGTGTATATGTATTTAAAATGAAAACCGTAGAAAAAGCAAACTACATAATCTAGTGTAGGTGGCGATTTTGTTAGTTTTTCTTGGAATGAGAGTGGTCAATGAGTTTGTATTTCTCTGAGATAAGTTCTTAAGATAAAGGGCTCTGTCTTACTCCCCCTGAGACCTCATTACCCAGCACAGTGATTTGCACATAGTAAGCGATCATTGATATTGCAGACTAGAATTCCACTTCCAATTTGTTTATTTTATTTTATTTTATTTTTTTACTTATTTACGATAGTCATACAGAGAGAGAGAGAGGCAGAGACACAGGCGGAGGGAGAAGCAGGCTCTATGCACCGGGAGCCTGACGTGGGATTCGATCCCGGGTCTCCAGGATTGCGCCCTGGGCCAAAGGCAGGCGCCAAACCGCTGCGCCACCCAGGGATCCCTAATTTGTCTTTTTTTAATTTAGGGTTTGCCACTAGAGGAACTTGCTCAGCTATTGTCCCCTTGTTATTTTACCTTCAAAAATGTCTTGTTAATTTGTTAAAAACTTTATTCTAAAAGTTTGGAAATTCAACTAGTCAGGTAGTAGCAGTGGAAAAATTAAAAACTATTTTTAATACTTTTATGTGACTCATTCATACTTCCTGATCAAAACATTTATCCACAGAGATATTAAGTAGCTTTTTTTGGGCAGGTATTCAAAAATATATGAAATGAACAATTGTAAGCAGATCTTTGAAATGAACTTACATAAATGACAGAAATACAACCTAGGTTTTATTAGTCAAAATTTAATGATGAACTAGTATAAAACCTATCCTGTTTTTTAAGCAAATTTTACTTATCAACCACACTGCTTACTGAGCAAGTATTTAACAAAAATATGCTAGTCATTATATAAAAACCACGGAGCTACTTTCTCACCATAATTTTTTGACATCAGAAAGTAGCACTGAGCATGAGATGTTCTATTCTCTTACTTAGTTTATCTAAGGCAAGGCTGTGAACAGGGCCCCCAGACAGTTATTTTCTGTGGCACTTACTTGCCTTTACCAACAGGTCAGATTCTTGAGATGGACACTTCAGAATTCCTCAGTGAGCTACTCATCTGTTTTCCCTAATGTGTTTCTCTACCTCATTCATAAGCTCATTCATTACTGCCCAGGAGAGCAATGAACTCCCCCTCCCCCCACCAAACTCTTATATTCACTATTTACTTTTTCCAAATACTAAATTCTACCTCCCTCTTGTGGCTCAGGGATTTTTCTTTTTCTACCCTAAATGCCACCTTCTCTCTTGCTATATATGCCACTTTCCTGACTCATTGCAATATCATTGTCTTCTCTGAAAACTGTTCTGGCTTTTAATGATCTCTTTTTCTTCATCTCCGTAAGTACCACTGCTCTTTTCCCTCTGCTATCACTTTTCTTTTTTCTTTTCTGGTTTTTGTTGTTTTTCTTTTTTTCTTTTTTCTTTTTTTCCAGCTACTTCTGCTAGTTGGTGAGACTTATTGTTTGTGGGTTTATTTATTTATTTTTTATTGAAGTTCGATTTGCCAACATATAGTATAACACCCAGTCCTCATCCCATCAAGTGTCCTCCTCAGTGCCCATCACCCAGTCAGTCACCCCATCCTCCCACCCGCCTCCCCTTCCACTACCCCTTGTTCGTTTCCCAGAGTTAGGAGTCTCTCATGTTTTGTCACCCTCTCTGATTTTTCCCACTCATTTTCTCTCCTTTCCCTTATAATCCCTTTCATTATTTCTTATATTACCCATATGAGTGAAACCAGAGGATGATTGTCCTCCTCCGATTGATGTTCTGGCATAGGAGAGGGACCTGAGCTACTGCATGCATGCTGCACAATGACTAGGGGCAAGGGAGCTGCCTGAAGGGAGGAAGATGAAGCACATATAGTTAAAAAACAAAACCTTAAGCCTATTTGATGTACATTGTGTCATTATGTATTTTTCACTTTTTTAAATTGTGAAAATACAGCCTGTACCTAAGTGTTAATCCTAAGGACATCTTCCAACTGACGAGTCATTTCATGTTGGAACAATGTGTTCAGGGTAGCCCCGGGGGCGCAGCGGTTTAGCGCCGCCTGCAGCCCAGCGTGTGATCCTGGAGACCTGGGATCAAGTCCCACATCGGGCTCCTTGCGTGGAGCCTGCTTCTCCCTCTGCCTGTGTCTGTGCCTTTCTCTCTCTCTGTTTCTCATGAATAAATAATAAATAAATAAATAAATAAATAAATAAATAAATAATAAATAAATCTTAAAAAAAAAAGGAACAGTGTGTTCAGTTAGCTACTCAGGATTTGGAAACACTCTCTCTCTCTCTCTCTCTCTCTCTTCTATATATATATATATATATATATATATATATATATATATATATATATATCAATTAAGTCACAAGGCCAGCTTCAAAAGATTATATTACCCAGAACATACAGAGAGAGGTTGTTGTCAGCATTCTGTAAAATCCGGGCATGATACATACCTGTGTATCTGTGACATTGCATCGCAATCCATGTGTGTGTATGGTTGGGGGCACTTTAGGGTGCCAAAACACTCTTCTTTTGGTGCAGTAGTAAGGTTCTCCCTTTCATCGTACATGTGATCAAAGCTGTTCATTGCAGCATAGTTTATTATAATTAAAGACTAGGGACTGCTTAAATAAAAATAGAGATCCACATATATTGTTGTATATAAAACAGAATGCTGTACTACCAAAGGAATGAAGTAGATCTGTGTAATAGTGAAGCAGTCTCCAATGAGAGATTAAGGGGAGAAAACACAATACAGAGAAAGAGGCGACTACCATTTGTATAAATTCAGACACCTGCACACTCACAGGTACTCATACATGCATGATCTGACTCTGGGAGGATATGTAGGTCTGCTGAGGTACTAGTAAATCAAGGGTAGGAAAGGAACTTATTTTGCATTATTTTCTTACTGGCACTGTTTACATTTTTCTTACTACATCCATATTAATACTACTTTTTTTAAAAATGCCACATTTCCTTAGTATTTGTGTTACACTAAAAAGTATCAGTTTTTGAGGCAGGATCGCTTTGAAATTACCACTTCTCTTGTTCTTGTCTTCCTTCATTCCTCACTATTGCAAACATTCCCTTGGCTATTCAGGGTCTTTTCTGGTTCCACTGTAAATTTAGTCTTTTAAATAAAAGTAATGTTCTTTGTCTTCTTGGATGTAAAAGAGACTTTACTCTTTTACAGTATTTTTGCATATGTGGGTAAGTATATTGATATGTTATATGTTGAATATTATATTTACTTTTGCATATATTTATCCATCAAGAAAACCATGGTGTTAAGCATGAGTAAGTTGTATAGATTGCAAGTCAAAACTTGGTGTTAATGATAATACTGGAATTCCTTTTAATATAGACATATTATTTAGATATAGGATTTTTTGGAGTAATATCTTTTAATTTTATTTTTCAGCTCTTTCAGTCTCACATGCCAACAAAAACAACTTGTCTGTCCTCACAAGTATCTGATGATGAACAGAAAGTGAGTATATCTTTTAAATAGATCTGTAATGTACTTTACACCCCTCTAGGATTTTAAAATAACTATTCAGAGACCCGACAGACTTTTGTTTGTATCTTGAATGTAAATTAACTTTGATGTTGATTGAAATTACAAATCAATAATGGATTGAATAATCACTAAGTGTTTACGGTGTCTCTTTCCTATGGGACATAAAGCAAATTAATACTTTAACTGCTCCCACAGCATTGAGTAGGATGACTAGCACTGCTTTTGCTGGGCATGCTTGCAGAACTTGGTGGATGGAGAGAATTCCTTTAATGACAGAGTGTAGGAAGTCCCTGAATGGCGCTGTCAGATGCCTTCCTGAGCGTGAGATCAGCCCTTAATGGTTTTTCTAAGTGTGGCTGCATAGGATGGAGGTTTTGGTAACTCATGTTAAAACTTACATTTTAAAGGGGAGTGAATTTAACTTGATGAAAAAGATGAGATGATGATTCTTTTTTTATTTTTTTCATTTTTTGATGATTCTTTAAATAGAAAATTGCAAATATAAGCATGGGTAATTTGGTAAGATGAAATAATTTTCTTTAGTTCTATGCCCATTAGGCCTCTTGTTTTTCCCTCTTCCTTCACACATGCTAAGGGCCCCACTGTTTTGATAAATTGTAGTTTGACCACCAAACTACCATCCTTTTTATCTTTTTTCTCTCATTGGTAATAATAGCCTGCCCTATCTTTATTTTATCACCTTGCAGACCTTTGGTATGACTCTTTATCTGCCTTCTAACACATTGCTTTGCTGAAAACTGCTGTCACAGTCACTAGTAATCCACTGAATGGTCATTGTTTAGTCCTCATTTTCTCTAGCCCCTCTTCTTCATTAAATTATGGTGACCACCACCACATTTTTAAAAAAGCCTTTTTTATTTCCATGATATTGAAATCTTACAGCTTTAGAACTAGAAGGGATTCTGTATGCTGTTTAGTTCAGCTTTTAGCTGATAAGCATGTGCTTATCAGGTAAAAACTCTGACATGTATTACTCTAATCTTCTTGAATACCTTCATGACTGGGAAGCATAGTGTTTCTTCACTTTCTTAATAATAAACACAAGACTAAAAGGGATTCAAAGAGTAGAAAAGAGAATATAATGTACTAGTTTTCTGTTGCCCCATAACAAATTGCCATGAATTTAGCTTCTTAAAATAACACCTCTTTATTAGCTCATAGTGCTGTAGGTTGTTAGAAAGCCACGCCAACATAGCTGGCTTCTCTGCTCAGGGCCTCACTCAGGATGTTGGCTAGCTGGGTTCTTATTTGAAGCTCCCCTTCCAAACTCTTTCAGGCTGTTGGCAGGATTCAGTTTCTTGCTGTCTGGTTGCTATCAGCTCCTAAAGAGCATTCTTATGTCCTTGCCATATAACTCTCTGTTGTCCATACAACAGGGGAGAACCCCATGTCAGATCCCCTTCAGGCTTCACATCTCTTTCACCTGGAAGTTCTCAGTCCTTTTTAAGGGCTCACCTACCCACCGCGGATAATCTCCCTTTCTTAGGTTAACTGATCTGGAACCTTAATTACATCTGTAAAATCCCTTCATAGCAGTACTTAGTGTTTGAAAAAAAACAGAAGGTGTGGGTACACCAGGGACTGTATTAGAATTCTACCCATCATATAAATAAAAAGTGAATCTTTCTCACCTCCACCTCCAAGACCATTCCTTAGTAATAACCACTGTGCATAGTCTTTCACTATCCTTGAAAGATTTTTATCCATATTCATGTATATGAGAACATATGAAAAATATACTTTTATTTTCTTTGTCAAATCAAGGTAAGTAAATCACTTAATTTTTGAGACTTTTTGAGACTTAACTATATCGTGGCATATATCAGTTTAGTATTCCATTGTATGGATATACTACATTTTATTTCTTCATTCACTAACTGTTGGATATTTGGGTTGTTTCTAGTTTTTGGCTGTTTGGATTAAAGCTACCATGAACAGGGGATCCCTGGGTGGCTCAGCGGTTTGGCGCCTGCCTTTGGTCCAGGGCGTGATCCTGGAGTCCCGGGATCGAGTCCTGCGTCAGGCTTCCGGCATGGAGCCTGCTTCTCCCTCCTCCTGTGTCTCTGCCTCTCTCTCTCTCTCTCTCTCTCTCTCTCTGTCTATCATAAATAAATAAATAAACAAATCTTAAAAAAAGAAAAGCTATCATGAACATTCATATATGTTTTTATTTATCTTGAGTACCTACAGGTATAGTTTTTTGGTTGTATAGTAATGTGTATTTTACTTTATGAGAAACTACCCACCTGTTACCCAAAGTGGCTGTGCCATTTTGCTTTCACACCAGCAAATTTATCAGAGTTCCACTTCATAATCTGTAATACTTGACATTATCAGCTTCTTAAAATTTTAGCTATTTTAGTGGGTGTTCAGTGATATTTTACTGTAGTTTTAATTCACATTTCCCTGATAACCAGTAATGTTGAGCACTCTCTCATTTGCTTATTGGGTATTTTGTTATCTTCTTTCTGAAGTTCTGTTTGAATCTTTACCCATTTAAAAAAAAATGGATTGTCATTAAACCATTTGAATTCTGTATGTATTCTGAATATAAGTGCTTTGTCATGTATGTGTCGAATATATATTTTCTTTCAATCTCTAATTTACATATTCCTTGATGATCACTTTTTTAATTTTGATGAAGTAGACAAATAAATAACTAGATTGTTACAGGACCACAATTCTTTTGCATAATTGTTGTAGCTATTCTTAATCATCTGCATTTCCATACAGATTTTAGAACCAGCTTATCAGTTACTATATTGACAGCATAGAATTGAGTTTGCTTTTTTATCCAGTCTGACAATTTCCTTTTTTTAACTGAAACATTTAGACTTTCACTCTCTAGTTTGGTAGCCACTAGCTGCATGTGGCTGTTTAAATTTAAATCAGTAAAATAAAATTTTAAAAATCAGCTCCTTCCTGTTGTACTGCTCAGATACCAAATACTTCCACCATCACTGGTTTAGACCACTTACATTTAATGTAATTATAGATTTGGCTAGGTTTAAGTTTGCCAATATGCTGCTATTTTCTCTTTGTCCCACTTATTCTTTCATTTTTCTTTTTCTGTGCTTTATGGTCAATATTTTTATTATTGCATTTCATCTTTTTTTAAAATTTTTATTTATTTATGATAGTCACAGAGAGAGAGAGGGAGAGAGGCAGAGACATAGGCAGAGGGAGAAGCTGGCTCCATGCACCGGGAGCCAGACGTGGGACTCGATCCTGGGTCTCCAGGATCACGCCCTGGGCCAAAGGCAGGCGCTAAACCACTGCGCCACCCAGGGATCCCTATTGCATTTCATCTTTATTGACTTATTGGCTATACCTCTTTGCTCTTTTGTTTTTTAAAAATAGTAATTGGCATAGGCTTTAATTTACCACACATATCTTCAAACAATATTATAATACTTTATGTATAATAGAGAAACCTGACAACAGTTGCTTGCTCTCTATTCCCTCTCCCATTTGTTGTGCTGTCACTGTCATACATTCTACTTCTCCATGATCACAAATTCTGCAATACATTATTGTTTTTGTTGCTTTAAGCAATTATATGTTCAAGAAATTAAAACCAACAAAAAAAATTCTCTTACATTTACCTACATTTCTACCTAGTTTTCATTCCTTTTTGTAGATCTGGTGTCATTTTCCTTTCTATATATTGTCATTTTCCTGTCTCTTAAGAACTTTTAGCATTTCCCATAGTGTAAGTCTACTCTTAGTGAATTTTCTCCAATTTATCTTTTGTCTGACAATATCTTCCTTTGACTTTCATTTGTGAATGATATTTTCATTGGATATGGAGTTCTAGGTTGTCATTTTTTTCTTTTGGCATTTTATTGATGTTGTTCTCTTGTCTTATGCTTTGCATTGTAGTTTATGAGAAACCTGTAGTCACTTTATATGTTTTACTTGTGTGTAATATGTCTTTCCACATCTGGTTGCTGGTAAAGTTTCTCTTTAACTTTGTTTTGAAACATTTTGCTCTACTGTGCCTAGTTGTGGGTTGCCCTGGATTTTACCTGTCTGTAATTGATAAAATTTTTGGATCTCTGAGTGCATGTTTAGAAAATTGAAAAAATTTTGGTTACTATATTAGATGTTTCCTTCTTCCCTCACCCAGTCTCTCGCCCCATCTTTTCTAAATGGTATTCTAGTTATAGGTATGTAAGATCATTTGATATTGTCCCATAGGTTTTTTGGGGGGGTTTGGGGAGGACTTTATTACAGTTTTATTTTTTCTTCAAAAGGTTTTTAGTTTGGATAGATAAGGATATTCAGCTTAGATAATAACTATTGAACAAATGTTTTCTCCATTGTTTGATCTCCTGTTAATACTGTTTAATATGTTTTTTATTTCAGATGTTGCATTTTTCCTTCTAGGAATTCCATTTGTTGACTTTTGTTGTTGAGAGCTTTTATATCTCCCTTGTAATTTGTCACCCATTATACCCATCTCTTTTTCTGTAGAAAAAAAGCATATTTTTCTTCTTCAGCTTATTTATCATAGTTATTTTAAAGTTCTTATCAGCTGATTCAATATCTGGTTCATTTATGGATCTCTTTCTATTGATTTTTTTTCCCTATGAATCACATCTTTCTGCTTCTTCTTCTGTAGTAATTTTTTTATTGTATAGTAGCTGTTGTGGATAGTACATTACAGAGTGCTGGATTCTGATTTCTTCTTCTGAAGAGTGTTGACCTTGGTTCTGGCAGGTAGTAAAATACTAGCTTGTTATGTTGTTCATGTTGAGCCGTGGTTATATGCTTTATTAGGGCAAGTCTATTTCAGTTGTTTACTAGGGAACACTTCTGATTCCTGGGATGTGACCCTTACTCCTAAAATGTGGTCCATATAGGTTTTTAGTGGAAAGCCTGAAGTGTTTATTGAGCCCCTTTAATTTACAGAGCTAAAATTCAAGCCCCCCAAGATGGCATTCTTGAAAACTCTACATAGCTCCTTCCAATTTCCATTTCCACCTTGCTAGGCTCTTTTGCCTTCTCACTGTATTTGTGCAGTTCAGTGATTAGCCAGAGATTTGAGGCAAGTGCATTTGCAGATTTTGGACTCCCTCATTTCTGGAATTTTCTTCTTCAATTTTCAGCTCTTCTGCCTTCCCTTACTTCCAACTTCTCAACTCAGTAAGACTACCACTTCTATCTGGAGGTCTGTCTTTTTTTGCGCAGCATTGACTGGGGTGTGCCCTCAGAAAGACTGAGAAAATGTGCATCTCACCTTACATGGTTTCCTCCTAAGAGTATCATTCCTTCTAGTGTCTGTTGGCCTTTGGTTGCACTGCATTGACTTGGAAGAATAGATTGTTATTAGCAGGGACATTAATATGACATAAGTTACTCTGCCACTACTGGGAGCTGAAACTGTTTAATTTTGTATTGTACTTTTTTCATGTGATATTTTAATGTAAAACTTAAGTTACTAAATATTTATCATAAACATCTATAATAACTTTATAAACATTCCATTTTGTGAGTAAATATGCCATAGCTTACCTGAGTATTTTCTTATTTTTTGGAAATCAAACATTTGAATGTTACAAATAATGCTGGACTCCTATTGTAGGAAGAGAATAAGAAATGTGTATGTGTTTTCAGGTTCTGGAAACAGGTTTCTCACAAATTTACTTAATATCGTTGTATCTTGGTGAAGGTATAATGATCATAAAATCCTTAGTTTCTTTGGTAAATTGTATTTATCCTTTCAGATGTGCTGTATCCTATTTCAGTAAAAGTTTTTTTTTGTTTGTTTTTCTTCATTTTTTTTAAATTATTGATGTTGTCTTTGTTTTCCTTCAGCAAAAAAAGGGAAATATTCGTTCTTTAACTATGTCTGGCCATGTTGGCTTTGAGAGTTTGCCTGATCAGCTGGTCAACAGATCCATTCAGCAAGGCTTCTGTTTTAATATTCTCTGTGTGGGTAAGTGCCAGACTCTTCCTTGAAATTATTCCTTTACATTCCTTGTGTTCTCTTCACTCCTGGAAGCCGTATGATGCTCATGCTATTAATTTGAGATCATGATTGCAGATTTTTTTCAGTTACTTAAATTCTATCAGTTTTGTTTTTTTTAGTTGTACTGCTTTAAACATTTTTGTTCTTTGAATATTTTAGTGCTTTCCTCAGAGTTCTGAGTAACTTAGTATCTATACTCACTTTATGTTCTGCTAATGACTCGGTGGGTGAGCCTTAACTTGTATGTCTTTAAAAGACAATTCAACCTTTGGAATGTTTGAAATATTTGGGATCCTTGAAACCAGTCTAGGAGTTCTATTTTTTCTCATTTGTCCTCTGCACCTGTGAAGATGTACCTTTGTTTTTTTCAGGAGAGACTGGAATTGGAAAATCAACTCTGATTGACACATTGTTTAATACTAATTTTGAAGACCAGGAGTCCTCACATTTTTGCCCACATGTTAGACTTAAAGCCCAGACATATGAACTCCATGAAAGTAATGTTCGATTGAAATTGACCATCGTGAATACAGTAGGATTTGGTGACCAAATAAACAAAGAAGAGAGGTACACATTTTCTTATTGTAATAAAATAGGTTTTTCTTATTTCAACACATTTGTCTTCCTTTCTTTCCAGACTTCACTTTTTGTTTTTTAATAATTCAGCAATGTTTTGTTCTTAATAAATCGGCATTTTTATATCTAGTTGTCTTAATTTTTTAGCATAATTTAACTTCACATTATAGAAATGTATATTTTGGCAAAAATTGCCTTAATTATTTTTTCATATGCCAATTTGGTGTATAAGTGATTTGGGGCAGTCCAGGTGGCTCAGCGGTTTAGCGCCACCTTCAGCCCAGGGTGTGATTCTGGAGACCCGGGATTGAGTCCCATGTCAGGCTCCCTGCATGGAACCTGCCTCTCTCTCTCTTCTCTCTCTCTCTCTCTCTCTCTCTCTCTCTCTCTCTCTCTGTCTCTCATGAATAAATAAATAAAATCTTTAAAAAACATAAGTGATTTGTACTAATTTTGAGGCAGGACTTAACTTTGTTGAAGGAAAAAAAAAAAAACCAAGACATAAAATGGCAAATATATAATGGCCAAATCCATGGTGCGTGAATTTTTCTCTGTGTGTGGAATTCTAAGCAAATCAGCCAGGTCCATTATTATTAAGCATTACAGGAAAGGTTTGATAGTGAAATTGTTGTTTATATTTTATGTTATGTTATTATTTCTCCTGTGGTATTATAAAGAATGATTATAGATTCTGTATGAAATTTAAAGTATGAAACAGGGAAATAGATTGGGGTAAAGCAATAACTTCTGTTATTTTTCCTTTTTGAAATATTTTCATTATTAGAGCTAATTTTCTAATTTCCTAAAATTTGCTTTAGAAAGGAAAGAGTTGCATAATTGACTCCCTTTAATGTGACTTACATTTGCCTTTTCAGCACATTTATGTGGACTTTCTAGAAAAAGCAGGTTAGTTGTAAAGTCAGAAGCCTATGACATGTTACTTTAAATCTTCACAATTTCAGGATGCCTGGGTGGCTCAGTGGTTGAGCATCTGCCTTTGGCTCAGGGCCTGATCCTGGAGTCCCAGAATTGAGTTCCACATCAGGTTCCCTGCAGGGAGCATGCTTCTTCCTCTGCCTATATCTCTGCCTCTCCCTGTGCCTCTCATGAATAAATAAATAAAATAAAATCTTTAAAAATAAATAAATAAATCTCTATAATTTCTTTATAATTTTATATGTAGAGGTCTTAGACAGCTTTACTTAAATTTATTCTTAGGTATTTGGTATATTTGATGCTCCTGTAGATGATAATTTTTAGAAATACCTCATTTTCTGTTTTGGTGTATAGAAAAATAGTTGATTTTGCAGATAGTGACTTTTGTAAATTCTCTGATTAATTCCAACAATTCATCTCCAAATTTGTGTAGATTTTCTATGTATATATAATAG